>NC_139513.1:259101494-259733994 GCF_947247035.1 Vipera ursinii
TGTTTTACAGTAATACTTTAGAACCTCTTTAGATTAAAAAATAAATAAAATTTAATCATAATACTAAAGTTGGAAGGGACCTTGGAGGTCATCTAGTCCAACCCCCTGCTCAGGCAAGAAACCCTATACCATTTCAGACAAATGGCTGTCCAGTCTCTTCTTAAAAACTTCCAGTGTTGGAGCCATTCACAGCTTCTGAAGGCAGGTTGTTCCACTGATTAATTGTTCTGTCAGGAAGTTTCTCCATAGTTCTAGGTTGCTTCTCTCCTTGATTAGTTTCCATCTGCTGCTTCTTGTCCTGCCTTCAGGCGCTTTGGAGAATAGCTTGACTCCTTCTTCTTTGTGGCAACCCCTGAGATATTGAAACACTGCTATCTTGTCACCCCTAGTCCTTCTCTTCATTAAACTAGACATACCCAATTCCAGCAGCCGTTACTTATAAGTTTTAGCCTCCAGTCCCCTAAACATCTTTCTTACTCTTCTCTGTACTCTTTCCAGAGTCTCAACATCTTTTTTATATCATGGTGACCAAAACTCAATGCAGTATTCCAAGTGTGGCCTTACCAAGGCATTGTAAAATGGTATTAATACTTCACGTGATCTTGATTCTATCCCTCTGTTAATGCAGCCTAGCACTGTGTTGGCTTTTTTGGCAGCTGCAGCAGACTGCTGGCTCATATTTAAGTGATTGTCCACTAGGACTCTGAGATCCCTCTCACAGTTACTACTATTGAGCAAGGTATCCCCTATACTATACCTGTACATTTGGTTTTTCTTGCCTAAATGTAGAACCTTACTTTTTTCACAATTGAATTTCATTTTGTTAGATAGATAGTCCAGATCCTCCTGTATCTTAAGCCTGTCTTCTGGAGTGTTGGCTATTCCTGCCAGCTTGGTGTCGTCTGCAAATTTGATGAGTTCCCCATCTATCCCTTCATCCAAATCGTTGATGATGTTGAAGAGCACTGGGCCCAGAACAGAACCCTGGGGCACCCCACTACACACTTCCCTCCATGTAGATGTGCTTCCATTGAGGAACACACGCTGAGTACGGCCGGTCAGCCAGCTACGAATCCATCTGGTGGTGGTGCTGTCTAACCCACATTTTTCTATCTTATCAAGTAGTAGGTTGTGATCTACTTTATCAAATGCCTTACTGAAGTCCAAGTAAATTATATCCACAGCATTCATCTGGTCCACTAATTTTGTCACTTGGTCAAAGAATGCAATAAGATTTGTCTGGCACGATCTGTTTTTGACAAAACCATGTTGGCTTTTAGTGACGATTTTGTTTGCATAAAGGTGTTCGCTGATTTGTTGTTTGATTATCTTTTCCAGAATCTTCCCAGGTATTGAGGTCAGGCTGATAGGTCTGTAGTTTCCTGGATCTATTTTTTCCCCTTTTTTGAAGATGGGAACTACATCAGCTCTTTTCCAGTCCTCTGGTAGTTTTCCAGTGCTCCAGGATCTTTGAAAAATATAGTTCACTGGTTCTGAGATCACGTCTGCCAGTTCCTTGAGAAACTTGGGATGTAATCCATCTGGGCATGGTGATTTGAACTCGTCTAGGCTGGACAGGTGCACACTTACCATTTTCTTGCCTATCTTAACTTGTGTTTTTATTGTTTTTATGGCACTATTTTTGATAGGTTGGTCTGTTTTTTCCCTTTGTGTAAAGACAGATGCAAAAAACAAGTTAAAGAGTTCTGCTTTCTCCCTGTTGCTTGTCACCTTCTTGCCACTTTCACCCACTAATGGACCAATCATTTCCTTCACTTTTTTCTTGTTTTTTACATGTTGAAAGAAGCTTTTTTTGTTATGTTTGACTTCGGTCACAAGTGTTAGTTCATTTTGAGCCTTAGCTTTCCTCACTTTGTCTTTGCAGGCTTGGGCTATTTGCTGATATTATTAGTTATGTGCCCCTCTTTCCACTTTCTATACTTGTCCTTTTTATCTTTCAATTTATCAGAGTGTTCTTTGTGCAGCCATGCTGGTTTCTGTTGAGAGCTGTTATTTTCGTCTTTGTTGGTATTGTGCTAGACTGGGCTTTTATTATCTCACTTTTCAAAATTTCCCAAGTTTATTGAGTTGTTTTCCCCTTGAAGATTCTCATCCATGGAATCCTTCCCAAGCTCTTTCTAAGTTTATTGAAATTAGCTCTCATAAAGTCCAAAACTCTAGTTTGACTGTGTTCTATTGCTTGTGCTTCCATAATGTTGAATTCCAATATTGCATGATCACTTCCACCCAAGGTTTCTATGGCTTCAACACCTTCTATCATTTCATCTCTGTTAGTGAGAATTAGATCCAAAATGGCTAATCCCCTAGTTCCCTTCTGTACTTTTTGGGTGACAAAGTTGTCTGCTAGGTTTGTCAGGAATCTGTTTGATCTTTCACTTGGTGCAGAGTTTGTCTCCCAGTTGATGTCAGGGTAGTTAAAGTCCCCCATTACTATTGTGATGTGCTTCCTACATACCTTAGTTAGCTGACTAGCAAAAAGTTCATCTATTTCCTCTGTTTGGTTGGGTGGCCTATAGTATACACCTATGGAAATGTCATTTTTTTCTCCCTTTTATATTGACCCAAATGCATTCAAGTTTACAGTTTTCATCATTGTTGTGCTCTATTTCTGTACAGATATAGTTATTTCTTATACAGAGAGCAACTCCACCTGCCCTTTTATTTGGTCTGTTTCTTTTGAATAATTTAAATCCCTCTAGCTGTGTGTTCCATTTGTGGGTTTCATCTCACCATGTTTCCGTAATGGCGACAATATCATATCTGCCCTCATTAATGATATTTCACATATCCTTTCATTTAGAACTTAAAAATCTTGAAAACAATAATAGCCTAAAAATACTGGGCTTACACAATCTGTATGTTAAATTTAGAGCACAGATTTAATATTTTTATGTTATTATAGGTTTTATTATTTTTTTTAAAAATACAATATTTAGAGCTTAGTAAACATATTTTCTGGGTTCACATATTTAACATTAACTTCTTCAATGGAAATCTATTCAGTACTGCACAATCCAGTATTTTTTCTTGATCTTCCTTTCTTCCCCATATTTTTCCCTTTTCCCCTCATTAAACAATTACAATTTTACTACTATTGATGTATACAAAATTAGATGTAGAGATCTTCATCATATTTTAGTTATAGAAATAGCAATAACATCAATTCATAAGTCAATATTCTGTTTTTCGTGCTCTTATTAAAATTTGATTTCCCATCAATATTTAAAGTATCTTTATCAGTTATGATTTTCTAAATATTAATTACATTTATGTAGTTAAAAAATTTTATTCATACCAATCCTCCTCTTATTTTCAAATTTCCCATATCAAAAGAAGAAAAATGCTATTTTAATTCTAAATCATATCTTCCATTATAAAAATCTAATTATATCTAAGGGTCATCCGTTCTTTTAATCATATTCAAACAGGTATATTAAACAGATAGTGCCCCCTGATAGATCAAATCCTGTTTTTCAAGTCTAACTCTTTCTTTCTTTCTTTGCCAAGCAGCTTTCCAATTCGAGGCGATTAAATCGCCTGAGAATTTTCTTTCTATTTTTGTGAAAACTGCTTAGCACGATAAAGGCAATTTAGGTAGAGTATTTCTGGGGAGAAACTCCACCCATCCATATTGCCTAGATATTACCCCTATCCACTCTATGTTCCATTTTCTAGAATCTTCTTCCTTGTCATCAGGTGTATTTTTTAAAATCCCATTTATATCCTGCCCTTCTCCGAAGACTCAGGGCGGCTTACAATTTAAGCACAAACCAATGTGCTTAGCAATATTTGGAGAAAGGAGTAAAGAAGGGTCTTTTATATTTTCATTGTTATAGGTAGGTCTTGCAGATTTAATATTTTATATGTGCTAGAACAGTGATGGCGAACCTTTTAGAGACCGAGTGCCCAAACTGCAACCCAAAACCCACTTATGTACCATCGGGTGCCGGGTGGGCATGGCCCATTGGGTGGGCGTGGCTGCGGTGGTAACGGCAGACTGGGTGGGACTAAAAAGTTCAATCAATCAATTCCAACTTTGCGAGATCTTTTTATTTCCTGTGAGAAGTTGAAATTGATTGATTGATTGAACTTTTTTTTTTGCACATGGCGGCGGAGGCCTAAAGCGAAAAGGGTTTTTAAAACACAGCTGAAGGTCTAGGACTGGGGCGACAGCGCGCGTGCCCACAAAGAGCACTCTACATGTCACCTGTGGCATGCCTGCCATAGGTTCGCCACCACGGTGCTAGAATGTTCCCAACCTCTGCAATACATTTTCCATATCATGCTTCTTTAGCACCTCTGAGAGTTGTATTAGTAGATACTATCGAAGTGGGGGGGAATAGAAGTTTTGGTGAAAAGGGAAAGAACACATCTCCACAAACACAAGGATACTTTTTTAGACTTCTGATTTAAAAGAAAAAGGATTGCAGTACAGATGTTATTTTCCAATTAAATTAACTGTTCTCCCATTTTATACAATTCCTATATTTTGTTCAAATCAGCCTTGACCCTACTGGCTTCCAAATGGGTTTCACTGAAACTGCAGTAACATAAAACAGAATAAAGAAATTTCTCTAGTTTTTGCTGATCCCTATCTCTTATCTAATATTTCAGACTATAATAATAATTTGCTTAAACCTGATTATTATAATTTTGATTATTATAATCACCAGCACAATTTCATTTGGAAAAACACACTTCATTTGTTGGGGATTTTGCAGGGTGGAATGGGGTGGGAAATATTGGATATGAATAAGAACAAATGAAAAGTGACAGTTATTTTGCTCAGTGTAAGAAAGTTCTTTTTGAGATATCAAAAGGCTTCTTTTTAATGAACTATAGTATTAAAAAAAAGTCTAAAGGACTTACTGGAATTCTTTTCTTGCCTATTATAATGGATGCAGACTGAAAACAGGAACTGCACTTTTACTCTAATTTATTATATAGTAAATCATATTGAACAAACAGCTGCTATCATTTTATAAAAAATAGGGTCAGAGACAGAAATTAAAACCCTCATAAATATTACAGTCTGGACCAGGGAGTTGCTGATGGACACTTCCCACATTTAATACAATGGAAGTTACTTCTCAACAAACAAAAGAGGGAGTAATGGAATCCTACACATCAGTTAATCAGACACACCATAGTAAGCAAGAGAATCAGTTTGGTATAACAGCATAGAAATCAGGTACCTGTGAATTCTAAGCTTGACTTAAACATGAAAAAGCAGCTGGATAACTTTGGACCAGTCACTTTCTCTCAGCCCAATTCATCTCACAAGATGGAAAATGGGAGACAGGAGTATTATTCACTGCCTTGAGTTCACACATACCCCCACACAAATGGCAGAATAGAAATCTGATCATCATCATCTCCCTTCTCTCATGCAGCTTGTGCCTGGCTGTTGATCCAGGCTTTGATCTTAACTTAATGCCCTTCAGCCTGAATGAATACTGTAAGAGAACAGTATTAGCTGCTGATTACTCCTCCACTGCCTTCTTTAGTATTTTTTATTCATTTCTTCCAGGCTTTTGAAACTCGAATCAGCAATAATAATAGTAGAATCTCTCACAAAATGATGCCAGAATTTCCTACATACAGCTCAAAGTCTTCCAATTTATTTCGAATCATCCTGTAAGTTTTTATTCCATAATTAAAGGAAGAAGAATCACAGATGGAATCCATTAGATTCCCTCAGGAACATAAAAAGTCTTCACAAATACTTGAGTATTGGCAACATACAAGCTTCAAAATGAAACTGAGTATACAAAATGTAACTTTCCCAGCAACTTTCCCAGGAAAATCTTAATAAGTCTGAATCATTGTTCAGAACTTCACAAAAGCAATGAAGGATTACCTTCCTTTATAAGGCTAAATAACCATGATCAGTAATTTCCATCACAATTTGACAGAAATATATGCTTGTCCAAAATATGAAATAAAATGGTAAATATGCTTGTCCAAAACATGGAATAAAAATAGCAAATGTGTTTATTTTTCTATGTTTGTCATATTAAAGGCAATTTCAATTACATATGTTTTAAATTCAGTCCAACTGCAGACTTCATCAAGTAGACCATAAATACTAAATTCCAATTTATTAACTACACACAATGTTTTATATACATCAGAACTGAAGTTTAAAAGGATGGAATTCCTAAAACCAGCCCAAGAAATCCTTCAAAATGATATTTTTGCTGCTGTTAACAATATACCTTTTATATTTAAGGAGCTGCTGAATTCTGTCCCCTCTTCAGAAAGACCTTTAATACTACAATGTGTTAAAATACCTACATTCCTGAACTATATTGTATTTCTTTCCCATTTTAAATTAATCTAACATCAATTCAACATCAGCATAGCACTTATTAAAATGTAACTGTAATATTGATTTTTATAATGAAAATGTACAGTGTGCATTAAATGAAAACTGTAAAGGAACAAAGAGACACGTGGATATGATTTTTTTTAT
Organism: Vipera ursinii; assembly: GCF_947247035.1. Lineage (NCBI taxonomy): Eukaryota > Metazoa > Chordata > Lepidosauria > Squamata > Viperidae > Vipera > Vipera ursinii. Next base: position 259,107,991 of record NC_139513.1, read on the forward strand.
AATCTGTCAAAACTTCTGAGAAGTCTAAATTTCAGGTTTTCTTTTTTCTTCAATAGAAAATCATATTTACTTTTAAAGTAGATGACAGACCCAAAATAATAAAAATAAATTATATTAATATATTAATACAAAGCTCAGTTCCTGGTAGATTATGTTGTGAAAAAAATGGATCTACTGAAGCCAACACTTATCAAAGCTTAAACTCAGCTATGATCCATTTCCTGCCACCTGTATTCCACTGTGTACTGAATGAATTTAATTTGCTCTTTCTCCTCAAGGTCACATGAGATTGCTGGATCATTTTAAATGACTTTCTGTTAAACAGAATGTACCAATCCAATTTACTGTTTTTTCATAAAATAAAGCATAATTAATATTAAAAATGAAAATAATATTGGGTGTGGTCTAAATGTTAAATCAACATAAAAATATTTTTTTTCATTTGAAAAGGAAAAACAAGATAGATAATGCTCTTTGCTAGACTAAAAGAAAGGGATTTTTTCAAATGTAGAATAAAACTCAATACAGTATTTTTTTTCTTTTTCTTGCTTCTTACTATTCTAAAATAGCCAATAGGGAACATAGACACTAGGACACTATTGGTATATTATATAGATATTCCTGGAGATAATAAACCTTTTTAATACACAATTTAAAAAAAATATCTGGAACAAAAATGAGATTAAAAAGGGGAATCAGAACTTTAGAGTGATGACACCTTCCTTTCTCCCTCCCTTCCTTTCTTTTTCCTTCCCTACCCCTTCCCTTCCTTTCCTTCTTTTCCCTCCAGGATTAATGTAAGTATTTTAGATTAAGAAAAGAAATTGCTGAGGTGGATTATTATTGGCCTCTTGGTTTATTTAGAAGAATTGTTGTAAATTCTTGGAAACTGATAGTGCTGAAGAAGAGGAACTTTGCAGAAAAAAGCTCGACTGAAAGATGAAGAAAAGAAGAAACAGAAGAAAAGAATGTGAATCTGGCAAGAGTTATGCCATGTTGTGCTGGACAAGATTGGAAAAAGGCAGGCACAGTCTGCAGAATGACGTTGGGCTATTGTGTGCAGTAAGGGATTAAGCCAACAGTGGCTGTAATGGCTGTAACCAGGATTAACTTGTCTGTGGATACCATCATTTGGAATCTGGTCAAAGATCAGTACAGTATGACTCAAGTGTAAATAATGGCACAGAGACATATCAGTGATATTCAATTATAAGGCAATAATTGAAGAAAAAAAGCATTACAGGAGCTGAAATAAACTAATAGACATAACAGATCAGATATTCTGTGCCCCGAAACAGACTTCATTTGTACTGGTGTAGCTGGAACATGAGAAAAAATGCTGGAAAGAACTAGTTCTACAGCTTTTTAACAAACAATGTATTTGTGTCAGTTCATATCTACATAAACAGAACTAATTTTATAACAAATAAATATTTGGAGAATGTCCACAGGAAAGTCAACAGCACAAAAGAGAGGGTGAGACTGGGCAATCAATGCCCTGCCCTTTTCTGCATGGATACAATGTGTATGAACCCGTATTAAAAAGAAGTTGGACTTCAATCTTCCACTTATGTTCATCACTTTATTGCCACTCATCTCCCCATGCAGACATGGTGCTGGTTCTGCTGGTGGCCTTTGCAGAAATGGAAAAGGTCAGTTGAGCAGAGATCCAAAAAGGGTATTTTTCCCTTAATGTATTACCTTATCTTGTTTCACATAATAAAGAAATATTAAGAACAAAGTGTTTGTTGAGGGAGAATCATCAGTCTTTACAGATATAAGTTCTATCTCATATAATGTTTTAACTTATTTGAAAGTGTTCAAAAATATCTGGATGGGGACAATGTGGGGGATCTTATGTACTTGAAGATTTTTAAAAATATTTTGGCAAAATCTTTTATCAAGGGCTTTTGAATAAATTTAGTAGCTAGGAGATAACAGAAAATAAATATACGCTTTTTAAAATGGGAAACAGTATGACTAAATGACGAGTTTTTAATAATCATTTATCAAAAGCAAGTGGAGGGCATCCTCCAAAGTACCTTTTTAGCCTGTACTTCAGATTATAAATTATCTGAAGTTAAGGCTAACAAATTATATGGCCAAGTTTGCAGTTAGCATCACATTTACACAAAATTAAAAAAGCTCCAACTATGAACATCAGGCAATAAAATGGAAAATCTGGTTCAATAAAAGTAACTTTATAATAGGAACAAAATTTCCAACTCTGCATATACACTTATAATGACTAACCAGGAAAAAAATTCTAGGGCTAGGCCAAGGCAAACACCCTAAAGGAAGTAGTATAAAAGCTTAAAAAAGGGATTAAAAGATGCATATTAATACCAGATTTGGTCATCATATCCATATTTATGATTTATTTCACTAATGTTTATTTCTGGGTAGTTTGATGTTGAAATACTGGGAAACACCGGAAAGGGAAAAAAAATCAACTTTCAATGCTATGACCAATGGAGCAAAAATTCAACTGAATGGCAAAGGAAACTATACGGAAGTAGTCACTAACTTGAAAATCTAACAATAAAAGTAATTTGACAATTGGTAAATGGTTGATTGATAAGCTGTTTGACCATATAGGCCAAATCAAGTATCACTAAAGTATCTTCAAAAGGTATCAATATACCAAACTATAGAGCAGGATACATTCAGAAAAATGTATCACCTTTGCATCAATCTGTTCTACAAAACAAGCTCTGACAAGAGTTACTGGCTCACCTATCAGAACTTTATAGACAGCACAAGAGTTTCTGTGACATAGAAAATGTATTTCTGCCAACCAGCTCACGAATGCCAATGTGTCACTTAGGAGTTTTCACTTCCCTTTTCCCCAATTTGCAAGGTTAGGAAGAGAAAATGTTAGGTACTGGACAAAATAAAAATACTATCCTATTTATTCCATCAGCCCACGCACGAAAACCTCAAACGTACTTGAGTGACCAACTCACAAAGTGTAACTTTTGTCCAACGATTCTTCTTATCCTATGCTACCTCACAATCCCATGCGAGGACACGAGAAGAAACAAGCTAACATTGGCCTGGGGAAGTAGAAATGGGACCCTGATGAACAAACACAGTTAGAAAAATATCAAGAAATTGTTAATGAAGCTCTGACCCAGGCAATGAAAGGGGAAAGAAAAAAAAAGACGAGCCAAGAGAGAGCATCACTGGCACCTTGGCATACGCAAACCTTTTATACCAAATGCCACGATTGTAGCCAGGGGGGAAGGGGGGGGTCCCTGTGCGTCTGTGTATCTCCAACTGGGCCGGTTCCACCCCAAAAGAAACATCTGAGAGGAAGAAGGAATCGGAAAAGTATATTTTCCGCCTTGAGTTATATATAAAGGGGGGGAGGGATAAATATAATCACTGTAACAATAAGAGCCCTGTAACAAATGCGATCACGATGCCCTTTCTCTGCTCCCACCCTCCCTTTCCTACCTTGAACAGCACTGAAAATTTCACTTCCGTTTTTTGTATATAAACTCCGCCTGTGTGTGTGTGTGTATACATATATATATGCGAACACGGAAGCACACATAAACGGCCTTGCTTTTTCTAACTTTTTTTTTTAAATCCACTATCGCGAACCTACCGCCGTCATTCCCATCCCAGGCTGAGTGGTTCTCCCTTCTTTTTCTTCCAATCACGACACCGGCCCTTTCTCGTCGGCGTCTCTCCTCCGTCCAATCAGCAGGCGCCTTTAGGCTCATCTTTCTTTCAGATCCCGCCCCCTGCTTACCGGAAGTGTGATGTGGCTCGTGGCGGCGCGTAACTATGGTAAGAGCGGCGTTCGGGAAAGAGGCCTGGCTCGTTTGGAAAAAAAGCGGCCTTTCGGGTTCCTTCGCCGGCGCGCGTGAGGCAGCGCGGCCGCCCCCGGGGAATGGCCCGATAACGTGCGTGAAAGGTCGCTTCGTCGCCTTTGGCGTTGCGAGAGAGGCCTAACTGACGGCGTCGTGAGAGGTGGTGTCTCAGAAAGAGCATCATATTTTTTTTTTACTCCTCCCCGCCGCCTTCTTTGTGTAAACTACGGGTGACGAGATCTTGGTTCGCCAGATAGCCGGGCTAGTTTGCGGCTCAGAGTTTTGTGCGAATCTTAGTTTCAGTGTGCAGTAAGTTGCGGTTTAGTTAAAAGTGGATAACTGGGTTGTGTGGACACAGCCCCTGTATGTATATAGCAGGGGTCTTCAAACTTGGCCCTTTTATGACTTGTGGACTTCAACTCCCAGAATTCCTCAGCCAGCTTTGCTGGCTGAGGAATTCTGGGAGTTGAAGTCCACAAGTCATAAAAGGGCCAAGTTTGAAGACCCCTGCTATATAGTAAAGCCTTTGTTTACTGCTTGTCTTCCTTCTGTGCCTGTTGCTTTTATATTATTCAAAGAGGTGTAATAGATAAAGGTAAACGTTCCCCTGCACATGCGTGCTAGTCGTTTCCGACTCTAGGGGCCGGTGCTCATCTCCCTTTCAAAGCCGAAGAGCCAGTGCTTGTCTGAGGATGTCTCTGTGGTCATGTGGCCGGCATGACTAGACACGGAACGCTGTTACCTTCCCACCGTAGTGGTCCCTATTTTTCTACTTGCATTTTTAGGTGCTGTCAGGACCCACCTCAATCCACATCTTAGGAAATAAGAACTCTTGGATGCAAGTTTAGTCCAAAAGGAAAATGTTTACTAGGAAGGAATCGATTGTGGGAATACAAGACGAAATCTGAGAAAAGTTACATTTCAATCCTATATAAACCATTCCCATTCCAGTCCCTCCCCTCATCCATTTGGTCAGGCTGTCGTCAGTTGCTAGGTGTCAGGTCCTTCCATGGGAAAGGGAACTCTCCTTGGTTTTATGGTTATTGCTTCCCTTTTCAGTTGTAAATGAAGACACAAACCAGATCTGTCTGTCCCCCTCCCTTCCCCCGTTAAAACATCCCCTGTTGTTTGAAAATCGCTTTAGTAACCATCCTCTCCCCCCCCTTGGAGAGATGGCAGAATCCCCAGTAATAGCACGTTGTTCTACCTATACAATTATGAAATGTGATATAAATGGATTCTGACAGGTGCTTTCGAACTGCTAGGTTGGCAGAAGCTGGGACAAGTAAGAGGTGCTCACTCTGTTATGTGGCACTCGGGGTTCGACCCGCCAAACTGCCGACCTTCTGATCAACAAGCTTAGCGTCCTAACCCACTGAGCCTTTGTTTTATTTTTCCTTTAAAAAAATGCATTGGTAATCAGTATTAAAGGCACTTGGGGTCAAAATTTCACGTTTTGATCTCTTGTCCCTGGTGACCTAACAAATATTTACTACATAGAATGTGTAGAATAAAATAGAGCTGGAAGGAACCTTCGAGGTCTTCTAGTCCAGCTCCTTCCCCACCCTGCTCAAGCAGGAGAACCAGGGGTAGGCAACCTCGGCTCTTTTATGACTCATGGACTTCAACTCCCAGAATTCCTGAGTCAGCATAGTATAGCTGACTCAGGAATTCTGGGAGTTGAAGTCCATGAGTCATAAAAAAACCAAAGTTGCCTATCCTTGACCTATATCATCTCAGACAAGTGACTGTCTGGTCTCTTCTTAAAAACCTCCAGTGATGGAGCACCCAAGATTTCTGAAGGCAAGCTGTTCCACAAGGTATTGATTAGAATATAGAATTATACACCAGTTCTATAGATTCAAGGCAGAATATTTAGGTACCTTGTTTGCAGATCATTGTCTCTAAAACAGAGGTCCCCAACCTTTTGGGCACCAGGGACTGGTTCTGTGAAGAAAGGTTTTTCCACGGACCAGAGAGTGCTTGGTTTGGTGTGCTGCCTGCATCCCATGGATGGAGCTTTGCTTGTTTGTGTGGACCGGTTGCTGGCATGCTGCAGCCTGGTACCAATCCATGGACCGGAGGTTGGGGACCTCTGCTCTAAAACACAAAGCAGAATCTACTATTTATCAAATTTGTACTGTGCTGCAATCTGATGATTCTCAGCACTTTGTGGAAAGTGGAATATGACAACAGTTAAAACATGGCTCATGTGATTTTTAAAAAATGACATAATCCCAACACAGACAGAACAACAGTGAGCAAAAACAAGAAGAAAATGTGGTACAGTACTTGTTAAGAAGCCCTCCAAAATAGCAATACATGTAAAACATATTTACATGGGGATAATTCTACTGCATTAAATTGAGTGTTAACATTTCTATTTAAAACAGTTTGTATTATATATTTTATGATGCCTCCTTTTATTACACTTGGGGCAAAAATAGGGGACAGAAAGTGAAAGAATGGTGACAGGACAGTTGTGTCAGTTTAATGGTAGGCAGAAACTTCATGGGAAATAATAGATACTGCATACAAAGGTCCCTAAAAGAAGGGGAAAAAAACATGCAATCCTAAGCATATCAGGTAGCAAGAAAAATTGTCTTTGGAAGGATTGAGAATTATTTAGCAGCATAGATTATAAGAACAACTTTTTTTTAGATTTGACCTAGAAAAATTGTCTTTTTCATTTTTATACAAAGGCTATTTTATACATCATGGTAAATGAAGTGTTTCATTTAAATCAGACATGTCAAACTCGTGACGTTGCGTGATGTATCGGAACTTTTTACCCATTGCCGGCAATGGGATGGGCGCGGTTTCTCCATAACGCGTCCGGCCCGTGGGCCGGCAGTTTGACACCCCTGATTTAAATGAAGATGTATTGAAGCTGCCAGAAAATCTGGTTCTTCACCCAGTCCTTTGGTGAGGATGATGGAAGCTTTGTTTGTTATTCTGCCATCTCTACTTCTTTTGATTTTATTCTCTTGTTTTTTTCTTTTAAATAATTTTGTTTGACATTCTACTATCTCTGTACTGTTTCCCAGTCCAGAGTTGTTGGGAGTCAGGCAGCATATACATTTCATAAGTAATAATAAATCTAAGTTGTCAAGTGGGAACTGCTCAGTTATTCTCACTTGATTTCTGCCAAATGAGAGTAGCTAAAGAAACCTCAAAAGTTCCTCACTTAGTTTAATCATACAGTGTGAATTGAGAATTCTAACTTGCTTACTTCAAACTAGTGTCTGAAGTCACATAGTCAAATCCCTGCCTTTTGTGAGCAAAATATAGGAATCCCAATTTCCACATGCATATTCACTATCCAAAATGGTATAGGGTCTCCTGCTTGAGCAGTGGGTTGGATTAGAAGACTTCCAAGATCCCTTCCAGCTCTATTGTGATTGATTGGTTGATTGATTGATTGATTGATTGAAAAAAATAGAATCCATTATGAGAGCAGAAGAAGCTGCTACACCAAATGAGACCACCAAGTATCAGTGTTATTAATTGGCATCAATTCCACAAGGTTTAAGGCAGAAATCAACTTGGCCCTTCTGAACCCAAACTAGATGTCAAGGATTACAGCTGGGCCTTTCTGCACATAAAACATATCCTGAGCTCTCCAGGTTTACATCTAAATTATCTGTGACTTAATTCACTCTGTACTGCACTTTGAGATACTATTTTGGTGAAAACAAAATCTGCCCTTTTCTCATAACTTTATGCAGTCATCTCTTATTGAGAGGACATACCAGAGTATTTAATTGTATCCCGGCTTTATTATTTTTACAAATAACTCAAGGATGTGAACAGATCCAATACAGTACAGCTTCTTCCTCCTGTTTTCCCCACACAACACCCTGTGAAATGGATTGGGTTGAGAGAGTGTGACTGGCCCCAGCTAGATTCATGCCTATGGTAGAAATCAGTGTTCCCTGATTTTTAGCCTGGTATATTCCAAGTTTTGCTTAAAAGCCCAAATTTGTAATATCAGAACATGATACCCAACAAACATTTTGACTATTGAAATAGAATACAAACTAAGCTGAAGACTTAAATTTGTAAAGTAATTTATGAATGATCTGAAATTCTCATTAATTGCTTTGAAAAAGAAATATCTAGTATTTCATTGTTCCTTGACAGAATGGATATATTAGAACTATAATGCAAATAATAATAGGCTGTTAAATTTCTTACTTTTGAAATTATGGGAAGAAGTAAATGAATATAGTAAAGAGAAATTTTAAAAACTGATGGTAATTAATATATGACATTTTCTTTCAGTCTGCAATCTTCAATTTTCAGAGTCTTCTGACAGTAATCTTACTGCTTATATGTACATGTGCATACCTAAGATCTTTGGCTCCCAGATTACTGGATAACAATAAAACAGGGTATGTGTATTTCTAGAAATTTGGGGAAAGGATATGCATGTAAACTTGTTTTTAATTTTACTATATTGATTTCATTTTGAAATGGATTCATTGATACAAATCTTTGTTAATCCTAAAATGCTTAATTACAGTATAAGTCATAATCACAGAACATATTCATTTTCTTAAAATGGAGCCTGCCTTTCTAAGAAATACGAGATTTCACTAGAGTATTAGGGAAAAGAATTTTAAAGTTAATGTCATTCCCCCAATGTTTTATATTGTTTTTTATTATTTTATGGAGATTTTACAATTTTGTGGTTTTATTTGGCATTTTTATGACTGTAAATAGCTGAAACCTAGTTTGAAGCTGACAATGTACAAATCACGTAATAAATATATAAAATAACTTAAAATTTAATACTCAATAAAACACTAATTAAACTAAAATGCCCAATCTAAAAACACTTTATAAATAAAACTTTCTTGCATATCATTTAGACAATAAAAGTAGTACATCTTTCCCAGAGTTCATTCTATATTTTTAACACCATGCCTTTTTTTAAAACTCAGAAAGACTTTAAGAACGATTACAGAAGCTAAATCGAATTTCCAAGCAACCTGATATGAAGCAAAACAAATTCTTTTATCCCAGGCCATTAGGCTTTAAAAACGAAATAAAAAATTAGCCAAAAAGTAATTTGAGGTCTTTTTTTACAATCTAAATATATTTTAGTATACTGCAACTGTTAAATAATTTTCTCTAAAACATTAAAAATAAAAATTTGGCTACAACTTTTGGAAACCTCTGGAATCTACACCTAATGGGTTCATGCAATAATAAATTCCTCAGTGCTCGAGGGGACATTCCTGGGATCTTTTTAGGAGGCACTGGTTTGTCTTTTCCTAGTAAAGCAATCACTGGATCCCACCTGCCTGGGAAACTTTCGTCCAGTCTCCCATCTTCCCTTTTTGGGGAAAGTTGTGGAAAAGGTGGTTGCTCAACACCTACAGGGGATCCTGGATGAAACAGATTTACTGAACCCCTTTCAGTCAGGATTCAGGCCTGGCTATGGGACAAAGACAGTTTTGATTGCATTCATGGATGATCTCTGGTGGGAGCAAGATGAGGTAGTGCAACCATTCTCTTGACTTCTCAGTGGCTTTTGATACCATTGACCATGGTATCCTTTTGAAACATCTACATGAATTGGGGCTGGGTGGCACAGTTTTGCACTGGTTCAGCTTCTTCCTCCAAAGTCAGTCCCAATTGGTGTTGATAGAGATCCAACCCTTGACCATTTCCTTGCAGTATCCCACAGGACTCGTTACTCTCTCTTGTTTAACATCTACATGAAGCATTGGGTGAGATCATCTGTCATCATGGGTTTTGATATCATCAATATGCTGATGATATTCAGCTCTACATCTCTATACATTGTGACCTGAGTGATCCTTGGAGGTTGTAGGGATCTGGATGAGGGACCACAGGTCTTAGCAAGACTTAGTGGCTTTGGGTACATGGAGCCTCAGGAAATGAGTGTTTGTCTTCCTTAGTAATGAACAGGGTTGCGTTACGCCATTCAGACCCAGTTTGCAACCTAGGGGTTATCCTGGACTTACATCTCCTGCTCACAGAGCTGGTGGCTGAAGATACCGGAAGAGTTTTGGCACACTCTGACTCGTGCACTGGTTGCAACTTTTCCTGGATCATTACTCCCTGTGCTCAGTTACTCAAGCCCTGATCATCTCTCTTGTGGACTATTGCAATGCAGTATACATTGAGACTACCCTTGAAGCCCATTTTGAAGCTGCAGCTAGTACAAAGTGCAGCAGCGAGAGCAGTCTTTGGGGCCCCTATAATGGCCCATAGTACACCTCTGCTCTGAGAACTTCGTTGGTTACTGCATTGCTTCTAAGTGCAGCTCAGGGTGTTAATTATGACCTTTAAAGCCCTTAATGGCATAGGTCGAGGCTACCTGATGAGCCCTCTCATTCTACGAGGACAAGCCCTTTCTACTCATGGCAGCAGAGGGAGCCTACTTTGGATCCAGTTGGTCAAACAACTCTTGAGTATCAGGATCCAGAATAAGAGCCCTCTGCTGCAGCACCTGCCGTTTGGAACATCTTAAGATGAGATGTGCCCCTGCCCTTCTGTCTTTCCACATGAGCCTGAAGACCTGGCTCTAACAGTTGGCCTGGAGACCAACTGGAGGTAGCTATTGGATTGATGGCAGACTTCACCTCACCACTTGCTCTCTGCTCTCCACTCATCCATCTTCTTGGTAGTCTTGTTCCTTTTTCATCATTTATTTCATGATTCTATTATTTTACTTCTGTTTACACTCCTTTCATTTTCTTTTTATTATTGTAAGCCACCTAGAGTAACCCCATAGCAATAGGCGACAAATAAATTTAACAAATAAATAAAATAAATAATACTTAGGTTTTTCTCCTCTGTGGTATCATATGATTTGGCATTATGACGAGAGCCATGGTGGCACAATGGCTATAATACAGTACTGCAGGCTACTTCTGCTGACTGCCAGCTGCCAGCAGTTCTGCATTTTGAGTCTCACCGGCTCAAGGTTGACTCAGCCTTCCATCCTTCCAGGGTCGGTTGTTATGGCATATGCAGCACACACCATATACTGACATTTCAGTGTTTTATGTGATTTGTAAAGAAACATTTTCTTTACCTATTAATTTTATTTTTTAGTTGTAGAATTATGGCTGTTGGCCCCAAACAGTTTAATTTCTCTCTGTTTAGGTAGGATTCCTTTTACTGATACTCTCTCAGTTCAAAGTTAAAGTATCATTTCATCCCATTGTTTAACCTTGTGGAAAATCTTTTATTATAACTTTCTGTGTCTGATATAACTTGCAGAATTCTGTAGTATTGCTGCATATTTGTAGTGAAGTTTCTATCAAAAGCCATATTATTTGCAGATTAATGCTATGATTTGATTGATAAAAGCCATATCTATTGATTTATTTTTATACCAATTTTTGTTTATAGATTGCAAAAACAATCTTTCCCATCTGTAAAGTGTTTAAAAATGAATCTGAATTTTTAAAAATGCAACCATTTCTAGTATACTCAGGTCTTCAAAACTGCACGCTCGATTATGTTTGTAGTTGAGAAAAATTCCAAAGCATTTTATGAGCATGAAAATTATCAGGAGATTTACAATTCCTTAAAAATAAGTATTGGGATATTAGTCATTACTATTGTATCTCTATAATTTGCATCTAATCACAGTGAACATATAAAATTGTTCCTTACAATTAATATGTTTTCAGATTATTGGGCATATTCTGGAAGTGTGCCAGGATCGGTAAGTAGTTCCTAGTTTCTAGTTATTCATACATATACATGCATGCATACGCTGTTGTCGAACAATATAATTTAGTATAACATTTAAGCATGTGTAAATTTGTTGAAAAATGCAAATTGCTGGTAGTATTAGTTCCCATAATCTATTTAATTATTTATTTATCAAATTTCTACAGCTACCAAGCTCATAAAACATTCTAGCCAGCATATAGCAAAAATAGTATAAAACAATATACATATCAGTCATATTAAAAAAAGTTTCCCCCCCCTCTCTCTCTCTCTCTCACACACACACATGATTCAATCAGCAACTGAACCACCTAATGATCTCACTGGTCCCCTGAGACCCCCAGGCCTGATAACAAATCCAGGTCTTGAGGGACTAACAGAAAATAAGGAGCAATGGTTTGTGTGTGTGTGGGGAGGGAATATTTCATAAACGGATGCCCCAGCAGAGAATGCATGCCACCAAGTGTACTTCCTTGAGAGATTGGACACACAGCATCCCTCTCTTGCTAGATCTGATGGCATAAGCAGAGGTAAATGGGAGGAGGGAGTTCCTCAGATAACCTGGCCCCATAGCATCGAAGGCTTTAAAGATCAAAAACCACGTCTTAAATTGGATTTAGGCATGACGTGCTAGTCTAGAAGCAGACATAACTGCCCGTGCTGCTACATTTTGCATTAGCTGAAGTTTCTTGATATTCCTCAAGGGCAGCCCCATATAGATCACATTACAGTAATCCAGTGGGGGTGGGGAGGTGACTAGGGTGTGAGTAATTGTGAATAGAGCCTCCCCCCTCTCCCCTCCTGCTTCAGAAACAGGTATAACTGATGAACTACACAAAACTGTACAAAAGCCCTCTTAGTCATGACTACCACCTGTTCTTCACGCAGGAGCCTGACACTGGGATAAGACATCTATTTTTTTCCTTCAGTTTAATTCTGTCCAGTTCTCAGAGACTTCCTGGACAAGTCCCTGTAGTTTTCTCAGCAAGGTTTTTCAGAAGTGGTTTGCTATTACCTCCTTTCTAGGGCTGATAGAAAGAGACTAGCCCAGTCATCCAGCTGGCTTTGTGCCTAAGGCAGGACTAGAATTCATACTCTCCCAGTTTCTAGCCTGATGCCTTAACCACTGCACCAAATATATTGATGATACTTCGTGATAAATGATCTTACCATATATCACAGCATATAGGGGCCAGAGATGGAATCTCCCCTCCCGATTAACCACCATCTGACACCAAACATGGAGAAACAGGGTGAACCAGCACAACCAGTGCTGCCAACCCCCAATTCCTTGAGCCAGTCAAGGAGGATAACACAGTTGATGTTGCTTCTTTTTCCAAGATATTGTATGCCAAGATAACATCATCCGTATATTTTCAAAAAATTTACTTTGATCCACTGACATTGTCTGATTTTCTTTGATTTGGAGAATAACCATACATGATCTTGAATTTCTGTATTAACAAGACAGTTTTCTATTCTATTTTTAAAACATCAAATATCAAACAATGCACAGCAAAGTTGAATCTTGGACTAATAGGTTGAATGCTTGATGATGATTTTGCCTTAAAATCATAGTTAATCATAGTTAAATATAATTGAAAGTTTCAGCACTACAATCTTTCTTTTGTACATCAGTAATCTTTAGGCATGGGTGCACGCATGCACACACACTTCTCTCAATTCCATGGAGGAGGGAAAAGATTATGTCTTTCTACCTTTGCCCTTACCCAGAGATGGGGAAGATCAGATTGTAGGAAAAGTGTCCTAAAACAACAGTATCCCAGTGTTCAAAGCAGCCTAAAGGACTTGCTGTTTTGCAAAACAAGTACTTGTTACTTGTCAACAAACCATATATTACCGAGTAGGGCCTCTAGAAGTAATTGGTAGTGTATGACCCTGCATGTTACACATAAGTGTCTGTTTTAGAAATCCAGATGACTTAAGTATTTTGACTGGATTTTTTTCCCTTTTGATTATTTTAATACTTTATATAAATTTTCATTAATGCAAAATGCAACTCTGCTACTTTTATTTAAGTAGTTTTTTTAAAATGTTCACACCTTTCAGACAAGCTTTCCCTATTTGTAAAGTATTGTTAACAGACATGCAATCCTAATATTGTGAGGTGGACTAGCTCAATATTAATTCTAAACAGAAATTGCATATGTTAATTCATATAGCTATGGTATTTGCATTTTAATTACATATCTGTCAAGTAATGATGTCTGATAATGTTAATTTTGGTAATCTTGCTTTAAAGGAAGAAATGGTGAATTGTTTCTGCTGAGAAAAAAATACCTGTTGAAAAGAATAAAATTATATTTAGTTATTGCTAAATATTTGAAAAGCTTAACCCATTTTATTTATCAGGCATTTAGATCTTTCTTTAATAAAGAAAAATACTTTAATTATTATCAGTGTGATACTTAAATTTATCAAAAGAACCTTGGAATTCATTTTTTTTGTGTGTGGAAAGTTTAGATTTCAAGACAATTTTTTGATTAACTGTTAAAAAATTTACACCTGAATATGCCACCAGCCATTATTTTATTGTATTCACTTGCAGACCTAGTAATATTTTATTTAATTCAAATTAGAAAAAAAATGCTTTTGCTTGTATAAAAAGAGATAGTAATTCAGTACTGTTTCTTCTTTCAGGTGAACGGAAGAGCCCTTACGTAGCAGTATGTTGTATTGCAATGGCCTTCAGTATTCTGTTTGTACAATAAAAATGGGAAAATGTTAAGAACATACTGCTGTCAGTTTGCAATCAAATAAAAGACTTGAAGAAATAGAAGACAAAAATAACATTTTACACCTCAATTTCTTTGTTTGGACAAGAAGAGCTTCTATGTTTCAGTATTTTTGGTTAAAGAGCAGTGATGTTGAAAGAAATACAGTTGTTAATCCTTTTGATTAGACAACCTTTATTTATGTCAATTATTCTATATTTCAGTAAAGACTTTTTAAGGCTACAACAGTGATGTCTGCCAATGTTGATTTGATGCTAAACCCAAAACCCTTTTAAATGCTTTTTATTTAAAAGTCTTTACTTTTAATTTTTTTCCTGTTACTATAGGAAAAAATATTAAATTATATACAAAAAGAAAGTAAAATTGTATCATAGTAGAAAATAGATGCAGATAGTCTTCAACTTACAACTTTTGATTTAGTGAGGTTTGAAGTTATGACATGGGAAAAAGTGATTACCGGTCCTTACGCTTTCAACCATTGCAGCATCCCCGCATCCTGTGATCAGTATTTGGGCATTTGGCAACTGGTATACATTTGCGACAATTTCAGAATTGTAGGGTCACAGCGTTGTGATTGCCATTTGTGACCTTCCCAGGTGGTCTCCGACAAGCAGTCAGTGGGGAAGCCAGATTCACTTAATGATTATGCGATTCACTTACCAACTGCTGTGATTCGCTTAACAGCCATGGTAAAACAAGTTTCATAATTAGGCACAATTCACTTAACAACCGCTTTGCTTAGCAATGGAAATTCTGGTCCCAAGTCAAGAACTATCTGTGTATTAAGCTGTAAGGGAGAGTTAAACTTAAGCAGACTATTTGGGACAGAAGATTTCAAACCCATTTCATTAGAGCTTTTCTAATTTTTATGTTTATAGATTTTACACGTTATAAAGTACCTGCAATAGAAAATAATTTTAAAAAGACTATATTCTGTTCTATTATGACTTTATAAAACAAATGCTTCTATATAATACAATCAGCTGTTAATATTTATGGTTCACCTTGAATCTGCTTTTTAGTAAACAATTATTTATGGCTTGCTTACTTATGGCTGCAAACTATTAAATTCCAGAACTTAAATTTCATGCATGTATTTATATCACCTATTGGGAAATTAAATACAATCTGGATTTCTTTTTCAAAAACTGCCAAATAGTGTCTCAATTATTTCACCAGTGTCAGCATTTTATTATAGCGCTTCAAAAACTGAAAGAGCAAATAATATTAGCTTAGTGTTAGCTGAAATCAATTATCTAATCTAATCTACTTGCCTATTACCTACTTAATGTATCGGTATAATTGTACAACTAAATACTACTTTGACTTTTAACTTAGTTCACAAATCATGAGAAATATTTTATTATCCTTAAATATAAATTTATACAAATTGTGTTCAAACAGCTCTTTCATGAGAATTGTATTATGAACTATTGATTTTTCAAATTATTACGGATGGTCCTCATTTAATAATCACTTATTTAGCAACCATTCTAACTTGTGATGGCGCTGAGTGGTACTTACGATCTGTCCTTGAAGTTCTCACCATTGCATCACTCCCAGGTTACATGATCACCTTCCCCAGCAGAAAGTCAGAAATTGTAATTACATGAGGTCCTCGCTTAATGATCTGCTCAGACCTCAGTCATGTTAACTGGGACTGCTAGAACTGTTGTCGCTAACTAGCCAGGTCATGTGATTTCATCCTTTATGTCCATATCACTTAGCAACAGAAATTCCAGTGCCAGTTACTGTTATTAAGCGAGGATTACTTGTAAATTAATTTGAAGGAGCATGAGAAGAACAAATCAATATTAAGTATTGTTAAACATTGAAAATGATAATAGTATGGGTTTAATTTGGAAAAGATGTGTGGAGATATTTATTGTTTAGTAATTTTACACTATAGGTAATCTTCAGTTAACAGCTGATAGTTTAGTAACCATTTGCAGTTATAATGAAAAAGTAACTTTGCAACCAATCCTCTCACTTATGACCTTTGCAAGTCTGTGAAGCAAGGGAAAGCTGAAGATCATAAGTATAGTTAGGGTTTTACTTAGTGGCTCCTTCCTGTAAACATCAAGTTGTTGGTCCCAATTGTGTTCACTAAACAAGGATTATCAATACTAAGGCATAAATTTAATTGTGAAATTAAAAATGGGAGGGGAGTCTGCAAGCATTGTAAAACAATCATGCATACAATATTTTCAAAGTAAAACATGTAAGGAGAGATGTATTGTGCAGTATGCAGTTATAATAATACTAAGAAATATTGTACTACATGATGTTCCTCAGAAGCTTACCAATTTGAAGGAATAATAAATTCTGTATTCATTTAAAATCTGGCAAAGAAGATAGTGATACCAAAAACTACTTCCTTAAGCTATGCCTAAATAGGATGTTCCATGCCAGATATTTATAAGGATTTTAAAATATTTTTCTGAAAAGAAGATACAATTTTTCATGCATAATTAAGTTTGAAATTAGAAGAATATCTTATATTCTTTGAACAGAACCTCAGTGTGAGTATTCTAGAAAAACATGGGAAGTTCATACTGATTGCTTCCCCCCCCCCTTGTATCTGTATTTTTACATCTTAATACTTAGAGAACTGTTTTATTTTTAGTTGTAAATTGCCACAATAGTCTATTTTCACTAAACTATGTTTTAAAAAGTTCTTTTAAAACCAAGAATATTTTCAAATGATTGACAGCTTAAGTAATATATCAGAAGGTTTGAAGCTGAATTGGGGGGGAAACACTTTCAGAACCTTCATATTTTCTTATTTTCAGATAACATGGTCTTCTACAGTTCATGCCATCAGTTATTGGGATTATAATCCAAACCAACACACCTGGAAGATCGATGGTTTGGATCTTAAAACATGTTAATGTAAAAACTATATCATGTACTAAATCTGTTTGAAGGAGATACATTCGTGTAATTCCTTTACAACTTGAATAATTAGGATAAGAAGCAAGTGTGGATAAATTGTTTGCATGCTAATCTGCACTGTATCATCATAAAGAGTTGCAAAAACAGCTTTGAAGAATTGACAAAACTTCCTAGAGTATATAGCAATTATTATTACAAAGGATGGTAGCAGTCAAAGAAATACCTTATTTTGCAAAAGACTAAAAATACTTAAGTTGTGATAATTTTTTATCTTTGAAGAACTGCTGTATTGTAATTAAAGTGAATATTCTTATTTTCTTAAATGTTTGTCTATTATTTAGTTTCACATGTGGCAAACAATTATTTTGCAATTTTCACCTACATTTAAAAACTTCATATGACATTACAGTATATGTAAAGGTAGAATGGAGGTTTAGATTTGTCAAGTCTGCAATACTATCTTAATGTTTCAATGAATAAATGTTGATAAAATGCTCAGTAAAAGATCATTTTTCAAACTTTCCTGTAAACGGGTTTTATATTTGCAAGGGAGAAGAGAAGGTTCTAACTTATTCTAGTGTAGTAATATGAATAATTCTTCCTTTTCACAACTCCCATCATTTTTTTTCACTTTTTTTTTAAAAAAGTACCCATTTTACAGGGGAAATGCCTCTATAAAATAATGTTATTTTGAAATGTAATAATTAGGAAAGCAGCACGAATGAATAGTTATGTGACTTCATGAAAATGTAACGAGATGGACAATGTATCTTGCTTAAGCTGCACATATTTATTTATTTATTTATTTATTTATTTATTTATTTATTTATTTATTTTAATTCCATTTATATCCCGCCCTTCTCCGAAGACTCAGGGCGGCTTACAAGCTTAGCAGTAGCCTTCATTCTATGTATATGCCTGCTTATTAGGGCTTTCATACACCCCCCCAAGCGGCATTATTACAAAGTCAGCTTAATTGCCCCCAACAATCTGGGTCCTCATATATGCCTCTCTAATGTGTAAAAACTAGATAACTATCCGGTCTTTTTTTAGTATTAAAAAGTAAAAAGAGAAAATGTTCATTTTGTTAACAAACCACCTGGTCGGAAATATAATCTGTGGATATTACAAGTTTGGCAAAATATACTCTTTCCTATAGCCAAGTTTATGAAAAGATATGACCATATGGGAGTAACAAAATTTGTAAAAGTTAACATGTTTGGTTCCATCATAATGATAGTTTGGAGAAGGGAAAGAAAATCAATTTTATGTGAAGGAGAAATGAACATTTGGTTTCACCCTTCTGTCTGACCCCATATTCTCTTCCTCATTTATTTGGTCTTGAATCGACCATACTTGAACACCTGTTTCCTGTAACAACCCTTATGGGCTATTGAAATGTACTTTATATACATTTTGTCTTACAGGTTTTCCTATCAGATGGCAAAGAAGATTTTTTTAAAACACTCTCAAACTTGAAAAGATTCAGTATCTGTTCATAATATCTTAACTGAAGTCAAGAAGCTATTTTCTAATCTCATATTTTGGAAAATACATTTTTGAAAGAAGGCAAATTGCTGTATTCAAAACTAGACTGCATGATCTCTGTCTCAGTATATTTCACAAGGTTCTGCTCTAGATAAGAATAGTTTTGGGTCATCTTGAAATATTTACTCAAATTTGCATGCTAAGAACAGCAATGTGCTAAATATTGTTAGGATATTTAACGTGAAAATAGTTAACAAAATTGATATGATAATGGATCTGATTATGCTATGGGGTAAATAAATTTTGGATTTCTCTCCTTTTCTACGCTTCAAAGAAAAAGACAATTTGCCTCCAATGCATATTACAGTTTCTCTCTTTTCAGGCTGGCATCCTCTCTATTAGTGACAGTTTAAATGTGTTTATATATTTAAAATAAAGAATAGCTTGTATAATGTATATATTTGAATATATTACAGAGATGAATATATTACCAGAAGTGTAGTTCCTTTGTGATTATTTCAAACTGGATGCCAACTGATTTCAATTCAGTTTGGGATAACAGCTTCAGTCAAGTCCATAGATGCAGGGAATTAGGCAGAATATAAATTAATAAATTATTATGGTAGTCCTGCAGTTGCTGGCCTTTGATTGCTTAGCCAACAATCTTGAGTCCTGTAGCCCACCAGATGTCCAGAAATTCCAACACCTAGCATGGTCCTTGTTGACTCAATGACCAATCCAGTATGAATTTCTATAAAGTTCATCTCACCACTTTGTTTATGGGAGAGACACTCTTCATCTGGTTTCTCTGACCAGACCTGTCCAGTATGGTTCAACCTCTGGCATTGCTCTCATCTTCCTCAAAACCCCTAAGCCCCACAACCACATCAAGGTTTATTCAAATACATGTAGGTGTGCCACCAGCTCTTCACATTTTAAATGGAGAAGTAGAAGTGTTTTGTTAGGTAGTCCAGGATGACTGCTTGATTGTTCCAGTGTATGCAAACTGGCTTAAATATGGTTTAACTCAACAAGTGTTTTGTTAGGCTTGAACCATATGAGATTCTGTAGGTAGGTACTATCATATTTTATCATATTACAACAACAACTTTATTTATTAGCCCTTGGGCCATATCGAAGTGCAAAGTTCCAGCAACAAATTGTTACTAAAATTTGATAAAGGCAATTTAAAATGGAATTTGATAAAATACAATTTAAAATGGAATTTAATAAAATACAATTTAAAATGGAATTACTGTAAAATAAAATACAATTTAAGATGAAATAGTAATAAAATACAATCTAAAATGAAATTGTAATAATGTACAATAATTTAAGATATAGATAAAATATGATAACATATTTCGGAGTCGCCCTTGCAATCTACCCCAATCAGTCCCACATATGCAGATCTCAACCGGATCGTTTTGTTTAAGTACTGTGCTACGTTAAATGTTATTTTCAAGTTCTGGCCTGACATAAGGTAAGTTATTTTGATGTGGGGATCCCAATGGGTCATTTGTTTGGTATATAGACCAAGATACTGTACCTGTCTCTCACCCTCTTATACAGACAACAGTCAAATAGGATGTGAGCCAAGTCCTCTACCTCTGCCGCTCCGCAAATGCAGAGACGCTCATTGTACGGTATAGTATGAAATCTCCCATATCTGACCATTGTGTCAAGCTGTTCGAATCTCACTCTTGTAAATATCTCCCTAAGATGTTTTGGGAGTTGTAACTTCAAATAACTGTCTACTTGAAAAGTATGTTTGTATTTACTCAGCCATTTCAAGTTACCCACCTTACTAAGGATAGCTATATCAGTTTGTGCTTCTATATCCTTAATTCTTTGGGCAACTCTTTTTAGATTGTTCTCCTGTTATGTAAGAGACAGGAAGGCCACAGCTTCTTACACAATTTGTTGGTTTGGTGATCCAGGAGATTTGTGATTGTAGTTTTATTTGCTCTAGTAGGCAGAATTTGGGGAGTCTATCAGTCTCCATTTCATTAACTTTGCACCAGTAGTTATAAGCTCTAATTTTAGATAATGCCTGAATTGCAATATTTTATCAATATTTTGTTGGTGGTGTTAGTTGCGAAGTCATGTCCGACCCATTGCGACCCCCATGGACAACATTCTTCCAGGCCTTCCTGTCCTCTACCATCTTCTGGTATCCGTTTAAGCTCACGCCTGCTGCTTTAGTGATTCCATCCAGCCACCTCATTCTCTGTTGTCCCATTCTTCTCTTAGGATATATTATATTGTGATGTGCTTTTAATGAGTGAAAAAACAAAAAAAGGTATGCATGTATGTGTTTTAATGTGTTTTGCGGTAAAAACCAGCACATTTTTAATGAGTTATTCTGGATAGTAATATTTTGCACAAAGCAGAACTGTACAAAATGGGTGCTCCAAGAGTTAGAATTGAGTGATGTTCTCTCGTTTCTCTTCCTGTAAGGCTGCCTCAAAACTCTCTTCTGGGTGAGTGATACTAAAATTGCAGATGGGATGGAGAATTGCCAAAAATCACTTCCTTCCAAATTGCTGGAGCATCCATTTGAAAAAACTGGAGCCTCCACGAAATTTCATTTTTCTGCTCATGTAACAGCAGCTTGATCCAATCCACTATATTTGGACTTATTCTAAATATTATTTTACATACATGACAAGAATTTGAACATGATTATCTACTCACTGAAGTTGTAACAATTATGAGAGATCTGGTATGAATACAGAGTTTAGTGGTCTTAGTATACTTACTACCAGTGCTTTTTTTGTAAAAGAAAAAGGTGCCGGAACTCACACACGTCATACAACCCGCCTTGCCTACCCTGCAAGGTTCCATCCACAAAAGGTGCCGGAACTCCGTTCTCAGCATTCTATGAGAAAAAAAAGCCCTGCTTACTACTGTTGTAAAATCTGATCTGTGATAGTTCTTTCTGTTGTTTTACTTTCTCCCAGAACAAAAGTTATTTTGAAAATACCTCCCACCAGGTCCACTTGAGGGGGCAAAAGTAGTTTTGAAGAGCTGCTTTCTGTTGTAAAAATTATGTCTAGAAATTGCTGTTCACAAAAATGGCACAAATGAGAACACACTCATGGAAGTGCAGTAAAAAAAAAGTACCTAAACTGCTTTCCCACATGATTTGGACAGTGAGATATGCCTACTCCTATGATTTATAGCACTTTTAATCTAGGTTTACAGCAACACATTACTCTAGGTTTCTCTGCATCTGAACGTTACATGTTATTCTGAGAAGAAACAGAGATGGATCCTAATTTTACAAAGTAGAGCTTTTCAAGCAATGATGAGATCAAACATTTGCAGAATCTGTGGGAGGAGGCAGACATTCTTTTTTCCAGGCATTACAGAGTCTACCTAGGATAGATTTGAAAAACGATGCACCTCCAAAGCACTTTCTCTTTGCCTTTATGTTTCTGAAAAGAAATAAAATTTATGTAGACATCTTCCATTTCTTTTGCAGACTGATTTCATTTGCTGGCAACAACAGCCATATTTAAAATAATGACATTGTTTATCAGTCAGGATAAGAATAATAGTAGTATTGCCTATTATTTCTTTTATTTATATTCCATTTTATTTTTTAACAAAAAATTCAAGGTAGCAAAGATCTAATACTCTTCCTTCCTTCTATTTTCCCCATAGAAACAGCTCTTTAAGGTAAGTTGGGCTGAGAGAAAGAATGCCTGGTCCAACGTACCCAGCTGGCTTTCATGGCTAAGGTGGGACTAGAATTCACAGTCTCCCAGTTTCTAACCTGGTGTCTTAACCACTAGACCAATCTGGCTCATATACCTAATAACACTACAGGAATATAATAAAGCTACAATTTGTAATCACAATATAAATAAGGACTCTAATCCAGAAGTTCTTGACCTTTTTGTGATTCCTTTGGAAGTCTGGCAAAACCAACAAATCCCAAACATACTTCAATGCATGAGATAAAATACATACATACAAATTACAAAAGAAACCAATTCTGTTGAAATGCAGTTTATCTTTTTTTAAAAAGTGTAATACCGTAATATATATTCTTTAGTAATTCACTAAATCAATAATGACTATCCATTTTAGGGATTAATTTTACAATGTGAGATTTATGGAAATAAACATTTTTCAGAGTCCAGAGGCCCTAAATTTACCTACATACATCCTTATTTAGAGAGGACTATAAATAAAGTTGTGAATTTTTCCCATCCAAGTTCATGGACTCCCTGAAATCTCTTCAAGAGATTCCTGAAGCCCATGTTAAGAACACCTTGTACTACATTAAAAGGTCCACGGTTTAAAATAACATTAACCACCACCCAGGCATAAACAACATACTGGCCCACCAAACAGCCTTGTGCAACCCATCAGCATTTTTAAAAAACTCAAATTCACTACTGCCACACATTGCTGCCATCCCACAAGATAATGCTATCAAGTGCCTCCAACACCTGGAGGCCACCAGCTCCATTGCTTTTGCCATTCCACTAGGCATGAGACTATTGGTGCGCCAGGTGTTCCTTTTCAGCCTGCAATTATTTTTAATATATCAGTGTGGCCCTGTTCCTCTACAAGTTGAGCAGACCTGCTCTAGGCGTTCAAAACAATATTTATTTATTTAAAAGCAACTTCATAGGGGTCTGCAAAAAAACATTTAGTGTATTTTTAACTTTTATGATCTTGTTCCAAGCATAATTCTCATTGGAGTCTGTTCCAAAGAACCAGAGCCAGGTTGGACACATCAACAAAATATTAATTTTTGATAGCATGAAAATAGTGAAAAAACATTTGGCAGTATGAAAATAATGAAAAAGGAACAACAATTTATTAAAACTCATTTTCCCAAGCATTGGTTACTGCATCTATGTGGTTTTCTTGGTACATTATGGGGTTTTTCCAGGAACTTTTTCTTTTTTTCTTTTTCTCTAGTCTAGCCAAAGTCCTGAGATTGCCAGATAGTCATTCATTTGATACTAAACCCAGCTGAAATAGATTAATTTCTGAGAGAAGAGACTCAGCAAAGGGCTCCCAGGCAGATTAAAGAAGGTGAAAATGATTTTGGGGTATGAAATAGAACTGTATCTTTTGAAGTATAGCTATTCTACCTTTGCTTATTTCATAAGCCTGCAAAGAAGAAAAGTTGTATTTCACTTTAATCTCTGTTGAATGCATTTTATCTCATCTTTATTTAAACATGATATTATGATTTCTTTCATATATTTTCTTTTAGTCTCGAATTTACATGAAGTAATATGTCTTCATTGGATACCAATGTCTTTTTCTAACTAGATATTTTGATACTTTTCTGAAGCATCAACTTCAGAATAGTTCTGAAGTTCTACCATGTCATTGTGTGTGTGTGTGTGTTTGTGTGTGTGTGTGTGTTTATGCCTTCAAGTCATTGTTGATTCCTAGTGACTGTGAATTAGTCCCTACAGTTTTTTTGGCAAGATTTCAGAAGCAGTTTGCCGTTGCTTACTTCCTAGGGCTGAGAGGGCATGACTGGCCCAAGACCAGCTGGGTTTGCATCTAAGTCAGGAGTTGAACTCATGATCTCCCAGTTTCTAGTCTGGTGCCTTAATCACCACACTACCCCAAACTGACTCTTCATAAATTTGGGGGACATTTGAAAGTATGTAAAATGAATAATCAATCTATTCCAAGTAGAATACTTGTCTGCTATCAATAGAAACATCCCTTCTTTCTCAACTTTTCTAATGGCTTAAAATGCCCAGCAGTAAAACTTGGACACATGAGGTCTGCAAAAGAAAGGGGAAATAATCTTCTACTACATATTTTTCTATCAGCAGAAAACAAATATTGGATTAATGTTTAAATTTTGAAACATTTTTTTACAGCCATGCATTTCAAAAATCCTCTTGCTTTTAGAGTTCTTTTTAAAAACATGTGTCATTCTTTAAAATAATCATTTGGAAATGCTAAAAGAACTTATTTGTCATCATAAGCTTTCAAAACCAGGGGATTAACTAGAAGACACAAAAGGCTCTTGTTTAACTTTGTTGAGCTATCACATTGGACATTTCAGATAAAACAGACCTCCAGGTGATTTTAGATGGGATTTTGTTTTGTTTTTTGTTTTTTTGTTTTTTAAAAAAACATTCTATAAAGAATATGTACATTACAGTTTATTTATGGCATGGTCCTAAAATTGCCATGCCAAAAATGAACTTTTTACTCCAAAGAAAAAGAAGGATTTGTAAAATTCAAATTTAATAAACTTTAATATTGCTTTTTTTTCTTCCTATCACGAGCACTAACATAGAACTAATGCATGATCTGTGGCTCTTCAGAGTTTCAGTATAGAACTTTAGCATGGGCATCCACACAAAGTTGCAAGGAGGACAAATGGCAAGTATATGTGATGATGTAAGACATATTCGCATTAGACATTCTGACACAACTATGTAATTGTGATATCTGCATAATTGCATCATGAACTACTTGTTATCATTTTGGCATCATCATAATTTGACAAAACTCTGGGGGATGAGTTTCCAATAAAGCTTCCGTTCTCCTATATTTTTACAACTTTCTTATTTTTATCTGATAACATCCACCTAGACTTTGCCTTATTTCCCTGATTGTTTAGCTGAACTTTTCTTTGATATATCTAAAGGGTCTGACTTTTCCTGAGAGCCTCAGATAATTACAGAATGGAACAAATAAGCTTCAATCCATGTTTTTTTGGCAGCTTTGTAATATTACCACCCATTTCTTGAATCTCAGAATGTAGATCTTGCTGTTGGTTTGGATTTGAACTAAAGGGGAGAAGAAAATTTATCCCTGGTACAGATGAACCAGCCACAAGTATATTCTAGCTTTAGTTTTGAGCTGATTTTAGGCTATATTTTGAGCCTTTTAGAATATTCATCCAATTCCTGTAACTCATCAAATTCACAAAGCAAGAGACCCAGATTGAAAATAATCAAAATACATTTAATTAGAGAATTTTAATAAAAAATGTCTATTCACCACACTGTAAAAAAAGCTTTGTAAAGCAGAAGCCTAATTTCTTTTTAACTTACATCTCCAAATGGAAGGAACATTGACAGTTATGGAAAAGAAGATCCAAGTGGAGTCTGGAATGTGTGTGTCTGTGTGTGTGTGTGTGTGTATGCGTGCACTGTTGAAGGAAAGATTAATTTGTATATTATAGCTCACAAAGCTAGAGTTTTACAAGTCTTTTGTTCAAATCCAACTGATTAGGATAAAGTAGTCATATAGATAGGAAGTTGAAGCCTTGAAATATCAAAAGACAAGAAAGAAAATGTTATTACTATTTGAAATGAAATAATGAACCATTCAAATGTCAGGAAACAAGGACTTCCTTTCACTTTTCTCAGGCATCTAAGACAAAGCAGTCCTATTAACGCTGCCATCTCTGCTCCTTTGCGTATTATCCTTTGATCAACATTTCTGCTTTATTTCTTCATGACAGCATCTGAGATAAAGTATGCCACATCTGTTCCAGCAGCCAATGCACAAAGTATTAAATTTATTTTAAAAATATGATTCTAAGGCAGACATGTCAAACACAAGGCCCGGGGGCCGGATGCAGCCCACGAAGTGGTTTCATGTGGCCCGTGAAGCCATCCTGGAAGCAATGAGGGAATGGCCCCCATTGCCTTGGCCCTGGCCCAGAGACCCTCCTTCTGCCAGAGACCCTCAGAACTGTCCCACTCCTGCCCAGGCCCCCATAGGCACCCTTGATGTGAATGATGTAGAGCTGGCCATGCCCATCCAGTAGGCCATACGTACTCTAGCCACGCCCACCTGGTAGGCCACACCCACCCTGGCCATACCCACCCGGCCCCCTAGGGCAACCGCAATGCTGTTCTAAGGTAATAGAATTCTAATAGGACTAAAATTTCTCACTACTTACTATATTATGAAGATGCTACAATATTTTCATCTGTTGTAAAATAAAACCTATTTCATATTATATTTATACATATACACATATACATATGTATATGTGTATGTGCGTATGTATGTATGTATGTATGTATGTATGTATGTATGTATATAAAGTTATTTTGTGGCTCAATATATTCCTTTAGTGTTTACCAATAATAGGGCTTCCCTGAATATATACAATTCAAGGTACATGCAAGTAAAAATCCATTCCCTTTCCTGCTGCCTTTTTGATGTATATTATCAGAAAAATATATTCCTGGTACTATTTCCTATGTTCATTACATGGAGACTTCCAGTGATTTCATACTTGTCAAGGAAAATGAATATGAATGAAATCTTTTTTTCTGTATATTTGTTTACTAATGCAATTAATTACTGCAGAAAGCTGTAGAAAGCTGTAAAATTTGCAGATAGTCATGTCTGCTTCTTCAAATATTTGCTGAGCCTTTCAAACACTTTCTAGTCAAATTCCTGAGATGAAATTTGAACACTAAACCTTATTGCTAGGAGACAATAGCTTGCCTCCCAGCCTTGGCTGTGACATTTCTTTCCAGGACTCCAATTTACGTGACAGATTCAAATGTGCTGCCATTTAAAAGCCTGAAATGGAATATAAGGTTCTTTTCCTTATCTTCTGCCATTCTTACAAATTTAATTCTCTATGGCATCTGCTAGTTTTCAGCAATCCTCATTGTTTTCTGGTCTAGGGACATATGACAGTTGACAGAGGAAGGAGCAGTGATCCAGGAATCAGAAAAAGGTGCAGCATCTGGACTAATAACAGAATAAAAAATAAAATGTGTGATAAAATACGATTAAATCAAGTCTTTATTTCCTTCTTAAAGTGTCTGTCAGTTTGGCATAGCTTTGAAATACTTTATCTTATGTATAGTACTAAAAAAATCTGCTTTATTAGGAAATGATCTATGCCTCATCAGAAAAAATAGAAATCAAAACAACCTCATAACATAAATTTCCAAACAGAGATTATAATAAAATTAGAAGAAGAAAAAGAGAGAGGATTCTGGATGTAGTGGGTAGCAGGACTGTTTTCTCTAGTTCGTGTACAAGAAGAGGCATCCCATAATTTTAAATGCTGTATTAGGTACAAGGTAAACTAGACAGTCTGAGTTAATAAAAAAGAGATGAGGAAGTTTTGTTGTTGTTAAGTCCTCCATGGTCAAGAGGAAAAGGCTGCCTGATGTTACTCTGCATCCATCTTTTCACCTACCTACCTACCTTATCTACCTTTCTGAAACTGAATATCATTCATGCTCAAAGCTCACATGGTGCTTTGTATAAGTCACATTATAACATGGCTAACTCATAATATGAACATCTAGAACAGTGTTTCTCACCCTCAGTAATTTTCAGAGATGTGAACTTCAACTCTCAGAGTGGCATTGATGTAAACACATCTTAAAGATGCTGAGGTTGACAAACTCTGATCTAGAAATATGGATAGTGATTAAACAAAAAATTGCAACCTTCTAGAACAAGAAAACTGACCAAGCATATATCTTTGGCCAATGTATTTCATAAAGATAAGCCAAGATCACTGCTGAATTTCAGTGATGCAATGGACAAAAAGTGTTTTCTCTGATTATATCAGTAATGGAATTGCCAATCAAAATATAGCAACACAGGAACCCTCTCCCAGGTTATACTTAAGCAAAGTGAGAAAACAAGGAGAGCAGGATTGTGTAAGTAACCAAGCTTGAGATTAGCTCCCTATCATAGAGACAAATTCATGAATAATTTTAGGGCAGGTATAGGCTACTATTAACAGGGTGTAGATAATTTGTAGGGGAAATGTAAGTATATTTTGAAGCCTTTTAAATTTTATAGTAGACAATTTGTTTAGTAGTTTTTTGTTAACCAAACACTAGACTATTCCTTAAGGCATCAGGCTACAAACTGCAAGACTGTGAGCTCTAATCCTGCCTTGGGCATAAAACCAGCTGGGTGACCTTGGGCCAACCGCTTTTTCTCAGCCCTAGGAAGGAGACAGAAGCAAACCACTTCTGAAAAACCTTGCCAAGAAAACTGCAGGGATTTGTCCAGGCATTCTCTGAGAAACAGATATGATTGAAGAGAAGAAGAGAAAGAGAGAGACTTCAAAAATATTTAAACCTTCAATAGGGTTTAGTGATAGTAGCAGAACAAAGGATTATAAAGAAACAAAAGAGATATGTGACAGCTCCCTAACTTGTGTAGTTGGAAAACAGAATGAAATGATGGTATATCTTTTGAATACACTTAGCACATTAAAATATCATATTTCCCCAAAATAGTAGAAAATGGAAAATTCCTCATATGCACCACATCCTTCTTCAGAATACATCATTGCTTTGTTCTCTGCAGCTGTCAGCCAGTGCCCTTCTTCTCTCCCACCCCCAGCCCCAAATTAAATGCAGCCTCTAGTCATCAAAATTGCCGTAGGCCATCCACTGTAATTAATGGTGTGGCTCAGTAGAACAATGCCATGTTTTATAAGGTAACCCTTGAAACACTTCTCTGAAACGTTCTAAACGTTTCTTAAGGGGGAAAAAAACCCTCTAAGCCTTTCCATAATTATCAGAAATGATAACAGTGTCATAAAAACCTACTTCTAAAAATGGATGAGTGACAGATCATGTGCAGCATCATTAGATGGGAAGCTGCTAGAAACAGCAGGACAAAAAGATAATGCTCAGGATTGTTAGAAAAATATTTTTAACATAATTGTTATAAATTATTAGTTGAAAAAATTGCCACAATTTTCTTCCAGCCTACTTTGGTAGGTTACAGGTTTTCCTATTTTTGACATATTTTACATAAAAATAGCAATATTATATTGCATCTGTCTTATACAAATATTCAAGAGGTATAATATATACTTCCTTTTCATGTCACATAAAACTGTCAGTTGGGAAACCAGACAGATTGCCAAAATGCAAATAACACGTGCACTTTTGTAACCAGTGGAGGAAATGTAGATTGAAGAGGCACCCTTCTGATCAATTCTTGTTTGAGATGCTTGGCCCATAAACACCGCAGTTTCATCCATGGCAATCATGTTTGATAGCTGGTACTTTGAAAAGTTGATCCCATCAACAAAGGACTTGAATGAAAGGGTATGTTTAATAAGTTCAGCATTCTGCAGCTTGTTGTTGATCTCCTTAGTGAAAGTTCATACTGCTGAAGGAAGCCAGCCAGCCAGTGTTGTGATGCTTTGAATTATTCTAGTGTTATTTCGAATTGTGGTGCCAGTGCAATTACAAATGCTTGAATGTCAGCCCTGCGCACAACCAAAGCCTTTGCTCTCCTGTCAGCAATTCAGTCACAGATGTTGTGTTCAAGTTCAGGAAATAATGGCTGCTTGCCTGCTCCACACTTTCGCTTCTTAGCATTACCCTCATCCATCTTTGGCTGAGTTTATTGTACTCTGCTTGCCATTTTCAGACCATACGGAGATCCAACTTGTTCTCTTTGCAGAAAGCTACAAGATTCTTGCCCTGAGAGTCCTCCATGATCCCTTTCTTGAACTCAGTGGAATAGCTCTTCCATTTTGAATTCATCTTGTCTTTGGGGACAAAATACGTCACGGTGGTATTCCCTTAAAATCTGTCATTTAAGTAAATCACCATTAAACCAGGGGTGTCAAAACTTGATTTCATTGACAGCTAGAGTTGGGGTTAGGCATTGTGGGTGCCCTGAGTGAAGTTTGGGTGCATTGTGGGTGCCCTGGGTGGAGTGTGGGTGCATTGTGGTTGCCCTGGGTGGAGTGTAGCTGCATTGTGGTTGCCCTGGGTGGAGTGTGGGTTAGAGTTGGGTTTAGGCATTGTGGGTGCTCTGGGTGGAGTTTGGGTGCATTGTGGGTACCCTGGGTGGAGTGTGGGTGCCCTGGGTGGAGTGTAGGTGCATTGTGGTTGCCCTGGGCAGAGTGTGGGTGGATTGTGGGTGCCTTGGGTGGAATGTTGTTAGAGTTGGGGTTAGGCATTGTGGGTTAGAGATGGGAAGGGCTTGAAAAAACCAGGGAAACTTGTGAAAAAACAGGGTTTTTCTTGTTTGTTTCCAAACTGCTGTGGAAACAAATGGGAAAACCCATTTTTCCATTTTTTCCCAGGGCTTCCCATCTCCTGTTAGGATTGGGGGGCAGTGGAGGTTACGATAGAGTTAGTGGTATCATATGGTAGGCCTGGCAGCGGCACAAGGCACAAGGTGGTAAACAGCCATGGCCAGCAGCAAAAGGCTGCATTATGCCAAAACTGGCCATTTCCCACATTGCACCTCATGCCCAATGCCGCTGCCATGAGGCTGCAGTGGGGGTTATGGTAGAGTTAGCGGTATCATATGGTAGGCCTGGCAGCAGCACTGGGCATGAGGCACAAGGCAGTAAATGGCCACAGCTGGCAGCAAACGGCTGCATCGTGCTGAAACTGGCCATTTCCCACCTCGCACCTCACACCCAGTGCCGCTGCCAGGAGGCTGCAGTGGGGGTTATGGTAGAGTTAGTGGTATCATACAGTAGGCCTGGCAGCGGCATTGTGCATGAGGCGGTAAATGGCCATGGGCAGCAGCAAACAGCCACGTCACACCAAAACCAGCCATTTCCCGCTTCACACCCTGTGCCAAATGCCACTGCCATGAGGCCGCAATGGGAGTTACAGTAGAGTTAGTGGTATCATACAGTAGGCCTAGCGGTGGCACTGGGCATAATGTGCAAGGTGGAAAATGGCCAGTTTTGGTATGACACGGCCATTTGCTGACAGCCATGGCCGTTTCCCGCCTTGTGCCTCACACCCAGTGCTGGTGCCATGTGGCCATGGAACAAGCTGGGCGGCCATAAGGAACCGGTATACCAGTACCATGGGTCAGTTCCCTCCCCCATCGGCTTCACCTCATCACAAAGGCATGGGCAGATGCCCCCCTTATCTTGTGTCTATGGTGAAACCAGACAGAATGTGTGGCAGGCTGTTCGTGCAGGCCCTTAAATATGGCTTACTTTCAGGGGAGGGTATATATTAGACCTGCCCCCCAAATCAGCTGGGGCCTACTTTAGGGGAGGGTTTACTTTCAGGGAAACACAGTACATATAAGACTTTATGGCTGCTTCTATGGAAAGAAAGCTAATATGAGGCTAGCAATTTGAACTATTTAAGGGCTAAACAAACTGGATTTTGTTTAGGAGATCTTTTAGTGGTTGTTGCACCAAACAGGAAGTTGAACTAGATGACTTTCTATCTCTGTCATTCCATGACTTGTAATCAGAAAGCATATAAAGAAAATGATTAGGTGAAGGTTCAGGCTAGGATATTTTTTTAAAAAAATCTGATTTTAGTGACTAAAGGAGCAGAATTCAGAAAGGACTTCTATTCTAAGAAATATTATTAGAAGAAAGCACAAGAATGAGGAGCAGAAATCCATATTATGCCACTGTGGTTAGGCAGAGCTCAGTATCAGAAAGTTCCAATAAGTCTGACCAGATGAAGCTTCTGTAAGAATCTAATACTAAAGGTCAGGAGCACTGAACAATAGTTATATGGCACTTATTTCAGATTGTGCCAGATGGAATAGAACTGAGTTTAGGGTTGCCTACCACAGAGGTTTATTAACTATGGAACATTCCCTAAGTATTAGGCATAGTAATTAATATATCTTATTTACATTTAAGTTATCATCTTTATGTTAATACATGACCCTTTATAAATAATTTTCTTAACAATATTTGTCCATCTTAATAGATTTCTATTGCCAGTATTAATACCATAATAATACCATAGAACCCAGAATAAAATTCTAAAAGATCAAAATGTTTCTTTTTGGTATCAGTAAAGCATTTCCTCTATCAGCTTCATCTATTTAGGGACATAATTAAAACTGTGGCAGGGAGTTCTGTAGATCCATGTTTTGTAAGTGGCATAGCCAAATGGGTCTGCCCTCCCTTTGTTTAAATTCAAATAGCAGAGAACTGATTTACAGTCTTGCATAATTATTTCCATTGGAACTGTATGCATATATACAATTACAGATACTCAGATCACTTTGGTCGATCTCCTTGGATGTGTATGATGTTTGCCCAGGACAATTGCAACTGCTCCTTGCACTTGTACACAGACTCAACTGACTGGGAAACATGTGCATTAAATATTTGGGCAAATTCAGTCTCATAGTCAATCTGTCCATCTCTGCGCATTCCAATATTTTTTTTATTATTTCTTCATTTGGTGGTATTCCTTCATTTTTCCAATATTGCGCAAATATTATTCTTGCCACTGTTGTGACATGTAGAATCAAATATAGGCTTTGTTTGTTAATCTTTTCTGGCATTATACCTAATAAAAAAAGTTCAGGTTTGAAATCTACGTATTCACCCATCATCTTTTCTAACCAAGTGTGTATCTTTTTCCAATAATTCTTTGCTTTATCACATGTCCACCAAACATGATAATACGTGCCTGAGTTATGTTTACATTTCCAACATCTATCTGACATATTTTAAACATTTTTGTTAATCTTGCTGGTGGCAAGTGCCATCTATAAAACATTTTATATAAATTTTCTTTATAAGAAGTTGACATTGTCAATTTATAATTTCTTTCCCATAAATTTTGCCATTTTTCTAGTTCTATATTATATTCAAAGTTTTTCACCCATCTTATCGTTTCTTTAACTTGTTCACTTTCCATTTCCAAAATTAATAAGAAACTATACATTTTCTTAATTAGTTTTTCATCGGAAGTTAACAAAGTCTTATCAAATACCATTTGTTCTTTATAAAATTCATACAGTTTAATGTCTTTTTCATATCTAGTTTGCATTCGTAAATCTGCCCACCACGACAAGTTGATACACTGATTTTCCATTTCTTGCTTAGTTTTTAAATTCCCTTCAGAATTTAAAATATCTCTATGTGTCCAGATTTCTTCAAAGTCCACCAAATTTGAATGTACAAATGCTTCCATAGTTGACAACCACCCTGGAATTTTCAAATATATTTTACTTTTTATTTTTTCCCATACTATTTACAATGCATTTCTTATATAGTGGTTTTGGAAATACTTATGAATTTTATTTTTCCCATACCATAAAAAAGCATGTGACCCCAATATCTTGTCTGATATTTTTATTTAAAACTTCCAGAGTGAAAATGAATAACAATGGAGATAGTGGACATCCTTGCCTTGTACCTTTTCTTATCTCAAAGTTCTCAGTGTAATCTCTATTCACGATGACCTTCGGAGTTTCTTTCTTGTATATTGTTTTTATCGTATTTATAAAGTTCTGTCCAAAGTCCATTATTTGTAGTTGCAGAGTCATAAATTGCCAGGAAACATTATCAAATGCCTTTTGAGCATCTGGGAATATTAGTGCCAATTGTTTCCCTGGCTGTAATTCATAGTATTTTAATACATCTATTATCACTCTGAGATTGTTTTTAATTTGTCTCTTTGATGGAAAACCATTTTGGTCTGGATGTATAAATTCAATTAAGTATTTTTTCAATCTGTCTGCCATTACTGAAGTAAAAATTTTATAATCCAGGTTGAGCAGTGATATCGGTCTGTAGTTTTTAATCTGTGTCAAATCTGAATCTTCTTTTGGTATTAAAGTAATGTTTGCTTCCCTCCATGTAGCTGGGAGTTTAGCCTCCAACAAAAGTCCATTACAAATGTCTTTCAATGGTTCACTAAGTGTGTCTTCTAAGGTTTTATATAACTCCGCCGGTAATCCATCTGGACCTGGTGTTTTTTTTTCATTTTTTTGCCTTCTTATGGCCTCTGTTATTTCCATCATTGTAATTTTTTCCTCTAACATAGTCTTAAATGTCTCTGGAATTTTTGGAAGATTATTTTCTTCTAGATATTGAATCATTCTCTCTCTTGGAGATTCTTCTATGTCATACAGTTTCTTGTAATATTCCTTAGTTATCTTTTTTATTTCTTCATTTTTAAATTGCAGACAACCTTTTTAATCTACTAAATTGTATATCATTTTCTTCTCTTTCTGTTTTTTAAGTTTATAAGCTAACCATCTTCCTGGTTTATTTGCATTTTCAAAAAAGTTTTGTTTCACTCTTTTTATCTGTTGTGCCAATTTTTCTGAATCCAACAAATTTAGTTTGTTTTATTATTTCTATTTCTCTTTTCAAAGTCTTTTTCTGTGGGGGGTTTTGTAATTCTGATTCTAACTTTCCAGATTTTTCTTTTAGTAGTATATATTGCTGTCTTCTCTGTTTATTTTCTTTGCCATGTATGTTATAGCTATACCTCTAAAATATGCTTTAGCTGTATCCTATACATTTTGTAATTTTGTGTTTTCTTTTTTGTTTTTTCTAAATAAGAACTCCATTTCCTTTTTTGCTAATTCTACAAGTTCTCTTTCTTTTAGTATAGATTGATTTAAAGTCCATCTTGGTCTTTTTTTGTATTCCTCTCCATGTCACTTTTAAAGGGTTATGGTCTGCCCATGTGACTATTTCAATCTCAACTTCCTATATATTCAAACTCAATTCAGATGTCATCCAAATCATATCAATTCTTGACCAGGATTTTTGACTATTTGAATAAAAAGTGTATTGTAGTTTTTCTGGATTAATTTCCTTCAAAATACCTTGTATTCCAATTTCATCTGTCATATTAAAGAATGTCTTAGGTAATCTTCTTCTTCCAGTTTTCCCTGTTTTACAGAATACTATCAAACATGGGACTTACTTTATCGATGGTTAGAGGAAAGAATAAAGGATTAGGAATTAAATATATATTAGCATAGTTAAACTCAGATAGCACGTTGGTTGAAAAATTATTATTGTATGTATGGGAAAAACAAAATCATATATATATATATATATATATATATATATATATATATATATATATATATGGATCCTTGGTTTTTCGGGTTTTTCCCCGCGTAGAATTAAAGGTGTAGGCGCAACGTTTCGATGGAATCCCATCCATCATCATCAGGCTTCTGTTTCCTTCTTCTGGGAGAAGCATGTGGCTGTTTGTTCCTCTTTTTTAAACTGCCAGAGGGGGTGTGTTCTGTGGAGGTGTGCTCTGATTGGGTAGGGGACCAAGTGTGTTCTGATTGGGTGGGAGTGTGTTTTGAATGGTGGGGGTGTTCTGATTGGGTGGGGGTGTGTTCTGAGTGGATGGGCTGGTCTCAGCTGCCAGCTCCAGACCTGAGCTGGTGAGTTGTGCTGCTTTTGTTCGGCTTCGTGTTTGTGGTGGTGCCATGTTTTTATAGTGGGTGTCAGTTTGCTTATTGTGTGGTTTGGAGGGGTTTAAAGTGGCTGATGTTGCAGCTGTAGTCACCTGCCCCACCACATACATCGGACAGACCAACAGAAGAATAAGTGCACGCATTGAAGAGCACAAAAACTCACTCAGAAAGGGAGAACAAACTTCATCCCTGGTCCAACACTTTGAAGCCACGGGACATGAAATTGATTTTAAAAAAACCAAAACTATTGCCAAAATTGAACATTTTAACAACAGAATAATCAGAGAAGCCATTGAGATAGAAAAACGCCCCCACAGCATGAATAAACGAGATGATACCTCTCGTCTACCAGCCATTTGGAAACCCGCCTTGATTGACAGACGAAGCCCAACCACCAAGAATGATACCAGACCCAAACTCATGATAACATCACATGACATCACCACCACACAACCATTCAAAAAGCAAATCCGAACCCACAACGATAAAGACACACAACCACAAAACAGAAACCTAACTACAGCTGCAACATCAGCCACTTTAAACCCCTCCAAACCACACAATAAGCAAACTGACACCCACTATAAAAACATGGCACCACCACAAACACGAAGCCGAACAAAAGCAGCACAACTCACCAGCTCAGGTCTGGAGCTGGCAGCTGAGACCAGCCCATCCACTCAGAACACACCCCCACCCAATCAGAACACCCCCACCATTCAAAACACACTCCCACCCAATCAGAACACACTTGGTCCCCTACCCAATCAGAGCACACCTCCACAGAACACACCCCCTCTGGCAGTTTAAAAAAGAGGAACAAACAGCCACATGCTTCTCCCAGAAGAAGGAAACAGAAGCCTGATGATGATGGATGGGATTCCATCGAAACGTTGCGCCTACACCTTTAATTCTACGCGGGGAAAAACCCGAAAAACCAAGGATCCACATACAGGCACCCGCGAAAACCTCAGAAAACAAATATATATATATATATATATATATATATATATATATATATATATATATATATATATATATATATATATATATATATATATATATATATATATATATATATATATATATATATGCAAATTCTTATGAACAAGTATCTACATTCAAATTTTCTTACCAAAACTGGGACCACATTTAAAATGGAGACATCTGGTCAATTTTCAGTTCTGAGAGTACAAAGGTGTAATTAGCACACAACACATTGGACTTCAAAGATGTAAGGAATAATATGGTTGAATCTTGATGAAAACAATGAACTCTTAAAATAACATCTGGGCCCCAGGTTTCAGATATGCTTTCTTCTCTAATTAAAAAAAGTATTGGAACGCCACCCTCTTCAAAATAAAAATGGCAACCAACTAAAGCTGCCAGAATAGAGCTGGAAGGGACCTTGGAGGTCTTCTAGTCCAGCTCTCCGCTCAAGCAGGAGAATCTTTACCATCTCAGACAAGTGACTGTCTAGCCTCTTCTTAAAAAATCTCAATTTAATTTTTAAAAACTTGCTACAATAATTAATCAAAACATTTTAACACATCTAAAATATTTTTATAAAGAAACATTACATTGTTACCGATGTTTTTCAAAAAGTACAAAAGGAACTTACATCCTGGTTTTGAAGTTCCAATATTCCCCCCCCCCAACGGTCACATGGACACATTTTTGGCACTTGCAACAAGCCTGCATTTATGGCCATTTGTAGCATCCTGAGGTCACATGACCACAAGTTCCATTTTTTTTTACTTCTGGCTTTTGCAAAAACTGTCCCACAGTGAACAATGGGTTCCTTAATGACTGTGGTATTCATTTTATGACCACCACATTTGCTTCACAACCATTGCAAAAAGATCATAAAACAGGTCTGGTCACATGCCTTTACAACCATCATGACTTATAATGATAATTGCCAGTGTTATAAATTGGGGAAAACCTATAATCCGGCCTTTGCCACCTAAAACCCTGAAGATATGTTGAATTATACTTCCTGTCACCTTTCTTTCTTTATTTGTGTCAGAAGCACCTTCAAATTATAAACATATAACATTCAGCACTGAGCAAATAAAACAGGTATCAAATAAGTGATAGAAATAGAGTGTGTATAAAAAGTATGTAAAATAAATAGGATTAAAACTGGCTGAATCCCACCACTACATGATATCTGCTCACTATTGGGCCACATCAACAGCATATCCGTTCACCAGCATAAGATCTTCCTCTGTATATGTTGAAGGACATTGTATTCACCATAGCATATGTGAGATGCATTGTTCCTCTCCACATTCACACAGAGTATCTTCTATAGGGAAACCTCATTTTCTTAGATTGTCCTTTGATCTTCCTACTCCAATGCACAGTGTGATTTCCAGACAGGCCAAGTTGTTCTTGATTAGGTGAGAGACAGTCACGTGGTTGTGCTCATTTGCTTGATAGCTCCTTATTTGCCTTCCATGGTTCCAGGGTGTCTGTAGTGCCTGACTGTTAGGAGGGTGGAAATTTTGAGAAAGCTGTTCCTTGATCTCAGTCTTGACCTTGGAAGTTGATAGTTGTATGGTCAGTATGTTTCTATAGATATGTTCTGTACCAGCCTGCTACCGGCCCTGCAGAAAAGGCAGGGACAACCCCTTTTACAAGAAGGCAAGAGGCTAGAATTACGCCTGCCAAATTTATTGCTACAAAAACAAATAGAACAAAACACGAACCAAGAAACAGGAGCTTTTCAAGCGGTTGCCTTCAGCAAACCAGCCGTCCCACGCATTCCCCCTTAAATACAGTTCAGGGCGTGGCTTCTCTCTGCCTCCTTCCGAGAAGCCCCATTGCCTTCCTCTGTTTACTCCTGATTGACTGCCTCCTGCGTCGGGCGTCCTTGAACAGGGCCAGCTGTGGGTCATCTTCATCCACGCTGTCAGGCTCACACAGCTGGATCTGCGTCGTGACCAGGTGAGAGGGGCCTGGCTGAGGGCTCTCATCAAGCTGTCCAACCCCCTCAGCAAGCTCTTCAACACCCTCCTCCTCCTCCTCCTCCTCTGAGTCATCCGACCCAACTGCCGAACCCACAGGCTGACCCTGAATCACAACAAGATATTGCTTTAACCCACTCTTTCTTCACAGCACTTTCCCAGCAGAAACTTTGGAGGGGGGATATCAATTAGATAATTATTATTTATTTATTTTTGGGACTTATATGCCACCCTGTCTCCCAAAGAACTCAGGGCGGCTAACAACAATAAAAATACAATAATACAAAAGTTAAAAAAAGAATTAAACTAGCAGCCCCAATAATAAGTTAAAAACATTTTTAAAATCCCTGTCAGTCCAGGTCAGCCTGATGGAAAAGGAATGTTTTAAGGCCACGGCAAAAGGACCAGAGATCCAGGGCCATCTGGAGCTCAAGGGGAAGTTGGTTCCACAGGGCTGGCACTCCCACAGAGAAGGCCCTCCCCCTGGGGGTCGCCAGCCGACATTGTCTAGCCGACGGCACCCTGAGGAGGCCCTCCCTGTGTGAGCGCACTGGGTGATGGGAAGTTGTTCCCGGCAGTAGACGGTCCTGCAAATATCCCGGGCCTAGGCCATGTAGGACTTTAAAGGTAAGAACCAGCACCTTAAATCTCACCTTTTGTAT
Source organism: Vipera ursinii (assembly GCF_947247035.1). NCBI lineage: Eukaryota > Metazoa > Chordata > Lepidosauria > Squamata > Viperidae > Vipera > Vipera ursinii. Next base: position 259,147,461 of record NC_139513.1, read on the forward strand.
TGGATACCTCCTGACCAGTCTTAGGGCCAGATCTACCTATTGTGCATCTTTTAATCTATACCGAATAGAGCTAGCATATTATCCAACAAAGTAACATAGGGCTAATGCATGCAGTTGGGCATCCATCTTGTCACCTAATTCCTGTCACCTAATCTGATATATCAACTTGCTGGATTATCTAGACTGTTTGCAGATTCTTTAAAAAGGTAAAGGTTCCCCCGCACATGCGTGCTAGTCATTTCCAACTCTAGAGGGCGGTGCTCATCTCTGTTTCAAAGCCGAAGAGCCAGCGCTTGTGAGCAATCCATAAACTCTCTTTCTCTTTCTCTCTTTCTCTCTTTCTCTCTCTCTCTTCTCTCTCTCTCTCTCTCTCTCTCTCTCTCTCTCTCTCTCTCTCTCTCTCTCTGTGTACATGCTGATTGTTACCAGCAACATGATCTTTTAGAAAGGTTTTCAATTACCGGTACCTCTCCACTATTGCATGTATCTTATATAGTTATATTTTCTAAGCTAAGATGGGTATTTCAAATACTTAGAAAGATCTCCAAATATCATGACACAACTACTTACCAGTTAACTCCTATCACTCAACCAGGCTGGGTTACTGGTATAACAACAATTAATGCTAATTAAATAAAGGTAATCCAGAAGCCAAAATGCCATAAAATAAAATAATTATGTGATGAAGATTTCTTTCATTCTTTATAATGCCAAGATTTCCATTAGACTTGTTAGGAATTAGCAAGAGTTAATCCAAAATGTCTGTGGTGATATCGTATAATGCAGTTTGAGTGGTTAAGTATAATCATACACAACATTGTCTAGATTACCATACTTCCAGAGGGGGAGCCCTGTTAATCAATTACATCAAAAACAAGAAAGTCTGTTTGCATCTTAAAGACTCATAACTTTTATGACAAAAGCTTTCATGGACCAAAACACACTAGATTTTAATCATGGAAGTTTTAATATAACAAATATATTTGGGTCTTTGTGGTGGCAGTCTTTCTGTTTTAAGGGGAATTTAAGATGATAGATTTTCATCAGTACTATTCAATCACACATGTTTATGCTTATTTCTTTACACACTGTATAGTATGTAATGAGAAACAATGAAGAATAAATTCAACAAGTGGTTGGAACTCAAAGAGTTCCTCCATTCTGGCACAAAGCTATTTGACATCTGATTCTTGGCCCTTCAAGATTTGAGAAAATTGAGAAGATTAAACAATTCACTATCTCCTCCTTTCTCATCCATGCCCAAATATTTGCCATGGGATCTCATGGACTATCCAATCTTCCTAAGTCTTTTTTTTTTTTTGCAGATGGTCCCTGAAGCTTTCTTTTCATCTGCTATGCTTTCTTTTTTCTTTCTTCTGAAAATTCCCTACTCTCTATATGAAATTGTTTCTATGAATAATAAAATAACAGAGTTGGAAGGGACCTTGTAGGTCATCTAGTCCAACTCTCTGCTCAAGTAGAAGACCCTATATCATTTTTCTCCAGTCTCTTCTTGAAAGCCTCAAGTGATGAAGCACCCACAACTTCTGAAAACAGAATGTTCCATTGGTTGATTGTTGTCACAGCCAGAAAAATTTATCCTTATTTCTAGGTTGAATCTCTTCTTGATCAGTTTCTATCCATTGTTCCTTATCTGGCCTTTGGGTGCTTTGAGAAATAGATTGCCCCTTCCTCTCTGTGAGAGTTCAATAAATATTGGAACACTGCTATCATGTCACCTCTGGTCCTACTCTTCACTAGACTAACCATGTCTAGTTCTTGCAACTATTCTTCATATGTTTTAGCCTCCAGGCCCCTAATCATCTTTGTTGCTATTTTCTGTACTCTTTCTAGAGTCTCAACATCTTTTTTATAGTGTGGTGACCAAAACTGGATGCAGTATTCTACGTGTGGCCTTACTAAGGCTTTAAATAGTGGTATTGGTACCTCGTGTGATCTTGATTTAATCCCTCTGTTAATGCAGTTTAGGATTACATTGCCTTATTTGGCTGTTGCTGCACACTGCTGGCTCATATTTAATTGATTGTCCACTAGGACTCCAAGATCCCTCTCACAGTTACTGCTATTAAGCCAGGTTTCACCTAATCTGTACATGTACTTTTGGTTTTTCTTGCCTATGCATAAGACTTTACTTTTCTTTACACTGAAATTTATTTTGTTAGATAGGGCCCAGTGTTCAAAACTGTCAAGACCCATCTGAATCTTGAGCCTATCATCTAGGGCAGTGATGGTGAACCTTTTAGAGACCAAGTGCTCAAAAACTGCCCCACCCCTGCCCTGCCCCAGTTCTACCCCCCCATCTGCCTCCACCCTACCCCCAGCTCCTCTCCTACCCCACCTGCCAGCAGGGCAACCCACTACTTCCACAGCCCACTGCAGATCTCCCAGACGGCCCTGTGGTGCCATGGCAGCCACACCCTCCACCCGCACCCTGCAGCATCATCTGCACATGATGGGGCATGAGAGCGATGTCTGTCCCTGCTGCCTGACTGCCATGTCCTTCCCTGAGCTACTCCACACAGGCTGTGAACGGGGGTCACTCACCTCAAGTGGGGCTGCTGGTAAGGGGGAGCTACAGAGGTAGGTGGGACCGGGGCGATGAAGCGCATGCCCATAGAGAGGACTCTAAGTGCTGCCTCTGGCATGAGTGCCATAGGTTCCTCACCACTCTTCTAGAAGATTCTGAAAGGAAAGAGAACATAACAGCTTATCGTTCAGACTCTTCTGTGCATGGAAGTGAAGTACCAGGGAAAATCCCATTGACAATGAAAATGATACTAGGGCTAGAGTTATTGAAAGGGTTAGGGTTAGGCTTAGATTACTTTGGAGTTAGGGCAGAAAAAGGGTGCTATGGGTAGATTATGGGAGGTTCTCAAAGAAAAGAGAACATAACAGTTTTTTTGTTCTGAGTCCTTTATGGGCCACAGTGAAATACATGGGAAAATCCCATTGGCAATGAAAATGAAACCACAGTTAAGGCTAGGGTTAAGGTTAGGGTTAGATCTCTTTGGAGTCAGGGCTGAAAATGGATGTTAGAGGTACATTATAGGAGGTTCTCAAAGGAAGAGAATGTAAAAGCTTTTCGTTTCGACTCTTTTGTAGTCCACAGTGAAATACATGGGAAAATCCCATTGACAATGAAAATGAAACTAGGGTTAGGGCTAGGGTTAGGGTTTGATCACTTTGGAGTCATGGATGAAAAATGGTGTGAGGGCTCAGTTCTAGGAGGTTCTCAAAGCAAATAGAACACAACAGCTTTTCGTTCAGACTCTTCTGTGGGCCGCAAAATCCAATTTGTAATGAAAATGAACCAAGGGTTAGAGTTATTGCTAGGGTTAGGGTTAGATCACTTTGGAGTCAGTGTTATGGATAGAATATAGGAGGTTCTCAAAGGAAAGAGGACATAAAAGCTTTTCATTTGGACACTTTTGTGGGCCACAGTGAAATACATGGGAAAATCCCATTGACAATGTAAATGAAGCTAGGGTTAGGGTTAGGCCTAGGGTTAGGGTTGGATCACTTTGTATTCATGCATGAAAAATGTTGTGAGGATTAGATTATACAAGGTTCTAAAGGAAAGAGAATGTAAAAGCTTTTCATTTTGACTCTTCTGTGGTCCACAGTGAAATAAATGGGTAAATCCCATTGACAATGAAAATGAAACTACAGTTGGGGTTATTGCTAGGGTTAGATTACTTTGGAGTCAGTTCTGAAAATGGTGTGAGGGCTCAGTTATAGGAGGTTCTCAAAGGAAAGAGAACATAACAGCTTTTTGTTCAGAGTCTTCTGTGGGCGGCCGTGCAATACATTGGAAAATTGCATTGATGATGAAAATGAAACTAGGGTTACAATTATCACAAGAATTAGGTTTCGGGTTAGATCACTTTGGAGCCAGGGCAGATTCTAGGAGGTTCTCAAAAGAAAGAGAACACAACAGCTTTTTGTTCTGAGTCCTTTTTGTGACATAGTGAAATATATGGAAAAATCTCATTGAAGAAAATGAAGCTAAGGTTAGGATTAGGCCTAGGCCTAGGGTTAGGGTTGGATCAGGTTTTTGTTCTGACTACTTTTTGGCTCAAATTGAAATACGTTGGAAAATTGCATGGACAATGAAAATGAAACTATGGTTTGGGTTATTGCTAGGGTTAGGGTTAGATCACTTTGGAGTCAGGGCTTAAAAATGGTTTGAGGGCTAGATTAGAGGAGGTTTTCCATGGAAAGAGAACATAACAGCTTTTTGTTTGGACTCTTTTATGTACTGCAGTTAAATACATGGGAAAATCCTATTGACATTGAAAATGAAACTATGGTTAGGGCTAGGGCTAGAGTTAGGGTTAGGGTTAGATTACTTTGGAGTCAGGGCTGAAAAATGGTTTGAGGGCTAGATTAGAGGAGGTTTTCCATGGAAAGAGAACATTAAAGCTTTTCATTTGGACTCTTTTGTGGGCTGCTGTGAAATACACGGAAAAATCCTTTTGACAAAATGAAAATTAACCCAAGGTTAGGACTAGGTTTAGGGTTAGGATTATATCCCTTAAAATGGATGTTAAGGGTATATTATAGGAGGTTTTCAAAGGAAAGTGAACATAACAGTTTTTTGTTCGGATTCTTCTGTAGGCAGCAGTGAAGTACATGGGAAAACCCAATTGACAATGAACATGAAACTAGGGTTAGGGTTATTGCTAGGGTTAAGGTTGAGGATAGATCACTTTGGAGTCAGGGCAGAAAAAGCTGTTATGGGTAGATTATAGGAGGTTCTCAAAGGAAAGAGAACATAACAGCTTTTCATTCTGAGTCCTTTTTTGCCGCAGTAAAATACATGGAAAAATGGCATGGACAATGAAAATGAAACTACAGTTAGGGTTGGGCTGGGGTTAGGATTAGATCACTTTGGATTCATGGATGAAAAATGGTGTAAGGGCAAGATTCTAGGACAGTGATGGCAAACCTTTTATAGACTGAGTGCACAAAAACCTCCACCCCCGCCCCCAATGATATTAATGAAAAGAGAATTGGATTATTTAACTATCAATCAACAGTCATGAACAAATGGCTTGATGGTGCACTTTGAAATTCATTTCAAATGATAGCTTTAGATATAATAACAAAGAATGAGACAAACAAATACCAATGCTAATAAAATATATTAAGCATTTCACCCTTAGACAGCTTAATTAAATCATTTTATATTATGAAGACATTTACCTGGAGATTACTTGAAAACTCTAAGCATATTATGCTCTTAAAAATCATGAATTCTAGATCCTTACACATGCTATATTTTGTGAGTATTACTTTTATATATTCAGGGGGGAAAGAGAACAATTAATAGCAATAGCAATAGCACTTAGACTTATATACCTCTTCATAATGCTTTACATCACTCTATAAGCAGTTTACAGAGTCAGCATATAGCCCCCAACAATCTGGGTTCTCATGTTACCAGCCTCGGAAGGATGGAAGGCTGAGTCAAATGAAAATGGCTATGTACTGAGTGTAGTTTGTAAGGACAAATATAATGAATGAATGCAGTGGAAATAGGGTACAAACGTTTCTAGCAAAATAATCATGGAATTAGTAATAGATAAGTCCTAAATGAATGTAGATTGAGTACAAAAGTAAGGCAGCACAAAAGAATGTTGGGTGGTTTCATCATGTAAAGAGAATGAATGAAGATCAAATTGCAAAATAAATATTCAAAGATAGAATGAATGGTTAAAAAAGGGGAAAGACTGAGAATATTGTAGTTGCATGGAGTTGATGAGAGTTTCACAATACTATTATTAAGTCAGGTAACATCTACACCAAACTCAAGTCTCTCAAGATCCTTCTATATCTTAAGCCTATCTTCTGGAGTGTTGGCTATTCCTGCCAGCTTGGTGTTGTTTGCAAATTTGATGAGTTCCCCATCTATCCCCTTATTTAAACCATATATATTGAAGAATATATTGAAGAATATTGGATCTAAGACAGAGCCTGTAGTGCCCCTTGCATACTTCCCTTCATGTAGATGCAGTTCCATTGAGTACTACACATTGAGTGGGGTTGGTCAGCCAGTTACAAATCCATCTGTGGTGATGCTGTCTAAGCCACATTTTTCTATTTTATCAAGTAGTAGGTTGTGGAGGCCTGGGACTTGGAGGCCTGAGACTTGATTTTAGTTGTAGCTCCTCCACTGCTACTTAATAAGGCCACCTTGCACTATTCCCCAAGGCATATGAACACAATTGTCATCTAGACCTAGTATTCCACAGGATCTGCCACGTACCACTTACCTTGCAGTGGTGTTTGTTTTCTGTTCACAGGAACCTGTGATCTCCCTGAGGCTGCTCTGGGTCACATGAGGCCTTTGTTCTTGAAGTGGCTTTGGAAAATTCTCTACTGTAATCTTTGCAGCTTCTGAAAACCATACAAAAGCATGTTTCATTCTTGTGCAACTTCCATAGAATCCAAAGGTCATGCAAGAGCACATCCAATTCCCTTGTGGCCTCTGCAACCTATGAAAATCAGACCAAACAGGGCATGCTTTTGAAAATAGTAGTTGTCAGGGGGTTGGTGTCTCCAAAAACATTGTGACATTTCATCTTTGAAATACATGCCATAGATTTGCCATCAGTGCTTAGGAATGTAAGTGGACTCCCAATGCAAACTAAATTCAGAACAAACTCTAGAGAGATCCTCCACAAGTATAAAATTGTGGCCTCTTGTTGCAAATGTCTATTTTTCTCCACTGCTCTTTGAGGACATCAAAGTATGTAATGTAATCCATTTAATCTTCCACAAACTTTTTACTGATGATAACAAGAGTTTTGATATTTACCAAAAATCATCTTAAGCCCCAAAAGCATTCTGCTTAATCAAAATTCACCAAGTTTCAAGAAAGCAATTTGTGAATTTTCTTCTCTTCCTCTCATTTGTTACATGTATTTATTGCCATAATATAGTTTCCTATATAACATCTGTAGAAGCTTTGCTGGGAACAAGACGATTCAACATACAGCTTTCTTGCTCCATCAATTATACTAAGCTTCATAAGAAAGGATCTGGAGTTGCTCTTCGGTCCATTCATTGAAGCCAATTAGACTGGAATGAAAGGCCTGTTTTTATTCAGAAACCTCTGTTATATTCTCTCAATATTCTGTCTTCTGCATATTGTTGATGAATGGGCTTTACTAACCTGATATTATGACCATTAGTTTTGTGGGACTGCTAACATAAAAGCCCATTCACATTTGTTCCTGTAGTCTCTAGGTAAAAGAAAATATTGTTCATAATATACTACCAAGCTGCTCTCCTTTGAACCAGCCTGCCCAAGCAGAGTTGTAAGGACAGTTCTATAGGCTCCAAGGCAAACCTTTCAGACAAGTCTCCCATCCCAACATTAAAATAATGGCTATATTTGAGGGAACAGAGCTGCCTCAATTGTACTAGGAATATTAGATCTGGAATACAACATCTGATGGCAGCAAAAATAAAAAAAGACAAGAGAAAGAAAAAGAAATCTTATGCATATATTTGATTTTATCTAGTGGTCACTCTACTTAACTTGCAATGGGTCTGACCTTTTGTTCTATGTATTTAGCATATGCCATACAGTGTCAGGGAAATCTACACATGCTGATACACAATGCAGTCCTGACAGTCTAGAATGCTAGTTCATTCTGTTCAGTGCTTACATGTTTATCCTTGGTGTACCACAGGGGGCGATTTACACCAGTTAACTAGCAGCACTCAGACTGCTGGCTCTTCTGGGTTCCTCTGTCAGTCTCACCTTTCTCACCTCATGTTGTGATGCCTTGCATCCAACCAAGTCCAGCGTGGCTTTCCATTCTCCACACGCATGAATGCAGCTAGGTTTTTTCCACCAAAGTGGTACCCATTTATCTACTTACAATATTGCATGCTTTTGAACTGCTGGGTGGGTAGGAGTTAGGGATGAAGTGATGGGAGGTCACTCCCAGGCTCGAACTGCCAGAGTGCAGACCATTTCTGGCTGGCTGTTCTAGCATCATGCACTAATCCAGTGTTTTGCAACCTTAGCAACTTCAAGTTCTGTAGACAACTCCCAGAATCTCCTAGCTAGCATGCTGGAGGTTGGAGGTGGGAGTTGGAATCAAAGCCAAAGTCTAACCATCATAAAATCATCAAGTTTGAGAAACACTGCACTAACCATATACCACTTCCGTCTGCTACTCAATCCCTACCTATCATGCCAGCCTATATAAATGCATGTAGCAGATCTGTAGCACATCATGACCAGCTTGAAATTTTAAATATTGAACACCTGGCTAGTGACAAAAAGTGGGTCTTTTTTAAAAAAAAAAACATTTTCCATTCTTTCTGGAGTAAAATCAAGATTCATTTGACCAGGGTTTGACTGCCATGAAATAATTTTGTATGTGTATGTCAGCTCTAGTTATAATTTTATTATACAATCTACTTTAATTTCACATCATCCTAAATCAATCATAATGAATGATATCCAAATATTAAACAAAATAAATATGATCTAGTAATCCCCTTATGAATGATATTTAGACTTGCCCATAGAAGCATTTGCTTTTTTTAATACTTCCCATTGCACTCCATAATGAAGACCACCATCCCAACCAAATGACCACTGAACAGAAAGTTCCCTGCATCCAAAGTGGGGCTGGGCATGTGGGAGACAAGAAAAGGAACAAATTTGATTCTGGGAGGTTCAATTTGTCTGAATGGCAACCCCATCTCCAGCAGAGAACAGGGACAAAGTAGGAAACAAGGCAATGGAAAAAATGTCCAAAATGTATGGGCTGAACAGTGATTTGAAGCCCTGCAGGGACCTCATGACTCAAAGCAATGACTGTGCATCATGATTCACCACTTTATTTTGGAGCAAGAAAGAGATGAGATGTTTCCTTTTCTGTCTCACTTGTTCACAGGGAGTACCCCAACACTCCACCTATTTCTCATTGCCCTTTATTCTTCCCAGTAACATACTCCAAAAATACTTGTGAGTTTCCGTTTCAGGTCATGACTCATAGACTATACATGGGTTAATTCTTTCTGATTTTTTACTTTGTGATTTACTTCCTAAGGTATAAATTGAGAGGTATTTCCCCAACCAAAATGTGCACTTACCTCCTAGCACCACCAATTTTTTAGTGCAACCTATAAAAACATTAATTTTTATCCTAACCCCAGCTACACTCAAGTGTGGCCCATAGCAAGCAAGTGGAATACCACTTGCTTCAGATACAAATGTACACTCCTGCTTCAAAACCACCATATCCTGTCTTTCGTCTTCCCAGAAACCCTAATAAGGCTATAGAGAGGCATTCAGATAATAAGACCAAGTTATTTCCTAATAAATTGAAGTTTTAATTATTGTACCCTAATTCTGTATTGATGTAAATATAGAAGCTTTAAGTACAAATTCAATATATAAAAGGCAATTTCACTATTTTTTAAAAAAAGCATGACAGACTCTTTTGCAGAGCAGAGAGAGAAAAAGGAAGCCTTCCAGCAAAGCACAGTGATTTTTAATTGCATTTCTATGGGGTCCTTCCACTTCTAAAAGCCCACCCAAGAGCACGAATTAACTCTCTGGAGTTAATTTCATCAGCCTTTCCCCCCTTTACTGGAATGAACAGGTAGCTGACTTCTTTTAACTCTTATTGTGTCAGAACCTCCTGAAATGGAATTTTCCCCTACAGCCATGCAATGAATTCTCATAAGCTGTACGGCGAACTTAACTAGTTCTTCCCATTGAACACCACCACCACCACCTCCCTCATCTTTTATAAAGCCTTGCTCTTCTAGGGGTTGTTTTGTTTTGTTTTTTTTGCCTTTTGCTTTCTTCTCAATAATTTTGGGAACAATATCCCCTTCATTTAAGTATTGCTTATCAATTAATGTCTGCCATAACAACCAATCTTTTTTGCCTTTAAGTATGGAGTCTTTGAAACAGACTTGTGTTTTTGAAATTTTTAGCTGGGATATAAAAAAGTTAAAACTTGTTTCCTTACTGTTTAAAATGTCTGGATGCAAGGAACAAATGGATGGAGGGTGTTCAGAAAGCTTAAATTTGCTGTTCAGGGTTGGAAACAGAATGAGCGGCTGAATTTGCTTATCCCAGCTGCTGTTCCAAGGGCCATTTCTATGGTCTTCCCCATGACTCAGTTAAAGGGTTCCTATCTGTGAGCCAGCAGAACACTATGTGTCAGTATTTATCCAGCTGGTATTAGAACTAGAAGTCTTTCAGGCAATGATTCAAGGACAACTTGTTGATAAGTTCTGCTTATTGCAATGACACAGGCAAGCTGTTTTAAAAGAAATCTAGTCACCACAAAGAGTAAAAGGCAAGTTATAGTTAAAGTACAAGCATGGTTCAATTCTTGCACCTCCTTTAACAGAATAACAGAATAACAGAAGGGACTTTAGAGATCTTCTAATCCAACCTTCTGATCAAGCAGGAAACCAGATACCATTTCAGACAAATGGCCACTCAGTCTCTTCTTAAAAGCCTCCAGTGGTGGAGCACCCATAACTTCTGAAGGCGAGCCATTCCACTGGTTCATTTTCTCACTGTCAGGAAATTTCTCCTTAGTTCTAGGTTGCTTCTCTCCTTGATTAGTTTCCATCCATTGCTCCTTGTCCTGCCTTCTGGTGCTTTGGAAAATAGGTTGACCTCCCTCTTCTTTGTGGCAGTTCCTCAAATATTGGACCACTGCTATCATGTCACCCTTAGTCCTTCTTTTCATTAAAGTAGACATACCAATTCCTGCAACTGTTCTTCATAAGTTTTAGCCTCCAGCCACCTAATCATTTTTGTTATTCTTCTCTGCACTCTTTCCAGACCAGTGCTATTATTAGGCTGAAAGTTTCCTATACCAGTTGATATCTACCCATTGTCGTTATGCCAGACCTAGCACAGAACACTGGAATAGATTTTACTACCTCAATTTCAATCCTTATTGTTGTTGTTCTAAGCTTGTTCTATGCAAGGAAGATTGTCCGGCGCATCTTCTCAATATCATCAGCAGGATGGAAAAAATAAACCGTAATATCCCAAAATTTAGCCAAAATTCTGTATGTATATCAAGGTTTGCCATAGTCGAAACTTATCCTCCTTTCATCTGCTGTTTCTCAACCATAGATAACTTGCTCAGACAGGTGGCTGGCAAAAAAGGACATTGAGTGAGGAATCAGGCCAAATATCATCCAAACAAGTTCCCCTTCTATTCCCCCATCTAAATCATTTATGAAGAAGTTGAAGAGTACTGGACCTTAGGCAGAACCTTGGGGTACTCCACTGCATGCCTCCCACCATGTCTTGTTGGCGGCTTAAGATTGAAAAAAGTACTTTAACAAAATAGCAAAGAAGACTTTAAGCTGTATGATTGAGATGATGCTTTAGTGTGGATAATGGAAAAAAGAAAAGGTGGGTTGCCAGGGACCATCTGTAGCATGGTTTGGTCCTGATGAAGGAGGGCCCCTAATTTTTCAAATGTCTTTATTGTCATATTTCTTTAAATAACTCTAATTTAATTTAATTTAATTTATTAATATTTCTATACCGCCCTTCTCCCGGAGGACTCAGGGCGGTGTACAGGGCAAGAATAAAACACAGAAATGTACAAAAATTAAAAGATAATTAAATACATTCCCGATTAAAATACAATTGATACATAGTAAAAACCCCAATTAAAAATGATAAAAAACCCCACCAATCCCCCCTCAGGCTAGGCCGGCTTGCTCGAACAAGTATGTTTTCAGATCGCGGCGAAAGGAGCGCAGATCGGGCGCCGTCCGGAGCTCAACCGGTAACTGGTTCCATAGCTCCGGGGCGCCCACAGAGAAGGATCTCCCCCTGGGGGCCACCAGACGGCATTCTCTGACCGGTGGCACCCTGAGGAGGCCCTCTCTGTGGGAACGCACAGGGCGCAGGGAGCTTGATGCCGGCAGCAGATGTTCCCTGAGGTACTCCGGCCCCATGCCATGGAGGGCTTTGAACACCATTACTAGCACCTTGAATCTCACCCGGAAGACAACTGGCAACCAATGCAGCTCACGGAGCAGAGGAGTCACATGGGAGTATCAGGAGACTCCCAACACAACTCTCGCGGCTGCATTCTGTACCAGCTGGAGCCTCCGGGTGGTCCTCAAGGGAAGCCCCATGTAGAGAGCGTTGCAGTAGTCTAGGCGAGAGGTCACGAGCGCGTGAGTGACCGTGCATAAATCATCCCGGCTTAGATAGGGCCGCAACTGGCGCACCAGGCGAACCTGGGCGAAAGCCCCCCTAGTCACAGCCACCATGTGATCTTCCAAGGTGAGCCGCGAATCTAGGAGGACTCCCAAGTTGCGAGCCCTATCTACGGGGGGTAATAATTCACCCCCCATAGAAAGAGATGGAATATCCGAATAGACCCGGGATGAAGGTATGCAAAGCCACTCGGTCTTGTCGGGGTTGAGTTGAAGTCTGTTCCTCCCCATCCAGACCCGAACCGCCTCCAGGCAACGGGACATCACGTTGAGGGCATCACTGGGGTGGTTTGGGGTAGAAAGAAAAAGCTGGGTATCATCAACGTACTGATGATACCCAACTCCAAAGCCACGAATGATCTCACCCAGCGGTTTCATATAGATGTTGAACAGGAGAGGCGAGAGGACTGACCCCTGAGGAACTCCACAAACGAGAGACCTCGCGGTCGACCTCTGCCCCCCTGTCAACACCGACTGCGAGCGTCCCTGGAGATAGGAGGAGAACCACTGAAGGACCGTGCCTCCCACTCCCAATCCCCTGAGACGCCGCAGCAGGATACCATGGTCGATGGTATCGAAAGCCGCTGAGAGGTCTAATAGGACTAGAACAGAGGAATGACCCCTGTCCCGAGCCCTCCAGAGATCATTCACCAGCGCGACCAATGCCGTCTCCGTGCTGTGCCCGGGCCTGAAACCCGATTGGTACGGGTCTAGATAATCCGCTTCATCCAGGACCAAAGGGAGCTGATGCGCCACCACACTCTCAACAACCTTCGCAAGAAAGCGAAGGTTGGAGACCGGACGAAAGTTGTTCAATACAGCTGGGTCCAAGGCAGGCTTCTTGAGGAGGGGCCTCACCACCGCCTCTTTCAAGACGGCAGGGAAGCTACCCTCACTCAAAGAAGCTGATATAACTGCCTGGAACCAGCTGCGTGTCCTCTCCCGGGCTGCATAAACCAGCCAGGAAGGGCACGGGTCCAATAAACATGTGGTGGAGCTCAGTCTCCCCATAATCCTGTCCACTTCCTCCGGAGTCACAGAATCTACCACTGACATTGTTTCCAAGCTAACTTTGAAAATTTAGGTGGTATTGGAAATTTTGGAACTGATGGTAGAAAAATGCTTTGAGGTGGAAGGGTGAATTCTTTGTTTACTACAGTTTATGCCTTTATATTATTTCCTTTTATGATTTTTAAATAATTTTAATTTGCCAGTTATTGTAGCAATCTTCAAACTTTTTCAGGCTGTAAAGCCTGTTCAAAAAAGAAACTTGCTGAAACCCTTGTTCAAGAGGAAAAACACCAGTGATAGAAATATGGCAAAAAAAAATGAAAATGAAAATGTTTATTATAAATGCAAAATTAATCCTTGAGGAGATGGACACAAAATATAAATCAACAAATATTTCCAATATACCAAAAATAAATCTTGAATTTCACAGTTATTTCAGAAATTGCTTTAAGTAAGGACTTGGGAAATTTTCTTCTCATTACACAGAATTGTATGCAATGCCCCTTCTTCTTACGGAGTTCTTCGTGTTTTCCTTTGAAATACTCAGGACTCTTATCTTTCAAGTTTAAATGTTTGGTTTCCAATCGTCTTCAAAATTTTGCAGGATTCAATCTATTGTTTTCCACTATTTGCTCATATTTAATCCAAGGTCCATTTGGTTTGTCTTTTCTTTTTTCTTTTGGCAAGGCCCTGTAAAACCATAGCTAAAGCTCTAATTCTATTTCTGTTTCTTATTTGTGATTTGAGATTAATTTCTCAAAACTTGTGCTCCAGGAAACAGTAACAATATAAACAGCACTGAAATTAGTTTCACTTTTTCTGATTTCATTTTTTTCTGTACCATCTGTAATTCTATAAGAACCAAGAACTTATGTTGTGATTCAGGGTCAGCCTGTGGGTTTGGCAGTTGGGTCGGACGACTCAGAGGAGGAGGAGGGGGGTGTTGAAGAGCTTGCTGAGGGGGTTGAAGATCTTGCTGATGAGAGCCCTCAGCCAGGCCCCTCCCACCTGGTCACGACAGAGACCCAGCTGTGTGAGCCTGACAGCGTGGATGAAGATGACCCACAGCTGGCCCTGTTCAAGGACACCCGACGCAGGAGGCAGTCAATCAGGAGTAAACAGAGGAAGGCAATGGGGCACCTCGGAAGGAGGCAGAGAGAAGCCACACCCTGAACTGTATAAAAGGGGAATGTGTGGGAGGGCTGGTTTGCTGAAGGCAACCGCTTGATTAGTTCCTGTTTCATAGCTCCTGTTTCATGGTTGGTGTCTTGTTTTGCTCTGTTTTATCTTAATAAATTTGCCAGGCTTAATTCCAGCCTCTTGCCGTTTGTAAAGGGGTTGTCCCTGCCTTTTCTGCAGGGCCGGTAGCAGGCTGGTACAGAACAACTTATAGCTGGAAAAATCCTTATTAGCCCCTATCCATATAAAGAAAGAAAAGAAAAATGTTATGTACGGTATATGCAGGCTATGTACCTCTAAGTGTTGGTGCCATGGATTTTTGTTATGGTCCATATTCGGTTGAAACCATCTTCCTGCCTGCCTGCCTTTGCAAATCTGGTTCTTACATATTTTACTCTGAAGGAAGTCCCACTATACATAGATTTGAGGCACACATGCACTGTAGCTAAGTTGTGCAATCTTATCTTTTTTAAAAAATCGATTCCCATACAGTTTAATAGGCCTTATTCTTATATTGCTTTGCTCGAGTTACCACCTGGATCAAGCAGACCTCTCAGGGACATGCACATCCATACACACAAATGTGTGGATGGTGGAATGGGAAGATGGAAACTTGCAGAATTAGATACGTTTGTCAGAACTGGGAGACGAGATTTGTACAAGTACAGTGGTAAGGAAAAAGCAGCCCTCACAGAATCCAGTTTGAAAAAGGCCAAGTTATTGCATAACACTTGGCCACCACATTGCTGCCTTTTACTGCAATCATTTCAGCTGGTAAGTTTGGAAACACTGGGGAAACTGATATCTATAAGAATGAAAAATGAACATCTGTATCTTGTGAATGATAGACAAGCACTTTTAACTGCATTATATTGGAATAAGGTGGGTAGTAACAGATTTAAAAGTGCTATTTCTGTTTAAAATCTATACAAATGTTTCTGTCAAAACCTTTCTTAAAGACACATAGAAAGCTCAGATAAATGTTGCTGAAGCTTTGTAATTGGATAAGAAGCAATATTGTTTTGAAAAGAGAACATCTATTTTTAACTCCAGAGAGTTTACTTCAGATGTCAATGAAGAAAAGTGTGCCATTCTTGCTTTGAAGCTACAGTTGCCTTCTCTGACACATATTCATTATACTTTTCACCGAAGTTGATTCTTAGCTCCAGGGGCGATGCCTAAATGGACCTTTTCCCTCAAATAAAAACATGCTGAACTCAAAACTTTGGAACTGCAGTCCTCATGAGAATGTCCCTCTGAATATGAGTTGAGAAGCTGGAATCAGACAGCATTGTGATTATTTGTAATTTTGTGTTCAAATTTCTTAGGTAAAATTTTTGACTTATTATGTATTTAGCATATGGCATTTGTACATTGAGAATCAGTGAGTCTACAATGTTATTACAGAGTAGTTTAGCTGCTTAAGTTTGCTAGTTCATTTAGTTCATGTTGACACGTTGTCCAAGTGCACCACAAGGGATGATATAGCTCCACGCATGAGTGGTTAACAGCATTCTGCAGAAGTGTCAGCATTATCCAGGATTTTCCTCCATTGAGTTCACCTCACATTCAGGTAAGTATGGCACCAGATGGTTTGTTGCTACTGCCATTAGCATCCTGCTAGAGTGGTACCTATTTACCTACTTACTTGTGTTTTTGCAGGCTTTTGAACTGCTAGGTTGGCAGAAGCTGAGCTGAGTGATGGGAGCTTACACCATGCTAGGGTTTGAACTGCTGAAGCACAGGGAGATGACGTTTTCCAGCTGGCAAATCCAGTGTAACCCTAACCCTAGCCCAGGGGTCAGCAACCTGAAACAGTGAAAGAGCCACTCGGAACCGGTTCCCTCAAAAAAGGAAAAACTGGGAGCCGCAAGAAATGTGTGTGCATGCACGTACATGCATGCATGCGCAGAACAGGGTTTGACTGAAGAGTGGAGACAAGGCGAGATATGCACCTACCTGCATATTTGAATTGATTGGTTGAACTTTTTTAGTCCCACTTTTTTTTTTGGACTGCACATGGCAGAGGACTGGGAGCCGCAGGAGACGGCTGAAAGAGCTGCATGCGGCTCCGGAGCCACGGGTTGCAGACCTGTGCCCTAACCCATCAAATTTATTACTTTCCTATTTTGCCTATTTCAATCAATCAAATATATTCTAAATCTACAGCTCCCAAAGTCTAATGAAAATATTAATCAATTACCCAAAGCATTAAAAATATTATCTTCTATAGTGTCAGTCAGTCGATCAGAAGGTCGGCAGTTTGGCGGGTCGAATCCCGAGAGCCACGTAACAGAGTGAGCGCCTGTTACTCATCCCAGCTTCTGCCAACCTAGCAGTTCGAAAGCACGTAAAAATGCAAGTATAAAAATAGGGACCACTCCGGTGGGAAGGTAACAGCGTTCCGTGCGCCTTTGGCGTCTAGTCATGCCAGCCACATGATCACGGAGACGTCCTCGGACAAGCGCTGGCTCTTCGGCTTTGAAACGGAGATGAGCACCGGCCCCTAGAGTCGGAAATGACTAGCACGCATGTGCGGGGGAACCTTTACCTTACCTTATAGTGTCAGTGCAATCAGGCACAAGTATATCAGGAAGTAAATCCCATTCAGAGAGTTTAGCCCCAACTACAAATACAGTTTAAGACTCAATTGTCCAGTTTTCATGTATATGTGTGTGTTTTTCTTGCTTTAATAATATTTTGTTTAAAACTAGACAGGTTTATTTTGGAAAGAAATTAGTATGACTTAAAGCTACACCAAACAAAACTTAGAACAATGTACAAAATGTTCCAAAAGTCATGAGTTTCCAGAATGGCATGAGAATATTGGGAAAATTTCAGTTACATAAGCAAGGTTTTCTGAAACTTGTATTTGATGTGTGTGGGGAATGGACATTAGCATAATTCAGTATTTCTTGAATAATTTTCTGTGGGTTTACAGATGTAATGCTTACACATTTATGATACAAATCCATTCTTCTGCCTGCCATAATTCCAATTCCAGTTCTAAACTGGTGTTTTAATTCTCCATGATAAGAATGTTATCTTTGGTGGTAATTTTTGTCTTGTTAAAAATCTTCATGCTTTTGGAAATGGACCTAGAGACGGAAGAGATGAAAGAAGGTAAATATAAACTACCATACACAGATAAAATACTGCAAGACTTACCCATAACAATGAAAATGCAAAAGACCTTTTACCCTTTAAGTCTGCAAGAGGCACCTGATGACAAGAAAGAAAATTTTGGGGAATGGAACATAGAGCTGTCAGGGGAAATGTTAGAATTTGGTAGACAAAAGATGAGGGGCAAAATTGAGGGAGAACGAAGGTGGGACTTGCTTTAGGAACATAAACGGGCAGAATTGCCCCCCAAAAATATTCTACCTAAATTGTCTTCCTCATCCCAAGCAACTTCATAAAAATAGAAAGAAAATTCCTGGGTGATTAAGTTGCCTTGGCTTGGCAAGTTATTTGGCAAAAAAAGAAAGTGAGAGTTAGACTAAAAAATCAAAGATTTGACCTACTAGAGCGGCCATCATATGTTTAAATACTTGTTTGAATATGATTAAAAGAATGGATGACGCTTAGGTATAGTTAGACTTTTATAATGAAATATATGATTTAGAATTAAAATAGCATTGTTTTTCTTCTTTTGATATGGGAAATATGAAAATAAGAGGAGGATCAGTATGAATAAAAGTTTTAGCTATATAAATGTAATTAATATTGAGAAAATCATAACTGACAAAGATACTTTAAATATTGATGGGAAATCAAACTTTAACAAGAGCACAAAAACAGGATATTGATTTATGAATTGATATTATTGTTATTTGTATAATATTAGTAAAATATAATGAAGATGTTTATATCTAACTTTGTATACCTCAATAGTACTAACAATTGTAATTGTGTAATGAGGGCAAAATGGAAAAAATATGGGGAAGAAACGAAGATCAGGGAAAAATACCTGATTGTGTAGTACTGAATAGATTTATATTGAAGAAGTTAATGTTAAATATGTGAACCCAGACAACATGTTGTTTACTAAGCTCTAAAGATTGTAATTCTTAAAAATTAATAAAACTTTTTTTAAAAAAAATCTTCATGCTTTTATCTCTTCAGTGTTAACAGTCACATTCAATTATAACTCAAACAAGACTGCAAGAAACATCAGCCTACAATTTGTCAGTCTTACAAAGTTCATATGACAGTAGTTTAAAATTGCCTGGGACTAGAAAGACATAGCTATGAAAGGCCATCCATACTTTAATTTTTTCTGTCCCCAATATTAAATTAGAACTTAATTTATGTTTTTAAGCATTTTTCCTTACTGAAGTCCATCCTGGGTATTTTTATTTTATTCTCTTTTTTTAGTTGTACCACAGTAGAACTTGATAAAATGGCATATTTGCCTACCTGATGCTTAATTTCTTTGTCTTTCCCTGACCAGAGGTGCAGCATAGGGAAATAAATTCAGAAAGAGTAATTGTTTAGAAATTAATTAGCTGAGGATAATCAATGCAAATGAACAAGTTGAGGGGTTTTGTCCTTGAGTCTCAGAAGTTTGTCAGGTGGCTGCTACAAAGGTAATGCAATCTTAGAAGGCATCAGTAGAAGCAACAATATCTAGGTTTCAGGAAGTAATAGTCCTGCTCTGTTTCATGTTATGTTACATTCAGAAAATTCTATCTGATAGATAGAAAATTTCATATATCTAGCATTTTAAGGTGCTAGAGCATATTCAAAAAGTAGCAACCAGATTGATAAGGGAAATAAAAGCCAGGTCATATTAAGACTAGGAATGAGCAGAACAGAATAAAAATAACAATAACCTAGTTGGAAGGGACCTCAGATTTCTTCTAGTCCAATCCCCTGCTCATGCATTACCATTTCAGATGAATGGTTGTCCAATCTTTTCTTTAAAACCTCCAGTGTTGGAGCATCCACAACTTCTGGGGGGAAATTGTTCCACTGATTAATTGTTCTAACTGTCAGGAAGTTTCTCCTTAGTTCTAGGTTGCTTCTCTCCTTGACTAGTTTCCATCCATTGCTTCTTGTCCTGCTTTCAGGTGCTTTGGAGAATAGCTTGGCTCCCTCTTCTTTGTGGCAGCCCCTGAGATATTGGAACACTGCTATCATGTCCCCCATCATCCTTCTCTTCATTAAACTACACATACCCAATTCCAGCAACCATTCCTTATATGTTTTAGCCTCCAGTCCCTATTGCTCTTTTCTGCTAAGTCCATTTCATTCATCAGCCTCTTTAGGGAAATATTTGCAGTCTGATAAACTTTTCTAAAGATTTTTCTATTTTGAAAAATCATCACTCCATTTAAAGGCAGGGTAGTAAGATAACTTTGTAAGCCTATAAGGTGACTGAGGGCTTTTCCTGTTCTGTTTTTACATCTTATAAATAAACTTCAAATGAATCGAGGGATGGGGCTTTTGGCAGAGAAGTTTCTTTTTTCAGGCTATCATTTTTACCATTTAAGAGCAGGAGATGAAACACTGGTGGCCACTTCATATATCTGAAAGTAAATCCTAATTCCTCTTATCCCTCTCCTGTCTCTGTTGGTTCTTCACTGGGTATCACACCTCTGTACTTTATCCTTGCACACAGCTGACTTCTAACACAAGCCTGCATCTCTGTAATTTACCACACTTCATCCTTTGAAGTCCCAGACTTAATTTTGGAACTTGCACTTATGTCAAAGCTGGCCAAAAATATTCTTAGCTTCTGGCCTACATAATATATTTGATTTTTGTCTAGGTTTTTCTTTTGATGGTTTGTAATTATCAAAATGGACTCTGCAAGGTTTGGGAATCATGAAGTAAGTTTTCAAAACATTTTATAACAGATATAACCCTGATGCATACATCTGGTGTAAACTTCAGAGTCTGGCAATGAAGATGATGGATAGTTTATGCTTTGTAGGATCCTCTATTAACCATAAAGGAACCAGCACTCAAGAAATAAATTGCACCCTAGCACTAGTATAATAGCCATGAAGGCCTTGGAAAAGATATTCAGATAGTATGATAGCAGCTATTCCTATAGCAAGCAGAATTCTGCAGAGATAGTTTCCCCTATGACACTCATGGAAGCAAAAGCTGGAGGAAGGACAAAGGAAGCAGAATAGAAAGAATATTCATGCTTTTGACTGTTAGAGTTGGAGAAGATTCCTGAGAATATCATGAAAACAATTGGATCATTGAAGAAATCAACGTAGAGTTCTCAAGGCACAAATGACAAGGCTTAAATTATCATACATTAGATACATTATGCAAAACATAGCTCTCTTGAGATGTCTGTAATGCTGAGAAAATGTAAAGAAAGAGAAGACAATGACCACAGCAACAAGGTGAGTCAATTATACCATTGGGAGACCTAAAGCATCAGGGTGAGGACAGATTGTCCTGGAGAAAATCTGTTTTCTCACCAAGAGTCAGCAATAACTTGATGGTGCATAATCAGTCCATGCAACGTACAAGGTCTGGAACATTTTATTTTTCAGTTAAATATGCTCAGATTTCTATATAAACAGAGAACTTTGATTTATTGTGGGAAGGGAAGAGAAAAACTAATACTTCTGCAAGTGACACTAAATAATACTAATTTAAAAATAAAATTAGCATGAATCAAATCTAATACATTTTAACAACAAAGAATTGATAAAATCTTGACATGTTAAGATTTTCTGGGAGAAAAAATGGAGCAATGTTAGATGTAGCTTAACTTTTTAATAGTCATGCAGGTAATATCTACATATTTTTGTTTGTAACACTTGAACATTTTAATAGAGTAATCTTCCTTTTTCAATATTGTAATAAATTAACTATCTTAATTAAACATGCAGATTATAAATAAATAGATTTCAACTAGATAAAGCCTAATCAGCTACTAAAACTAGTATAACTGAATCTCTAAATAAAAATACAAACATGGAAGTATTTTTCAAGTAATTGTATAAGGAAGGAGCTACTTATGGCAATACTTTCCTCAGCATTAAGCCTTAACTCCCCTTATCTTCTCTTCCTGCATGCGCACTAGAGAAGTGAAAGAGGATTAGACTCTATTTATATCCTAAGAGCAAGAGACTCTATCTTAATAACTGCTAATGGAAGAGATGCTATCAGGTGTCCTTTATATATTTCTTGGCTAGTTCAGCCTAGAAAGGCTATTTGCTCTAAAAGTCCCCCCAGAATTAAAAGGTCTCTGCTGGCTCATATCTTTACAATGATAATTGTAAATAATGAATTTGTCATTTATACCTTTGCTACATCAAGTGTTTCCAGGATACCCTTTGAAACTTTGTTGAGTTCAGTTGTTCAAACATGCAACCATTTATTTCATTGAAACAAATCAGATCACTTGAATATCATAGCGTGTATACTTCAATATTTCTTACAGTCATTTTCAACAAACTTATGAGATTTAAATTTATGAAATTGCCATAGCATGAGATTTGGGAGATCTCATCTCAGAGCTTTCATGCAACCTGCCACAATAGCTACGTTGCATGAGAGGCAGCATTCCTGCTAGACAGGTCATATGATTTGGGGGCCTCATAAGATTTGGGTCATTTTTAATTTAGGATTGTCAATTGTTGCATTAACAATTTATGATTGACAATGCAACAAAAATTTATAGAATGATTGTTTCCTATGTTTCCTTATGATGAACTTTTCCTCCATCCCAAAACCCCAACCCATGTTTTGCTTTTTTTATTTTATGTTCATGTGCTTGAGTAAAAATAACATGCTTGTTACCATCTCTGTTGATACAGTTATTATGGATTTTCTGCATATTTTTGCACCACACATTTCCCTAGGGGCTATGTTGGACGGAAGCAATGGCTTGCTTGAAATTTACAACATAACTCCCTCTGATATTGACCAACATAACCAAGTTGGGAGTTTTGTGGCAAAGGCTACAAGGAAGTGGGAAGTTGTTGACAGCAAGAAAAAGGTTTCAAGTCTACATCACAGGATGAGATTTAAGGATACGATTGGCTGACCACTCATAATCATAAAATTTGACATAGATTTTTCTGGATTTCAGGCAAGTGGAGGAATGCAATCTTGGTGGTCAGTCTGAGGCCGAGGGGAATATTTTTTAATGCTAGCTGTAAGTGGTTGCTCAAGTAGTATATCCTTCTTCCCTTTTATGGAGTGATACTTTTCTTTAGTGAAGTTAGTGTGCTTTTTATTTTTGTTTGTGTTGATTTCTTCTCAGAAGATGATTGAGCCTGTTTAAATGAGGAAAATGAATATGATTGGGAATTAAATGTACACTCCTAAGGCTGGAGTCATTTAACACTGACAGTGGCGTGTAGAGTTGTGGAAAAAGTGGTATAATCAACTATATTTTTAATGGTGAGTTACTCCTCCTTCCTGTCACGACGTCCTCTGCGAAGAAACACAAGCACTCCAAAGGTACGGGTGACCAGGTTTTTTACTCACACAGATCAAACCGCGGTAAAGTCAGCGTTGAGGCACCCAGCCTCAACGCTCTTTTATCATGCTGCTACACCCTAACCCCACCCCTTCAAAGCAAACCGGCATCCGCCCGCCTCCCCATAAAAGCCCCACCCATCACCCTGCATAGCCACCACCCACCACATGCACCGCTGCGGCCCACTGAGCCCCCTCCCAGGTAAGGCCTGTCCTTCCGCCCCCATACGCACCCCAGTCCGTTCTGGCTTTGCAACTGCAGGTTCCCCCCCGAGTCCATCCGAGCACCCAGCGAGAGAGGGGGGCAGCGCGGGTACGGCCACACCCCCGTCTATGGCTGCCAGTGGCAGGTCTGACTGTCCGGCCAGTTCTCCGCCGACTCCTGCCTGTTCCGGCTCAGGCTGCGGTTGCGTTCCTGCAGGGCGCTCCGTTGGTGTGGAGCCTGCCGGCTGGCAGGCAGATGAACGGTGGTGTTCCCGGGGCCCGGGCACAGGCACAGCCCGCAGCTCTGGGTCCCGCCGCCGAGGTGTCGGAATAGCCAGGGTAGATGCGCCCACCAGCCCAACGGGCACCCGGAGCCGTCCTCGTCGGTGAGGCGAGTGCACGTCCACCGGCCGCCTGGTAGCGGGCGCGCCAGTCAGCTGTGCGGTGGAGCCCTGGTGTTTCTTGCAGCGACCGGGCGAAGCCACGCCCATCAGCTGGCCGGCGGGAGCCCGACGCCGCGTCCTTTGGCTACGGATACGTGGGGCTGGCGGCTCCAACGCCGGTTGCTGCAGCGGTCGGGGACGGCAGGCGAGTGAAGGAGACGGCAGTCTTCTGGGGGAGGGAGGGGCCGCTTCCCCATGTCGGCAGAGGTGTTGTCAAGGCCCGAGCAGGCGGCAGGCCGGCGGGGCTTGACACTTCCAAGCAAATCACAGACTAAATGGATAATTCAACACCAACCTTTATATATCTAGGGAATCGTGGCACTGAGATATCTAAATCAGCTTCTTTGAACAATAACAGCATGATCCAATCTGGGTTGGTCACCAGGACCAGAGGTTTAATCTTCTGAGATAACAGTACGTTATTTCAAAGTATTTCAAATTTCTATGCCCAGGAATAGATATCTTACTTTTCCATTGCTATTTCCCTCAAAGTTTTATCTGGCAAACAGAAAAAAGGGTACTTTTTAATATTTTCAAAAACTTGGTGCTTATGCCCAACATTTTTTTTTTACAAAGGTTCTCATTCTGTTACTTCTCAGGGGAATTGTTGAAAGCCTCTACAGTTTTCTCAGCTTTTTCCATGTTTCTTGGTACATCCAGATTGTTCTTTCTATTCCAATGTAAACTTTAGCAAATACCATACTTTCATATGGATAGGCATGAACTAGTTGGGATTTTCCATACTTTGGCATGAACTTGTTGGGATTTTCCATACTTTGGCATTTTCCTTTTTTAGGAAAGCATTTTGTCATCCACTTAGATGTTATATTATATATTAATTTGCAATTCTATGCGAAATTTGAAGACACCTTGAAAGTAATTTTGCTGAAAATTAACACAAATCCTTCCAATGAGGACTGGTGCTAGGTCTTTGTGCCCCCTGCTGACCAGACAAAATACTGCTTGCCTCTTTGGAGTGTTCCTTTCTTGAACATTACAGTGTGGAATCTAAGTCTAGATTACATAGCATTCTATTGTGTTTCTAATTAATTGTCGGCATTTCTACAAAGAAATTTCTACAAAGAAATCTGATGCAGCATCAGCATCTATTGGCAACATGAAGGAGTGTTGGGGAAAAAAATCCCTTCATTTTGCCCACTTCTGTTCTTAGATGTTTTGTTCTTTGAGCCTCTCACTCTGGTAGGCCATGTGATAGCTTTATCAAAGAGCATGTACCATCATGAATCAGGACTGCAGTGGAAACAAGATTGACCCCTCTTTCTGTTGTAAACAGATTTGTTGGAATATGCTAACTTCCCTTTTCTTGTTGTGGACAAATTAACTGCAAAGTTTTGCATACTTAATTAGCAGCCTTATTGGTTGGACACAGAAGAGTGAGAATAACAACAACAATAATAATAATCCCATGTTTTGGGGGTACCATCATCTATCAGGGGTGTGAGCACCTTATTGCTTGTTACCTATTGGTTCCTAATGGTTATGTGCCTTTTTTAAAAAAAAGTATATAAAAGTTTATTTTATTTATTTATTTATTTATTTATTTTTATTACATTTATATCCCGCCCTTCTCCGAAGACTCAGGGCGGCTTACAAGCTTAGCAGTAGCCTTCATTCTATGTATATGCCTGCTTATTAGGGCTTTCACACACACACCCAAGCGGCATTATTACAAAGTCAGCTTAATTGCCCCCAACAATCTGGGTCCTCATAAAAGTTATGCTAACCTATGTATTGGGGGCTCTCCATTTGTGATTTAGTCCCAAAAGCACAGATCTTTCTGTTGTGCAGAAAAACAAGGTTACAATTTCCCATTTTGTGTGATAATTGGCTACTCACACCAGGGAAAAACCAATCCAGCTTTTGGTTTGGCCAATTAATGACTTGGCCAACAAGTATTATAGATATCCTTAACCCAATTTAAAGGTCATCTCTAAAAGAATATACAATACTTTAAGAGATACTTTTTTTTACTTAAGCAGAACAAAAAGCAAGGAGAGCAGTTAGATTTAATTTTTTTATTTATCAACATGGTTAAGGTGTATCTGGCGCATTTTCAAAACTTTGAAGCTAAGTTTAAGGATAAGTATCATCTAGGAGCCTCAGCATATAAAATTATCCCTATATGATCACATAAGCTGAGTCTTCATATAATGGCACTACTGCTCCTTTCTCTAGTTCAGCGTTTCCCAACCTTAGGAACTTGAAGATGCGTGGACTTCAACTCCCAGAATTCCCCAGCCAGCATAGCTGGCTGGGGAATTCTGGGAGTTGAAGTCCACGCATCTTCAAGTTCCTAAGGTTGGGAAACGCTGCTCTAGTTTAACTGCTGAAGAAAAGGACAGCAAAAACTAGTAAGAATCTAGACAGGGATATGAATGATAATAAACTCAGCCCCTAATTAAATAAAGATCCCTCTTCACCACATGCACATAATTTCTTATTTTGGAGACCTCCAAAAATGTGAAAATTATTTCAATAAAGTTAATAAAATAGAATAAAATAAAATTGAATATTTTGCTAGTGGTCTTGTTAAACTTTCAGAAATCCATCATTCCATTAAAGCTGCTATTTAAACCTCCACAGCAATAATGCCACAAATCAACTCTACTGTATGTGATACTTTTATAGGCCACAATTGAGACCATAATTTCCGTTGCTAAGCAAGGTGGTTGTTGAGTGAATCACATGATCATTAAGCAAATCTGTTTCTCCCCCCCTGTTGACTTTGTTGAAAGCAGACTGGGAAGGTCACAAATGGCACTCACATGACTCCTGGGACTCTGCAACCATTATAAATACATATTGGTTGCTAAGTGACCATTGGGGATGCTGCAACAATTGCAAGGACTGGCCATTTGCTCCAGTTGCTAAATGAATGGTTGTAAGTCAAGGACTGCCTGTATGCAAAGACTGCATAAACTAAGAATAATAAGAAGAGAGGTTTTATTTTAAAATTCATAGTAGAATGTAGCATTTAATGCTGGCACTGTCATCTGGAATTTTTTAAACTGGTTACAATTTAATAAATAAATATTACTTACCGTATCCTTAAAAAGTACTCACTGCTATGATTAATGCTTCAACATCAGAGTTATCATTTCAGTATAAATTTTCAGTAACAACTTCACAACTTCACGCAGACTGAAGGTAAAGTAACCAAAAGAAATGTGTCAGGGGAAACACTAATTGTCCAGTTGTTATGAATTTGCACAAAAATACAAACACTCTTGAATCACCTTGGCATGGAAACAGAAGATAATAAAAACAAGGAAAATCCAACTCAACATATTTTTCCCCCTCTTTGCTAAATACTTTTTGAACATTTAAAGGTCCTTTTGTAGGTAATTCTCATTTCTAACAATAATTAGTGATAGTTTGTAAATATACACTCTATTTGTAAATATACACTATTCATTACAAGCTGAAGTCATAGAAGCATTGTATGAGTTCTATGACTTTAGCTTGTAATGAATAGAGTGTATATTTACAATGCAATTTGTCTTATTCCATAGCAATAATTCAGCTGCCAAATAAAAGATTGCCTCTGTGGTTTCATCTGACTTTTTTCTTATAAGAGGAAAAAGTCAGATGAAATCATGGAGAGACCCAATCATGACAAAAGGGTAATGAAGAGATGCTGATGGAGATAAGATGACAGGAGGAGAGGCAACTTTTTTGGCCTGGGGATACATTCCAATTTCCTTTCCTGAGAGATGGTGGATGTGGTGGTGGTGTCATCAAAGTAGGTGGGCTGTTTTTTTGTTTTGTTTTCTTTTCTTTTCCTTGGGATTTGGGAAGAGATGAGGTTGGTAATTTAAGTTATGCAGACCTGCATGGCACTGCATGGCATTTTGCTTTTGCCCTTCAAGCTCCCTCCAAATGGGAAAAAAAACCTGCCAAGGTTTTAATATTTTTGGAGTGGTGGTGATCTGATTATTATCTGTTACAATGGATGACTTAAGCAACTGAAAGCGAAAGGACCACACAAAGCATGTTTCAGCCTCCATTGGGGGGAGGCACATTCTGGGATTGCAAATAGGATGCAGGGGACCACCCACAAGTGTCCAAACCCTACTTTAATAGGTTCTCTGGCTAATTTAAATGTGCTCCAGTATGTTCTACTATAGAATTTATGTATAATTGTTGGATGCATTCACCCAGCACTTTAATCCACTCTATGTCTTTGTGATTCCTTTACTAGGATTGGCAGTTTCTCACTATTATGAAGTGATGGCATATTCATCCTGTGTGCTGCAGGTGCCCAGTATCTTTTGTGTACAACTGAGGAAGATGTCAGATAGTTCAGTAACAGCAGCTTAAAGACTGGACTTCTGTCAAAAGAGCACAGCATAGAACTGTGAAGGACCAAAATGGGACAAAATACACAAATGTAATCAAGTAGCTAAATTGTACCCTAAGCAGTAATAACAATAAAATAAATTCTTCCTCTTTCAATGGTTGCTAAATTGTTCTTGCTACATACTGTAGACAGCTACTAGAAGAAAATTGCATTGTAGCCCATTTCATTAATGTTACATTATAGGTGTTAAATTTTGAATCCAGTATTCTGCTTTACTGTGGTTTTCACTCAGTAGAGTTTCATGACAAAGCCTGTACAGCAAGTCAGGCTACACTGCATTAAGTATAGCTGTAACAATAATACTTTTTAAAATAGATGCAGTCCCATTACTTCTGTGCCAACCAGAGCAACGTCTATAACAGCTCACGGGACTGAGGCAAGAGCAGGAAATGTGATGTTCAGTTGCAACCGCACAAGGCAAAGTGCCAGCTGACAGTCTGGTTTCTCTTCCTCTCAAGTTTCATCTACTGAAAGGTGGGCCTTCTTATCTTACAAGTGGCCCAAGAAACTGCAGTGCTGTGCTAGAAAGTTTCAGATTGGGCTGTATTCCAAATAACCAGATGAAGACTTGAGTTTCTGGAATAGGCTTGATTCATTTTTAAGGCTAGTTTTTAAAATGTTGCATCACTCTGAAGAAACCCTACAGCAAACTAAATGCTGTTTGTCTGCCAAAATTAAAGAAATATGCAGATGTGTAGCAAAAAAAAAGCCTGAACCAAAAGGAGGAAGGAAGAAAAGCTGTCAGAGTATTAGAGCCAGATGTGTTCTTTCTCCATTTTTTTCCATTTTATTTTATAAACATTTAACACCTGACAGATATCCTATACTTTTGCAGTTATTTATATGTGTTGTTATCCTATATGGACTGAGGCATTCTCATTCTTTTTCAATAAAGATATATTAAAATATATCATTACAGAATACAATGCAATGGTTGTTAAATGTAACATTTCCTTCTCCATGTATTAGCAGTTTCCAATTATCTTCCTTTTCTTAGGACATTTTCAGGGACCAGTTGAATTCCAACTGGAAGTATCATTAAAATCAAGCCACAATCTTTTTGATGCGGCAATTGTTTGTTTTGACCACAGTGGTGGTCCCCTTTTCTAAAAAACAGACTCAGGCCAAACTCAGACAGATGTAAAATACTGCACTTGAAGGCAAATTTGGAAAACAGGAAACTGGTTTATATTACTGGATCTATGAACCTGTTTCAAGTGCAGAGTTAGATAATGAGGCTTGGTTCCCATATAATTGTCTTCATTTATCTTTAAGGAAGAAGTTTTTATGGGCCTCTGGCTTGCTTCCTTGAGGCTTCACAAAGGATCTTTCAAGCAGATCCTTTTACTTCTCATGCATTCTCTTTCTGTCGTGGAGCCAACCTTCTTGCTAGTTCTGGAATCAGTCCAATTCTGGAAATCAGCTCATGTCCAAGAACCCACTGTTCTTCCATAATGTTTTTAACATTTTAGTTTTGTTTTTTTAAAAAAATAAAATACAATTTACATCATACTTCAAGGCTGCTCTTGCATACTTTCACCAAGTTTATATCATTCAAAACATTTAACATTTTTATACATTCAGGCTAAAAAAGCATAATATGAAGTGTCAGAATTGGAAACTCTGGTTAGCTTAAAATAACATAAATAGCATCTAGCAGACAAATTGATCTAATTTCCTTGAAGCTAAACACCATTTGGGCAGATACAGATGAGAGATGTCAGAGGCATGGACTACCCAGGTTAGCTGGGAGGAGTTTCATCCTGTAACTCTGAAAAAGTGGATAGGATCCTTGGGAGTGTTACCCCTTTTTATTAGACCCTTGTTTCTCTTGGCTTGGGAAGGTCACTCGGGACATGATATGTGGCGAAGTCCAAGGGATGGTGTCAGCCTTTTTCATAGAAGACATAACTATTAGAGACAAATGCAGTCTGCAACTATACACATATTGAAATAATGAATCAAAGAGCTGTTTACCAACATATTTGGGGTTATCTGCACTTGCCTGGTTGCCCCATCAACCAGGACTGTCAGCAAACATTTCTAGAAGGCAGAAATGGTTGAAGTCACAAAGTTTATAACTGAAGATTTGTATGTGTTTCTCTTTAGAAAAAGGAGGGGATGAGGTCAACTCCATAGCCTATGTCAGGGCTCAATAACTTTGTTTCAATTGCTTCAGGATTTGATGACAAAACTGTTCACCCGTGACAATTATGAAGACTGTTTGATCCTTTATTACAGCAGTTTCTCTGGATGTCAGATTAATTCAGTTATGACAGCCCGAATGCATGAAACTAATGTTGTGAAATTGTCCCTGAAGTAAAAGGGGATACCCATTCTCATTGGGAGGGGGGAGGAGAGAAAACTGGAGGTGAATGAAATGGGAGACAATCTTAATTTTCAGAAGATAGTTGCCAGATATTTCTTACAAGAAATTTCTAGAAAAAGAGCTTTGTCAGCAAAATGTGAAAGGCTTTATTGTTATTATTTTAATTCAGTAAAGAGACAGACACCTCCTGGCCATCTCTTTAGAGATAAAGCTAACATTTTTATCTCTATCTCTCCCCCACCCCAACTAGTTTAAGAGAAAATCTTTTATTCTCAGTGAAAGACATGGGGGAAAAACACCATATATGTGTCTTGCAGAAAATAAAGGAATTTCTGCATGCTGAAGCAGGAACTGGTCCAGTGAAGCATGGAATCAATTTGCTACCTTTTTTATTAAACATGTCAGTGTTGGACTGTTGCTTGGGATATGGGAAAATTTATACTCTGAAATCATATTACATTCCCTGACATTTTTAACAAAGAAATTATTTGAAAATAGGAAATTAAACAAATTAAGGGACCTAATTTATTTTCCATAAACTGGACAAAAATATCTTTAAAATGGAATAAAGGGTTAAATGATCATTTAGCCTTCTACCCTGACCCTAGTCCAACATGTGTTTTATTATATCACATTGGCTATTTGTCTGTAACTTTTTAAAAATATTTCTCCAGAGCATGTTGTATTCCTAATGCATAATAAACAAACAAACAAATATAAGCTAATTTTAGATATAGGTTCTTTCTTTTTTTACTATTGCACTAAAGAAAGAGCCTATATCTAAAATTATTTTTAAGAGCAATGCTTCTAGAATATATTATAAATAAATATTGCACACAAAACTGATACAATTGCATATTTTGTATGTATGTACTTTAGTAACTCCAAAAAATATGTACATGTAGATTTTATTTATTTCATTTTTTCATTCTATTGTTCACATCCATCAATATTCATTCATTCATTCATTCATTCATATATATATATATATATATATATATATATATATATATATATATATATATATATATATATATATATATATGTTTTCTGAGGTTTTCGCGGGTGCCTGTATGTGGATCCTTGGTTTTTCGGGTTTTTCCCCGCGTAGAATTAAAGGTGTAGGCGCAACGTTTCGACGGAATCCCATCCGTCATCATCAGGCTTCTGCTTCCTACTTCTGGGAGAAGCATGTGGCTCTTGCTCTTTGTTCCTCTTTTTTAAACTGCCAGAGGGGGTGTGTTCTGTGGAGGTGTGCTCTGATTGGGTAGGGGACCAAGTGTGTTCTGATTGGGTGGGAGTGTGTTTTGAATGGTGGGGGTGTTCTGATTGGGTGGGGCTGGTCTCAGCTGCCAGCTCCAGAACTGAGCTGGTGAGTTGTGCTGCTTTTGTTCGGCTTCGTGTTTGTGGTGGTGCCATGTTTTTATAGTGGGTGTCACTTTGCTTATTGTGTGGTTTGGAGGGGTTTAAAGTGGCTGATGTTGCAGCTGTAGTCAAAAATAAAAGCCACACCCATCAGTGAAGAGATCCAGAAAACAATCATTCCCAGAGAAAAATCATCCAGATGTCCTAAGCTCTATGGTCTGCCCAAGATACACAAAGAAGGAACCCCACTCAGACCCATAGTCAGCTCCATAGGCTCACCTCTACAAAATCTAGCCAAATTTCTTGCCAAACAACTACAGCCTTATGCAAATTCCATCACCTCACACGTACAAAACTCATTCCAATTCATAGAGATCATAAGTAAACTAAACTTACAGCCCTGGGACCTACTTGTGAGCTTCGATGTTGTATCCCTCTTCACCCAAGTACCAATCAAAGAAGCCTTGACAGCTATCCTAAATAAATACAACCCCCCAAAACACATCCTAGATCTGACCAACCACTGCCTATCTAACACATACTTCATCTACAATGGACAAAGATACAAACAAATGGAAGGAGCACCCATGGGATCACCCCTCTCACCTGTCATCGCAAACCTCTACATGGAACACTTTGAAACCCTCGCTCTGGAAAAATCCAACCACAAACCCAAACTCTGGCTCAGATACGTAGATGACACCTTCGTAATCTGGCCACACGGCAAAGAAAAACTGGATGACTTCCTCATACACCTCAATAGCCTACACCCCAAAATACAATTCACCATGGAAACAGAAGCTAACAATCAACTTCCCTTCCTTGATGTCTTAGTCTACAAGAAATCCAACGGCTCCCTAGGACACACTATCTACCATAAAAAAACACACACAAACCGCTATCTGAACGCACTCTCACACCACCACCCAGCACAGATCAACTCCGTAGCCAAGACACTCATCTCCAGAACAAAACACCTAGCTGACGAACAACACCTAAAAACCGAACTACACACTCTCACTAATGTACTAACAGCCAATGGATTCCAAAGAAACACGATTACCAACTTAATCCAAAGAGAGACACCCACAAAAACCCAAGACAGAGAACAAGAAAATGGCAAAGCCCTCCTCCCATACTTAAAAGGGACCACAGACAGAATCAGCAAGGTCCTCCAAAAACACAACATCAAAACAGCATTCTACACAGACAGAAAAATATCCACCATCCTAAGAAACCCCAAGGACATAATTGGGTTAGAAAACCAAGGAGTATACGAAATCCCATGCACCACCTGCCCCACCACATACATCGGACAGACCAACAGAAGAATAAGTGCACGCATTGAAGAGCACAAAAACTCACTCAGAAAGGGAGAACAAACTTCATCCCTGGTCCAACACTTTGAAGCCACGGGACATGAAATTGATTTTAAAAAAAACCAAAACTATCGCCAAAATTGAACATTTTAACAACAGAATAATCAGAGAAGCCATTGAGATAGAAAAACGCCCCCACAGCATGAATAAACGAGATGATACCTCTCGTCTACCAGCCATTTGGAAACCCGCCTTGATTGACAGACGAAGCCCAACCACCAAGAATGATACCAGACCCAAACTCATGATAACATCACATGACATCACCACCACACAACCATTCAAAAAGCAAATCCGAACCCACAACGATAAAGACACACAACCACAAAACAGAAACCTAACTACAGCTGCAACATCAGCCACTTTAAACCCCTCCAAACCACACAATAAGCAAAGTGACACCCACTATAAAAACATGGCACCACCACAAACACGAAGCCGAACAAAAGCAGCACAACTCACCAGCTCAGTTCTGGAGCTGGCAGCTGAGACCAGCCCATCCACTCAGAACACACCCCCACCCAATCAGAACACCCCCACCATTCAAAACACACTCCCACCCAATCAGAACACACTTGGTCCCCTACCCAATCAGAGCACACCTCCACAGAACACACCCCCTCTGGCAGTTTAAAAAAGAGGAACAAAGAGCAAGAGCCACATGCTTCTCCCAGAAGTAGGAAGCAGAAGCCTGATGATGACGGATGGGATTCCGTCGAAACGTTGCGCCTACACCTTTAATTCTACGCGGGGAAAAACCCGAAAAACCAAGGATCCATATATATATATATATATATATATATTCTGTATAATATGCATTTAGCACATAACTTATTTTGAGAGGAAATAAAATGAATGGTACATTTTGGAATGAAAATAAATAACTATTAAGTGGAGTAGCAAGCTTGTTCAAAGAAATTTGTATTTGCCAGGTCTGGAATAACATCTGTCAGATCCCTCACCTTGGCTTGTCTTCAAACAGAAGGCTTTCCTGTGTATAAGAAATTGGGCATTTCAAGATTAAAAAGCTTAACAAATGCCTCCATCACAAGTATGTGGTATTAGAAAATCATGGGGTGAATGTCTGAATCACAGTATCAAACCGATGTTTGAATTACAGTAGTTTCTTCCTATATCAGAAAGTATGTAAGAAGATGCAGTGAAAACATGAAATGGCAGAGCCAAAATTGTAATGAGTTTAAGCACAAAACATCTTCAAAAAACTTCAGTTCAAGAAAAGCTTCCTTTAAAAGACTTCAAAGCAAAATAGAAATAGCAGAAAAGACTTTCTCATCCCATTATTTGGGTGAATCTTTCATTACTTTTATCAATTTGCCCAGTTTTTAGTTTAAAATTGCCATTGTTCCTATTTATTGATTGAACTGCCATCCGTTCTTAATCAAATCACACATAGTAAGAGCTGCTTAGGATCAGTTTTCTAAATTTGCCAAGGGCGTAAAGTTTAAATATTCCAAAGGAACCTAAATTTCAATTCAAAATAACAATAATATATATGGAAGGGAGCAGAACTGATTCCTAGTAACAGATTAGAGTTTAGTCACTCCCATCCTGAAATAAGATATTTCATAAATATAAGTGCAGTATTCAGCAACAATCAGTAAAATATAATGCATACTTCATTAGCTACTTTTAGAAGTTATGGTCATGACTAGACTTTAGCTGCTATCACAGGGGTCAGTTTTAATTCCTCTGGCATCCTGTAGAATAAAGAAGGATTTATTGTGGGTTCAGACAGACTTCCTATAAAAATATTAACTTAAGACAGACATGCTTAAAGTGAAAAGACAAATATGATTTTCAAAAATCCAAAATGTTCAATGTTTATTTCTGATATAAGGGAAAGGGTTTAATGAATATAACCTAGTTAACTATATTCTTTTTAAGTATTTTGATCTCATGTAGAGATTTCTGGGAAATTAAACAATCTTTCTCAATTTGAGTCCGTTGGCTTAAATACCAGGTTTTTAGAAGAAATACCACAATATTTCATAGTTTCTTCAAAATAGTTTTCCTTAATTGTGAAAATTGAATCATTAAAAATGGAGGACAGAGTTCAAACAAATAGCAGTTATGTTCATAATGTGCTGCTGTGGGCAAAATGCATTGTTTATTGTACCACTAAGGAATGTCTATGTGGTTGAGTAATATTCTTTTTTTTGCACTGTTTTATGATTTTATGTCATAATTCTTCCTAGTTGCTCTGTTGTTTTTTTTAGTTGTACATTAAATGTAGCTAAATGTTAATGTCTGGTACTTTATCAGTCTTCAGTAGATGATTCTGTAACTTATTTTTCATGTGTTCTATATTTTTCTCCCTTAAAATAGTATTTAAGCTTTTTTTAAAAAAAACCCAGCAGATTACATGACTATAATCTTGCTCTTTTTCATCTCTTAGGAATAGTTTTTGATTTTACTGTTCTGGACAAATGGAATATTCTTGCTCATATTCAGTGAATTCTCAAAAAAATCACAAGCACATCTGTGATAATAAGCCACTAAAAATTAACTTAGAACAGAGTTTATGAACTTCTTTGCTGTATCAGAATATGTTACCTAGCAATAGAAGAGACTGCTTGCACCTTGAACAATACAGATGATTTATAGATGTAAAAGTGCGATTGATAATTTTACAGCATTTTTCTTATGGCCCCTAAATCTACATTGGTGGGACTAATATGACTAACCTGGTAGGGAGATAAGAGACAAAATGAAGTAAACTTGACAAGAATCCTACAAAGCTTGCAGATTGATTCTGAAAAAGCTATTATCTATAGTTTCTATAGATCTACATTCTATAGTATAGAACAGACGTGTCAAACACAAGGCCCGGGGGCCAGATCCGGCCCGCAAAGTGGTTTCATGCGGCCCGCGAAGCCATCCTGGAAACAGTGAGGGAACGGCCCCCACTGCCTTGGCCCTGGCCCAGAGACCCTCCTTCTGCCAGAGACCCCCAGATCTGTCCCACTCCTGCCCAGGCCCCCATAGGCACCCTTGATGCGAACGATGTAGAGCTGGCCACGCCCACCCAGTAGGCCATACGCACTCTAGTTACGCCCACCCAGTAGGCCACGCCCACCCAGGCCACACCCACCCGGCCCACTGAAGGCAACTGCAATGCTGATGCGGCCCTCAATGAAATTGAGTTTGACACCCCTGGTATAGAATGTCAAAACTGTTCTATTCTAAGTACCCTCCTATCTGGTCTCATGATCCAAAGCAATAAGCATGTAGTCTGCCTTATGTTTCCCATTACAGACTTAAATACAGACACCTTAAATGTACCACACATCTATAATATTATCTAGTTATTTATCTAATTTATATAGCTGCCCATCTCACAAAGTGACTCTGAGCAGTATACAATAAAATAAATTAACTGACATTAAGCTGACATTAACTGACATTAAGAGCAAAAGTCATTCTGATTCAAGAATAAACCTGTTGATCATTGAAGTGTCTACTATTGCAAATATTTTTTTTAAAATCAAGCGCAAAAAGATCTTTTTTTCTTCTCTGTGCAACATTTCATAAGGGCAATTATTTGAAAAAGCTGTAGGATATCTGTGAACTAGATTTTATTTACATTTGGATTACATATATTGCTGTATCTTCCCTCCCAAAATTGAATTTATTATGTGGAATTTATTATTGCTATAACTCTCCATTTTTGGAGAGAGGTATATAGAATTGCTCAAGAATTGCTCAACTCTTTGTCAGACAAGTAACAGTGGATAAAAAAAAAAGTTTTCAACTTTATTTAGTTCTTGTCTTAACAGTAGTAATTGTATTATTTTCCATTTATGTTTTTAAAATTTAAATTTGGGGGGGGATAAACTTTGAATCTTTGTATGGGAAAAGTGGTTATAAAACAAATGACTAAATACATATTGGAATCATAAACTGTCTGAGTTGTATTGCTCCGATTATTATGTGTGTGTTTTTTTTCCTTTCAGACTCTTCTCTTCATCTTGCTTACACAGAAAAAATTAACCTTGCCATGGATTCTTCTTGAGAGGAAATATCACAGCGTTATCTGATTCCTCAGCTTTAAATCTTGCTGGTTTAACTGTGCCAACATGTTTCTGCTGTAGAAGAGAAGAGCCTAGCCCTAGGGCAATAATTCATAGGTCAAAATGTCATTTGTTCTTCTCTACCTGAACAATAGAAATACTTTTCCATAAATATCTGCAAGTATGACCTGCATTAGTCTCTTTTTCTGTCTTCTTTGCGTTGGGGTTGCATAACAGGGCATTCTCCCCTGTATGGGGTTACAATACTGCATAAAATATATCCCCCATCCAGGTATTGTGCCTAAATCAGATCCGAATGGGCTTAAAGACGAAAAGATAGATGTAACACATTCTGTATATTTTCAGTATTATATCTCTCAAAAAATATTTCTGTTATATTACTCCAGCTAAATGGGTTAGGAGAAAAATGATCTTTTTTCTCAACCTCATAATTCACTAGACATCTTTCAAGGCACAGGCAGAAATATAACTGAGTGCTATTCATGATTCTGACAAAGTGGAAGAGACCCAAATTTAAACCTTCCTTTTGGCATCCTGCCTGTGTAATCAGTAAACTCTGCCCCCAGCTCTTGCTCTTTTACCATGGAAACTCAAACAATGAACTGAACAGCTGTTTCTTTATTCATCGTATTATAGAAGAGCATTGTACATGTATTTTTAAAAGTGCTTTTTTTTCCTTTTTCATTTAAACCCCAGCTAAGACTTGAGAAACTGTTCCCTATTACAACTTGTAGAATCAATTAGAAATCAACATTTTAACAGACATTATTTGTCTTTTCTCATTTTGTTGAGTTTAGACAATAATGTCTTGGGAAATCGCCTCTCCTCAATTTTTCCCCCATTTGCTGCTCCAGTGCCTCTCAATAGGCAACTTATTTCTTCATTCATTTGACATACTGTCACTTATATGCCTGCTTGCATTCCCAAGTGTGAGCACCTCTCTAATCAGAAATCACAGACCAGCCAGTTCCTGGCACTAACAGCCTAGGAATCCAAGCAAGAGGATTATAAAAAAAGATGTATAGCCAAGCAGGGGACTTATCCTTTTATGTATGTTGAAACTTGGTTGAAGTTATATATAAAAAAGAGAACAAATAACTACAGATTGTTTGAAACATATCTTTCTAAATTTAGAAGGAATGACTAAGTCAGAAAATTAGAAACCCAAAGCTAGACTTATTTATGCAATCCATCAACTTGGCCACCACCCAACTCCAATCAAGTCTGGGCAGCTTAAAAGCAAATATACAGAGCAATATACAAATAAACAGTAAATTAGATAGCAAATCTGCCCATTGGCAACATGCATATTCCCTACAACAACCTAGCCTAAAACCTGTGAGAAAAGCAAAGTCTTTAAGGCACTCTAGAGTAGCCTCAGGGTGGGAGCCACCCA
Source organism: Vipera ursinii (assembly GCF_947247035.1). Lineage (NCBI taxonomy): Eukaryota > Metazoa > Chordata > Lepidosauria > Squamata > Viperidae > Vipera > Vipera ursinii. Next base: position 259,185,921 of record NC_139513.1, read on the forward strand.
AATCTCAAGAGAATATAATTTCAGAGAGCAGGCTCTGTTCAGAAAAGGCACTCTTCTGGGGTCCCGATAGGTGGCACTGTTTAAGAGTTTATCATGTTAAAATAACAATGATGATGCTAGTTTATCATTTTATACGGATTAGATAATAAAAAGAAGAGTGTTATGTTGTAACTATAGAGTAATTTATAACTATACTTATAACTGTCGTAAAGAAGATCAGAAGCTACTTCATTATACTTTTTCTTTTCTGTTTTTCTTTTTCTTTTACTTTTTTAAACTTTTTCCCCCTTTTTACACTTTCAGCTTTCTCTTGGATTTCTGGTTATTTCTTTTCTTTTTCCTATTTTATATTAGTTTGTATTAGTTTTTATCTTATTTTTTAAAAAACCTTTAATACATTTTAATTTATTTTAAAAAATAGGAATTCAGGGAATCTTTTACACACATATGCATATATGCACTAAGAGTGTGTGTGTGTCTCTCTTTGTGTGTTTTGGTAAAAGATTTTCTGAACTCTATTTTTTGTTTATTTGTTTGTTTTAATAGTTGCTTTCAACTATGAGTATTCCTTGAAAAGTTCAGTGATTTACTCTGCAGGAAGAGTGGTTTCACATTCCTTCTTAATATTCCACCTTTACATTTTGGTTCTACTCATTTGGCAGGACTTATTTTGGATCATGTTCCGAATCTTTCTTGGATATTTTTTTTCTTACTATGCACATCAAAAGCATTATTGTGATGAATATTTATTTTGGCTCTGTACTGTGATCTCTTTGAGGTGTTTGAGTTTCTTAGTGGTCTAGGATGCTGAAGTATTTTTATTGTTAAAACTATGTATTAGATATCATCTTGCTTAATATATGTACTTATGAAAACAATTTATTACAGTGGCAATACACAGGAAGTGAATATCCCTGTCTCAGTTACCACACGCTAGTCACAATTTCTTCATTAGAACATATTTTCATAACATCCAAGCCAACTCAAAGTTCAAGAGAATGTTGGTAGATCTTTGTGTTTACAAATGAATGGTCGTTAGTCAAATCCATCTGGCTGATATATTACTTCTGACAAACTTTCCATCCTTTGAACAAGAAAGACTTCCTTTGAGATCACTGCAGATTTCTTGTACTCAGTCTTGTGATAAGCTTTTAGTGCTTACCTAACCTCTACTACTAAGGTTTTGACCAGAGATCTTACTCATTGAGATAGCTTGGTGAGACTTCAGTAGCTCCTCTCCTGTACTGGGATAAATGTTGTGATTGTATGCTACTGATTTCTGACTTAATTAAAAGGCAACTTGTTTCAAGAATTTAAGATAGCAAGAAATTGTTTTGTCTACTTACCATCACCACAACAAGCAAGCAGGAAGTGCTGATTGAGAGCAAGTACCCTTATCATTTTGTAAATAAAATATAGCCTGCATTTCACATTGCTGCCTTAATTCCAGTTCCAGCACATCAAAATTATTCAAAGCACTTTGATCATTTGAGTTAGTGGTCCCCAAACTCACATGAAAAAGCTTTTTTCTCCCTATAACACTAAGAAATCATTACAAAAACTTTATTGCTTTATTTATTTTACAATTTTATACTATTTTAAGGCTCCTGGAGTAGACATATTATACAAAGAGGACTGCTACTTCCTGTTTTATAAAAAAACAGTAGGCAGAAACTGTTGTATAACAGTCTAAATTCAAATGCTTTAGTTTAGATCAAAGTCTTACTAATTTTAATAGAGACTATTTCCATAGCTTTCACCCCTCAAATCATGTTTTACAGTAACAAAGAAAATTATATACAGTAATTGGTTCAGTTTGCAGTATGCTATTTATGTGATAATTTATGAAACACAGCAAGTCTTGATTTAAGTTTGGAGGGCAGTGAAGAAAACACATAATCTCAAGAACACCCAGAGAGCAATCTTACACTCCGTGTAAGATAGAATGACTACTTTTTAAACATGTATAATGGAAATGAAATACACAAACAGGAAATGTGAACAATAAAAATTAAGTGGTGTATGCAAATAGACCATAAAATAAGCGCTTCTCATTTTCCAGGCAGAGTTTTTTCACAAATGGAGAAGAGTAGTTTCCCTGAGTAGAATGAGTGACGCTTTTCACTTTATGAAAGTGAGAGGTAGGAGAAGGAGAACTATTTTGTGCAAGGTAGGGAATTGTGAAAGATAATCTTCAAGGACATTTCCAACCCTTACACTTTACTATTTACTTTTAGAAATATTAAATAGGACACCAAAACACTATATTCATTTATATACTGTAGCAAAGCCACAGGGAGACATTTTCAGATCTCCTATCTTCTTCCTAACTGCACCTTTCCTGTGTGGTCCTGTGAGGTATACTTTATCCAAGCTGATCCAATTGTTCAAGTGGAAGAGAGCTAGCTGTTGGGTAGCTATGTTTATAAGTTATAGAAAATTAATACTGCAGCCAATTTTGGTCACCATATCACAAAAAAGATGTTGAGAGTTTGGAAAAAATTCGGAGAAGAGCAACTAAGATGATCAAAGGCCTGGAGCCTAAAACATACGAAGAATGGCTGCAGGACTTGGGTTTTGCTAGTCTAAAGAAAAGAAGAAACAGGGGCGACATGATATCAGTATTCCAGTATTTGAGAGGTTGCCACAAAGACAAGGGGGTCATGTTATTCTCCAAAGCACAAGAGGGCATGACAAGAAACAATGGTTGGAAACTGATCAAAGAGAAAAGCAACCTAGAATTAAGGAGAAACTTCCTGACAGTGAGGACAATTAACCAGTGGAACAGCTTGCCTCCAGAAATCGTGGGTGCTGCATCACTGCAGATTTTTAAGAAGAGGCTGGACAGTCATTTGTCTGAGATGGTATAGGTTCTCCTGCTTAAGCGGGGGGCTGGACTAGAAGACCCCCAGGGTCCTTTCCAGCTCTATTCTATTCTAATATATTTATGTAACCCTTCATCACCTTAAAACTGAATTTTATTCACAGGTCTTATGTCTGCAAAACTGTCTCTCTTCATTTTCCATTCCCTACAATTTCCTCCATGAGAAATTAAAGTGTACATGGAGGAGAATATTAGAAATGGTTGGAGAGATGCTTATAGGAGACTTTTGTTAAATTTAGGGGGGATTATCAAACCAGATTGTGAAAGAAGTAGTTTAATAAAATGTAATGTTACAACATTGCAGATAGCAAGACAGTCCAGAAAGATTCACTTACTGCCACTTGGTCCTGTCTACAGGGACAAAGGAACCCAGTCCCCTGTAAGGGCTGCAACTTCATTCTTCATAAGAGGCACAGGGTGGGAGAGGACATGAGGAAGATCTGAGAGAGGCAGACTTATGCATTGTTACTTAGAGGCAATATGTCTTTCTTGGCTTACATGGTTCCGGGGGGGGGGGATGAGAGAAAGAGGATGTTTTTGTTTTTTTGAACCAGTAAGTAATGACTGTTCTTGCCCCCACATGATTGGAAATCTTCTTGTTAACAAGTTGGCAGCACACCCTTGTGAAGAAGTTAATCTAACTGGAGTCAAGTTTATGAACTGGTAATAATGTGCCGAGAACAGATGTCTTAAACTATATCCTGTTTTCTGTCATAGAAACAAAAGCAGGTTGGCAGGCAGTATAGTGATGGCTCTTATTTTACTTTTACTTTTCCATTTAATCCAAACAGGAGACAAACTATTCACGATAGTGCCAAGGCTAATTTTATATTATGTCTTCTATGAAAGAGTGTTTTTGTTCTGACTGGGTATGGAATATGTGATAAGTATGCCTATGTCCTATGTCATCTTGCCCTACTCTTGTCTACCTCATTTCATTTGAATTTTTCTGGCACATCAGAATTGCACTGCTGATATCTCTCATGGCAATAGTACATCATGTTTTATATTATATAACACTATATAAGACTTCATAGTCACTGTAAGGACTGTTTTGCTAAGCACAAGGTGAGTAGGGGAAACAGGAATCTAAAATTTAGAGAAAAAGAATTCTATGGATTCTACAAGTCAGTGTGATCCTTTCGTTAGCAGACTAGAAATTACACTTTAGATTCATTAGTGTCTGTGAGTCTAAGTTCTCCATTTACAAAATCTTAACAGCTTCATCAATAATAATAATAATAATAATAATAATAATAATAATAATAATAATAATAATAATAATAAGTTGGAAGGGACCTTGGAGGTCATCTAGTCCAACCCCCTGCTAAGGCAGGAAACCCTATACCATTTCAGACAAATGGCTGTCCAGTCTCTTCTTAAAAACTTCCAATGTTGGAGCATTCACCACCTCTGGAGGCAGGTTGTTCCACTGGTTAGTTGTTCTAACTGTCAGGAAGTTTCTGCTTAGTTCTAGGTCATTGACTAGTTTCCATCCATTGCTTCTTGTCCTGCTTTCAGGTGCCTTGGAGAATAGCTTGGCTCCCTCTTCTTTGTGGCAGCCCCTGAGATATTGGAACACTGATATCATGTCACCCCTCACCCTTCTCTTCATTAAACTACACATACCCAATTCCAGCAACCGTTCCCTATATGTTTTAGCCTCCAGTCCCCCAATCATCTTTGTTGCTCTTCTCTGTACTCTTTCTAGAGTCTCGACATCTTTTTTACATCGTGGTGACCAAAACTGGATGCAGTATTCCAGGTGTGGCCTTACCAAGGCATTGTAAAGTGGTATTAGTACTTCACGTGATCTTGATTCTATTCCTCTGTTAATGCAGCCTAGCACTGTGTTGGCTTTTTTGGCAGCTGCAGCACACTGCTGGCTCATATTTAAGTGATTGTATATCTGATAAGATGGATTTTGAAAAGGTCATCATGCAAGCTCTTCATGGCACTATTTCATTCCATAATTTCAAGACTGATAGGTATCTGAGTCTGTTCAACAATTCTTTATTTCTTTCAAGCAAAGATGAGATGGGAAGCACCTGTAAATTTGGCCTCCTGTACAAGACTTTAATTACTAAAGTTCCCTAAGTTTTTGGAGATACCAACAGGATAATTATTAGGAAATAAGGATGAGAAGTGCTGCTTTGACTATCTATTGTGAAAGAGAGTGTTTTTGATTACAGAGGAATAAAAGCCATCTAAGTACTTAAATATGTCTCAGTTTATTTATGGACAATGTATTTCAGAAATTCCATATTCTTGTGCAAAATGGATATGCTCCTGGGCTCTATGATAATTGAAATTAACCAGTATCCTCCACATGGCAAGGAATTGTGGGAATGGTAGCCCAAATTATGAAACAACTGTAAGTTGTCTGTTGCTGCTCTAGGGCATTCTTAATTGAAAATCATGATTTCACTACAAAGAAGCATACCTACTCTGATCACCTAAAGTGGCATGAGTCACAAGAAACTCATGGATGGATTTAAGGACTTTTGGCTTTATTACATGATAAACATCCCATGACCTGTTGGATCATTACTTCAAGATATTTCCTTACCTGAGCAGAGAAACAAAATGACCAAGAGCAAAAAAGCAGTGAGAATATGAGAAACATCTGACTTCCTGCCAGCTTGACCACGCTGATTACCCTCCAGCAGCTGATGGTGGGATCAGTGTACCTGGCCTCCAAAGGGCTAGGGTGAGATTGATCTACTGAACTTCTAGGTGGTAGCACATCAACATCGATACAACCACAAAGTTGCCAAATTTTAATCCCACAGGAGCCAAGGAGGCCTGAATTTTGGGTGCATTCTATGAGTTAGCCCATTTGAGGTAGCTTGGTTTTAAAACTGTTGCCCTATAATACAGTATTTCACCCAGTTAAAAGTTACAGACACAAACATTTTTGTAGTATATAGATGCAGTCTCTGTGCTGCTAAATAATAGAAATTTTTAAAATATTAATAACAATAAAAACTGGATATTTTTGTAATAATTACATCAGTTTCAGCAGATGTTCTTTGTGTGCAATTTTATATTCTCATGCCTATTAAAATCAGACTATAGTTGCTGAGAGCCTAAACTCACAACCTTACACATTTAGTTTTGCACCATTGCCTGTCAATTTAACAGTCTTAAATGTTTTCTTTAACTATCTTTTTTTTTACCTCAAGTGTTCCCTGCTCATCTAATCACTATCTGCTTCCCATAGTTGTAACAGCCTTCAATTTTCCATCTTCATGATTCTGATTAGTGCTGGCTTACGATCCATCAACACCTCACCTTCATGAGGTGCTGATGGATCAGAGCAACATGTTAACACCTTTCTGGCATTCAACCAGGAAAACCAAAGATATAAAAATAGATGGTGCACCACGAACTGCATTAATTCTAATTATAAGGTCAGTTGCTGATAAAATGAAAATGACATTGGTGTCTGATTTTCTACTATGTTAACTTCTTGGTTGATTGATTATGTGTGATTAAGTCATTTTTAACTCTTAGTGATCACATAGATTTTCTCCATGGTGATCTACTATATATCTAGCCTTTTTCAGATCTATAATCATGTACTTATCACCACTGAATCCATCCATCTTAATTATTCCCTTTTTTCCATATTCCTCTGGCAATTTTCCAGGGACCTGGGTCTTTGCATAATATGCCTGAAAAAGAATAATTTGAGCTTGGTTATTATTTATGCCTTGAGTGAGAACTCTCGATTGATGTGTTTGGTGATCCAATTGTTTGTTTTATTGGCTGCCAATGATATTCTCAGAAGTCTTCTCTAACATTAAAAAATAGTCTCCATTGACAAGTACTTCTTTCCCCTTGCTTTTCACCTTCATAAACATAATAATAATAATAATAATAATAATAATAATAATAATAATAATAATAGTAATAATAATAATAATAAGTTGGAAGGGACCTTGGAGGTCATCTACTCTGGCAGGAAACCTTATACCATTTCAGGCAAATGGCTGTCCAGTCTCTTCTTAAAAACCTCCAGTGTTGGAGCATTCACCACCTCTGGAGGCAGGTTGTTCCACTGGTTAATTGTTCTAACTGTCAGGAAGTTTCTCCTTAGTTCTAGGTTGCTTCTCTCCTTGACTAGTTTCCATCCGTTGCTTCTTGTCCTGCTTTCAGGTGCTTTCGAGAATAGCTTGACTCCCTCTTCTATGTGGCAGTCCCTGAGATATTGGAACACTGCTATCATGTCACCCCTCACCCTTCTCTTCATTAAACTACACATACCCAATTCCAGCAACCGTTCCCTATATGGTTTAGCCTCCAGCCCCCTAATCATCTTTGTTGCTCTTCTCTGTACCCTTTCTAGAGTCTCGACATCTTTTTATATACACATATGCATTTTTTTTTTAAAAAATACTGCTACTACTGAATCATAGTTTTAGAGATATTTTTTTTTACCTAAACAATAAAGGAGAATATTTGTAGCTCAGGATTGAAATGAGGGGTCCTTGGTGATCTCTGAGCTTGGTTGTTTTCCTGTAGACTAGCATGGATTATGTTACCTGGTTTGGGTAATGAAACACTTGCAAGGAACAATTTTAAAAATTTAAATTTAGAAATTTAAAATTATGATGCTGAAATAATTTAAAATAACAATTAAAACCATTGAAACATATAACATTAAACAACACTTAAAATTGTACAAATTGTAAAATTTGTAAAATGAATGTATTTTATGAATCTTTAAAAAGCTAATAATGATATTTAAACTCCCTCAGTTCTTCAAGGAGTGCATTTCAAAGAACTAGAATGGGCAACGTAGAAGGCTCAACTTACTTCTAGACAAGCTTAATTAAATGTAGGTGAATTTCCTCATATGATCTAATAAGCATGATGGGTCACATAGAAAAAGATACCCTTCCATTTACCTTGAACCCAAGTAATATAGGGCTTTAAACATAATAACAGAACTAATATTTTACCTTGAAACAAACTGTTAGCCAGTGCAGTGTTTTAAGCAAAGGTATAATATGATCTCTTTGCAGACTTCTTGAGTTCATGCTGGCTGATAAATTTTGAATCAGATGAAGTTTCTGGACTAGGCAGAATGTCAGCCTCACATACTGTATAGCATATTACCATATCTGCACACAGGTAGTCCTTGGTTAGTGACTGCCTTGAACAGTGACTGTTTGCAGTTATGATAGTGTGAAAAAGTAACTTTGTGACCAATATCAGATTTACAACTTTCAAAATGACTCTTGTTCTCTCTGTCACTTATTCACCATTACACTACTTTACATTGTTCTATGCCTGACCCTGACCTGATTTGTTTTCTCTCCATCCCCGCATAGAGTGGAGAGATTACCTAAGTAAGTTTTTTCTTCCTGATCTGTTTTTCTCTACAGTGTCCCTAAAAAAAGTACTAACTACAAGTTAACAAGCTCAGCACTATTACTTTAATTAACTGACTGGTAGCTGCTGCATAAAACTGACAAGGCACTAATCAGTTTCACATTAAAAGCTTTTGTTTGCCTGCTAAATAGGTTGTGGCTAACAGCATTGGGCACATAACCGCTATTAGGATATGCCTCTGGTTTGTATTCCCCATTATATGCTTACCTACGTACTCTCTTGTAATCCTTTTCTCTCCAATAAATGTAAATACAAACATAAATTCCCTTCTTGTTAATTATCCCATTACTCTTTTACTCACCTTTCTCATGAACTGAGTTCCAGAAATCTTCCCCACCATTTAGGCTCACCTGGCTGTTTGGGATTATATAACAAAGGAAAACTGAAGTAAAATCGTAAGTTGCAGTAACATGATTTTTCACTTGGCAACCACTTTGCTTAATAACTGAATCACCATCCCAATTGCAATCCCTAAACAAGAATTACTTTCATAGTATTAAAGTTATTTTCATCCAGAAAGAGACATGCTGTAATTAAAAAGGTAAAGGTTCCCCCGCACATGCGTGCTAGTCGTTTCCGACTCTAGGGGCCGGTGCTCATCTCCGTTTCAAAGCCGAAGAGCCAGCGCTTGTCCGAGGACGTCTCCGTGGTCATGTGGCCGGCATAACTAGACGCCAAAGGCGCACGGAACGCTGTTACCTTCCCACCAGAGTGGTCTCTATTTATCTACTTGCATTTTTACGTGCTTTCGAACTGCTAGGTTGGCAGAAGCTGGGACGCATAACAGGCGCTCACTCTGTTACACGGCAATGTGACCTATAGAAACAAAGTCGTTGCCATATTTCTAAATCTCTAGGGTGATGCAGAAGAATACCATGGTTACTGGTACCAAAAGCCACTGAAACTTCAAGAAGAACCAGCAGAGTTATACTCCCACATCAAACCCCAAACAAAATCCATTGGGTGAGCCAAGGCAGTCTGAAATCCATAGTCTTCTCTGAAACCAGTTTGAAACAGGTAAATAGAATTTGCTTCAGGAAATCTCACAGGTAAAAATGTTATTTTTTCAATCAGTTTATGCTACCATGGGAGATTAGAAGATGGATTATAATTGCTTACTTGAGCAATCCAGAGCAGGTTTCTTAAGATGAATCTAATAATTATTTCCTTTAAAAAGGTTTCCTGCCCTTTCTCAGAATGCATTTATAACGTTGACTATGGCATCTTAATAATTTTAATTATAAGACAAGGAGGGGAGGGTCAAATCCCCCCCAAAAGCAATTGAAGTCACTTTATATATGGATGCAATACTACTTGATGTCATTTCCAAAATGGACCATTATCATTTGTCAATTTTCATTCTGGACATATAAAAGTAATAAGTAAATGTTCTAGAAATTTCAGCCAGGAATGGAATGACTAAATAACAAAAATGTGAAATTTAAATTCTGATTCTTTACTCTTCTCTGTACTCTTCTATTAACTTTAACATCTTATCTTTCTTAATTTATCTCAGTATGTCTAGCCAGCTGCATAAAGTACCTTATAAACAGATGAAAAATTTTACTTCTTGATAAAATAACATTCTACAACAGCCATAGTTGTTTCCCTTGAAGATGAATCCCATCTGATTGTCTAAGAACATTTGCTACTAATCTGTTGCATATTATATAAATTATCAACTACAACACCACATGGAGCCAAGAGATCAAAAGAAGGAAATCAAGGAAAAGTGACTCAGTAAAGAAAAGCAGCCATAGAACTGGAGGCTATATCACTACAAAGACTTAATTGTTTAAGGAAGAGCTTTCAGAGGAAGTTGGCTTTATTCTAGAGATCAGATTTAGTGCTTTAACTAAGTGCAAAAGTATTGCATTATTTATTGCAGAAAGAAATTATGTTTATGTGAAAACCTATTGAGGTCAATATAACATAGTTTGAGAAATGTAAAAGTATTAATCACATATTTATAAAGAATCTTAGCAGGGCTGGCTTCATTTCACATATGGTACCCAGGGTGTTAATTATAAATAAGTACAACTTCTAAACCAAGGATCCCAGAAAGGCTTTAAATGAATCTGTTGTGTAAACATGACTGATACCTTTATAAATTTTTCAGTTTACAAATTTGACAAGAATATCTGCTCACTAAAATATTGGCCAGATATAATTTCAGGCAATTCTTACACAGATTCTTCCCAGGATTTACAATATATATATTGGATCTCCATCTCCATGTTAGAAACTGAAAGATTCTGTTTTGTGAGTGGAATCATTCTCATATTTTGATGGTATTAAGGCAGATTCAAACAAGTAGAGAAATGCATGCATGAACTAATCTGTCACTCAACCAGTACTTGTAAAATATGCAATAATGTTTCAAGTAACACCCCCCCCCCTTCCCATCAATGAGAAGACCATATGAAGGTTATTGCGGTGTATTTCTCCACAGTACTGAAATACAGCTAATGAAAGACTCATTTAAAGAAACACTGAACAGCTGTGTTGCCAGGAAGCTTAATAGTCTAATTCAATGACTATATAATTGTTTTTCCCATGATATAACACAAACATCCAAATGTTTGGCTGCACTTTAGGATGTTATCCTAGTGAGCAGCTTGTCAAATGCATTGATTATAACTAATCCCTGTTTCTTTTCTCCATTTTCTTCTGGCATAGAAAGGTATCTGTTGTGGAAATTTCATCTGCTCCACTTGCTTATTCCCTCACCAGGTGACTCTGTTGTAATTCTGTTTGTAACATCATGGTTGGCTGCTACAACTACCATTAGGACTTGAAAGAATTGAGAATCAAGAAGTCCACTCCTGCTGGGTGCAGGTGTGGAGTGCATCATTAACTCAAGGTAGAGACTGATGAGGTCACAAAAATGTGACTCTCCTTGATGAAAAGTCAGAGGGAAACAGCCAGAAAACAGTTTTAATATATGATGTCAAATAGGACTGAAACAGGTAGGAATTAAGAAATCCCTCTAACAGTGTAATTTTATGATCCTTTGCCTCCAACTTTGAGTAGAGTTTGTCCTCAATAATTAAATTTGTGTATGCTTTCAACATACATCAGCAAAATTATACTGGTACAAAATAGATTACATAGAATAACTGTAACAATTTGGATTTGTAAATAGTAAATAGAGTTGTCTCCTTCCTAGCCTATATCCCTTTTTCAATAATCAGGATGGCTTCAGAAAAGGCAATGAATATCTGTAGCATATTCTGTGCTATGTACTTCTTTGTATTATCTGATCTTTAATCAAAAGTATTTCCTTTTATGTATTGGTAAGTTCACATCTAGAGTGCTCTGTACAGTTTAGAGCAGGGGTCTTCAAACCTGGCCCTTTTATGACTTGTGGACTTCAACTCCCAGAATTCCTCAGCCAGCATGCCTGGCTGAGGAATTCTGGGAGTTGAAGTCCGCAAGTCATAAAAGGGCCAAGTTTGAAGACCCCTGGTTTAGAGCATCACATTTTCAGAATACTGACAGGTTAGAACAGGTCCAACCAGGTTTAGAAGAGCTGACAAAGGTGATACAAGTTTTTGAAAAATATTCTAGGAAAACGTGAAGGAACTGGGGGTGTACAGTCTGAAGAAAAGAGACAAAGGAGAGATTTGGCATCCATATCAGGCATACAAATGGAAACTACAGGAAAGATGCCACTTTCCTGTTGCACTTCCATTGCCACAGAAGCCAGAATAGAAATACTCATTAATATTCAATATTCTATTAAGTTATAGCTAACTTTTATTTTTAACTTTTATTTAAGGAAAAGGAAAAAACCTTTTGAGGATAAAATCTGCAAAAGAGTGGGATCAGTCTACCTACAGGGATTGTGGGATTTTTGCATCTCTGGAAGTTTTTAAGAAGAGGCACCTCCCAAGGATTAGTTTTCTTTTCCATTGCAGTAGGTTGGATTATATGTCCTTCTGGCCCTTTCCAACTACACACTTCTATATGATTCTACTGTTGCATATGATGAGATAGATCTTTAGAGGAAGAGTACTGCAGACATACTTTGCAATACTTCCTGATGTTTTGACTTTGTGTACAGGTGAAACTCGAAAAATTAGAATAGCGTGCAAAAGTTCATTTATTTCAGGAATGCAACTTAAAAGGGGAAACTAATACATGAGGTAGACTCATTACATGCAAAGCAAGATAGTTCAAGCCGTGATTTGTCATAATTGTGATGATTATGGCATACAGCTCATTAAAACCCCAAATCCACAATCTCAGAAAATTAGAATATTACATGCAATCAATAAAACAAGGAGTGTACATAGAACAATATCGGACCTCTGAAAAGTATAAGCATGCATATGTACTCAGTACTTGGTTTGGGCCCCTTTTGCAGCAATTACTGCCTCAAGGCAGCGTGGCATGTAAGCTATCAGCCTGTGGCACTGTTGAGGTGTTATGGAAGACCAGGATGCTTCAATAGTGGTCTTCAGCTCTTCTGCATTGTTCGTTCTCATGTCTCTCATCTTTCTCTTGGCAATGCCCCATAGATTTGCTGGCCAATCAAGCACAGTAATCCCACGGTCATTGAACCAGGTTTTGGTGCTTTTGGCAGTGTGGGCAGGTGCCAAGTCCTGCTGGAAAATGAAGTCAGCATCCCCATAAAGCTCATCTGTGGAAGGAAGCATGAAGTGCTCCAAAATCTCCTGGTAGATGGCTGCATTGACCCTGGACTTAATGAAGCATGGTGGACCAACACCAGCAGATGACATGGCTCCCCAAATCAACACAGACTGTGGAAACTTCACACTGGACTTCAAGCATCTTGCAGTGTGTGCCTCTCCATTCTTCCTCCAGACTCTGGGTCCTTGGTTTCCAAATGAGATGCAAAAGTTGCTCTTATCAGAAAAGAGGACTTTGGACCACTGAGCAACAGACCAGGTCTGTTTTTCTTTAGCCCAGGTAAGATGCTTCTGACGTTGCTTGTTGTTCAGGAGTGGCTTGACAAGAGGAATATGACATTTGAAGCCCATGTCCAGGATCCGTCTGTGTGTGGTGGCTCTTGATGCACTGACTCCAGCCTCAATCCACTCCTTGTGAAAGTCCCCAACACTTTTGAATGGCCTTTTCCTGACAATCCTCTCCAGGCTGCGGTCATCCCTGCTGCTTGTGCACCTTTTTCTTCCACACTTTTCCCTTCCACATAACTTTCTATTAATGTGCTTTGAACATCCAACTTCTTTTGCAATTACCTTTTGAGGCTTTCCTTCCTTATGGAGGGTGTCAATGATGGTTTTCTGCACAACTGTCAGGTCAGCAGTCTTCCCCATGATTGTGATTCCTACTGAACCAGACTGAAAGACCATTTAAAGGCTCAGGAACCCTTTGCAGGTGTTATGGCTTAATTAGCTGATTAGAGTGGGACACTTTGAGCCTAGAATATTGCACCTTTTCACAATATTCTAATTTTCTGAGATTGTGGATTTGGGGTTTTCATGAGCTGTAAGCCATAATCATCACAATTATGACAAATCATGGCTTGAACTATCTTGCTTTGCATGTAATGAGTCTATCTCATATATTAGTTTCCCCTTTTAAGTTGCATTACTGAAATAAATGAACTTTTGCACGATATTCTAATTTTTCGAGTTTCACCTGTATACATGGATTGCATCACTCCAGTTTTTGTTTGAGATAATAAGGCAAAAAAAAAAGTTATGCAGGAAAGCCCAAAAATTCATTTCATGCAGTAGCCTGTTTTCCACAGTGGCCATCCAGACTTGTCTTGAAAGCATGTAATGTTTCCTTTTGTGAACCGTTCAGGCCCAGAGATGTGCTTTTAGCCTGATGCATGGTAGCATCTAGCTGACTTTGGCTGAATTGAGAACCTAAGCATGGTCAGCTCTGATTACTTAATTAAAACTGCTATTGGCTGGAATAGGATCTTTAAAAAAAAATCCTGAAAGAAGGGAATGTCAAAATGTTTCCATAAAAAAATGTATGGGTATAAGTTACCAGCAGTTGAGTTGAGTTCTGAATTTTTATAATGTTTTTATAATTTTAAAACCTTTAATCCTAAATTATTTTAGTTTTAATGTTTAATTTTATTGGTGATATTGCACACCACACAGAGCCCCTCTCCACAGGAGATGGACATTTAAGAAATATGAACTATAAATAAATAAAATGCCTTTAGCTTTCTACACCGAGAAACTCAATGGAAAATCTTACTGGCACTGAATGTGCCTGAAATTTGACAACTATCTGTAAATAGATACCCAAGGCTATAGACAAGGAGGTAAAGATTAATTTGTAGCTCTGTTTTCTTTTGTCATGCTTAGTTGAATTTCTTTCCTCTCCTGCCTTTTGATTGTCCTATCTAAACATGGATTATTGCTTCATTGCTTCTACCACTACACACTCCAAGATCATGGAGGAAAGGATCAGCAAAGGAGACAAAGTAAGAGCAGGCAGGGAAGAGGTAGATTTTTGTCATATTATGTTCATGAAGAATTACATGGAGTTTTCGTGAAAATATAGTCATGACCTTGGGAAGTTTCTTTTGAGAAATTCAGGACAATTGACTCTTTGGGAAGGGAAGCTTAAAGGGGGTTCTGGTTGCATTGCACTGAGGGATCCAACCATCTTCTTTTCAAAGCAGAGGAAATATAGACACCTGGCAGAACTCTGTTTTTTTGTAATGGAGATTCAGAATCAGGAGCTACACCTTGAAGAGAAAGAATAGGAAAGTGACTATACAAAAAAATAAAATGGCATTTTATTTATTAAATGTATTTCTACCCTGCCACAATTCGAAAAAGAGTCTTGATAGCTTACATAGAACTTTTCTGCAGTAACACAGAATGGCTGTTTTATATATTCAGTTTTTGTGTGCGTGTTCTATATGGATATTTGTGTTCCCTTTTCCTTGAGAACTGTTTTCATATGTTGAGGAGTTGGCCTTTGTCGCTTTTGGGTGGCCTGCGAGATTTGTTATTGCCGCTAAATGCAATCTTCTTTGCATTTGAGCTTTGTTTGTACTGGCAAAAGATCAAGACCCATGAACTGGCCCAGGCAGTCCTTGCTGTCTTTGCCCTGGTTCTTTTTTTTTTCTTTCACAGATGTCCCTGTCCCTGCAAAATGTTCTTTTTTTCCCCACCTTTGATTTTCATGAGTAGCAACTCAAGAAACAATAAGCAAACAGTGAAAAGAAGTTTGGCCAGTTCCTGCGAAGTTCCTCAAGGAGCTAAGCAGAAAGCGGTAGCAGCTGGAAAACCACTCTGTTGCACCAGGTGTTTCTGCTATGTTCTCCTTAGCCATCCAATGGTAATTTGCAAACTCAGCTGATACACAATCTCCTCTCTTGTCTGAAGATATTTCTCTATTTTCTGATTTTCCCCTACATATTTTTTTTCCTCTGCCTCATTCTCAAGACACCCTGGATATTGCATGTGTTAGTTACAGAAGGGAGAAAACAACAAAACATGACATGGTAGCAGCCCTGAATTTATCAGCCTCTATTTGTTTTAGAAAACCAGAACAAGGATAAATGTGAATACTGGCACAGAGAATTCCGGTTATAAGAATGGGAGATGCGTGTTAAGAAAGGCATAATGCATCTTATATTAAAAGCAGTGCAAGCATATGCAATAGATCTGAAGGAATATTGCATGGCTAGGACCATATCACTAGTATAATTCTGACTACCGGTACTTGTGCTAATTCTTTTAGCCCATTTTTGCTCTTCCGTGCCCTGAGTATTTTATATTTCTGGTACATTCTGAGGATAAATGTGTAGCCACCACCATCAGCAACTTAGAAACTGAAGCAAACAAAAAATGACAACTGCACAACTACTGCTGCCAATGAATTCATTTTTTCAATGAATCACTTGCCTGAAGTACACAGAGATTTTTGAACCAAAACACCTGGAAAATCTTTGGCTCACCCCCCCCCCTTTTTAAAAAAAAATCATTTTATTTTGCAAGGAAAGAAAGAAATTAGAAGTCCTACTAATCAGCTAACATGATTAAACTGATCATATGGAGAAATAAATTATAGCTGAGTTAGAGAGGGGAGCTAATTCAGCAAATATATTGGTGGTTCCATAATTTAATAACCAGAGTGAATTTAGATATGAATCAGATGCTTGTCAACATTTTTCATTTGTTTAGTTTCATATGGCTAGCAGGCTTTCTAGCTAAACTTCTAAGGCATTAGGAATTGAATCATATTTATATTTGGCTGATTTGCAGCTATATTTTTATCAACAGAATGCCATTTCCTACAATGTCTAAAAATTGGAAACACATAAAGAATGTATGTCTGGACCCCTCTCATGGTGGGGTGTGTGGTATTATATTAAATCATCATTAGGACACTTCTAAATATATTGTCCTGAAATTCTGCATTGTTCCAATGTCATCTTTAAAATTTGTCCTTTTCTATTCTATTTTATGCAAAATAAATGTCATCTGCAGTATAAAATATTTCTGCTGAATGGAATGTAAATCTGTGTTACCAAAAACCACATCCCAAGCAACCTTTCCTCTTTGGCTATCTCCTTTTAGTTTAATCATATTGTAGTCTTTCAGACAAAAAAAAATAAAGTTGTTTTATGACAACATATTTCATCTGTCTTGAAATTGGGTCTAAATGAACACAACTGCTTGTGTTAAATGAAAGACTAAATACTAAATGAGTTCTCTCAAGCTGAAATCAGATTGCAATTAAAGCTGACTAAGTAAAGAAGCTTTCTTTAATCCTGAAATTATTAATATACAGACAGATTCAATTCCCAGATTCCTTGGCATTAGCACCAAGATCAGCGATATTCAAGTCCAACACAAGTTCTAGTTCTACTATCTTGATCATCCTCGTTGCCATTTTCCAAGCTTCATTCAGTTTATCCAATTTGTTTTTATGACTATGAAATCTGTATATGACATAATAATATAAATAAAGTTGAACCAATGCAGAATCAGAGTGAGAAGGGGGGGAGGCAAAATATGTCTCTCCATATTCTGACACAAGTCCACCCTTTTTGTAAACATGTGAGTCATTTATAGTATCTTCTCTTTCCATAGAAACATCACAATCAATCAAACAAGCCAATCTTCATTATAGTCAAAGACCAGCATAAGGAGGTGGGTTAAGTTAAGGTTAAGTTAAGTTAAGGTCTTAAAAATAATATGGAAAGCTAGAAGATATAAATATGAATTTAAAATAAGTAGGAATGTTACATGGATGTAGGGGAGCATCAAGGTTAGTATGTCAAAGTATATATCAAATTGCAGAGTCCTCTAGTATGGCAAACTAGATGCTCACTGAGTCTAGTTTATGGCACAGGTCATCAACTGATGAATGTTAAGTGCTGCTGAACAGAACCTGGTGACATTGTATGTTGTAGCAGGGTTGATATCTGAAAGCAGCAGGGAAGTGTAGAATTGTTCTGTGCATCCTGAATATTTATGCAGTATTGATGAGATGACACTTGTAGGAATGTCTCTGTAGTACAGACACTGGAGAAGCAGATAGTCTGTTGATTTTGTGTATCCAGAATCTCATAGTCACTATCTCTCTAGATATTGGCCTTCAAAGACAGCTGACATTGTGGCAGAATAAAAGCTCCCAAGTTTACTTGAAGTACTTCAAATTTAGTTAAACATGTCACAGAGGAGGCTGAATAGCTGTTGAAATCATCAGCAATAAAAGTTGTGCTCCTGTCTAGATTCACTTGGTGTTCTGTGTCTGTTATACACTGTTTAATGAGTGCTTGGGCCTGTTCATATCCAGTCCTGAATAGAAGACATATAGAGAATAATCAGGTTTTACTTACCACTCCCAACTTCCATGTAGGCTGAAAATCATCACCCATAGTTAATGGGGCAAGGCCATGTGAAAAAAAGGATAGTCTGAACTAATGGTATAGTCACCCATACTCAAATCTCCACTTTCATGATGTTGTCTCTATACACTTTGAGATATGAAAGGCTAATCTTTGGATTGTACAAGTTCTAATGGTGCAAAATTGGAGAAGAGGCCAAGAAAGTTTTGCCTTTTGGCTTGACTTCAAATAATTTGTGTGCTGCAGGTATATAGTGACCACCTCTTGTGAGTAAGGAAATTAAGAAGATCTGATAAGCTCCTCTGGCTATAGAAATGTAATTTTAAAACATTTCCTTTATATTCAATACATTTGCAGTACCTTTAGAAAGAAACCATTTTGTCTGTCTATAATACTAATGCAGAATCAGAGTGAGAAGAAGGAGGCAAAAGGCAAAATATAGAAACATTTGAGAAAGTTGATTATGAAAATGAGCTGAAAGTAACAGAATAAATTTAACATAAGGAAATTTCTTCACTTCAAAAAGAGAAATCAAATACATAAGTATACGATAGGGTTACAAAAGAAATGTTAACACAATTTAGGCCGCATTAATGGAAGCATAATTTTAAAATCATGGGAAATAGTCATTCCACTTTATTTTATCCATTTCTGAGCCCCACACATAAAATAGGATTCATAAAAATTTGAATAGTTCCAGAAAAAAAATAGGGGACTAGCAATTAAGGTACAGTATATAAAGTGATACTTGAGAGTTGATAAAAAATATCAGAGGATGGATACAATAGTATTTTTCTTAGAAATGCTTAAAAATTATTACTAACAGGAAAAAGTAGGTCAATAGTAAAAAAAATTACCAAAAAGTAGAAGAATCCCCTTCATCTGATATATTCAAATGAAGATTAGACTGCTATGTGTCTTCAAATGATTTAATTTGTGTTAGGGTACCATTCCATTTCTGTGAAAAAGTTAATTGCTCTTTGCAAGATAAAAATATTAAATGCTGAATGAGCTTGACCCAAATTTAGTCAATTAATTATGACTAATTTAAGCCTTAAAGGCTATATTACAAGAACCTTATCCTATGGGACACTTAACTATGTCAACTGGGTATCGGAAGGCACCCAAAAGAAGTCAAGTGTTTAATCAACTAACCCAGAGGCAGTTATATTACTTCAATCAGATCAGCTTTGTCAAATTGCCCATCCAGACCGGGATGAAACAAACTCATACATAAGGCTTATGTTTTGAGTGGGCTAGAGTTGGAGATGGGCTGGTAATCCAATACATCCAGAAATGAATATTTTTGATTATGCTACCCTAAAATCCCTAAGATTGAAACTGAAGCTGTCCATTTACCCTATTGGTATTGCTGGGCAGAACTCTGACCTGGCAGTCACAACCCCTTCAAGCCCCTCCTTATCATACAGACCATGAAGGATATGGCCAAAATGAACCTTCCACTCCTCCTGCCTATCTTGAACAGTATGGAATGGCTGGGAAGATGATAGGAAAACTCATGACATCCCTTTTGAAAAATCCCACACCCAGCTGAGTCCATGGACAATTAGACTATCTCTACATGCACCTTTTCCCCATCCATCATGGTGGTCCAAAAGAAGGATACGCTATTCTTCCAGGAAGACCCACAAATGGTCATAGACATCCCACAGTCAATCACAGAAAGCCATAACCCATCCTGAAGATCCCTGCTGAATATTTATCTCAGAAAGGACAAGTTCTGTAAGCTATTTGGGAAAAAAAATGCTGAAATAGCATGAAAGCCTATAATCCAGACTCCCAAACAATAGTTTGTCTAGGCAATGAATGACTTCCATTGGACTATAAATGATGTAATCCATTGGGATAAAGAGCCCACAGAACAAGAAATGGTCTTCCTCTATGTACTTCACACATCCCCAGGGCAAGACATCTTAATTTACACATCTAACAGGCTCCACACCAAAGTCCATTGCTTCACACTCAAAGCCCATTATCACCATAAATACTATGCCTCTCAGTTTTCTAACTTTGTTGTCACCTTCAAATTGCAGACCCTCCATTCTACTGTCTGCCTCTTCAAATAAAATTCTGTCTCTGCTTCTAGCAATTGTCCTGTGTCTATTTTAAATGGATAACATGGCTCAGAATTGGATGAAAAAAAATTCTAATAGGTCTTTTGCAGCTGCCTCTTCCATAAATCAAAATGGGCAGCTGTGGGACCAGTTCAAAACCTAAATTGAGAAAATAGCTATATAAAACATATTTGGTTATGCTCCCAAATAGTTATGATATGGGGATGAGCTATTTCATATAATAATCATAACAACAGAAGGAAGGAAGGAAAGGGAATGTTATTCGTTATAGAGGTTCTATGTGTGAGAATAATTTGCAGATGAGACACAATGGATAGTATATGCAGTTAGGAATCAATTTTATCAATTTACTTTATTTCACACGAAAGTTATTTTAATTAAAAATTCTTAATTGAGTAGAATCTCTCTTTTTTTATCCCAACTGTTCATTTTTGGAATGTGCATGCACATATATAAATATGTTCATAGAGGAAGTGAGATCTCCAGAACTAATTTCAGGCAGAGTTGGCAATTACACAGATTTTTTTTATATGTATATTTTCTTATCTACTCTTCCTTTTGTGGGAAAGATCATCTTAAATTCAGTGTTTTCTTCTTTCTAGGTAAATACAAGATATCCAGATCTCTGACTCTTTTTTTAGTCTGAAGAGTAGAAACAATGACATTTGACCCATATATCTTTTTCCCATGGTTTGGTTTGAACAAATCTATCAAAGTGCTTTGTTTTCTATTTCTCAGCTAACACTGCAATCCAGTGCCTGTTTGCTCACCTTCTGATTCCCAAGGAAGTGAACTTCAGCCAGTATAACAAATGGTTAAGGTTTATGGGAGTTATAAAATAAAATAAAACATCTGGAGGGCACCAGATTGCCTAGTCAAACTCCAGATGTATGAGATTGCAACCAGGCAGAACAATCCTTTCATTCACGGAAAACTTGCTAACATATCCAATGGCCTACTGGGCAAGTCTTGTGAAGAAAAGAAAAGGGAAATGTCTTCATCTTTTTTTTAACTAAAAATATCTTATTTTTTCCCAAGGAAAAGGAAGAGAAACATTTCGATCAGCTAAATCAATAGCTTATGTTTTCTCCAGATTGGGAGAGTGACAGAGGGGTGGAGGGTTGGGATCAACTGGATATTGAGCCTTTCCAAACCACACTATTCTGACATGCTTCTTTTCAGGATTTTCCAAGGTCAGAATTTCCTGACCTTGACAAAAGCCAAATATATAAGGGAGCAGAGGTTGGGCTTTATTTCTGAGATCACAGGGAAAAAATCAGTATTTTCTAATGGATTTGCAACATTGCCCTAGGGAGCATAAAATTAATACTTCTAAATATACTCTTAATATATTTTTTCATAATGTACTTTTCTCTAGGATGGTGACCAAACTACATTTAATCTGATTAGCAATTTTTAAACCTATCTGTCTTTGATTGGAGAATTCAATTGCATCCATTTCTGATAGATGAAAGAGCAATGAAGAGGGATTTTTCCTTCTATTTCATGAAAAGCTCATTTGCTTTGAATACTTGCATCTCCAAATCTAAATATAACTTTGTTCTACCTAAATTAAATGCAGCTTTTATCAGACAATATGGTATTATTATACTCTGCATTATGGACAAAAATATTCCTTATTATTTATTTTTCTGTTGAGTTTTTGCTAAAACTTTTCAGGCTAACTCTATTTTTTTTAAAAAAAGTAAAGTCTCCTTCAAGTCGAGCACGGACATGTGTTGGTAGGGATTTTGCTTTGTTTGTTTTTGCAACAATATAAAACTGGCTTGCCTTTTCCTTCTAGGGTGGTTGTTCAATTTCCCAGTCAGGGTTATAGCATGGAATTCCAGAATGGTTGTCCAACCTAGTGGGATATCTAGGTGCTTGAGATTGGCCAGGTGCCGTCACCTGCTGAAATAATGCAGTACTTTTCTCTCTCTTTTTTTAAAAAAAAATGGAAAATAACAATTTGGAATAAAAGTTGACAGTTTACAAATAATTGTTTGCACATTCTAAAAAAAAAGGTGGTGGGGAGTGGGTTTTGGCAAAATTATGAATAGTGTTTGTTTTTGCCAATTTCAGTCAATCAGGAAGAAACACACAAAGGCAAAAGCCAGAACATATTGTACCAGGTTCTGACTGGATGATAGTTTTAGTCACTGAATTTTATTAGTTCATCTATTTAAGGGGTCATTCTCTACTGCATTTGTTTTGAGAACTAAGAAGGATTCAAATGTGGTGATGATCAAGACATTCCTTTATGAAACTGTTAAAGATGTGTCTCTTTTTCACTGCTGCACTGATATTGCACTAACACATGTTTAAATTATTGTTTATTAAATATATTACAATGTGTTTTAATGTAGAGTAGACTAACCACTGATTTAGGGCATCTTTGGATCCAGCCCTGGGTCTCCTGCGTTAGCTTCCCATCATCACCACTGCAATTTGTCCTAGCAAAAAAGACCCACTGATGCTGGTTTTTTTTGTTTTTCACACAACTTTAATTACTGCATAGGAAAGACATTTTAAACTCATTATAATAGTTGGTGCAAAGAATGTGGAAAAGCACTTTTTATAAATCGACAGATGGAGTATATGTTTGTGAAAGAGATAGGTTTACTGAGTGGAAGATGAAGAAGAGCATGGGAAGAAGACCAGTGCTATATAGGATGAGAATAAGCAATATTGAGAAGTGAATTTACTTCTGTGCAAGAGTGGGGGGAAAAGGTGGGATGAAAATGGTCTTGAAACTATCAGCAAAGCTTTTTGGAGGCAGCACCATAAGTGATTAAGAGAGAAAACGTTGGGTGACCATGAATCAGAAATAGCAGAGGATTGTGTGTATGAGGGTGACTCTGGCTCTCATCACTCACATGAAGCTCTAAAAATCATTCTCCATGGGACATTTCTATACCCCGCCAAAATAGATGCACAAATATAAACTAATTATATTTTTACTTAAAATGTTTAACTCATTCAATCTCAGAAGATTCTAAGCTGTTTACAAATAGCATCAGTAATATATATGAATCTAATTAATCAAAATACAATAAAAATTAAACATAGTAATTAACAATTACATTGGCCAGAATCTCCAACACAATCAAATTATGAAGGCTTTCTGAAACAGCAAAGATTTAGCAAGCTTCTTAAGGCCATGAAAATAGGAAACACAAACACACTACCATCTCTGGGGGGTGATTGCTCCAAAGAAGAGGAATCCCCACAGAAAAATTAAATAAACAGATAACTGCCAAATTGAAAAAGGGGACAGTGATATATGGATCCCTGAATAAACAGACTTAGCTGATTTGTTGGAAATCACTGACTGCCGTGAAACCTAAGATACAAAGCATTGAATATTTGAAATGTTTATTTGAAATGTTTACTTAACACACACACACACACACACACACACACACACACACACACACAAAACAGTGATAGTTGCAGTGTTTGTGGCTGGCATGTATTTCGGAGAAAAAGTATATGAAAATATTTCAATGCTTATTCTATTCCAATTTTAGAAGAGATTGCAGACAAAGGAACTAACAACAATAAGCAGAAAGAAAAAGATTGGCATGTTGCAGTATTAACTATTTAGTCATCTCAGTTGCTAGGAATAAACATGAGATCTAACAGCTTTCAGTATTAGAGATTAATTAGGAAAAATTTGGAATATGATCAAGGTCTATGAATGGCATTGAAATGGACACTGTGTTATGGAGAAAGACAGCAGGAGGGAAACCTATAAGGATACTGAAGAGCTGCCATCACTACTACTCTGAAGCAACCCAACATCTTGTAAGACTCCTAGTTCTTCCCCTGCTTCATTTCCAACATGTATTGATGCCTTAATTGACTTATTTCTTATTTCCCACCTTTCTGAAAAAAAAACTCCAAATATTCTTTCCCCTTCCCCTGTTATTTTCATGCTAGATCATAGACAATCTCAAGTGTGCCACGTATTATCTGGTGTACTTGTAATATTCCATGCCCACCTATTTCCTTAGTAATTCTCTGCCAACATTGTTGTGTGGATGAAGGGCATAATTTATTGTCATTAGTTTTCTGGTCTTCCCATCCAAGGCTTTTACTTCTGCTTCAGTCCAATCCACTATTCTTGCTGTGTATTTAATTACTGGAATTGCCCAGGTGTTAAGTGCCTTGATGGCATTTCCTCCACTGAGTTTAGACTTTAAGATCATTTTCATTCTCATGAGGTATTTCCTTCTAATCTTCTTCTTGACTTCAGCATGCTTGATGTTGCCAGCTTGAAGGATGCCCAGGTCTTTGTAGTAATCATCTTCACCCAGACACTTTATGTTATTTCTAAAGGGTATCTTGATTCCTTAGATTTTTATTGTTTTTCTCCTATTGATGGTGAGGGTGGCACATTTGTCCAGTCCAAATTCCATTACAATGTCTCAGTTGTATATACAGAAACATTGAGCAGCAATTCCATGTCAGATGGTATTTTTCCATGCGGCTTCACATTGTCCATGTAAAGGAGGTGGGACAGCCTGGAAGATATTCCTGATGTTTGATAACCATGGTATGACTGTTCAATCTTTTTGACAAGGAATCAATGAAATAATAAACCATAGTGGTGATATTGAGTTTCCTTAAAGGTTACTCTTCTGCTATTAACCTCTCCCAGTCTATCGCAATTGATCAACAACTGTGTCTTCCATTGTGTCAGTGATCTTTGCACAAAGCCTCTGATATTTCTGTTGAGTTCTATTATTATTAAGCACTTCATTATCCAATCACATGGCGGAGAGTCAAATGCCTTCTTGTAATCAGTCCAAGCCACATTCAGGTTGATCTTTCTCTTGCAGTTTTTCTAAATCATGTTTTTATTACCAGCATCTTTATTATCATTGGCTATTTCATATCTTGCTTTAGTTTATGATCAAATCTATCAGTTTAGTGTGCAATGTTATCAATACATTAATGACACTAATTGTATACTGCCCACAACAAATGGAAAAGACTGAATTGAAGAAGCTTTTAATGTTGAGCAGGCTTAAATTAAACTCTACAAAAGTGAGTGGCTATTCTTCAGTAAACATCTGGACTGCAGAGTAGTTACTGTGGTGTGGTTTCCCTCCTTATGAAGCAGTTGTAGAGTCATCATGGAGTCATAATTCTTGCACAAATACCAAATAGAATGTCTATGGAGATTCTCAGTTATCCAGGTCATAGTTATCCCAAAGATGCTTTTTCACGAGGCAACTGGACTTTCTTGTTTTTCTTTGAAGACATTTTGCTTCTCAACCAAGAAGCTTCTTTAGCTCTGACTGGATGGTGTAGAATGGAAAGATTTATACTCCTGCAGACAGCTGTTCATTTGCATTCTTTTAGTGAGTTGTTAAAGCTACCTGGAGGCTTATCTGTGTCTTCAAGGTCACCTGAGTAGTGAAAATGGGTGTGGAACCTTCTTGGAACTGTTGAAAGGACTTTGTTGTAGACTGGACATAGATGATGTCAGATCCCTTCCCCTCTGTTGAGAAAGGGCTGTTCAGTTTTGAGATAGATGGCTTCTTTGACCCCTCTTTCAAACCAGCAACCAGGCCACCACAGGTAGCTCCCATCAAGTGCCTTCATCCTCACTATTCCTTCGTGCAATGACCCTGTTCCTTAGCTTATCTGGAATTACTACCTGGCTACCCCACGATAGGCATCCCTTATGAGTAGATAACTCATGCCTGCATGTGAAATACACCTGGAATTCCGGGCCTGGACTCTTCTCCTGCCACCCAGTTGTTACACATGTTTGGACCATGCTCAGTCTTTTGTTTGCTGTTGTTTCCGCAGCAATATCCTTTGCATGGAGTGGGCATTCTGGCAGGTCTTGGATGGCCAGTATCTGTGCTGCAGGTGCCAGATCGCGTTCTAAGTGTGTTAGTGGTAACCTACTTAGTCCGTCAGCATGGCCCATATCCTTCCCTGGTCTATGCACCAGTTTGCAGTTATATGCAGATAGGAAAATGGACCACCTGAGCATCCTAGGGGATAGAATTTGGGGGGGGGGGTTGCCTGTCCATCGTAAATAACCCTAGTAGGGGCTTGTGGTCTGTGAATATGGTGAACTCCCTGCCATACAGGTAGTCATGAAACTTTTTGACTCCAGCCACTATTGCCAGGGCTTCTTTATCGATTTGTGCATAATTCCTCTCAGCCCCTGACAGTGTTCTGGAGTAATAAGCAATAGGTATTTGATCCCCATTCCTTTCCAGATGACTCAATACTGCACCCACTCCATAGGGGGAAGCATTGCACGCAATGCAAATGGGCTTACTATCTATGAAATGTGTGACAGTGGCATTACCAGACAACAAATCCTTTAATGTTTGAAAACTTTGTTCGTGGACCTTGGCCCAATTCCAAATAGTTTTCTTGTCTAAAAGCCTGTGTAAGGGCTCAGCAATTGATGCTTTGGGTGGTAGGAATGCATGATAAAAATTAAGCAACCCCAGAAAAGCCTGCAGCTCAGCCTTGTTCTTGGGGGTTGGAGCCATTTTTATTGCCCTTACCTTAGAGTCAGCAGGATGAATTCCTTTGGCATCAATGTTGAATGCCTGGATCTGGCTGATCTGTGCCATGCTGTGTCCAGTCCTGTGGATCCTGCTTCGGGTTGACCTCTAGCGTGGTAGCTAGCCGGTTGTTGTAGAAGGGGGAGAAAGATGCCTCTTTCCTCCAGCAAGCGATGCTGTGTAGTGGGTTCTGGAACGCATGGATGACGCCAGGCACAGGAGTACAGCATAACCATCTTTATTAGGAGGTAGATTGTACTGGGGAAATGGGGGCTACCTGTGCCCTATTTGTACCTGTCCACGTACACTTCCAGCCAATAGATTTAAACCTGGCTTTCCCGACCGAAACGCTGCTCCCCGGCTGCAGCAGTTTCGGCCCAGCGCCACCTGGTGGTATTGGTAGAGCCATTGCTTGCAGCGTTATAAAACCCCATACATAACACCTGTGTTAAATATTCGCAATTTTTCAAGAATGTAGTATGTATCCTTTATATGGGTACATCATCTGGAAATTCTGCAGATTCTTAGAATTTGACTTGATTTGCTTTAAAGGTCTTACTATGGAAGAATTCCCAACCAGTTCAAATGCAAAAAAAACAGGTTGCATTTTTGACTAGCTTTTGTTTGACACATATTATACTAACTGAGACTCTTAAGACTCTATTATACTAATTTCTGGTCTTGGAAACCTATGACTCTTCTTCAGTGGAAGTATTCAGTGGAAGCAGGAAAGTATCCGCTACTAAAAGATGCAGCGAGGCCACAATATTTTTAATAGAGAACAGACAATCCTTTTTTTTTACTCTGTATTTATATCCAGAGATATGCTTGGTAAAAACTAAGAATCTCACTGGAATGTGCATGTCAAAAACTGGAAGCGGTTACCAATTTTAAATAAACCCATTTGAACCTAGTGAGACAACAGCAAATAATACTAGTTTTCTTTAAACCAGTGTTTCTCATCCTTACTGACTTTAAGTTGTGTGGATATCAACCCTCCAAATTCCTCATCCAGTATTGTCATTCCCTTGTTGCACACATGAAAAACTTAGACCAAGCCAAATTGATTTGCACGCTGACTAGCTTCTCACTGACTTCCAGTAAATTGCTAAGAAATCAAAATTTGATTAACCAACTTAAACCAAGAAAAGCACCCTGCAATGATTTACTAACAGTGAAATCTAATGTACAAACGTAGAATGAAGGACCTGGTCTTCCTACTTGCCTTTAAAGATTGCTCTGCAATGGTTTTAAAGAATAGGTGTACAACAATAACAGTCCCCACCTATAAAAGGTAAAAGGGATTTAACAGTAAATTACCATCCTAAAGTATGATCAGCAAATTATACAATATTCTAAAATGTTGGATTGGCTAGATGCAAAAGAAACTCTCAAAGAGGCATAGGCTAACTTTAGAGCCAATCCCTCTCACCTGAACACAACTGGCAGAAAACCACCTGGCTAAAACAGGATTGGTCCATGTATTATTTTAATTGATTTTAGGTTTGTTTCTGTTATCAAATTTATCACTTCTATGATAAATATGGGGATGGGGCGCAGTGGCTCAGTGATTAAAGATACTGAGCTTGTTATCTGGAAAGCCCAGTTTCAAGACCCAAGGCTTGCACAACAGGGTGAGCTCCCTCCCTAGTTCAGTAATGGCGAAGGTATGGCACATATGCCAGAGGCGGCACCCAGAGCCCTCTCGCACAGGTCCATTAGGCTGCCACTGGCACCCAGAGCAACAGCCCCACGCAGCACAAAGGAGGCAAAGCAGCTGGCTAGCAAGCTCGAATAGAGGGGGTAGAGCACGCCCCCATGCACTTGCTGGCCTCTGTGTGGGGGGGCTGATGGTGTCAGGCAGCAGCCGCCCCTGCCTCGCCTTGCCTTGCCCTGCAGCAATGGCACCCCTGCCCTACTCCCTGCCTCACCCTGCAGGAAAAGCCTCCTGCCCACTGCCCCACCTACCAGAGATCCCCTGGATCTCCCCCAATCCTGCCCAGCCCCCAGAGGCATCCCCCCAAGAGCAACATTGAGGTGGTCATGCCCACCTGGCCACGCCCACCCAGTCTGCCATAACCACCCAGTGGCCATGCCCCCCTGCTGTCTCCCCCCCTGAGGGCACCACAATGCTGATGTGCCTCTGGCACTTTGCGATAAATCAGTGGGTTTTGGGTTGAGGTTTGGGCACTCGGTCGCTAAAAGGTTTCACTGCCCTAGTTCCTGTCTACCTAGCAATTTGAAAGCATGCAAATGCAAGTAGATAAATAGGTACCACTTTGGTGGGAAGGTAACAGTGTTCCATGAGCCTCAGTGTATAATTATGCTGGCATATGACACAGAAATATCTTTGAACAATGCTGGCTCCCTCAGGTAAGAAACAGAGATGAGTAGCCTCCCTCATAGATTAAGATAAGACACAGGGGAAACCTTTACCTGTATATATATATATATATATACACACATACATACATACATACATATATATATACATACATATATATATACATACATATATATATATACATACATATATACATACATATATATATATGTATACGAAAACAAATATATATATATATATATATATATATATATATATATATATATATATATATATATATATATATATATATATATATATATATATATATATATAAAGTATTTGTCAAGGCTTTTTGAATGCACCTTGCTAATTAACTCTTTCATTCCTGTTTTGGCCTGACGGTGTAGGAGCAACGTTTCGACAGAATCCCATCCGGCATCCTCAGGCTGGTGGCTTCAGCTTCGTTCTTCTGGGAGAAGTATGTGGTAGCGGCTGTTTGTTCCTCTTTTTTAAACTGCCAGAGGGGGAAGGAATGTTGCTCCTACACCTTCAATTCTACGTGGGGAAAAACCCGAATGACCAAAGATCCACATACAAACACTCGCGAAAACCTCAGAAAACATATATCTATCTATCTATCTATCTATCTATCTATCTATCTATCTATCTATCTATCTATCTATCTATCTATCTATCTATCTACACACACACACAGTAGAAAGATGTCTTCTACAGCTGCCGTAAGCTTTGTGAAAAATCCTACTTAAAAGTCCATTTCTCTCTCTCTCTCTCTCTCTCTCTCTCTCTCTCTCTCTCTCTCTCTCTCACACACACACACACACACACACACACACACACACACACACACACCACACACTGTCTCCTAATAAAAGCAATCATTTCACCTAGGGAATTATTGCTGTGTGTTGACACCACTATTATTTAACCTCTATATAAATTATTTAGTCAACTATCAGAATAGTCATGATTTCTTCCTTTCAAGGTCAGTTCTTAGATACATACATCTGTTTCTATATGCTACATAATTCTCCTGTCTCAGCCCTTGATTGGATTAAAACATATCTTAAAATCATTTGTCAGTCAGAGCAAGAACAAAGAATAAGCTATTAACTATGAAAAGACAATACTTAGTAGTTCTGAAATGTCCTGGCACTCACAGGTAGCAACTAAATAGATCTGAAAGTGAGTAAATTAAGTCCTTTAAATGTCTTGGAATTATTTTCCAGACCTATAAGGTAGGAAAAGTGCACTTCTAGACTACATAGACTAAAATGTCCTAAAATTAGCTCCAGCAATTATAATTTTCTCTCAATAAAGAGGTATCTTATATATCTTTTCTACAGAGAGTAATCTACTATACAACATTCAGTGCAAGGACTGTAACAGCCACTGTGTAGGAGAGATAGGACACTATGTAGAAGACTAGCAGAGTGCATCCATGAACACAAGATTGTTGTCAGAAGATATGATGAAAATTCTTTAATCTAACAACACATGGACAAACTCAATCACAGTTTCAACTGGAAAACTATTACAGTTTAAACCAAGCCAAATCCAAAATTGCTAGAGAATTCTTGGAAGCTTTGCATTCAGACAAAACAATCATCAATAAACATATAAAGTCAAAATATATTAACTCATTGTTCAAGAAACAATAAAAAAAACTAGGAAGGAAACAATACAATATATCCTCCATTCCCCAGCTGCTCACATTCGGATATTCAGGGAATAGCTAGCACCGGACAAACAATTTGGCAAAAAAGCATTGCTCTAATAAAGAAACCATCATGGAGAAAACTACATCCTCAATGAAACTAACAGTCAAACCACTGGATCTAAACAGGCAGCAAATTTTTCAGTCACTCAGACTGCTAATATTATCTACTTGGGTAATGAAACATCTATAAGCAAATAACCAACCCCAGGAGCATGAAGTCCTCCATAATTCAACCCTGAGGTGAGATATTCTCTTCTACTGTGCTCTACCAATTTGCCTGAATCCTTAAAAATGGTGAATAGAAGGTAGAGCATAAGACTGATCAACAGGAGAATTATTATTTGTAACAATTTGGGTGCTATCCTTCTGTTAATGCAGCCTTGTATTTGAGGTGCTTGTTCCTGTGCAGTGTACTTTGACCTGTGCCCTTTTAGTATTCTAATTATTGTTGCCTGACTCCCATTATGGCTTGGAGGTCATGTCCTGTCCTTGAAGCTGGGAGGGGGAATGTAGATTTTAGGAGTCTTTGTTTTTCTAATCCCCTCAGCTCCAGCCTTCTTACCCCCAGTAATATAT
The DNA here is from genome assembly GCF_947247035.1 of Vipera ursinii. Classification (NCBI taxonomy): domain Eukaryota; kingdom Metazoa; phylum Chordata; class Lepidosauria; order Squamata; family Viperidae; genus Vipera; species Vipera ursinii. Next base: position 259,217,303 of record NC_139513.1, read on the forward strand.
AATAATAATAACAAAGTTGGGAGGTCATCCACTCCAACCCCCTGCTCAGGAAGGAAACCCTATACCAGGGGTCTTCAAACTCGGCCCTTTTATGACTCATGGACTTCAACTCCCTCTCAGTGTTGGAGCATTCACAACTTCTGGAGGCAGGTTGTTCCACTGGTTAATTGTTCTAACTGTCAGGAAATTTCTCTTCTTGAATGGATTAGAAAATCTGCATCTCTAATGAGTGGCCTTTTTAGTTTTCTGCCTGGGGAAACTGGGGCTGGTTCTGCCTTAAGATTTTTTTCCCATTTCTCCTTCAGGGGAAATATTCTATCCTGCCTTTTTAATATTCCCCAAAATGTTTCCTTCTCTAGGAGGGTAGGTGGGTGCTGACTCCCTACAAGTGCCAGCACCACTGTCAACAGGTATAGGATGGGGATGGTGAAATGTTAGTCACTTCACGGCTATTTTGCTCATTTTTCACCCCATCAACCAACTGGATAGCTATGAGGTGTGAAGATTGAAACAGTCTTACAGGCAGATTCCTAGTCAAGATTTCTAGAGCTTCCTCTCAGACTTGGGAAAAATAAGACTTAGTGAGATGCCAAGTCAGCAGTTCTCATGACATAGTTGGCATAGGGGAATTAGTTAAACCCTAGGCAAGAAATTCTATGCAAGACTATTCCAAGCCAAAGCTAAACCATTTGAGGTTAACTGTCAATGACTTCTTTTTTGGAGTTCCCACAGTACATTCTGCCCTTTCACCCAGTTAAACAGTTATAGCAAAGCCATTGATATGTGAGCACAGAAACAGCAGAAAATTGAGTTAGTTCTTAGCATCAAACTTCTTGTTAAGTTATAAAAAATGGCACCACATGCACATGCCATTTATGCAGTCATGATGGAAGATACAGTACAAACTTTCAAGAAAATCAGAATGCTGAGGTTAATAAAAGTGTATCTCAATGTAGAAAGAGACTAGTACATTATGGCTGGAAAAACCTGAACTTAGAATTTAAGGGCACTTTGCTACATACTTGGAAACAGTTGTTTCCTTTAAAAACCACAAACAGCATGTGTAATATTGAGAAATTAATGTTGTCCAGACTAAGTACTAGATAAATCTTTCTCTAAGGATTTGAGCAGAGGTGAGCAGTTATTTTTTCACAATATTTAACTAGTTAGCAATGTAAGCATCAGTAGAGTGAGCTATGACCACCTCTTGCTGTAGCCGACCTGGATTAAATGTAATCATTGTTCTGGGAAAAATAGCTGTGGCTTTCATGTAAAACTTTTTTCCAGTTTTGGCTCTGAAGCATGATCTGATTTTGAAAAGTATCTGGAAAATATAGTAGCCCATCTTTGTACCTACCATGATTATTTTGATACCAGTTCAGAGAGCTGGTAGGAACAAAAACAAGTGGCAGAAATAAACAGTGTCCAAAGCTTGGGAACTGCTGATCTCACATGGGTTCATATAGGAAACCAAAGGTGATTCACACACAGGAAATCTGAACTACTTGGAAATAAAATATTTTCTTTGCTAATCCCTACATTTGATGCTGTCACTGAAGTTCAAACCTGATAAGACCATATCAAGGGGCTGTAAGCCTCTGTAATTAAACACTTATATGATTAGTAATGGTGTTCTTGTCAAAGTTTCTTTGTAAAGCAAACTAAGCTTCATAAACCAGTCTAGCCAGAAATAAATTGCTATGCTTATAATGGACAACTGATAGGACTACTGACAAGAACCTGTGTTTTAGTTTCAAGTTAAAATGACACAAAACAAAACATGAAAAGTATTTAAGTTGCATGCAGGCAAACATAAAATGTTGTATTACTGGGTTTTCCCATTCTGTGCTGCAATAAAATTAGGTAGGTCTAAAATTTGCTTCTTTCAAATAAGCTTCAGGGAGTTTGGAGAATTATTTTTGTGGTGCACACTCAGTAAACAAAGCATTTGACACATTTATCATTCTTCATACTTATTGTATATTTATTTTAGAATATATATCTTCTTATACCTCAATAGTTCTCCCAACAGAGCATTTTCTCTTCCCAAATGCACGACACAGGATGTAATACAGTATGTTTCACACAGATTCTTATATATTGAAAATTTCTCAAGCCTATTCAATATTCAAGTGGGGCATTGTTGAGAAATATGGACAATCATAATTTCTGGCTTGCAAGCTAAATCATAGAATTATAATCATAGAATTATAAGTGACCATAGAAGCCATCTAGTTCAAGATCCCACTTGGTGCATGATTAATTACAGCATCTCTGACAGATGGCCAGTTAGTCTCTCTTTGAATACTTCTAATGAATAGGGACACGGTGGCTTAGTGGGTTAGGATGCTGAGCTTGTCGATCAGAATGTTGGCAGTTTGGCGGGTCGAATCCCAAGTGCCGCGTAACAGAGTGAGTGCCTGTTACTCGTCCCAGCTTCTGCCAAACTAGCAGTTCGAAAGCACGTAAAAATGCAAGTAGAAAAATAGGGACCACTACGGTGGAAAGGTAACAGCGTTCCGTGCGCCTTTGGCATCTAGTCATGCCGGCCACATGACCACAGAGACGTCCTCGGACAAGTGCTGGCTCTTCGGCTTTGAAACGGAGATGAGCACCGGCCCCTAGAGTTGGAAACGACTAGCATGCATGTGTGGGGGAACCTTTACCTTTTAATGAATAAAACTCATATAATGAGGCAGCCTGTTCCACTCCCTGACAGCTCATTTGGTCAGGAAATTCCTCCTGATATCTAGCTTGAACTTTTCAGTTTCAACCAACCAAATTTTATCCTTCCTGCATACCACAAAGTCTAAGTCCACTCCCTTTTTTATGTTATACCCTGTCAGATAGTTGAAGACTACTAATGTATCTTTCTTTAATCAATCTTTTTTTGTAAGCTAAACATACTTAGATCCTTTAACTATTCCTTGGGCTTGGTGTCCTCCACCTAGTAGAGTTCTTCTGGATTTGTTCCAATTTGTAATTCTTTTTTGAATTGTGGTGTGCAGAACTGGATACAGGAGTCCAAATGGCATTTGATTGAGACAGAGTGGAACTCTATGGTTCTGTTAATGCAAGGTAGCATTTGTCTTTTCAGCAACTGCTTCAAACACTGTTTAATTTTTGAAATCAATAAAAATACCCAGGTGTCTTTTGGATGTTCAACTGCCATGCTACTATAATAAGGTTAGTCTGACAAAAACAAATTGCTACAACTGATCAAAGACTTTGATACAGTATGTTGTGATGTTCTCTTTTATAACAATATAATTAGTCATAATCTCACCTGATTTTTCTTTAACTAGGAAAGTCTTGTAAGAATATGTCTTGAAGTAGGGGAAAAAATCCACCTCTCAGCTCTAAAAGAACCTCACAATCTTATGGAATTTGGGGGAGGAGAGAGATACTGATGACCAACCCATCTTTTTGTAGCAAGTCTGCTACTCTTGATTTTCCTATTCAGCAGCCCTTGATGAATATCCATGGAAGCTTAAGATACCAATCTAACTATTGCCTGCACTCATTCATTCAATTTGAGATCTGAAAGATATACACCATTGCTTCATTTTTTTCCTATTAGCATTGCTTTCCTATAGAAATTATGTTAAACTATAGTTTGGTTTAATGCTCAAGCAAAAATTGTCAGAGAGGAGGGGGGTTGTCAGATTGAAAAAAAAATTGAAGAAAAACTGATAAGTTAAACTTTTGGCCTACAAATCTCTCATTACTAACATGCTCTCTGCTTATCATAATATCTGAATCAGGCTGCAAAAACAAAACAAGGTTTTCAGTAACTTCTAGTTCCCTGAACAAAATTCATCTTGAAGCTGACAAGTTCAGCAGAATAGTAGTAACCTGATAGCAACTAGATTCCTGATAATTCTTTGGCTATTTCCAAATTAAATAATTTTAATGAACAATTGCCATCAAGAATGCTCTTGAGTCTGGAGTCTAAGCTATCTTTAATACCACTGAGAACACTGCCATCTTACAGACAGTCTATACTCAAGCATAATTTTATATGATGATGCAATCACACTGCAGCAGATTAATATGTGATGTTCACTACATCCAGCTAGAGCCTGAAGTGCCTTAATCTCCTCCCACTAGCTCAAAACCAGCATCCCTGTTAGTTATTAACTCAGGAAGTGATTTCATCCATATGCAACTAAAATCATATTGAAATACAAGTTTGAAAATTTCATTTAGGTTTTTTACTTAGCAATGGGCAATTGTCCAAGGTGACTTCATGCCAAACAAAAGAAAAAGCTCTCTACACAGATTTAAATAGAGTCACCTTCATGAAAATTATCTAAGCACTAAATAGTTAAACAAAGTTCTCTTTGCTGGCCCGCCCAAAGCAAGCCACTAGATCTCTCTCAAGCTACAAAGTACAGCTTCTTACATAGGAAGGATACAGAACTTTAATGGGCCAAAGGCATTAGGAAATATATATCCACACTAAAAGGTATAAGTTTTCAAGGATATCTTTGCCAGAACAAAGTTTGGTGTGCTTTAATTTTAGGAATCTGCCTGTTATACTTAGCACTACAGACAACTTCCAGCCACTTTTCAAGGATAGTATCACATAGAGTTTGTTGCAGCAGACAAGACAGGATAAAGCATGAATAACTGTTGCTAAATTGATCCAGTTGAGGTGGAGCTGACATCCTGGTGCCTATACACAACACTATATTTAAAAATGGAATTCTTATGGACCTTGGTTGCTCATCCTTTTTATCCTCCATCCTACCTGCTATATCATAGAGTATCCAGGCATTCAAAGGTGGGAGAAACTAATCCACCTGTGTCAACCAGGTATTTACATGACAAATTAGCACTTCCAAAATTAAATCCTGAATTATTATTTTACCAGCATCTGTCCTAACACTGCAGTGTAAGATGAGTAGTTTGAAAAGGCCACCTTGACAGCTACTAGGATTTTTTTTGGCTAAGCCACCACACACACAAAAATTGAGGCCACCTATTATGCGGCCCTGGATTAATCATTAAGCAAAATAAACAGATACTTAGGACACCATAGAGCAGGCATATTAAACTGCCGGCCCGCAGGCCAGATGCATCATTACTGAAACCGCACCCACTTCATAGCCGGCAATGGGGAAAAAGTCACAATTCATCATGCGACGTCACGTGACATCGCGAGTTTGACATGCCTGATGTAGAGGGTTTTTTTGCCCCTAGCATCCATGCCTATAACTCTTTCACTGCCATACTTAACTTTAATTTTCAGCAGTTAAATCTTTACATCTTTCCATAAAACAATGGAAGGCCAAGGGGCACCATTACTGAGCTGCACTTAGGGTGTCAAGTAGCCTTAATCCAGCCCTGCTATCATCATATTACTCCTGTTGCTTATTCCTTCATCTTCAGACTGTTTGCACTACATATTTTCCTGATATGTCTCTTAACACCAATTCTTAGACAGCCACTAGAATCAATTTCTCTATCTCCAATAGATTTGGGCCATAGAAAACAGAATACAAACACAAGTTAAGATAGCAAGAAAATGGTAAGTGAGCACCTGTCCAGCCTAGACGAGTTCAAATCACCAGGACCAGATGGATTACACCCCAAGGTTCTCAAAGAACTGGCAGATGTGATCTCAGAGCCACTGAACTATATTTTTCAAAGATCTGGAGTACTGGGGAACTACCAGAAGACTGGAAAAGAGCTGATGTAGTTCGCATCTTCAAAAAAGGAATAAAAATGGATCCAGGAAACTACAGACCTATCAGCCTGACCTCAATACCTGGGAAGATTCTGGAAAAGATAATCAAACAACGAATCAGCGAACACCAAGAGGCAAACAAAGTCATTACTAAAAGCCAACATGGGTTTAACAAAAACAGATCATGCCAGACAAATCTTATTGCATTCTTTGACCAAGTGACAAAATTAGTGGACCAGAGGAATGCTGTGGATATAATTTACTTGGACTTCAGTAAGGCATTTGATAAAGTAAATCACAATCTACTACTTGATAAGATAGAAAAATGTGGGTTAGACAGCATCACCACCAGATGGATTCGTAGCTGGCAGACCGGCCATACTCAGCGTGTGGTCTTCAATGGAACTGCATCTACATGGAAGGAAGTGTGTAGTGGGGTGCGGCCTAGAGGTTAAAACAACTGCCTAATGTGCAATCAGCCCAGGTTCGAATCTCAGAAGGGTGTGGCTGACTGATGAGAACAAATAAGTTTGAAATGGCTATATCAGTCTCCCTTTAATTCTTTGTTAGCAATCCAAAACATTTATTATATATAGACATATATATATAGACAAGATAAGACATCCTATTATTAAATACAGTACATTGTGTTGTTTATGTGTTCCCTTTATTTTTTGAGCAGTATACACACACACACACACACACACACACACACACACGTTTCCCAACCTTTTATTCCAAATGAAAAATGAACTTGCATAGGACTGAACTAAAATAGCTTAAAATAAAATGTTGTCTCTGCTTTTGGGGGGAGGGGATATATGCAATCCAGATAGTCAGCTTCTAATCACTGCATTTAAGATCAGTACATGATTAAACATGCACAGCTGTGTACGAATTGGGGGTTAATTAAATGAGTTCAGTGGCTTCTTTCTGTATGAATGTAGCCCATCTGCTCCAATTCAGGGTTAACTTCAGTGCTGTAATGTGAATTTTAAATTATGGCATTTTAAACTCACAGGTGGGTTAGAATGAGCCATTGCTTCTTAGAAGAGAAGCATGACATGATATTATGAGTATTCATGCCTGAACTTTATAGAAAAGGGCAGACATGTCCCTTTGGCTTGTGCTATATACATCCAGCTGCAAAGAAAGCTGGAATTCTCTTTGTGCATCATCAGGATAGAACAAAGAAAAGAACACTTAGAAATGCTTAAGAGCTATTTATATTTTTTTAAAAAAACCCAGAGAGATGATGAATCTATACTCAATGGTCATTTGTGCCTTAATTGTGAATAAACTGACCATGACCATCAACTAAAAATAACCTCTTGATAAGAATATGGAACCACCAGGAAGACAGCCAAGAATGCAAGAAGTCTGTGCCAGTGATGTCTGTTCTTATCACAAAAGGAACCAGTATGCACAAATACAAGGCTTCTGGTCAGGAATTTCAGAGCAGACTGTGCCAACATCAATCAATCTGATGGCATTCTGACACACAAAACCATTGATTTCTGATCAGTGAATAGCAAACATTGTACAACGTAATATAGTTTTAGAAGTATGTCAGTCTATTTTAATGAATTCTGAAAACCCTGCACATATCAGTATATATTTCAGTCAATTACTATTCAATCCCATGGTGGATTTTTTTTAACAGTAGGGAGAATCTGTTGCATTTGCTGTATCAGATAATTGGGTCACTTCACCATCTGTAACATTTTTAACTGTTGAGTTGAAAATTTAGATCTGTTTTGTCCAATTGTTTTTGAAGTAACAATGCACATTTTTTGCCTTTAGATTCTATCTTCATGATACTCCAGAGTGAAAGGTCATGATTCCAACCACATGTAATTTTTCATTCCAGTCTGAGAAATGCTTTCTTAGATTTACCATGAAAATTGAGGTTGGCAGTTCCTAATCAACCTTGACTCAGCCAGTATTTGAATGATAAACTACCAGGAAGTCCTAAGGATGTAGTTGAGATTGGAAAGTATATATTGTATAAATGTAAAACACACTGCCAGAAGACAGTGTGGAAAATGTTTTTGGTATTGTTTCCAAGAAAACATAGCAGTATCCATTTGGTCCCTAAGAATTGAGTTCACCTTTAAGGAATTCTTTACTTTCAAGAGACACTGTTGAGAGACCAAGTAGCTAATTTTTGGACCCATATCATGCATATGTTCCAGCTGTATTCTGGTTTGAAAATCTAGTAGGCAATTCCATGAGCATAACAACTGGCCTAGTCCTAGTTTATCCTGAAACTACATGTAAGAATAGTTTATAGAGAAGTAATATGGGGAGAAAGGGAGGCAGGGTAATCAATTTTCTTTGTCCATTGGCTTCTGATCCATGATGTTTTGGACACAGGAGGATCAGGGTTCAAATGATAGCATGTCATTACTTCTGTACACCGATGATCAGATCATCTATGAGCAACTAGAGATTTTAGTAGATCATTCACTGAGGTAAAGTAAGTATAGAAAATGGATTTAAGTTAAAAATTACAATTATTAATCACAGGGGGAACTTCATAAACATTTAGGAAAATAGAGAGCCCATGCTGAAATATTCTATTTTTCTCTGATAATTTCTCTGCATCTTTTTATAAAAAAAAAAATTAAGAGCCATACATTATGAATCTATCCTAGCTCTCTCATGGCTAGAATCAACGTTTTGAGGAACCTGGCAGCCTTTTAAAATGTATTTGTTAATTTGGGATTTAAATGTATAAATTGTATTTAATTGAGATTGTGTTCATTTCAGCACTCATTAGCCTGGGTATCTCTAGTGAAACAGATGCTACAGTAACCTTGTGAACACCCTCTCCTCCTCCTTGTGCTGGGAATTCATCCTGATAATTAGCACCACCAAAATGAATTTGGGTCAACTCTGTGATAATAAAGAAGTGCATACATATTAAAGCAAATTTCTCATTTGCAGACAGATGCTTCTTATTATGGATGGAAGAAAGAAATTAAGATGGAAAAAATGAAATAAAATCACATTTTATATAGATAGTAAATATTCTTTTTTAAATAGATTGCACATCCTTGTTTGAAAAAGGGATTGCATTCAGATTCCAGTAGAACTGTTGTGATTTCAGAAGCCATGAACCATGTCGGTAAAAACAAAATACAATTCTAATTGTTTGTGTGCTCTGAGGCACATCTTTTCTTGTCATCCCATACGGATGTCACATGTGGATTAGAAGTACAACAAACTAATCTCATAATTGTTTGCCAGACCTAAATACAATGCTCCCACAAGTGACTTCATAATGAAAAGACTTATTAAACTAACTCTGTTATTCATGGACAAATGCAATTATGCCTTTCCCTAATGCATTTCTTGATTAGATTTATATCCCCTTTCATGCGTACAACTCAAGGTGGCATATATAATGCTTCCTCCATATTCCTGCAACAGTGAGATGGGTCAGGTTGAAACTGTCTCAAAATCATATATTTAGCATCTGTGCCTAAAGGAGGACTAGAACCTATGGTCTCTCATTCCTGGTATTTCTGTTCAAAAATTCTGATTAGGATAAAAAAAACCCTTTTTTCCTGATATTATTTATGCTTATATGTAGTAGGATTGCTTTGTTAGAATAAGAACTAATAATCAGATTTCATTACTTATCTCCCCAATGTCAGTATAGCCTTGTTTATTATTGTTTTTGTTCTATAACATCAGCCAATATTGGAAGATTTTATACACACACACACAAAAGATACTGGACCTTCTGTTCACTATACTGATATTCCTTTATCCATCCCTTTGAAAGTCCTTCTGGAATATAAGATAAATTGATTAACAAATAAACAGGATCTTAATGGATAGGATTAAGGATTTAATGGATTTAATGGATAGGTTCTCAAACTTTGTAGTGGTCTGACCCTTTAAAATGATAAATGAATTTCTAGGATCACCTCTGTAGTGCTGATGGTTCCACTGGAAGATTGCTGAGGAGGAAATAGTGGTGTATATGTCTTTCCCTTAGGTACATGGCACATAAAACTCTATATGATTTTACTGTATATCCTCATCTAATAGTTCAGTGTGTAGTACAGAATTAAGCAATATTTTTAGTTAAAGGACCATACTTTGGTTATATTTTGCTCAGTATGTGAGGAGTAAAATGAATTTTTTTCAGGATCAATTTAATTATCTGTGAGAAACAGAGATATTCATGTACTTTGAGAGGTCTCATTGTCACCTGTTATAAATAAGGACTCCTTTACCTTGACAGTCTCATTCCTGACAGGAAGGCAAAGCATTCCACAATCCTTCCTGTTCTTCATATAATTCATTTAAAAGCAGATGTGTTTAATTATGGTTCAGAGCTAGTCAGAAACACATTTGATGCAACATTAATGCAGATCTAACTGGGAGGGTGCTGTATGTTTACTGGTCTTGAAGGGGTCTGCCCAGGATCATCTCTTTAGGGTTCTCTGACTAGCAGAAGGATTATAAGGACTTTCATTGTCTTACTGTATTCTTAATTTTTTTCTAATTCTGTCTCATATTGCTTTATATGATTTAGGGTTCTTGTGTTACATTCCTTGATTGCTGTTTCCCATCATGTTATGTTCTTATACTTGGAATAACTCATTAAGTACTTGTACTACGTGATCACTGCTTCCAATTTCAAAAGAACCTGTGACTCAATTCTGCTGAGTTAGGAACAAATAATATACCGTCTTCCACAAAATGAATTTCATTTGGTATACAGTTGAGCAATTTGAAACTTATGAGTTTAAGGACATTTAGAACTAACTAAAATGATTACAATCATTTCAAAGATTCAGCAAACTTAAATTGGGGCTTTGTTCTTTAGAAAATGATTAAGTATCCCACAAAATTGTAGCTGTATACAGAATTATTCTTTATGAGAGAGAGGGAAACTGTCACTGGTTCCAATGGAAGTCTACTTTGAAATAAACATTCCAGCTTCAGAAAGTAAGGGGGGAAAAATTAAGTACTGAGTATAAAAGTTTGCTACAGTACTAACAATAACAGGCCTCTGTTTATTATTTCCATAACAGAAACTATTCAGTTTAATTTGATGAACAGTGGTACTTCCACTTATTTGTTATTACACTAACGTTGTGGTTGCTTTGCTACTTTAGATCATAAGTTATTATTGCACTGCATACAATCAAATATTGTCCTACCTTTAAAAGAAGCTGATGCATAGCATTGGGTAAAAACATTGATTTCTTGTGATTTCAGACTTATAGATTCAAAAAGTAATGAACTAGTTTCCAAACAAAATCAGAAAAGGATTGGCATTTCTCCATGAGAATATTTTTTCTAGAAATAAAGATTTCCTTTACAGACTTGATACTATATTTTAGCTTGACACTGCTTATCTTCACTACTACTGACTTTATATTAATATTGGAGATTAAGCCTTCTTAATTCTAAATTATTTCTAAGGGGAAGTAGTAATTCATCCTAACACAATATTTTTATCATTGGTATACCTTAGGACTGCCAATAAGAAATGCATATAACAATTAGTCCAAACACACAATAGAAATATTTTTATTGTGATGCTGCAAGATTGACAACAGTGTTCTGAAAGTTATAAATAACACTTGTCACTGATATCCTAGTGTGTCACTCAAACCATAGTACAGAACACGACAAATTGTATTGAATTTTGACCTCATCTCCAAATCTGAATAAATGTAACATACAAGCATTTCTTTCATGTAAACACGCTATCTCATCCATGAATGGGATTATTGTAACTTGTCAAAGTGGGACTATCTGCACATCATTAAATTGTCCATGGTTAATTTCATATTCTCAACAGAAATTTTATTTAATCTGTTGAATTTTTAAAAAAATATCTAAAACCAAAATTGAAGATTGTGAATTAGCATCTTATCATATATTTATATTCTCTACTTAGTTAATAGAAAACCAACTTTTCCCAGTCATCTACTGAACCTAGAAGGAATGCAATATAATAAGCTAATGTGTTCTACCTTTTCATTCTGATGGAGGCATTTGGAGATAGCTATCATCACAAAATGGCTGTGATGAGTTGAAGACAGTCATAAAGACAAACCTGAATATAGAGTAGATCCAGATAAATCACTCCCTCATCCATTTCAGTCCTGGTTCTTCTGTCTCATCCTTTATGTCATTCACTTCTTGTCACAACAGGATCATTAAGCCTGCTCTTGAACAATTGTTGGAGAATTTCTCCCTCTCCTGGAGAGTTTCAAAAAGATTGTACAGCCAAATTCTTTAGCCAAAAGTTTGAGGGACAATTTTGAAAGACTGTTTGTATCCAGCTTTAATTTACACACCATACCATATATGACAATGCAGCCATGATGATTCTACATTAGTGTCTTTCAGAATTCATAATCAAACAATTGCCACACAGTTGAATGTAAATATGAAAGAAATTCATGTATTCTCAGCTTATAGACATTGTGTTTTTAGAATATATTCAAATACTTCAATTAGAAAAAAAGCAAAAATAAATTTTATATTATTTTTGCTTAGGTCTTGATTAATGTTATAAAGTTGACATTTTTTCAGTTTTCATAGCTTAGTTTAGTTTAGCTTAGCTTAGCTTAGTTTAGTTTAGCTTAGGTCTAATATTCTATTTCTAGAATCATACATGGCACATATTAGAACTCCACACCTATGATTTCTCTTAATATATGGTTTCCAACAATTACATAAATTCTTCTTTTAGATTTCTATATTTCATTATATAGTCTGCAAATAGATAAATTCAATAGTAAAGTTTTTTTCTTCTTTTCTGACATATTGTAGTTCCCTTGACTTTTGCACATTACATAATAAATCTTACTGGAGAATAAATATCTCCCATTCAAAATCTAAATTAAAATTAATCATTTATGCTATGATTTTTAGGTATATAGGGCAGATGTACATAATTTATGATTATACAGAGATAACATTTTGTTAAAGCCTTTCCTAATCTGCTGGCCTTCTGGAGGCTAGGATCAAAACTTATAAAAGTCATCATCTCAAGAGACTATAAGGTAAAGGTAAAGGTTCCCCCGCACGTCCATGCTAGTCGTTTCTGACTCTAGGGGCTGGTGCCCATCTCCGTTTCAAAGCTGAAGAGCCAGTGCTTGTCCGAGGACGTCTCCGTGGTCATGTGGCAGGCATGACTAGATGCCAAAGGCGCACGGAACGCTGTTACCTTCCCACCGTAGTGGTCCCTATTTTTCTACTTGCATTTTTACATGCTTTCGAACTGCTAGGTTGGCAGAAGCTGGGACAAGTAACAGGCGCTCACTCTCTTACACGGCACTCGGGATTCGACCCGCCAAACTGCCAACCTTCTGATCGACAAGCTCAGCATCCTAACCCACTGAGCCACCGCGTCCCTTAAGAGACTATATTCATTGTTAAATGTATAGATGTTTGTAACAGTTCATTTCATAAGGATCCTAGCTAGCTAGAAAAGGCTGTTTTACAAAACGATCAATTTAGGAAGCAAACATTAACTCGCAACAATATTTTAGCTATCAAAAACAGCCTTCAAATCCAGAGGCATCACCCTAAAAAATAAGACCAAATATTTATGTTGTTTCAAAGCCTTACTCTAAATAAAAGATATGGTAGATATTTACCTTACTTTACTATTTTATTTTTTCTTTCCATTAATTTTTGCTATTCAAGTAATAATATGCATGCAGTTTAATAAGGTAATAAGCCTTTTATATCAACACATAGATTCCACTCAAACTAATATTAACATTCATTCATTCTGGCTCAGATCTATATGGATCAAAGTGATTGATATAGAATCCAGCCAACTCTATCGTTAACGCTTTTGGTAGAATGTCCATTATTACAAATTAACAGTAATTTGGAAATTCAATGGCACAATATTATCAAAGTCATCAGAAGTTTATATATAAATATATAAACAATCCCTCTCCTTATTTTATTATTAGGTTAGCAAAACTACAAGATGTATTAATCAAGTATCATGGGATGGAAACTGAAACTTTAAGAGAGGAGTCCTGTTCTATTTCAGATGAAATAAAACAAAACATAATGCACAGATTTATATGGTAAAGCAAATTTACTAGCAATTGTGGCATAGAGGTAGCATCAGGATTTATCTTCTGATGTCCTTACTCTTCAAGGTCCTTCCTTTGCAGGCAATGGAAGACTGAGCTTGATTAAAAACGGAAGTCTTTCTTTACCATAGCACTCCATAGCAGTAATTCTCTGGTGCCCACAAGATTTGCATTATTAGACATCATTCATTACGTTCATTGGAGTTCACTGTAATTACTACAGCAATTTGCTGAATATACTGTATACACTGACTTCTAAAAAAATTCATTGCTTTCAAATATGTTTTGTAATAAGTAATGAAGGAGAAAGTTATATGGTAAACTTGTAAAAGAAGGGCAGAAACCATTTAGTGAAGTGACCTCACTAAAGTGCATGCTTATGCACTTTCAGTCTATCATTGTAATTATCCAAGCCAAAATGCCTTCAGTAACCTTGTGAGAGAAATAATCAGAATAGTTTCTCAAAGATTATACTACAGCATATAACAAGGCATTTCATTATACTAAGTTACAAGTGCTGACATGTACAAAATTACCCTGATGTCTGCCTAAGTGCATTGAGCATTCCTTTCCTTTAATAATAATGAAAGACAGATATTTTGTGGACACAAACTGAGCATTAACTAAAGTGACCATGTGGTTGCTTGCTGTTATGTCTACTATAGCTTGAACACATATGCACAAATATAACTATAGAGGAAACAGGGCACAAAAGTACCTTTGTTTTTCAATTCATGAAAATCTTATTCTTCCACTGCTAAGCCCCTTTGAACATATCTTTATGATTCTTCTGGGGGAGGTTTTCCTCCAAAGTAGCTAAGCAATAGAAACTCAGATCCTGATTCCAGGGGGAATAGGATGTCAAGGCAAAAACTCAAGGATTAAAGTATTCTAGCAGAAACCCCAAATCCACACCAGAGTAAAGGTCTGTTTGCAAGGTCAGACAAGTAGTAGCTGATTGAACAGCTCTTTTTCCAGGCTTGCTTGTTTTTATAAATGGGGGGCATTTGAAATGAAATGGTATTGATCATATTCTCATGTGTTTTAATACGCACAGTTCCCAAGACATGTGAATAAATAATACTTGCTATCTGTAATTCTTGTTCACAGGAAGACAGTAGAATAAAATTTTGAAGCATATTGTGGTTAAACATCCCAATGTTGGCACAGTACTGCAGGCTACGTCTGCCGTCTGCCAGCTGCCTGCAGTTTGGGAGTTCAATTCTCACCGGCTCAAAGTTGATTCAGCCTTCCATCCTTCCCAGGTCCCAGATTGTTGGGGGCAATATGCTGACTCTGTAAACTGCTTAGAGAGGGCTGTAAAGCACTGTGAAGCGGTATATAAGTCTAGATACTATTGCTATTATTTTAGCAATTACCTTCCTTAGCAGATCACTCTTTTGGTAACTGTTACAGGAATGAAATAGAGAACAAGATGTAGCATAGAAGTAGGAGGTGCTGTCCAGAGACTATATGAAATCCAGAACAGAAGTATATAGGAAAACCTTGTGTTGTTCTGCACAAGATGAATATTTGTGTGTTTATTTATCATTTTAAAATGACTCTAGTGGTATACATAGTCACAATAGTAACAAATACCAGTGCAATATATCTGGAAAAAATATACATTACATTAAAAATAAAAAAGAATATAAGTACAACCTAAAATTGTGCCAGCAACAAACAGGATTTAGGGATAGATGTATAGATCAGTGGTATAGTATACAGTTGGGAAGAACTATATCAACTTACATCTACCACATTACTTTTCCTTGAAATTCTCTGGATAACAACCCCAGCAATTTTAGTTCTGTTTAACTATCATAGAAGACATATGGGCATCATCTTCACAGAAATGACTAGAGTTCACTTTCTTGAATGCCTGAAAGTTGAGTCATGGCAACTGGACTTCTTTTCTCATTGGTTTGAAATGTTTTGCTGCGTATTCAAGTAGCTTCTTGAGTCTGAAAAACTTGGTTAGGTGGACCCCATATATGTCCTCCAGGGAGGTTTCATTTCATTTCATTTTTATCCAGGTTAGGTGAGAAATGAAACCTCCCTGGAGGACATATATCAGGTCCCCCTAATCAAGTTGCTCAAACTGCAGTAGCTTAGATGAGCAGTGAAAAATTTCAAACCAACAAGAAGTCCAGTTGCTATGACTCAACTTCCAGACAACTCTATCTGCATGATTGAGAATTTACATTGACTTATTGCACTCATTTCTCATGCTAGTAAAGTTATGCTTAAAATCCTACAAGCTAGACTCCAGCAGTATGTGGATCGAGAACTACCAGAAGTACAGGCAGGATTTCGAAGAGGCAGAGGAACCAGAGATCAAATAGCCAACATACGCTGGATCATGGAGAAAGCTAGGGAGTTCCAGAAAAACATCTACTTCTGCTTCATTGACTATGCTAAAGCCTTTGATTGTGTGGATCATAACAAACTGTGGCAAGTTCTTAAAGAGATGGGAGTACCAGAACATCTTATTTGTCTCTTGAGAAACCTATATGCGGGCCAAGAAGCAACAGTGAGAACTGGACACGGAACCACTGATTGGTTCCAAATTGGGAAAGGTGTCCGGCAAGGCTGTATACTGTCGCCTTGCCTATTTAACTTATATGCAGAGCATATCATGAGAAAGGCAGGGCTAGAGGAGTCAAAAGTTGGAATTAAGATTGCTGGAAGAAATATCAACAACCTAAGATATGCAGATGATACCACTCTAATGGCAGAAAGTGAAGAGGAACTGAAGAGTCTCTTGTTGCGAGTGAAGAAGGAGAGTGCAAAAGTTGGGTTGAAACTAAACATTAAGAAAACCAAGATCATGGCATCCGGCCCTCTCAATTCCTGGCAAATAGATGGGGAAGAAGTGGAGGTAGTGACAGACTTTATCTTCCTGGGCTCCAAGATCACTGCAGATGGGGACTGTAGTCAAGAAATTAAAAGACGCTTGCTCCTCGGGAGGAAAGCCATGGCAAATCTAGACAGCACACTAAAAAGCAGAGACATCACCCTGTCAACAAAAGTGCGTATAGTCAAGGCTATGGTCTTCCCAGTTGCAATGTATGGCAGTGAAAGTTGGACCATAAGAAAGGCTGAGCGCAAAAGAATTGAGGCCTTTGAACTC
This sequence comes from Vipera ursinii, assembly GCF_947247035.1. Classification (NCBI taxonomy): domain Eukaryota; kingdom Metazoa; phylum Chordata; class Lepidosauria; order Squamata; family Viperidae; genus Vipera; species Vipera ursinii. The sequence continues at coordinate 259,234,224 of NC_139513.1, forward strand.
TGGTGCTGGAGAAGACTCCTGCGAGTCCCTTGGACTGCAAGGCGATCAAACCGGTCAGTCCTAGAGGAGATCAATCCTGACTGCTCTTTAGAAGGCCAGATCCTGAAGCTAAAACTCAAATACTTTGGCCACCTAATGAGGAGGAAGGACTCACTGGAGAAGAGCCTAATGCTGGGAAAGATTGAGGGCAATAGAAGAAGGGGACGACAGAGAATGAGGTGGCTGGATGGAGTCACTGAAGCAGTAGGCATGAGCTTAAATGGACTCCAGAAGATGGTAGAGGACAGGAAAGCCTGGAGGAACATTGTCCATAGGGTCGCGATGGGTCGGACACGACTTCGCAACTAACAACAACAACAACCTGAATGTATATCACAAATCAACTTTCCTTCATTATGTGACCATTAGATATGTTGGACTATAACTCCCGTAATCCCCAATCAACACTGCCCATACTTATGAAGGGTAAGTGTAATAGTAGCTATAATTTAGCATATCTTGAGAACACTAGGGTAGTGATACAGATTGCTGATTCTTTCACATGCAGATTCATAATATTAAGCAAAACATAATGTTTTAAAATTGTGATTCTCTTTTGCTATGCATTATTCAATGTAAAATAACTTCTGACGAAAAAAATGCAGCATGGTGATATTAATTAGATACCATGTGTGTTTCCAATATTCCTTTATTATTCAGATACTCTTTTAAAACCAATACTGAGAGGCATATTTGCAGAGATTATTAAATAATTGGTTGGCAGGAATAGCCAACACTATTGTTGGCTACTCATGTCAAACTTAGAATCCATTGCAGCTCTTATTCTCCCTTCCCCCACTTCAATAATTGGAAGTAAAGCTGCCACACTCTCTGAAACTCTGCCAAACAAAAAAATCCATGTCAGCTCCAAAACACCTTCAAATATTTCAAAGGTGATACAAAGACATCTGAACTGATTTGACACATCAAATAAATTCAAAGATTCAGTTCAAATTAAATTTTAAAATGTAATTCAAAGCAGCAGTTCAACTGCAACTATTTCAAATGAACATATTCATTGAAAAGCTTCATATATCCATACTCTGTGTCAGCCAGACTCTAATTTCTGTAGATTTTACCTTTTTTTCTCAGACTCCTATTCCGGAGAAAGTCTTTATATTATTCTCTGGACACTAAAATCAATGTATCTCTCCTTGATTAATGAAATGCAGAAAAATGATTTTAATTGCATTGAAATTGTGCTTTTTCAGAGGAAAATGAGATTTGTGATCCTGCAGCAAGTCTTCTAAACTATCTCATTCATTCAATATCAGTACCTGCAGATGACACTTTCCAGTCAACAAATGGGGTTTAATTAACTTGGTTGAATAATAGCTGCCTGATCATGTTGCACTGCTGTTAGAACTCTGTTTCCCAAGGGCAAAAATATCCTACTCTTATAAACCAATATTCCAGCTTCAATAAATACTGCACTCTGATTAATGTAAACAGAGAATGTTTAAAGAAGATAAGGTCATACAACCAAAACTTCAACAAAAAATTTATTTGTACAGAATGTGACATTCAAGCTGGCACATCTGTGTCTATGAATCCACACTCAAATATATTTAATAATTTTACATATAACAATTTGTATTGCAAAAAAATAAATGTTATAGTCTGCATTAAACTTATATTTGAAATGTCATTTTCTCACTAATTTTTATTTTGCTTCCTGAACAAAGGAATTTGTTTAGGAGTTCTAGCAAAGAAACAGACCTCTAACTGCAGTTTAGAGAGAAAGTGCAAAAAAATTGAGATGAAACTTCTCGTGCTTTCAAAGAGATTTCAAGATCATGTTGCTACACCACTCTGGCACAAAAACTGTCTTCTGTTATGCATGCATGTGGTAAAGATTTAGTGAAACATTTTCTTTACTCCTGTTGAGAAAAAATAAGCCCTTTTCTGGGTAGAAGTCCTGTTCAGATCAACTCAGGTGAAGTTGTCTATCTGTAGCATGTTGGATGTTTTCCATGTGATTATACCTGGAAGTACAACATTGGTGTGTGAGCTTTTGTGCACTAATGAACATTACTGGAAGAAACCGGAGTCTGGTTGCAGACTCTTATGGTAGGTCACTAAGTGTAGTAATATATAAGAATGTAAGTCAAGCCATGATGGATTAGGCCAAATTCTCTATCAGCACAGCATTCTATTCCCATACGAAAAGCTTCCCATGGCTTCTTATAAGAAGATGGGAGGTATAATAGCATCAATTTGTTCTCATAGAAACCATAATGGAAAGCCCACAAGAAGATCTTGAGCACATTCCCTTTCATGTCTCCCAGATGGCATTGTTTAATGTTTCCACTACTGGAGGTAGCAGAGGTAATATATAACAATCATATTGTCTCTATGTGAAGAAAGAAAATAGCCTACATTAGCTTATATAGTATATAAGGCCTACTAGCCTGTATATATTAGAATTTTATATTATGAAATTATTTTAACAAATATATATATATGGCATGGGTCCGGAGTACCTAGGGGATCACCTGCTGCCGGCGTCAACTTCCCTCCTCCCTGTGTGTTCCCACAGAGAGGGCCTCCTCAGGGTGCCACCGGTCAGAGAATGTTGGCTGGTGGCCCCCAGGGGGAGGGCCTTCTCTGTGGGTGCCCCGGCTTTATGGAATCAGCTGCCGGTTGAGCTCCGGATGGCACCTGACCTTCGCTCCTTCCGACGCGGTCTGAAGACCTACCTATTTGAGCAAGCTGGCCTGGCCTGATGGGGGATGTGCTGGGGTTTTTATTGGGGATTTTTATTATTCTACTGTTTTTAGCTCGGGCTCTTATTTAATTCCTTTTTTAATTTTTGTATTCTGTATTTTTTATGTGCCCTGTTCACCGCCCTGAGTCCTTCGGGAGAAGGGCAGTATACAAATATAATAAATAAAATGAAATGAAATATACCAGATACAAGATTTGAAAGCTGAAATAAAAGACTGTCCATGCAACAAACACTACCCTGAGTCCTTGCAAAATTAAACAATTTTTGCCCATGTTGCTTAGCAATTACAAATAGTGTGTGTTGGAGAAACATCAGACAATCTCCTTTAAGGAATTAAGGTGAATCCTTCGTCTCAAAGTAAACCCTTCTCCCTAGGAGTTTATCAGCTAAAGAAAGATACACTATCTCAATACACAGCTTAAGGGCTACTTAGCAAGACTGCTTGCAAAGCACAGGAATGCTGACATTAGCTTCCCCAGAGAATATTCATGGCCTCACTGAAGACAGTGGTTTTTGCAAGATGAAAGTAAGTGACAGCTGAAGCAACAAGAACAACAGGGAACATAGGAAAGAGTAGGTGGAAATCAGAAATGGGCTCACTGGGACAGATGCAACCAACCCATCAGCTCCCAAACACATTGTTTGGTATTTTCTCTTTCTAGGAAAAGTCCCCCAGGGACAGACACAAACAAGGAGAAAAAGGCTAATGCACCACAGGCAGCCATGTGGGTTTCTTTCTGCAGCAAAACAAGCCAAACATTCTTAAGGAAAGCTGTATAGAGCAACTCAACCAAATATTCATTTGATATTGGCTGAAAAACCTATTTATGGATTTTAGAGATCCATAAGCGAAGGTATTGGGCACAGACATTATAAAATAGTACATAGACCTACTTTCAAAGGAACCAAGAAAGAGGGAACTGGGTTATTTTGATTATTTGCTGCTTTCCTGTGGTCCACTCAAATGAGGTCAGTGGCTAAATAATTATTCTGAACAAATAGATGTGAAGCAAGGAGTAGGTCTCAATATGAATTACTATTATTATATATTTTAAATATATTTAAAATCAGTCTATTATGTTCCTAAAATTATGAGACAGAAATCACAGAAATGTGATTTTATTAACTTTGAGAGAGAGAGAGAGATGAGGAGGAGGAGGAGGAGGAAACAGAGGATGATTGGTCCTAGAATAGGGATGTCAAACTCGCAACATTACATGACGTGTCACAACATATCACAACTTTTTTGTCATTGCCAGCAATGGGGTGGGTGTGGTTTCACTATGATGCATCCGGCCCACAGGCCGGCAGTTTGACACCCCTGTTCTAGAAGTTGGATCCCCCTTTCTAATAATCTATGACTAGACAAATTAATTGCTTTTCTTGGAGGCGCACAAGGCCTTGAGATTTTATGACTTAGCCTAAAGATTTTCAGCTTAACAACATGGGAAAATATATAGGCATCAGTCCAATAGATCTTAAATCTGTATGTCATTTACACACATGAAGACTCCTCCTGGCATTGAAAAATAAGCAGAAACTGGAATTTTAACAGCCTGGTAAAAGCTAATCAGTCTTATTGCCAGTCTCTCAAGACAAGTGTGATGATGATAACTGGCATGGAGATCACAAGTTCCTTGATTTGTAGAAATACTAGGCGTATGAAAACTCAGCTTGATACACACTAGCTCTCTTACAACTTGAGACTATTTTTAACTTGCTCCATGTACAAGCAATTATTTTGAATAGTGTTAGGTCATTAAGAAAAAAAAATCTTGAACTTCTTCCTCTGTGTGTGTGTGTGTGTGTTTATAGATAGATAAGAAGTGATAGATTAGGTGATGCCAAGTGACAGCAACATCAGGAAAAAGTATAAGAAGCTGGAAAAGTACCAGAACCTAAAAGAGAAACTAGAGAGGATGTGAACAGTAAAGGCCAAAACCGTTTCAGTAATGATAGAGCACTCAGCGCATGGTAGTGAGGTATCAGGTGTGAGGGAAATCTATGGTACTCAGAATTTGCTTTCTGTTTGTTAAGAACCCACACAAATTCCCCAAAGCTGTTCAAGTTTTCAACTCTGAATGATTTTTGGGAAGGATTAAAGCTTCCTCCCATAAGCAGAATGTAAACTGAATTATAAATTGCTATTTGCTTTGCAATAGGAAATATTCACTTTATGGGACATAAATTTAAATGAGTAAAATAGTGTATATAGTGCACAGTGGCTTCTATCTATCAAGGCAACCTGTGGGTGTATTCTTTTTTCCTTACTTAGATCACTAAGGGATGCAAAAGGATAAACCCAAATGTTTGTCTTATTGATAAATACAGAAAATTAACACACCTATTTCATATTTTAAAATATGGGAAATTGCACCACAAAACAGTGATGATTTGGTGTTAAGTTGAGGCACAATACTAGAAGAATCTGGGAGCTACAGAATGAATCTGAACTGCAAACTCTAAAGCACTTTGCATCTTTAAGACTTGTGGACTTTAACTCCCATGGCTGGCTCAGGAATTCTGGGAGTTGATGTCCACAAGTCTTAAAGTTGCCAAGTTTGGAGACCCTTGCTCTAATGTATTTTTAACTATGCATTAAAATTACATTAAGATGTCCACTCATGGCTGCCTTTAACTTTATATTATTCTAAGAAATATTAAATATCAGAATCCTACGCTGGATCCAGTTAAGCTTGTGTGTGTTTGTGTAAGCAAATGTGTATAACTTTTATTAAACATTTTAATTACATTAATAAAAACTTATACAAATTAAACTCAGGGAGAGAAAGGAAAGTAAAAAGAAAGTGTGAAAAGTGCAAACAAAGTTAGTGATTTTTCACCCTCTATAAAATTACAGATATCTCTTCCCATGATCCATTTCTTACCTATAAGCAAATCTGTAAAAAAAAATCAAGTTTTCAATACTGGTGTCAACAAAAATTCAATAAAGATTTGCCAGTATTTCGTAAAAACATGTCTTATTTTAACCTCGATTAATGGAACCAACTTTTATATTCCTTCCTTTTATCTCTGAAAACCTTAATCTTTAGTTCATTCAAATATTGTTATAGGTTTTGATCTGTCTTCTTTATTCCATGTCATAGGCTTCTTTGAGGCTTTAGCAAGCCTCTTTTGTAAATCCAATAAAAAGACATTTTTCATGTGATTCTCTTGATTTATTATTTGTTGATTTTTAAAACTTCAGCCATCTTCTTTCATATACGAAGAATATCCTGGTCATTCTTTTTTCCTGTCACTTCTTTGTCCACTTATGTTTCCACTATAAATACCTTCTCTATCTTGTAATCTGCACTTTATCCAATATTTCTGATTCCACTATGTTTGCATCAGGCAAGATATGTTTCATATTGGTCAGTCTTTTATTAACATCCTTTAAAACTAGTCTATCCATAGAATCAGACATCATTATTTATATTGTGACTACTGATTTCTGGCCCCATTCTTTGAAGATCTCCTTTAATATTTCAAATTTTGTTGTGCTTGTGTCATTTTGTAAATTCTAATCAGTTCTAATGAAAGCCAAAGGTAGGATTTTTTTCTTTCTGCCTGGAATCTTTAATTTCCCTTTAATTTTCTAGTGTCCAATTTAAACCAGAAGTTCTCTAATCTCTGTTATGGCTTAAAGTAGACAAAATAATTCAATATTCCAATTTGGACCCTAAATTTGTTTGTTCTTGTTATCAAAATCGTATTGGTGCCATTTGTCATTTATTTCAAATTCTTTTAAGTTCTTAAATTTATTTAAAAAGTTTTACAATACATTTTGACTTTAATCCCCCCCTCCCCCACCCCTATCTAGCCCACCCTATCCCTCTCCCCCATTCCCTCCTCCCCCCCCCGACTTCCCAGAGCTAAATACAGGGTATAAAATCGAAAAACAAACATAAGCACCCCTATGTTATCAACAATAAACTATTAATTCTATCTCCCTCTAGCTCATATAAAATGAATACAAACAATATTAATATTACAAATAAAGTAAAAAAGAAAAACAGAAAACAGAAAAAGAGCTTTACTCAGAATAGATTTTCTTAATCCCAGTCCTTATTCATATTAATTTCAAAAAAAAAGAAAAAAAAACCTTTCACCTACTATTTGCATTCTCCCACCTTTCTCTAATTTCTAAACAAATTCTCAGTTACGCGCCAAAAGCACCTATCTCTGTTAACCTTAATAATCTCCAACCAAACTAAACTATGATCAAAAATAGTTCTTGCATGTATCACGCCAAATGTCTCGCAGTTCCAGATCATCCTTGAGTTCAAATAAAAAGAGTAAAAAAAAGTTTAGGCAGTCTCTAAGACAACTTGTTGTTAATTAGGAGCTTGCGTACCCATTCTTAGTTCAACACATACTTTTAGTCCATAACCCTAATATACTTTTCTAGCAAGCAAATAACATCAATCTTAAATTGTGTTAAATATTTTAAAAAACTTTCTTTCTCCTCTATGATAAATTTAATCCATTGACATTCTAATTTAAAAATTTAATCACCAATCTTGACGCCCCAAAGCTTTTGGAGCACGTCTGTCATAACCCCCATAACTTCTTTGGACCGCGGTCCTTCCACAGCTTCACTGTAAGTACGCTTTGGAGATTCCATAACTTTCTGCTGGTCTTTCTCTTGCTCTCGTCTCGCTCTTCTTAGGGCGGCACGCGTCATCCTCTGGCCTCCTACAACAACCGATGAGACTGCAACTTGATCCCCTCCAACACCATTGTCCTCTGTCTGTCTATCTGCGACATCTTGAAGCTTTCCCTCGCCGTATCCCTTTACAGCTTCCAAAAATGATAGGGGGGTTGCTTTTAACACATACCTATAAAAATCACGTGCCTGGGCCACAGTAACCAGACGATGTCTTTTACCTTCGTGCGTCACCACCAGTCCAACTGGAATCTCCCATCTAAACTTAATATCACATTTCTTAAGTTCCTGTACTAGAAATGCAAAATCTTTCCTTCTCCTTAAAATCTTCGGAGGAATCTCTTTTAAAACCAAGACTTCTTGCTCAGCCACTACCAATTTAGTATCATAAGCAGCTTGAATGACTTCATCTCTAATTACTCTCTTTGTAAAATAGACCACCTCATCTCTGGGTAACTTCCTCTGTCTTGCAATCCATGAATTTACACGAAAAATTTTGTCCATATTTCCCTCAATTTCAGATGCTGGCTGGCCCAGTACCCCTTCCAGAGCCTCAGAAATCAGCTGCTTTAAATCTTCTTTACAATTCTCCTTTAAACCCCTGATTCTAATAGCATACTGCATCTGATGATACTGAACAAGGCTCAATTCTCCGTCCATTTTATCCCTTATATTTTCATTTTCTAATACCTTTGCTTCTAATATAGAGTTCTTTTGACTGAGATCCTCCACTTTTACATCCAGCTGTTGCACACATTCAGCTACAGATTCAATCATAGACAACATGTCCACCCTCATTGCTCTAAACTTCTCTTCCATCTTCTTCTCCAATTAAGTTCTTAAATTTAGAATAGTTTTTATTTTATTCAGAAATATAGATGCATTGAATGGCTTTTCAAAGATTTCTGATATCTTTAAGATGGTTAGGTAAGCAATTTCCAAAAGTGATTAGAAGGTTAAAAAATTAGTGTCCACTGTGATTGTGAACTTGATGATTAAGTGTGAACTTGATGATTAATCCCATTGCTCCTGATGTTCAAATGCAGGGAGACTGTTGTGCTACTGTCTCCTCCTGGTGCACACATGGTTGTTTCCCATTCTCTTTTTATCTGAAGAAATTCTGAAGAACCAGTTCTTCTGTTTTTGCCACGATCACCATCTCTGCTCTTCACAGACCTGTGCTTAGTTTGTCTCCACCAGAAACCAATACTATAGGCATTGTTGAAAAAGAAATTTGAAAATAATAAAGCAGCAAGATTAGCTCTTCATGACCAAAACCTCCCCAATTTTATTCATTGATTAAAAAATGTGAAAACCAAGAGACATGTTGCTTTTTGTTTTGGTCTTATGATTAGATTCTTGTAGCAAAATAGGGTCATTCTACAGATTGGGCTGTACTGAAATGCCTAAGTCACTTCTAGACATTTTGGGTGAAGATTTAAGAATCCATTTTAGAAAGAATGGATTATCTTTTAACCTTTGCAAACATATTCCACCTTCAGAATTAAGACAAGTATAAGGATAAAATCTAATTTAACAATATACTATTTCCAGGGCTTTTTTAAAAAAAGTTTTTAAATTTCTTTTGGCTTTGCAAGAAGTTCAACATTTTCCTTCAAAACAGGAGTGAACAATGACTTCATCTTTTCCTAGAACTATACTGGTTCTACTGTCAATATTGGATCACTTTTGTAAGTGTTTTGTTGGGCAGTTCCCAGGGCTAACAATTCAGGTTCTGGAGCCCATTATTTCATCATTATTTCTTTTTCCTCTGTCTTTTCAACGGCCAATGTCTCACAACTTTTTGCATAAATTTTATTTTTCATTCTACTGAATCATTCTCAGCTTTTCTGAATTTCATGCTTTCCAGCTGTGTTGGACTACAGCATTTATTATTCCCAGCTAGCATGGCAATAATGAGAGCTTTTCCATGTAATTATGACTAGCATTGCCTGTTCGAGATATAAAGAAAATTATCCTTGTGTGAAAATGGCTTATAAAATTTAAAAATTGTGGGGGAACTTCCACAAAATCTCAGGGTTGTAGGCTAGGCTGGGAAGTTATAAATCATCCAAGATGAGAGTGGCAAAACAATTCCATGGTACAAAGAAAATTTCTCCGTGCAATCACTAGGAGTGACTGAAAGTGGAAAGTTATAAAAATAATCAGTGTCTATCATCTGCCACACATTATTATTGGTTCTCAATCTGCTTATTTTTAATCACTTTTACTTGTCAAACTTGAAAACATGTGTTCATCACATGACTTCAACATATTAACGATTACTTAGCAGTTGTGGCTATGTTATCTCATTGGTTTTAATTAAATGCTATTGCTCTAAAAAGTCATGGTGTTCTTATTGCCCTCATTCTGAAAGGATGTGAAAAAGGATATACTTTTCTTAGGACTTATGAGTAGCCTAAGAATAGATTCATATATAAAATTGATTTTATATATGGTAACTGCAGTGAGGTTATTATATACACAAAGATGGAAAAATAGAAAAATACCTACAATGGCAGAATGATTATAAGCCGCCTAGAGAGACTTCTAGGTGAAATGGGTAGCATATAATTTTAATAAATACATGGCAAAGATGGCAGAACTTGCAGGTATGATTAAACTGACTTATTTGATTAGGGAGGGAGCAATAATTAATTTTATGAAAATTTTATGAAAATTGGAAAACCCTTTATGGTCTATTTGCTGAAAATATGAACTGGTGATTTCTGGATTTACCAATTAATAATGGTTGGAGAGTAAGGAACTATGTTATGTAAGTTTGAAATGGAAATATAAATTCAAATATGTTTATAACTATTCTAAATAAGGTCAGAAGTTGCTTCTTTAACTATCTTTTTTTCCCTTTCTCTTCACTCTTTATTGTTTTCAGCACTTTTTTCCTTTAAGTTTCTTTATGCTTTTATTTGTTATTTTGGGTTTATCTATTAATCTTGTAAAAGAATTAAAAATTTTAATATATATTTTTCAAATATATAACACAAACATGGCTCCCTGATTCACTATAGTATAGTGAATGAATAAATATAAAATTTCCATCAACTTCATAAGCCCATAAGTCCTTATTTACTTATTTTTCTGAAGCGTTCTTCAACAGCTTTAGCCTTACCTTGTTATCAGGCAAATACAATCACAACTTCATATCAGGTAATAGCAATTCTTTATTTAATATCCTGCTTTCCCCTCTATTTTATCATTATTAGGAATCTGAAGATTAGATTATTATTTCCCCCAGTTTTATCAATGAGATATAACTGAATGGTAATCTGAAGACCTTCCTGGATTGTCCAGTTGCCCTGTTATCCAAATAAGCCATAACCATTTTTGGAAGACAGAAATGGACAACGTTGTCCTCTATTAATTCCCTACTCATTGCAAAGTAACCTCCAGGCACATTTTTTCTCCTCCACTTCTGAAGAATTTTTTCATGTTAGATCACTTAAAGTGTTCCTATTTATTTCAGATAGTATGCTTCACTCTGCTTCAGGCTAACCCAGCCATGGACTGGCTACTGCCAAGTACCCCTATTTACCCTGGTTCAAGGCTATGGTTGTCCTTTAAACAACATGACTATAATTATGATTCTTTATTGTTTTACTGTTTCGGTGGGTTTTTTTAAAGGAAAAAACCATGATGGAGAATTTCTATATGAAATATCAAAATGACTGGCTGTTTAGTTTAAAATTGCACAGGCAGAAGTTTACAGTAAAACAGTGAAATTAAAAAAGGATTCTGAGAAGTACACATTCCCACCCAAACGGAGGGCAAAAATGGAATGATGGGTAGAAAGTTCTCCAATGGGTTTCTACAGTAGCATATTATCTGATTTGAATCTTTTTCATGTGTACAATCTTTACAGTCTGGGCATGTTTTTTCATAAATTACCTTAGATTTAAGTTGCAATGAGCACAGGACAAGAGCAGCCTAAATCCTGAGCATGAATATGTCCCTAGTCATGCAGTGGATACTTTCCTGGTTTTTCCTGGCTTTGTTATTATCCTTATTCAATTCAAAGGTAGACCTATTAGCATAATTGACACTTTGTTTCACATTTATAAAGGAGAAAGTTCTGTGGAAATCAGTAGAGTTTAGTTCTGAGTAGACCTTAAGCCTGAATTGTTACAGTTCAAATCAAGTTATATGCAACTTCCCTCCGCCCAGTACGCTCCCACAGAGAGGGCCTCCTCAGGGTGCCACCGGTCAAAGAATGCCGACTGGTGGCCCCCAGGGGGAGGGTGTTCTCTGTGGGCACGCCGGATTTATGGAACCATCTTCCGGTCAAGCTCCGGATGGCGCCTGACCTCCGCTCCTTCCGGCGCGATCTCAAAACCTACCTTTTCGAACAAGCTGGCCTGGCCTGATGGAATGGGGTTGGGTTTTATTAATGTGTTTTAACCTACTTTTAATGTGTTTTAACTTATTCGTGGGCATCTTGTTTAATTGTTTTTAATTTTTGTACCTTGTTTTTGATATGTATTGCCCTGTTCACCGCCCTGAGTCCTTCGGGAGAAGGGCGGTATACAAATTTAATAAATAAATAAATAAAATAAATCTGTTTATTCCACTTTGTCAAACTTCCATAGATCTATAGTCAGTTTCTTCTTAAAAGTTAATGCACAGCTCAGCTTTGAAGAATTAAAACTCTTAACTATCATTTTTAGAAGTAATGTTACAATATTATAGTGAAAATAATAGTCTTCTAAATTCCTAGAAGTAAATTTGTACAACTAATATATGTACAATATGTTAAATAAAAGTTAATTAAAAATAAGCTGATTTTAATGTTTTATGGAAAAAAAAACCTGTGAAAAATTATTTAATTAAGCAATGCACAAATGTCTCATTTTACTACCTGCTCTAATCATGATACTCTATTTTGAGATAAGCAATGTTATACGAAGCGCAACAAAAAGTATGAAGTAGTAAGATAAAAAAGGCATACCTTAAAGAAATATACCAACATAATTTATTATTCTTATTGATATTTCCTTACTTTTGCAAATCAATTTGCTTCCAACAATCCAACATATCCATATGCCACTTCATACATTGCCTTTTGTTCTTTAAACTTTTCACCTTTCCCTTTTTGAAGATCCTGATCTTTTTCTAAGTCTTTTTTCCAGGTACATTCCTCTTCAACCATTCTCACTTCACGGATTTGTTTTTTGACTCCATCATTATCACATATATGTCTGGACTGGTAGAATGTGAGCACAGTACATTATTGACTTTAGTTACTTCACCTCTGCCCAATACCACCTAAATTTCAGCTACATTTTCGTTGTATATTCCATCCAGAGGTAAATCACAAATCAACACTTTGACTCAATGCACAATTTAAAACTGAATATGGCTTATTTAAACTGTCACAAATTCTCGAATGTTAAAGCTTCTGACAAAAAAAAGATCATATAAAATACAACATGAAAAACAAAGTGAATTCGGGGAAAAATTATTTCTGAAAATTAAGTTTTAAAGAACCAGCTGGTATCTCATATCCTTTCATACTGAATATTTCTGAATTCCATTACTATATAATGTTATCCCATTGTTTTAAATTCTAGCTACAGTGGCTTTTTGAAATGAACAAAAGTTTCAATTACTTCTCCATTTTCAATAGTTATTAGCCAGGGTCCTTCATTTACTACAGATGGTAGTAGGAAATCAATGCTACAGAAGCATACAATTACATTTATGAGAATCAAAGCAAATAATTAAAGTAATTATGCAGATTGTTTAAAACTATGGTACTTATTTTTTAAAAAAGCTGAAGCAGTCTCAAGACAAAATTAATTTCTGATGTGATTTTCCATCTGCAAAGCCAGAAACAATATTGCATAAAGTCAGTGCATTTTACAAAGCAGAATTAAGCTTTTTTTCCTTTCTCTGAAATACAATTACAGTATTTATGCAATGAAGGATAGATATATCTATGATTTTAAGTTTTCTTTCCTTCTGCTACTGAATCACACTGCAAACTACATGCTAATTTTGCTTTATTTATTTTTTGTTTGCTAGTTTATCAGTCAATTTGTATGCCGCACCAATCACTGAAGAAATTCTACACAATTTCCATGACTAAATTAAAACAATAATGGAATAATAAAATAGAAACTAATGGTAATACATCGCCACACACTGGAGAAAATGATCAATATTCTTCATCACTACTTTCCATTTAGTTTTTATCATCTGGATTTCTACTCTCCCCACCTTTATTTTCAATATGTTGACTTTTAAAATCGTTATTTGCCTATAATTTATATATTTATTCAATGAAATATATGTAGAGAAAATCAGCATTTGCTGATTTTTAAAAAACAAAGTTTGATTTTGAAGTTATGCATCTGATGTTGTCCACACTGTGCACAGAATCTGTTTTTCTGCTGCTTAAAGCAGGTCTTGGCAATAAAGAAATAATTTTCTTTGCATACCTGTTAAGATGTCTTCTGCATTATTGAATTTACTCAATCCAACTTTCTAGCAATTCCAGAATCCTTTATTTATTCACTTATTCTTACAACATACAATTCAGTTGGTTTCATTTTTTAATTGACAAATTCAAGTTTTCTTTTGTTCATGTTTCTGATTCTCCACATTCAAATTTTATGTCTCTTTATTATATGGGTAGCTTCTCTTTCAATACTGACACCATCAATAACCGGACTTCTTTATACTGTAATTTTGCTGCTAAGTTATCAACTCCAGATATACTTGTGAAACTCTAAAGTATTGTAATCATAGGAACACCTTCTAACTAAGAACCACCCTATCTAAATGTTTGGGTTTTGTCCATGGGTATATTGTCACAATACTAATGGGTAGCCTTTTTCTGAATTTAATTTTGTTACTCTTTTTCCTTGGTGGGCTGGCTTCCTTCACATTTACAGACCCCTACCTTTTCTCAACCTCATTCTGTATTGCTCTTATCTTGAATCTTCTCTTTGAAATTATTAGCAAGGATGTCCAGTAATCTATGTTTTTTTATAGAAATCTCCTTTTTTTTATTCCAAGGCAACTAACAAAACTTGGAAATAAAAGAAGTGAGAGGTAATTTGTTTGCCAAAAATGCATTCCTATAGAGGGCCCAAGCTTGTTAGGAATCATCCAAATCAAAGTGTAATTCTCTCATACTATCATCTAATTTTTACTTATTTATAATGTTTGTTTAGCCTAAACTTTGTATTATATCTATACATAAAGATACATAGAATTGTGAGACACAAGGATACAAAATAATAGTAACAATATGTGTGTGCATCCACAAAACTATTGTGCACTTTATATTGATGCCAAGTACCTGGATCTTGTAGCACATTGATCTTATGCCCAATATATAAAGATGATGTATAGTTGGGTTGAAATATGTCTAGCTAGGTTTATTTAAAAAGAATCAGTGAAATATGAGGTATTTCAGATAACTATTTTAATCCACTTGGAACCATACAGTATTGTCAATTTTCATGAAAAATATATCACTCCAGTAAACCAAATTTACTTTTATCTCATAGTTATAACCCTATGAATATTAGCATATGAGAAAAAAGATAATTGAAATAATTCCAATCCCATTAAGGACACTTTGTGAAGACATGAGAAATTGATGTGATAATCTAAAACATATTTATCCTTATGCTATGTTCATCTTACTTAAAGTCAAACTTTTATCTGTAGAAAAATTAAACTGAAATCCATCTCTCAAAAGTACTATTTTGAATATTTTAAAGTTTTACTTTCCCACGGTACATTTAAGCTCATGAGAAACAAAATCAATTACACCATGCATTATGGCCATATCTGATTATAAAGTAAAGGAATGTTAGTAGAGAGTTTAAACTATGGGAGAGCCAAGTGTCATTCAGTAGAATAGATGGTCGCTAAAGCAATACTTTACTAACACAGCAAAGTTGAAAAGATGACAGAGTCCATTGGGATCGGGTATCTAATACATTTAAATAAGTAAAAATAAAAATAAAATTTTGCATGGTGCATTCTTAAAGATTTCATCAGATGACAAACATCAGTGGCACAGTATTTTAGTTGCAGAGTAGCTTCCTTCCCAATTTGTTTCAGCTGTCACATTGAGAAGTCTTCCTGAGTATTTTATAGATACCATTACACTGTGATAGTTGTTTAAATATTAGTTACATAAAATAACATTTGTTGCATGCTTGGATGAGCATCAAAAATTAGTAACTAGAAACACTTTTAACTTTTTCCAAAAGCTATTATTTAATTAATATTTTTTTAAAAAAAATTAAGATAGACATTAAATACAATAAACCATAGAGGTTACCACGTTTCATGGTAATTTCAGCAGTTGTTGAGAACAGTAAAGATGGTGAAAAAGTACAACAGCTGAGGCTGAGGAATAAACAGACCTAATGTTAAATATAGGATTCAGTGTACCATTTTTTTTTAAAAAAATCATAAATAGCAACTACTAGGGAAGCCAGCTTAGCATCATGATACATCTGAGTGGACATAAAACATTTATATTTATGTCCAAATAAAAATGCTTCTCGAAGTGGGAGCTTCAGGTGGTGATGCTGCACTGATGGCAGCTTTCTTTTGGCTGCCAGCCCTGTGATTGTGTGAAAAGCGCGTGGAGACAGCGAAAATCAGCTGTCCCGCGGCTTGAAAACCTCCCCCTCGGGAGAAGAGGGGGAGGAGAGTTTCCCTCAGGTAGAGGTAGAACTCCCCTAGACCTCCTTAATTATTTGGAGGTCGGAGGGTGAGAGTTCCCTCGGAGCTCGAGGCTTTCTCCGAACTCCAGGGCGCCTTTGCTCCGAGCTTCAGGAGCAAAGCAAGATGCCGCATCCACATCTGCATTTTAAAGGGACTTTTGAGTAATTTAAAAGCAGACAGAGCTGACCAGGAGAAGTTAAAATTGCAAGTGCTGGAAACTTTAACTCGGGGAGAAATAATCTTCTCCATATTTAAATTTGACTTAAAAGGAAAAAATGGCACCGGAATGCTGTTTCTTTGTTTGAAAGGACAGTGTCAAGAAAGAGATACATTTGGCAACAAAGTTTAAACAACGTATTAGACTTTGTGTATTTACAGCTTCTTTCTTTTTTAAAAAAAGAAAGAATTCTTACAGAATATTTTTTTCTTCTTTTTTCTGGGATTTTGCTTTTTACTTTTTTTTCTTTAACTGCTGATTTTGTTAAGGGGAAAGTGAAACTTATAAAAAGTGGATTTATACAAGCAGGAAAATGGCTTCAAAGCATTTGGGAATTTCTGCTGTTTCTAAAAGTACAATTTCTTCTCCTGTAGCACAGCCTGCAGTGCAATCTAAACCTAAATCCCCCCCCACCTTCTCCCCCACCACCTGCATTTACGCTTAAAGATATTCAAGATGCTTTAAAGCAAGCAACACAAGAAATAAAGGAGGAGATGGCTGATCTCCTTGACAGTAAAATGAAGGAGGAGATGGCTGACCTTCTTGAGAATAAAAATAGAGAAATGAGGGAAGATATATTGCTTGCACTTCAAGGGTTAGCTACACATATTGAACGCTTGGATGACCGGGTGGATGAAGTTGTGGAAAATACTGAAAAACTAGAAAGCAGAGTTGTCAAAGTTGAAAATAAGATTGATATAACAGAGGATAAAGTTACCATCTCACAATATAGAGATATGGAATTTGCATTGTGAATAAGAGGATTAAAGGAGGACCCACGAGAAGATCTGAAAGAGGAGGTAGCAAAAGCTATAGCTCCTATTCTGGGATGTGAACCTGAGGAATTATCAAGAGAGATGGATAAAATATTCATGGATTGCGAGGCAGAAAAATTTACCCAGAGATGTGGTTATTTATTTTTCTAGGAGATCACTTTGAAATGCAATTATTCAGGCTTTTTACAAACAGAGATTTCAAATTGCAGATCAAAATATTATAATCTTAAAAGAAATACCTCCAAAAATTCTTAGAAAAAGAAAAGATTTCGCCTACCTGTCTGAGGAGCTCAAAAATCAACAGGTCCAGTTTAGATGGGAGATACCTATTGGAATAGTGGTGAATTATGCAGGGACACGATATAGACTTAATACAATTTCAAAGGCAAAAGATTTTTATACTTATGTCCTGAAAGCAGGTTCACCACCATCTCCACGACCTAAGAGAATAGAAGAAAGGCTGGAAGATAAACAACCAGTTGAAGGCGCAATGTCACTGGCTGTAGGAGATTTACCGCAGGCTGAGCCTATTGAACAGAGTTTGGAGGTAAAGGATGATCCAAAGGAACAGAGGATGACTCGTGCTGCATATAGACGTAAAGAAAAGGAGCAGAAGCAGGAGGCTAATTCTGGACCAACAATACAAGGCCCGATTACTACAGAGCCTGTGGGAGGGGCAGATCTTCAAGTAGTGTTCCAGAGGCTCCAGGCCACTAAGGATGGCAAAGCTTCTGACATGGAATGTTAATGGCCTGAATTCACCACAGAAAAGAAAGAAAGTATTTCACTACTTGAAACAACATAAAAATGACATTGTTTGCTTACAGGAGACTCATATTGCTGCGAAAGATCAAAAGTGCTTGATTAGTTCTCAGTTGGGATCACATTTTATAGCTTCTGCCCCAGATAAAAAGGGGGGAGTGGTTATTTATGTAAGAAGAGAGTTATCGGCTAGATTAATTGAATCTGATATACAAGGAAGATATGTTATTATTGAACTAGTGCTACAAGGCAAGAAAGTTCTTATTATTAGATTATATGCTCCTAATCAACAACAAAAAAAGTTTTACAAGTTTTTACATCACAAAACTAACTCAATTGTATTATAAATCTGTTATTATGATGGGTCATTGGAATGGTGTTTTGGACTCAAGTAAAGACAAGAAGGGATCTTTCAAAAATTCTCCTAATCATTCTAAATTACCTAAAGCTTTTTTGATTTGAAAGATGATTTGGAATTTAGAGATATTTGGCGAGAACGGAATGTGGAAGATAGAGACTTTACTTTTTTTTCGGATAGGCATCAATCATTCTCTAGAATTGATTTTTTTTAATTACTACTGATCTTTTCTCAAAGAATGCTAAGATATTTCCTAGAACATTGTCGGATAATAGCCCTGTATGGTTGGAGTTATTTGCTGAAGATGGGAACAGAAGATCTTGGAGATTGAACGAAAATTTATTTAGATATGAGGTGCTTTCGCAGAAATGTAGAGAACATTTGAAAGAATTTTTTGCTTTGAATATGCATAAAGGTACTTCGATGGCAATGGTTTGGGATGCTAGTAAATCTTATATGAGAGGGGTTTTGATTCATATGAACAATGGATATAGGTATAAGCAGATGCAAAAACGTAAAGAGCTGGAAGAAGAGATTAAATCGAAGGAGAAAGCTTTTATTTTGAACCCATCAGATAATAGATTAAAGGTTTCTATAAATATCTTGAAAGAGCAATTTAATATGTTAATGGCTGATCAGATTGCAACTAATTTGCATTATGCGAAACATAATACGTTTTGTAATGAAAACAACCCTGGTAGGTGGTTGGCTTATCAATTACGGAAGAAACAGAAATCACGTATTATAGAGAAAATAGAATATAAAGGTAAAGAGGTATATCAACAAAAGTTGATTAAAAAGAGTTTTTTAGATTTTTATACAAAATTATATGCTAGTGAAAATATACAAGCTTTAGATATAGATAAGTACCTACAGGCAGCACATTTTCCTAGACTTTCAAATGAACAACGAAAGGAGATGAATTGTTTAATTACTTCTGAGGAAATTATTTTAGCAATTAAACAGTTAAAAGTGGGTAAGGCTCCTGGTACAGATGGATTATCAGCAATTTATTATAAAATATTATCTGTAGAGATGATAGAACCATTAAAGGAACTTTTTAATAGTATCCAGATTGGAGGAGAAGTGCCTCCGTCTTGGAAAAGGGCTTTTATATAGCTGATTCCAAAGGAGGACCAAGACCTTAGAACTATAGAACCAGCCTAAGAACTATAGACCTATATCGCTTTTGAATACAGATTATAAGATTTTTTCAAAAATTTTGGCAAATAGATTAATGCAAGTTTTGAAGCAAATGATTCATAGTGATCAGTCTGGATTCATAACTGGAAGATATATGAAATATAATGTAAGACAAATTGTTAATTTAATTGAGTATTTGGATAAGAACAACCAAGTCCCTGCGGCATTGATATTTTTGGATGCTGAAAAAGCTTTTGATTAGTTGAATTGGCAATTTTTATTGAAAGTTGTTGATAAAATGAATTTTGGGGATAGATTTTTATATTCTCTTAGGGCTATATATCAACAACAATCGGCACAAATCATAATTAATGGGGGATTAACAGAGGCATTTAAAATTGAAAAAGGTACAAGACAGGGATATCCACTATTGCCATTGTTGTTTGTTTTAACATTGGAGATTTTATTGATCAAAATTTGTGAATCAACTATAATAAAGGGAATAAAAATAAAACAGAATGATTATAGGTTGAGAGCTTTTGCAGATGACTTGGTTGTGACATTATCTCAACTGATTCAATCGGTTATAGGCTTGATGGAAGTTATAACTCAGTATGGGGAAGTTTCTGGTTTTAAAGTAAATAATAATAAGACTAAAATATTATCTAAAAACATGACTATGAAGGAAAAGGAAATGTTAGTTAAATTGACAGGTTTTGAAATAGTGAAAAAGGTTAAATATCTGGGAGTATATATTACAGCTTCTAATGTAAAATTGTATAAAAATAATTATGACATATTATGGTTAAAAGTACAAAAGGACTTAAACAATTGGAAAAAATTACAATTATCTTTGTTGGGGAAAATTGCAGCTGTTAAAATGAATGTGCTACCAAAGTTTCTCTTCTTGTTTCAAATGATACCTATTTTGAAAAAAGATGCCAATTTGGATGAATGGCAGAAGGGTATTAATAAATTTATTTGGGTGGGGAAAAAACCAAGAATTAAACTTAAGATCTTACAAGATGCACGGGAAAGAGGAGGACTTAAGGCGCCTAATTTGAAATTATACTATGATACGGTGGTTTTAACACTGGTTAGTGATTGGCTTAATTTAACAAATAAAAGTATACTTCATCTTGAGGGATGGGACTTATTATATGGGTGGCATGCATACTTAATTTATGATAAAAAAGTTGACAAGGCTTTTAAATCTCATATTTTGAGAAGTGCTTTATTGCGTGTCTGGAAAAAGTATTATTATAAGTTAAATTATAAAATACCAATCTGGGGGATTCCTGGACATGCGATAGAGGGTGTATCTATGGGTGTGAATTTGGATAGGATTTCTTATAAGGAATTACTTAGATTGGTAGGGAATGATTGGCAATTAAAATCGTTAGCTGAGTTAAAGCAAAAAAATATTGTGCAGTCTTGGTTACAGTATACTCAATTGTTAGCTTTGGTGGAAGTTAGATCAAAAGGTTGGTATTACATTAATGGATGAGAATTTGGTAAAACAGATTAAAGATCAAAATCGAGTGCATATAAAGAGAATTTATAATGCTTTAATAGAATTGGATTCGGAAATGGAATTAGTTAAAGATTGCATGGTAAAGTGGGCCCAAAATATTCAAGAACCGATTCCATTGGATATATGGGAGGTAATTTGGGTTAGAAATGTAAAATTTACCCAGGCCCAAAATTTAAGAGAAAATTTTTACAAAATGTTTTATAGATGGCATCTGGATCCTAAAAGGTTGTCTTGTATGTATCCTAATTTACAGCCCAAATGTTGGAGATGTGGCAGTTTGGATGCTACTTATTTTCATATCTGGTGGACTTGTAGAAATATAAAAGCTTTTTGGATTAAGATTTGGTGGAACATTCAAAAGATTTTCAAGAGAAAGATAAAGTTTACTCCACAATTATTTTTATTGGGTGTTATTATAGATTGTGATACTAAAAAAACTAATTTGATGTTGAATTTGATAACAGCTGCAAGGTTATTGGTAGGGCAATATTGGAAGAAGGATTGCTTGCCTACTATAGAAGAATGGACACTTAAAGTGTCAAATTTAGCAGAAATGGCTAAGATTTCTGCTTATTTGAAGGATCATTCACAAGAAAGATACATTTCGGTCTGGAGAAGATGGATAGATTATATTCAGAATAAATATGGGACTAAAAAGTTCCATTTAGCCTATGAGTAAATTTTAGAGTATTATTATTATTAATAGTTTATTATAGTGGAATTTTTATTAGTTTTAATTATATGATATTATTATTATTTTTAGTATTAGTATTGTTTAACAACTTGGATATTGTATTGTTTAATAATTAGGATATTAGTTTGTTTATGTTTTTATTATTATTATGTTTACTTTTAATTTGTTTATATTTATGTTAAAGGGGAGTTAAAGCACATTATGGACTTCGTTATTTATATAGTTGGTAACCCTATACTCAGCTCTGGGAAGTGGGGGAGGGAGAGGGGGGTTTAGGGTGGGTTGGTTTTGGGGTTTATATTGTAAACTTTTATAAAACTTTTCAAAAAAAATGCTTCTCGAAGCAGCCTTTTGTAATGGGTAAAAAGATCCAATTGGTGATGGAATCTATATTTGGAATGGTACATAATAGTGCACCTTCTTTTTCTTAAATTCTCAAAACAAATAGATTACAAATGTTACATATAGCATGTCTTCATGTATGAGATTTTATGTCACGTCCACTCTCTGGTGGGGTGGGGAAAATTTATGTCATGTTAAACCTTATACATGTGGTCATGTCATAGGTAACATCTATATTTTCTGGTTTAAAAGCTTAAAAAAGGGAAGCTGGACTCCACATATTATTCTAAATGTAGTTATTATATATGCTTTCCTGCAACACTGCTGAGAATCAGAACTTGGATAGTTTTGAATGCTAATAAACTTTATATAAGCAACTGCAAGAGCCTATGAGTTAAATTTCCAATAGAAGGTTTGAACCTCTTAGATAGGATCTCTGGCTGCTTATATCTGAAGAATCCCAAATAAGATTCATGCTTTGCCTTCTAGTGATCCATATGAGAAAAAATAAACCGCACATAAAATACACTATGTAAAAAACACTGGTGCCAGATGAGCTTCGTGTTCTTCATCAATCGCCAGTTTTAGGATGTTAGTTGGGACCACGTCACTATGTTTCCAATCCAAGTGCCCCATCTTATGGGAGCTAGAAATTATGCCTTTTCTGTGGAAGCTCCTGCCCTATGGAACACTCTTCTCCCTGAAGTTCAGCAGGCCTCTAGCCTTCCATAAGGCCCTTGAGGCTTTTCCCTCAAGTGCTGGTATAAGATGAGATAACTCTATATTGGAATCTTGATTTGTTTTTAATGCATTTGGTTTTTATAGTTTTAATATAGTTTTATAGTTTTAAAGTGGTTTTTATGTTGTTTTAATATTTGACTGAGAGCCTTCCAACATTTGCTATAAGATGGACAGCTATGTACTGTTTAAATAAATAAATAAAATTTTAAAAAAGTGAGAGACAGCTCTGACTGCTCGTTCTAGATTATTTGGCTCCCCTCAAATAGCTTGCATAAAGAAGAGACAAAGGGTATTTATATCTAGACACACTGAAGGCAACTTTAAGCAAGAACTTTGCACAAGTTTAGAACCATGTCCCTACCTATTTAATAGCATGATTAAAAGAGACAGCTATTTTTGAGGGCTGATTGATTTGGGGAGTTAAAATGAAGTTTAAAAAGAATCCATTGTAGTATCCAGCAAACAAAACAAGTAGAGAGCAGGTACCCACATGAACAATTCAGGCAAAATGGATATCGATAAGCATTTATCACAAGTTGCCTGCATGCAGGGGAGAGAAAGGAAGAAAGAAATTACAAGACAACTATATGACACACTCTGCCATACATCAAAAACATTTTGGAACCAGTAGAATTCAGCTTCTGGGACTGCAAGTGGGCATTGTCCACCACCCAGAGGCTACCCTGTGAGAACAAATCATGCATTATAGAGATCGCCTGGAGATGGCAAAAACTTGTAATGTAATTTACCAGATTCCCTGCATGGATTGCCTCTATGATTTTTAGGACAGACAGGGAGGAAACTACCCACCAGACTGCAAGAATACAAGTGAGCAGTTAGATAGAGAGACCAGAACTCATTGGTAGCTTCACATTGCAATGACCAAGGTCATGCATTTAATTTTGCACTAAGGTTGTGCCAAAGCAGGAACAAAAGTAGCCAGAGAAATGATTGAAGCCTAGCAAACGGGCCCTTTGTCAGTCAACAGGAGTATCAATTTACCAGGTATTTAGGGCTAGGAGGGCAGCAGCATAACGAAACAACAATCTTAATAGCTGGCCATCAACAATCCAATTAACAACTGAAAGCCACACACAACTAGGCACTACCGGGCACAGAACAGTCCAGTGCACACATTCTGGAGAAAGAGAAGTACCCTGAGAATGGGCTTTGACACCAGTCAGAAAGCTTGGAAGAATCAACCTATAGTTCAAGTGACCAACTCAGATTGGATCCTTAATGAAGTTTATTGAAAAAAGTGACATTTTGTACCAAATATTCTTGCCAGTAGTATAGATTGAGGAAAGACACTAGCTATTTGATTTCGTTTCTAAATTCAGGAGATGGTTTGACTCGGGGGACTATTTGTAAATCAACATTTGTTGCACAGGGAGGGTGTGACATAGTTGGCATAACAGAAACCTGGTGAGACGAAACCCATGAATGGAATGGACTGATGGATGGATACAAATTGTTCAAAAGAAACAGGTCTACAAAAAGAGGAGGGGGAGTTGCACTGTATGTAAAAGAACACTATATATCTGCAGAAATGTACATGATCAAAGATAAAATCTCTCCAGAATGTATATGGGTCAATATAAAAGAGAAAAAAAATGACATTACCATAGGTGTATATTACAGGCCACCCAACCAATCAGAAAAAATAGATGAACTGTTTGCCTACCAGTTAACAAATGCATGTACGAAGCATACCACAGTAATAATGGGAGACTTCAACTATCCAGATATCAACTGGGAGACAAACTCTGCAATGAGCGAGAGATCAAACAGATTCTTCACCAACCTAGCCAACAACTTAGTCACCCAAAAGGTGGAGGAGGGAACTAGACATAAAACTATACTGGACTTAATACTTAGAAATAGACAAGAAGTGATAGAGGGAATTGAAATTGCTGGAACCTTGGGTGAAAGTGACCATGTCATACTGGAATTTAATATAATGTAAACACTAGCAATAGAAAACAATCCAACCAATGTCTTAAACTTCAAAAGAGCCAACTTTAACAAACTCAGAGAGAACCTAGGAAAGATCCCATGGATGAAAATCCTAAAGGGGAAAACAATCCAAGAAGCATGGGAAACCGTGAAAAATGTGATCACAAAAGCCCAGACCAGCACAATACCATTGAGAAAGGAAAACAAGAAATCCAAGAAGAAACCAGCATGGCTACACAAAGATCTCTCTAACAAAGTGAAAGACAAAAAAGACAAATACAAAAAAATGGAAAGAGGGGCACATAACTAAACCTGATTATTAGCAGACAGCCAGAACATGCAAAAATGAAGTCAGGAAAGCAAAGGCTCAGAATGAACAAAGACTTGCAACAGAAAACAAGGACATAAAAAAAGTTTCTTCTTCCGACGTATTAACAACAAGAAACAAAAAGTCAAGGAAACTGAGAGAGAAGATGGCAAGGAAATTACAGGCAACAGGGAGAAAGCAGAGCTGCTTACTTCATACTTTGTGTCAGTCTTCACACAAAAAGAAACTATAGCCCAATACACCAAAAAAATCACTGCAAAAGACAGACTAGAAACAAAAATTAAAATAAGCAAGGAAATGGTTAGAGAACACCTATCCAACTTTGACGAATATAAATCACTGGAATCTGACATATTACATCCCAGAGTTCTTTTTTTAAAAAAAAATTAAGATAGACATTAAGCTGGGAAGTTGAAAAAAAGGCTAAAAAGAAGGCAATAGAGTGCTATCAAAGAAAATGTTTAGATATAGCCAGCAGACGTTTAGCGAACCTTTATTTTTCATACACTGTTTGAATTTTGTTTTAATGCCATGGTGATACACAATCAAATGTAGTCAGTCTTTTTTTTTAATCCCAAAGCATCTGTTCATTAAATACAGTATAACAAAGTTTTGGATGATGGAATTATTTTTATCTAAGGATAACTAATGATAACAGCTCTTAAAACTGTTATTTTGTTTTATTTTTGCACAAAGAAATTGTATAATTTGTATTTGCATTCATTTACAAATAGAATACGTTGTTAAAATGTATTGGTGTTGAAATAATTAGTACACACATATACCTAAAACCAGTTTATTGCATTTGGCAATTGTACTAAAAAAAATCTCATTGTCAACCAATATAATTCATTTAATTTGAAATCAAGTGAAAAATTGATTTAAATTATTTTATTAAAACAAATTAATGGCAATTCTTTTATAATGCGTTTGACATGCCTGTTCTAGATAGTTGAATGCTCCAAAATAAATTCTAGACCAGGCCTGTACATGCAGCCTACCAAGCACCCTTGGACAGAGCGCAGACTTTTTTTTTAAAAAAAAAAGTAATAAAATCAGCACCACTGCCCTGAAAGTCATGTTGCCTAGTGCCTCCATGGCTTACCATGAGCACGAGCTCCAACACTGTAGATGCTCCTCTAGTCACCAAATCATTGATTAGCCCACCAGCATTCCTTTGCAGACCACAAAGATTTTTAATTTATCAGTGTGGGCCTTTCCCTTCTACAAGTTGCACAGACCTCTTCTAGATTTTCCTCTTGCCTTTCCAAGTTAACTCCTTGTCATTGAGCAAGAATTGACTTTGTAGGAAAGCATATTATCATTTGATGTATATTTAACATATGTTCTACCTTTATTTACCGATTATATAATATTTGTATGCAATCCACATGGCGAGGTTTGGGGTAACTTACAATATTTTTAAAATCATAAGATTAAAACATAAAAGCAGGGCTTTTTTTCTCATACAACACTCAGAATGGCATTCCGGCACCCTTTTTTGCACAAAAAAAGCTTTTGCACAAGCTATGGTACTCCCTCTATTGGCTTTCAAAGGCCTATTGGCTTTCAAAAGCCAATAGGAATTGCTGCTGAGCGTGCCAAAAGACCTGGCCAGCAAACGTTGCACCGGCAAGTTGTCTGCAGCGAAGGCAAGTTGGCAGGAACTTTGCATCCCACCCCGCTGCCCAACTACACCATCTCAACTAGGTAAGTAAGAGAGGATATGTAGTGGGAGGTGAGTTCTGTGGAGTCCATGTGCACTCCTTCCTTGTGCTCACCCATGTCAGCCAGGCTGGTGGCCTACCTGGTGCTGGACCTGTGCCACTGTCGCCTTGCCCTGCGTGCCTAAGTGGCCGCCCTGCATCACCTGGCCCTCACCACCTCCACCGCCTGCCTCGCAGAGCCCCACCATATAGAGTGGGCCCCACTGCTCCCACAGCACCAGCCGCACCGGCTCTGGCCCTGGGGGACAGCCTGCCACCAGCACCCCTCGCACCTGTGACCGCAGCAGCGCCCCCCCTGTGCCCGTCAAGATGAGAGTTCCGGCACCTTTTTTTTTAGAAAAACTCTCTCTCTCTCTCTCTCTCTCTCTCTCTCTCTCTCTCTCTCTCTGTGTGTGTGTGTGTGTGTGTGTGTGTGTCTCTCTCTCTCTGTGTGTGTGTGTGTGTGTGTGTGTTTGTGTGTGTGTATACAGATCTCCAATTTTGCTTTTCCACATGTTTATCATTTTGTATAATACACTTTGCAATTGATTCCTTAGATATGCAGCCTATTGATATTTTAGAAATATCTCATTTGCATGAAGTAAATTTGTATTGTAACTTAAATCCATCACCACCAGATGGATTCGTAGCTGGCTGACAGGCCGTACTCAGTGTGTGGTCCTCAATGGAACTGCATCTACATGGAAGGAAGTGTGTAGTGGGGTGCCCCAAGGCTCTGTTCTGGGTCCAGTGCTCTTCAATATCTTCATTAACGATTTGGATGAGGGGATAGATGGGGAACTCATCAAATTTGCAGACAACACCAAGCTGGCAGGAATAGCCAATACTCCAGAAGATAGGCTTAAGATACAGGAGGATCTGGACAGACTCGAATACTGGGTGCTATCTAACAAAATGAAATTCAATGGTGAAAAAAGTAAGGTTCTACATTTAGGCAGGAAAAATCAAATGCACAGGTATAGTATAGGTGGTACCTTGCTCAATAGTAGTAACTGTGAGAAGGATCTCAGAGTCCTAGTACACAATCACTTCAATATGAGCCAGCAGTGTGCTGCAGCTGCCAAAAAAGCCGACACAGTGCTAGGCTGCATTAACAGAGGGATAGAATCAAGATCAAGTGAAGTACTAATACCACTTTACAATGCTTTCGTAAGGCCACACCTGGAATACTGCATCCAGTTTTGGTCACCACGATGTAAAAAAGATGTCGAGACTCTAGAAAGGGTACAGAGAAGAGCAACAAAGATGATTGGGGGACTGGAGGCTAAAACATATAGGGAACGGTTGCTGGAATTGGGTATGTGTAGCTTAACGAAGAGAAGAGGGAGGGGGTGACATGATAGCATTGTTCCAATATCTCAGGGGCTACCACAAAGAAGAGGGAGTCAAGCTATTCTCCAAAGCACCTGAAAGCAGGACAAGAAGCAACGGATGAAAACTAGTCAAGGAGAGAAGCAACCTAGAACTAAGGAGAAACTTCCTGACAGTTAGAACAATTAACCAGTGGAACAACCTGCCTCCAGAAGTGGTGAATGCTCCAACACTGGAGGTTTTTAAGAAGAGACTGGACAGCCATTTGCCTGAAATGGTATAAGGTTTCCTGCCTGAGCAGGGGGTTGGACTAGATGACCTCCAAGGTCCCTTCCAACTTATTATTATTATTATTATTATTATTATTATTATTATTATTGTTGTTGTTGTTGTTGTTGTTGTTGTTGTTGTTGTTTGTTGTTGTTGTTGTTATTGTTGTTGTTGTTATTATTATTATTATTAATTTTATGAGCAATGTTTGAATGCATCTATTTCCTCCTTTTCCATTGGCTTTTGTAATTTGGTGAGTGTGAATTTTATTTTTTCAAATTTCATTGCTAGAAATTTGTGTGTGACTATTAACTTTCAACCAACAGCAAATTTTTATCATGGAAACTGTGAATCATGAAAAAGCTCCTAAAGTTGGCGTGGTGGGATCCTGTAATAAAGTTTTTATAGGACATGAATAACTAAGTATTGCAAGTTCAGAATTCAACTAGTATTGTTGTTGCTGCTGGAACTCTTAGATAGAAATAAAGTCATTCCAGATATATACTTGAGTGTCTTGCTTTACTTTTTCCTTATAAATACAATTAAATCCTGATCAATGATTGTACTTCGCCAGCAGAGACGTAAGGTAATAGTTCAATATTTCAACATGATTTGTTAAAAGTGATTTTCTAAAGCTAGACTTCAGCATGCAAAGAAAGCTTCTTTAAGATTTTATTCCCTAATGTTAAGTAAGCTTCCAAAAGTAAACAGTGTTACCTGTTTAGTCTCAACCCAGATCAAACAATTTATTTTGCAAACCAGGAATGATCTTTATATTAGTGGTTAGGACAGTGTGAAAATGCATGCTAAATAATGCTGCAGAATACACCATGCTTTGTATAACACAAATAAACATTCTTTTCCAATTCTACATATTAAAAAGCAAGTTTGGTAGAATTAATAAAAGAAGCAGAACATTAAGCTTATGTTCAATCAAAATGTTAACAGTGTTTTGGAGGTCTTTCCAATGAAGTACCAAGAGAATGCTTAAAATCTACCACCAGAAAAGCCCCATTGTTTTTAATGAAGAAGAGAAAAATAATAGCATTAAAACTGGATATAAAATAGGATGAATCTTCTTCGATGGACTCTGATCTCAGAAAAGAGAATGAACCAATTCTTTGGCTCCCAACATAAGGTTTCTAGCCTCAGTTTAACAATTAATTCCATTTTTATCTGCATTTGTTTGGCTTACAGGTAAAGCCAAATTATAAAATGATCCTGGGAGAAGTATCAATTTATGCTTTGTACTGGCTGATTTCCATTGTTTTCTATTACCTATTAGAGAAGGCAGGAGTCAAGAACTAGAAAGCTAAGTAGGATTTGCTCCCAATATTTATTCTGACTTGCAAATGTGGGAATATGTGGCATATTCATGTTGTAGTTGTGTATCAGACTGTATACAGCAGGACAGTTCTCCATACCACATTACCCTTTTAAGTCCTGAAGCGCATTCACTATATTTTAGAAAACAATATACTTGTATGAAAAGTGTCCACAAAAGGGTCCCCAGGTGAATTCATTCTTGCTCTTACCCCTTCCACAGCTGCTGTTACTTACAAAGCCCTTAACAACAGTGGTCTGTATAGAATTTACATTCTTGCACATATCATTTAATATTTGGCATCCTGAGTCAAATTTCTTCCCTATTTAGTCTAATAGATGTAAAACATGATGTAGACATTTACTCTTAAAAGGTGACTGAAGCCAGCTGTGCATTCACAGACTATTGGATAAAGCCAAATATTTAAAATTCATTCTGCTTGTTATAATGGGAATTTCACACATGTTATGGTAACAAACACACACAAGCTTGCTCTTCGTGTAGCTCATTGTGAGAAGCCAAAACTAAACCAGCCTCTCTAGCAGGTCTAAAAGTACCTGTATACAACCAAAGTCAAAATATTAAATTGTTTGCACGTGTGAAACATATTCAATTATCATAATTGTGCAGTCTGAAAGTAAATGTATTAGTAAAAGGAAAGGATAAAAATATTGTAAACTACAGTTTTTGTTGGAAAAGTACAATAAAGACTGTTATCTACATGGGGCTGCCCTTGAGGATCACTCGAAGGCTTCAACTGGTGCAGAATGCGGCTGCGTGAGTTGTGATGGGGGCTTCCCGATACTCCCATGTAACACCTCTACTCCGCGAGCTGCATTGGCTTCCGGTTGCCCTTTGGGTGAGATTCAAGGTGCTGGTGATGACCTATAAAGCCCTTAATGGCTTGGGTCCGGGTTATCTGAGGGAACACCTGAACACAAGCTCCCTTCGTCCCGTGCGCTCCCACAGGGAGGGCCTTCTCAGGATACCCCCAGTTAAGGAATGCCGGCGGGTTATTCCCAGGAGAAGAACATTCTCTGTGGGTGCGCCTGCCCTTTGGAATGATTTACCTGCGGAACTCCGGACCGCCCCCGATCTGCGTTCATTTCGCCGGGACCTGAAAACCTGGCTTTTCGATCTATCTGGTCTGGCATGAAGGGGTTTTAGCTGTTTAAACATTGTTTTAATTGTTGGGCTTAATTAATTTAATTTATTTTAATTTATATTACGGTATCTTTTATATTGTATTTTATGCTGCCCTGTAAACCGCCCTGAGTCCTTTGGGAATAGGGCAGTATAGAAATTTAATTAATTAAATAAATAAATAAATAAATCTCATCAGTCAATATGTAGCACATTCTGGGATAGTTCAAGAAAAAAATTAATTCAACAAAAAGTTTCAGGGAAAGAAATAAGTTTTTTTTTAGAAAAGGCCAGCACCTACACTTCAGTAAAAGAGAAATTCATATTTTATAAATAGCTGTCACATATTATATCTGTTTGTAATAAATGTCATACTTTAGGCCAAGCTGAAAGGAAATATATTTTATCCATTTTTTTCATCAATGCCAAAAATATCCTATTTTGTTGACTTTTTAAAAAGAAATTGAGGCACTGAAAGCAAATGCCAAAACTTTCAAGTTCATTGAAAGATTAAGTGCCAAAATTGATAATGTATCTTGGAATCTTCTACTAAATTTAAGAGTTGAATTAAGGGTTGTCTGGAGAGCTGTGATTTATTACCTAATTCAGGTGTGAAATCTGGCAGGTTGATTGTTCTCTTCTACTCCTAATATTACAAGAAGAAAACTGTCACCTAGAAGCCCAGAATTAAAATATAGCTATAGATCTTCTGAGAACCACACTGCCAAACAAATTATCAATGCCCTTCTTCAGTATCAGAACCAAATGATAACCAGAGTGACCAGTTAGTCTAGATGATGAACTAGTTAGCAGATTGGCAAGAATCTTTCACAATCCTAAATAGTTCTAGCCCACATGTGCAACAGCCACAGCCCTCTGACTAAAGAACTCATTTTCTGATCTGACAAATAGGATGAAAATGCCCCCCTCCTGGATACCCCTCCTCAATCTGTATAAATCATACATCTTCCTAGGCAAGATAACTACTACACCAACCAAACCCACATAAGAATTACTATTAACCTAATGACTGAGAGAGAGAAAAAACAGGCAAGCATTCTTGTGATTTGGTGTAGCCCTATTTAGACAAATGTGAATTTTGCGACATGCCTGATATTATTCTGACAAGCAGGAACCTATAAACTATGAAATCTATAATCTGGCAAGCCTTCAGCTGTTTACCTCAAGAGATAAACTGGGATGAAATAAGCTTCATCAACCAGTTCATATGGAAACTATCAGATTAAATGTCAGAATAATTCATTCATAAAGATACTTGAGAGACTATAACAGCATTAACCCAAGTCTGCTTAGGCATCAAAATAATAATAATAATAAACCTTTATTGTCAAAGTACAACATGTGTACATTGATATTAGCTGAGCCTCCCCCCGTGCTCTCTCCCCCCAACACACAGTGACAACAAACCCTCCATCCTACCACACCATGTGAACCAACTACACCACACACCGGCCTCCCAAGTCAATTCTGCATAAGTTCACAGAGATTATGTCCCATTTAAAAGCCTAACAGCCCACGGATTAAAGCTATTTTTCAGCCTGTTGGTACGGCTGGCTATACTCCTATATCTCCTACCGGATGGTAGGAGAGTAAAGAGATACCGTCCAGGGTGTGAGTCATCCCTGAGAATCTTCCTCACTCTTCCAAGGCAATGAGCCCTGGCGATGTCATCCAGTGGTGTCAGGGGACAGCCCACAATGTCTTGTGCTGTGCTCACTACCCTCTGTAATACTTTCCTGTCCGCGGCTGTCAGACCAGCATACCAAACCACAATACCATACGAGAGGATGCTCTCTATAGTAGACCAGTAAAAGAGGGTCATTAGCCGTTGTTCTACCCTGTTCTTCCACAAGACCCTAAGAAAGTGAAGCCTCTGTTGGGCCTTTCTAGCCACCTGGGTTGTGTTAACTTTCCAGGTCAGATCTTCACAGAGGTAGACTCCCAGAAATTTAAAGGAGGAAACTCTCTCTACACAGTCCTCCCTGATGTAAAGTGGGGCAGGTTCCTCCTTTTTTCTCCGGAAGTCTAACACCATCTCTTTCGTCTTGCCAATGTTTAGGTGCAAGTTGTTGTTACTACACCATATGGATAGTTTTTGTACCTCCGCCCTATATGCTGTCTCCTCCCCACCTGTAATAAGACCCACCACAGTTGTATCATCTACAAACTTGATTATCGCAGTGGATGGGTCAGATGATACACAATCATAAGTGTATAAAGAGTAAGGTAGGGGCTAAGCACACAGCCCTGTGGTGTGCTGGTGCAAAGCTTCAGGGGGGTGGACAAAGCAGACCCGACCCTCACTGTTTGTAACCAATCCCTAAGAAAGTCTTGAATCCAATCGCAGATGGCGGGGGAGAATTTCAAGTCAGTCAGCTTCTCTATGAGAATGCTCAGCAAAATGGTGTTGAAAGCCGAGCTGTAGTCAACAAAAAGCATCCTGACATAACTTCCAGGTCTCTCGAGATGACTTGCTACAGAGTGTAAAGCAGTAGCTATGGCATACTGTCTGTCGACCTATTTCCCCTGTAGGCAAATTGATGTTTATCAAAGTCCAGTGGGAGGCATGTACTAAGATGTTGGAGAACCAATCTTTCGAAGCATTTCATGACTACAGACGTTAATGCAATAGATCTGTAGTCATTCAGGCACTCAACTGCAGTTTTTTTGGGGACCGGGACAATAGTAGCTGCTTTCAAGCACGATGGTACACATGCCGTTTGCAAGGAGATGTTAAAAATCCTTGTCAGGACCCCTGCTAATTGATCGGCACAATTCCTGACCACTATCCCCAGCACCCCATCTGGGCTTGCAGCTTTGCTGGGATTCACAGCCTTCAATACAGCTCTCACTTGGTGTTCACACAGGGTGAGTGGCTGAGAGTCAGAAGGCCAGCCAGCAAAGGGTACGGGGTCTGGTCTTTTAACCTTGTAGCGGGCGAAGAAGATATTCAGCTCCTCAGCCAATGAGGCATCGGTGTTTGCCATGCTCCTCGTGCTTCCCTTATAGTTAGTTAAGTGCTGCAGTCCCTGCCATACTTGCCTCGTTATTCACTAAGTGGTTCTCCACCTTTTGTTTGTATTGTAATTTTGCCATCCTAATGCCTCTTCTGAGATTTGCCCTGGCCTCTCTGTATGCATCCCTGTCCCCTGCCTTAAAGGCAGAATCCCGGGCTCTCAGGAGTGTTCGTATCTCTGCAGTCATCCAGGGTTTACAGTTCCCGTAAACTCTAATGCACTTATCAGTTGTTACACTATCAGTGCATGTTCTAATATAAGAGAGTACGGCATCTAAATATGAATTTAGATCTTGATCTTCAAATACACTCCAGTCAGTGGTTTCAAAGCAGTCCTGCAACTGACTGAGAGCACCCACTGGCCAGGTTCTGACCCTTTTTGTGACTACCTGAGTCCTTTTCCTGAGAGGAACATACTTTGCACACAACAGGAGTGAAAGATGGTGAGATGTACCCAGGTGGGGAAGAGGGAAAGCTCTGTATGCCTGTTTCAGATTGGAATACACATGGTCCAAAGTGTTCTTCCCTCTGGTGGAAACTTGCACATACTGTACAAACTTTGGGAGAACTGTCTTCAGACAAGCTTGATTGAAGTCCCCAGCCATGACAAGAGCGCCCTCTGGGTGAGTTTGCTGCTGCCTGGTGATGACGTCATACAGCTTAGAAAGTGCCATGTTGATATTGGCATCAGGTGGAACATAAACAGCTATAATAATTACCACAGTAATTTCTCTAGGGAGATAGAAAGGCCTACATATAACAGTCATCAGTTCCACATTTGGGGAGCAATACATGTATACCAATCTGCTGTTAACACACCATTCACAGTGCATATACACACACAGTCTCAAAGATGTTGAGACTCCAAAACAGGGGTGTCAAACTCGCAACATCACGTGATGTATCGTGATGAATCATTTTTTCCATTGTCGGCAATGGGGTGGGCACGGTTTCGGCATGATGCATGTTTGACAGTTTGACACCCCAGAAAGAGTGTAGAGAAGAGCAACAAAGATGATTAGGTGACTTGAGGCTAAAACATATAAAGAACAGTTGCTGGAATTGTGTATGTCTAGTTTAATGAAGAGTAGGACGAGGGGTGATATGATAGCAGTGTTCCAATATCTCAGGGGCTGCCACAAAGAAGAGGGAGTCAAGCTATTCTCCAAAGTGCCTGAAGGCAGGACAAGAAGCAATGGATGGAAACTAATGAAGGAGAGAAGCAACCTAGAATTAAGGAGAAATTTCCTTACAGTTAGAACAATTAATCAGTGAAACAACCTGCCTCCGGAAGCTGTGAATGTTCCAACACTGGAGGTTTTTAAGAAGAGACTGGACAACCATTTGCCTGAAATGGTATAGGGTTTCCTGCCTGAGCAGGGGGTTGGACTAGAAGACCTCCAAAGTCCCTTCCAACTCTATTATTATTATTATTATTATTATTATTATTATTATTATTATTATTATTATTATTATTATTATTATATTGTTGTTGTTCTTCTTCTTATTATTATTATTATTATTATCATCATCATCATCATCATCATCATCATCATCATCAATGTTATCTCTAAATCAGATGGCATCCTGAGACACATATTTTAAACCTGATTTTCTCAAACAGAAGGCATTTCAAGATTATTTATATTTAACATCATACGTGTTAATTTAGAAGAAAAATTACACCAGAAAAAATCAATGAAACCTTAATGAATATGATTGTTACAGTGTTATCACCTGCTGCACTAATTTTAAAAATATATTCAAAATATAGACCAAGGGAATTTCTGAATGCTGCTTTGATCCATGCAATTAATGAGATTATGTTAATATTTAACTGCATTTTCATTTAAATGCATTTAAAGATTTTATTCCTCTTGGCTATGCAGAAATTAATCATGTTCAGTGAATTATATGGATATTATTTTTAAAAGCAAGTCTACAGAAACCATGTTAAGTTTTTTTTTTAATTTACATAGTGCCAATGTGCATGTCTCTAAAGCCTTGAAAAAGGAACCAAACAGAGACATAATTCAAGACAAATAATTTTTGTTGGCAGAGGTAGAATATCATAGCACTATAACCATTTGAGTTCAGCAATCTGAGTAATGGAAAATATTTCCAAATTGCTGTAACATTGTAATGACTGTGTTTGTATCATTGCAAAAGTCTGAATCTATATTGTTTTATGGACAATCTGGCCTAGAACTTAATGACTAAGACCTCCCGCCTAAAGTCAAAAGCCACAATATAGAATCACTTATAGTAGGAGCCTTTCAGTAGCTTTAATCACTGATATCATCATAGTAAATAATCAATTGAAGAATACACAGGAATGACAAAACTAACAAGATATATCCAGAATAGAATTTAACTAAATTCAAGAATGACTTCCACATACACAATGCATCACGCAGCAAGCCAAATACAAACATAGTATGGTTTCTAATGGGGGAGGGTTGTCCAAGTGTTTATAAATACTATAAATCAGTGAGAGTATAAAAAAGGAAGTTAGAAATAAAACACCTACTTTTCCAAGCAGCTCTTTCATTCTCTCTGTTTTCCTTTTTGTGGAGACTTCAGAATTAAGCACTAAACTAAAGATAGAAACCTTTTTTATATTATATATTTTATATTATAAAATATAAAAATCAAAATTATAAAATCAATTCATTTTGCAATTGTCTAAATTTATGTTCAGCTTTAATTATACAATTCAGAATAAAAAGGCATCTTTAGAAGGTTAATTGAATAGTCTTTTAATCTGTTTCTCATTCTCTAACCCTTTGTCCCCAATTCCTTCATGATAAATATTTCATCCATGTAAGTTTCCAGATGTTGTTGTTAGCTGCGAAGTCATGTCCGACCCATCGTGACCCTATGGACAACGTTCCTCCAGGCCTTCCTGTCCTCTACCATCTTCTGGAGTCCATTTAAGCTCACGCCTACTGCTTCAGTGACTCCATCCAGCCACCTCATTCTCTGTCATCCCCTTCTTCTATTGCCCTCAATCTTTCCCAGCATTAGGCTCTTCTCCAGTGAGTCCTTCCTTCTCATTAGGTGGCCAAAGTATTTGAGTTTTAGCTTCAGGATCTGGCCTTCTAAAGAGCAGTCAGGTTTGATCTCCTCTAGGACTGACCGGTTTGATCGCCTTGCAGTCCAAGTTTCCAGATAGCCCTTTTCATATCTCCACTTTAATCTGGATCTGACCTAGCATAAGATGTTTATACTTCTTTTTGCCTTTTAAGATTTTGTACTTCAATCACTTCCACATGTTCCATTCATTAGAAAGCATATAAGACAATACAAAGCCAAAGCCAAAGTAAAATGTAGTCTCGGCCGTGGTGGGATTCAAATATGTGAACAACCAGTTCTCTGTGTGGATGCTGCTTCCGGAAATCCATTCTGAGCCTGGGCAACAAAAAATTAGTTACTGGTTCTGCCGAAGTGGTGCGAACTGGCTGAATCCCACCACTAGTCTTAGCCTAGGCATGCCAGGATATGTAACTTTGAATTAGTTATAATGCAGCTTTGCATATTCCTAGAAAGATGTCCAGATCTATAATTGATTTCCCTTTGCAGGACATGCTTTGATCATGCCTAGAATACTTGCACTGGTCATTTTGAAACAGAAGACTTTCTACTCCCACCACTTTCTGCTACAATTTGCTACAATTTGTGCTGGGCAGAAATTGCTTTTACTGTTTTCAAGCAAAAAATGAATACTACTCCATTTTTTGCACACAGAGAACCTTTAACGGCACCATCACATGTAATATTTCCATGGGTTATGATATTAAAATTTATTTTAATATTACTACATATATTTTTCCAGTTTATTTTTTCTGGTTCTTCTTTTTCTTTCTTGTTAATTTCCTCACCTCATCTGAGAGCACTCCTTTTAGAATGGATTTATGGAGAGACTTGTTAACATAGCAATATAACGACATCTTTCACTATGCTACTGGCTGTCAACACCTGCCCTAAATTGTTGCTTAGTGATTCAAACTCAGCTGTCATTTGACACAGAATAACCTCTACAGAAACAGGTGGGATTTTGCCATCTCCAGAGAGATAAAACCTTTTGGTATCTCGCATCAGGAATGGAGCTTTAAAACCCAAAATATCTGGCTTTATTGCCTTCAGGTCTTAATTCTATATTTCAAGATAAGTAGGGAATATTTCTAGAATAAACCCTGAATCTGTTGCTTTCCACAGGGCATTGAGTTTGCTCCAGAAATAAGTATAGAATGTGATGTGACCTTGTTCAGCGAGAACTAAATTGAATCAAGTTCCATACTGTACTAAAAGCAGTGACTGGGAACAATGACAGAATGATACAGAATAATTACAATAAACTGAAATAGAATCCTGTTTTTAAAAAGTACTGTATAAGAGTGGGTAATTTCCAAAGACTGGAGTCTGTTCTCAGTGGGGTTGTGCACTCTCAGAAAGAAGGCATGTATATTGTGAGAATTCCTAGAGATATTGTTGTCATTGGTCTTTGTGGCCATAGTGTTTATTACCAGCTTTGGTTTCTCCCTCTTTTGCCTTTCTTTCCTTTTCCCTCCAATTTATTATGTTTTTGTTATAATTATTTTAATTTATTGGCCTTTACTTATCTGCAAAATACCTTTGGAGCATGCTTGGCTTTACTCCAGAAACAAACTTTACTGCAAAATATCTTATAAATATATTGTTCTTGCTAAATTTTAAAAGAATATTTCATTGCTATCTCATTTTCCCACTTTCACCAATGATTCAGAAATACATTCAGAATGCACCATGCCTTAACTTCCAGATGAGTCACAAATTGACCGACTGAAGATGTCTCTGAACACTGGAGATAATGACCACTGTGAAGAATGAAGGACCTGTGAGTGGACCAGTTCTTCGAAATCTCTCTGGGAAAGAGGGAGAATGGGAGCTCACCCAGGAGTGCCATGAATGTAAGTGAAGGGATCATAAAACAGCAATCCAGCATTGGCCGAGGGCTGAGGGAGATGACATCTTTGCTCTCAGCAGAGGTAGGACTTTGATAAGGACACTCAGCCAGCTAAAGTCACTTTCTAATCACATTAGGAAATGTTCAGTTTAACAACTTTGTGGCTATTAGTGACTATCAAAATGGCACAAAATACAAATCAAGAAAAGGATCAGGACATAGGAAACCTGTGACAAATCCTTGATCGTGCCTCTTTATGGGATTTACAATATTGGCTGGTGAAAGCTTTGACATCTCCTCTTGAATGCCTAGATTGATGAAAAATCAAGTCCTGTGGTGCCATTGGAATAGGTTAAAGGTCAAGATTATGGAGAACTGAAAGAACGAATGTCAAACTGGACTATTTTATCAGGGTTAAACTATTTGTTTGATATTTCTGGTAACTCCTAAAGAACGTTTTGCAAATTGGACTGAATGAAAGTTAGGAAGAAGGGTTTTTTTTTAATTTGTAATTTTAAAAGAGTGTGAAATAGTGTTAGCCTCAGTATGATGAAGTTGGAAGCCACTTCTTTATTATTCTTTCTTTCCTTTTTTTCTTTGCACTTCTAATTTTTTTCTCTTTTTTCTTTTACTTGCACTTTCTAAACTTTAACTTTTATTTTTCCTTCTAGTTTAATTTGTATTAATTTTTATTCCATTTAGTTTAAAAAAACATCAATAAAATTATTAGAAAAACAGAATGTACCAATCCTTGTTTCAGGTGCTTCCTTCATACAAAAGTGCAATCTTTTTGCAATCC
The DNA here is from genome assembly GCF_947247035.1 of Vipera ursinii. Classification (NCBI taxonomy): domain Eukaryota; kingdom Metazoa; phylum Chordata; class Lepidosauria; order Squamata; family Viperidae; genus Vipera; species Vipera ursinii. Next base: position 259,273,776 of record NC_139513.1, read on the forward strand.
CTAAAACCATCCAGTGAAACTCAGTGGAAGCCTCCAATTAATGGCAGCATTTGGATGGGTTTAATAAACCCATTTTTCTTTTTCTAAAATGTTTCAAATCACACTAAATAAAAGACGTTCACAATTCTGCCTCTCCGCCATGTCCTCTGATGCCTCCAAACTCTAAAAACAGATTTTAAAAGTAAAATTCCAGTTGCAAAAGTGACTGATAAAAAGCATGAATGACAATTGACAACTTTGACCAATTCATCCGACCCCACCCCTATTCTAGCCTTGGAATTCAATTTGAATGGCCAATATTTCTTGAAAATCTGAGTGCCTCACCAGATTGCACTAAAGATGACAGTGCCCATTGATGGTAGGCCTAAAAACCAGAGATTATGGTGTCATGCAACACCAGGCAATATATGAGTCATTCAGCCCCTTTGAAAGCCTCTCACATCTGGCTAGCAGTGAATGGGGCCACTGTCAAACCATTTTCTGTTGTCGTACCTGGTTCCTCGTGTTTCAATTACAAGCTTTCAATAAAGGAATTAGGAGAGTCTGGGGGAATATGGCTATAGTTCACACAAGCTCTTAAACAAAGGGACCCCTGTTCCTCATTAGGGTCCTGCACTTAATTAGGAAGTGAGCTTATTGATGGCTAGCTGTTCTGAAAGAATCAGTCATTTACAGCAGAACAGTTTAGCAGTGAGTCTGTAGAAGTTTATTTCAATGAAATATTACCCAATGGCCAGCAGAGAGATGTCTTTGTTTTATCTAATGTCTTATAGCCATTGGCTTGACAGGAAAAGATGAGGAAGAGGTTATGTTTTCTTTTACAGCCAGAACTGACAAGGGAGTGGCATTAGAAAGGGAAATATATCACTGCATCAGATGGTTAATTGTTTTAGGAACACTACATTGCAGCATAAATGCTTCCAGATAGCACCATGGTGCCAATTCCATTACTTTGGGCTTAGAGTTCAAGGTCAAATCACTTACTTGTCTGACAGTTTATCACATTATGTTTGGAAAGTGCTGATTTTATTGGTTTCTAAAATAAAGTAATGCTTTCAATCCAGATAGGCTGAAGAATGTCTCTTTTGGCAGGGTGACTATCAGCAAGACTGAGAATGGGGCTGAGTAGGATCACTTTCTGCTAAAAGATGTTTCACTACAGACAAAAGCCTTCTTGTAATTACATTCTTCTCAAAATGCCTTTTAGAACCCTTCCCAGTTATAATATACCTCAGATATTAAACTGTTCAAGCTGTTCATAGGCATTTTCACTAAGAGTAATTAAGGATTTCCTTCCTTGATACATGATAGTATGCTCTACTGTAGTAGGAATAACTAAATCTATCACTCAGGTCTCCACATTATGTATTTCAAATGTGTGAATCCAATTCAATTTGGATTGCAGTAGCATATTCCTGGATCAGGAGTTCCTGTATTCAGTCACTCAAGCCCTGGTAATCTCATGCTTGAATTACTGCAATGCGCTCTACATGGGGCTACCTTGGAAGAGTATCTGGAAGCTTGAACTGGTGCAGAATGCAGCTGCATATGCAGTTCTTAGGAAATCTCAGGATGCCTGTGTTACATTTCTGTTCCATGAGCTACATTGGCTGCCAGTTTACTTCTGGGTCCAATTCAAGGTTATCACCTTTAAAGTCTTTAATGACATGGGTCCAGGCTATCTAAGAAACTAGCTCATCCCTATGGGATTTGCCCACTCCACCCATGCCAGCAGAAAGGGCATGCTGCAGCCCCTGCCAGCTAAGGGATTCCAGCTGGCAAGGTCCAGAAGAAGAGCAGTTTCTGCATGGCTCCTGCTCTCTGGAGCACCTTCTCCCTCGGGTACAGTTTTGACCTTCTGAATTTCCTCGAAGACAGGGCTATGCCAATTAGCCCATAATGTTGGGGCACCAATGGGAGCATGGCACATTGCAGGAAGCTAATGGAATAGAGAAGACCCCATCTGATCCCTGAGCATGTTTTTCTCCCTCCCCCCTTCTCCCTCCTGCTCAGTTTCATTTTAACTGAATTTTTAAATTTAAGATCTTTGTTGTTTTAATGTTTTATACTGCATTTTATTCAATATCTGTAAGCTGCCTAGGCAGGTATTACCACAAGATGTATTCGTAACTGGCCACCAACCACACTCACCGTGTAGTCCTTAATGAGCGTTGGTGGAGCAGTGGGCTAATGCCTCCTTAAGTAACACCAGCTGCCTGCAATTAGTGCAGGTTCGCATCCCACCAGGCTCAAGGTTGACTCAGCCTTCCATCCTTCCGAGGTAGGTAAAATGAGGACCCAGATTGTTGGGGGCAATTAAGCTGACTTTGTAATAATGCCGCTTGGGGTGTGTGTGAAAGCCCTAATAAGCAGGCATATACATAGAATGAAGGCTACTGCTAAGTTTGTAAGCCGCCCTGAGTCTTCGGAGAAGGGCGGGATATAAATGGAATTAAAATAAAATAATAATAATAATAATGGAGCTGCATCTACATGGAGAGAAGTTTGCAGTGAGGTGCCCCAAGACCCTGTCTTAGGCCCAGTATTCTTCAAGATCTTCATCAATAATTTAGACAAGGGGATAGAAGTGGAACTCATCAAATTTGCAGACAACACCAAGCTGGCAGGAATAGCCAATACTCCAGAAGATAGGCTCAAGATACAGAAGGATCTTGACAAACTTGAACACTGGGCGCTCTCTAACAAAATGAAATTCAGTTGGTAAAGTTCTACATTTAGGCAAGAAAAATGCTCAGGTATAGAATAGGTGCACAATCCCTTAAATATGAGACAGCAGTATGCTTCAGCTGCCAAAAAGCCAGTGTAGTCTAGGCTGCATAATAGAGGAATAGAATCAAGATAATAATGTTGGTGCTCCAACATTGGAGGTTTTTAAGAAGAAATTGGGCAACCATTTGTCTGAAATGGTATAGGGTTTCCTGCTTGAGCAAGAGGTTGGACTAGATGACCTCCAAGGTCCTTTCCAACTCTGTTATTCTGCAATGGGTGGCATACAAATTTGTTAAATACATATAAATGGAATAAATAGATAAAATTTATATAGAAAACTTGTCAGAATTAAGCTAGCTTTTACCTTCTGATTCCACTGGTATTCTATCCAGGTTCTTTTTAACTTCAGATCAAACAGAAGTGAATATGTATCCACTAACCGACCATTAAATGGATCAGAGTTAGCAAATCTTTTTATTGGAACCTTCATATTCCTACACTAGAGGTCAGGTGTGCAGAATGTAATGGACATGTAGGTCTTTAAAAGCTGTTTAAGCAGATCTTTACTGTGTAAACTGATGTTGAAGATGGTGCTGTAGAAGATGTGATTTGACTGGAAGGGATGCTGGGCATTTCTGCTTCGTGTTTAAATTGTGTTTCAATTTATTATTGAGTTTAGCATTTTCTTACTCATTCTGAGCACCATTCATTAAAACAGAAGTCCTATTTCTTTACATTTATAAATGTCAGAAATATAACAATGTTTCATTTAATTCACTAGGAATACATTTAAACTGTCTGGCTGTCATAGGTATCTTTGGTGGGACTTAGAAAGGCAAGGCATTGTTCTCATTGTTCACAAACTACATGAATTGGGTTTTATGTTATATTTTGAATTTCTATTCAACTATCAAATTATTACACTCCCTTCAGGATGCTCATATGGTCTCCAGGCTATCTAAACACTCCTTGATAGGAGAGAGAGAGAGAGAGAGAGAGAGAGAGAGAGAGAGAGAGAGAGAGGGGGGGGGGGAAAGATTTTATTTTTTCATTTAGAGTAATCCTTATATTTTCATACAATTACTACGTTCAGTTTTAGAGTTGCTGCATTTAGTTTTCTTTTATTAATGAAATGCATCGCTTCAGTTTACAGTATTGGGATGTATTTATTTATTTATTTTTATTACATTTATATCCCGCCCTTCTCCGAAGACTCAGGGCGGCTTACAAGCTTAGCAGTAGCCTTCATTCTATGTATATGCCTGCTTGTTAGGGCTTTCACACACACCCCAAGCGGCATTATTACAAAGTCAGCTTATTGCCCCCAACAATCTGGGTCCTCATTTTACCTACCTCGGAAGGATGGAAGGCTGAGTCAACCTTGAGCCTGGTGGGATGCGAACCTGCACTAATTGCAGGCAGCTGGTGTTACTTAAGGAAGCATTAGCCCACTGCTCCACCAAGGCTCATGTAACCAATGGAATCACATGAGCAGCAGAAAGATATTCAATAACACAGGAGATTTTATTTCGATCTTCCAACCTGCACACCTCCAAATCTTCTCTCAAGGATTGATACTCCCTGTAGTAAACATGTGAAGTATATGGGAGCTGGAAAGAGTGGCGGGAAAAGGGAGCCTGATATGCAGTCTTAGGTGTGCCCAAATATCTTTCTCTTGGTGCCCTAGCATTAAGAATAAATTAACAATTGGTGGCAGGAGCCAGAAGTTTCAGACCTTTTGCTAATTCATTGCATCACTAACCATTTGGCCTGCGTGCAATAGAAACATGGAAAAGAACATCAATGTAAGAAAAGAGAAAGTTGATATAGCACAATGAGAAGAAGAAAACAGCTCTTGAGTTTTCTTTGGTAGGCTGAACATGAAATGAATCATTTGTCTTTGGAAGCAAAATTGGCAGGATTTAAATTTGAGAGTTCATGCTATTATAAGTGAATAGTTTAGTGCCCCAGTCCAGTTTCTCAGCTATACAATATAACTAATATCAAACTATACACTAATTACCATAGTGGTATCAGAATGATATGCTATATACTCCATTCTGTATATTGTTTCAGGGCATAATGGGGTATAGTAAAGTGATCAATCATTTAAAAAGCAATGGTAGTAATATAAGGTTCTGGGTGTTTTCTATTTATTCCCAAAGTAATGCCCACAATTTACTCTCATGTAGTAATGGTTTGGATATATGTGCACAGAGTTTCTCTTTCAGATGTATATAGCTTAAAACAGGGGTGTCAAACTCAATTTCATTGAGGGCCGCATCAGTATTGCGGTTGCCCTCAGGGGGCCAGGCGGGTGTGGCCTGGGTGGGCGTGGCCTACTGGGTAGGCGTGGCTAAAGTGCGTACGTCCTACTGGGTGGGCATGGCCAGCTCTACATCGTTCGCATCAAGGGTGCCTATGGGGGCCTGGGCAGGAGTGGGACAGATCTGAGGGTCTCTGGCAGGAGGAGGGTCTCTGGGCCAGGGCCAAGGCAGTGGGGGCCGTTCCCTCACTGTTTCCAGGATGGCTTTGCGGGCCATCAACACTCAACACACACAATTTTCTAGGCCCAGATTCTTACAAAAGCAGCCTATGTATTATGCTTCATTCATTTATTCACTCATTCATTCAATTTATATAGCTGCCCATCTCACTTTTACACTAGATGGCTTATAATAAAATGAATAAAATACCAAAAAATACACAACATAAAAAAACCCTATAGCAGTCAGTTATCTAACCAAATGGAAAGCAGATCTGTTCAAAGCAAAGTGCCATCATCCAACATCATCTTTATTTACAAGAAAGTCTGTGGGTATCACAAATCTGGCTAAACACTCTGGTAGTCATTTTCTGAATAGACAAATACCCTGGCTAGGATGACCAGATATCCAGGAGTATATCAGGCAGGCTAACGTTTTTTAAAAGCAGGCTAGTTTTTTTTTTAAAAAAAAACTTTGCCATCTGTCCATCCTAATGCTCTGGCAGACTTACATTTTATCCATCATTTTTGTCTGGTCTGTTTCACATTTGTTTCCCATAGAGTTACCATCTTTGCACTGCAAATGCCTGGATAACCTCTAGGTGGCAGCAAAGAATTAGAGATGTCTGTATTTCATTGCTATCATCTACCGATTATTTTGATTTTTGCTGCCCAAGTATTTATGTTGTCATACTAACATGATGATCCATCTCACAGACAAGTGACTCCAGGCAGTTTATAACAAAACTAAAAACAATAAATACCAAGAATTAATATTACAGCAAGACCCAATTTGATCTAGTGGTTAAGACACTGGCTAGAAACAAAAGTCAGTGAGCTCTAATCCCACCTTAAGTATGAAAGCCGGTTGGGTGACTTTGGGTCATTCACTCTCTCTCAACCACGGAGTCAGCCTTGGGTACAAGCTGGTCAGTCAATTCCTGTTTGCAAACTATGCATCAACCCTCAGCTCATCAGAAGAAAGCAAACACTGCAATTGTGGGGGGAAAGCTAGGAAGGTAAAAATATTATTATTTAAAATTTTAAAATTATAAAAGGCACAAAACAAAAAGATAATAAATGTACATTGAGCAACATACAGGTGTTAATTATACCAGAGCCATCTTAATATTTCACCAGTGCCCTGGGATGCCAGGCTTGATGGCCAACCAATTTTTAAGGGACTTCCACAAAGCTAAAAGGGATGAAGCTAGTCATGGGGAAAAGTATGGTCCATAAAGCAGGGATCATAGCGGAAAAGGCCCATTGCCTAGAATTTCCCAACTGAAGCTCCCTAGCTGATAGAATCCATAGCATGCCCTCTCTGCTAGATCTGATGGCTTTACCCTTCAAACATCTAAATGGATGTCCAAAGGAGTCTGCATGGTGATGGCAGAGAAGAATGTTCTGGTTGGAAGGAAATACCAAGGAAAGACAGCAAAACAAATTTCCAGTGATGTTTGCCAGGATACTTTTTACAGTTGTCTATCAGGACAGCTGATTCTACCATGATCTCCCATAAAAACAGAAAAACATTCTTTGTGTGATGCATTATTTATGTAATTATTATTCAAATTGTCACCCATGTCACATGTATGATCAGCTTAGTAAAAATTAAGTATCAGTCAAATACATCAGAAGAAAGCAAACACTGCAATTGTGGGGGGAAAGCTAGGAAGGTAAAAATATTATTATTTAAAATTTTAAAATTATAAAAGGCACAAAACAAAAAGATAATAAATGTACATTGAGCAACATACAGGTGTTAATTATACCAGAGCCATCTTAATATTTCACCAGTGCCCTGGGATGCCAGGCTTGATGGCCAACCAATTTTTAAGGGACTTCCACAAAGCTAAAAGGGATGAAGCTAGTCATGGGGAAAAGTATGGTCCATAAAGCAGGGATCATAGCGGAAAAGGCCCATTGCCTAGAATTTCCCAACTGAAGCTCCCTAGCTGATAGAATCCATAGCATGCCCTCTCTGCTAGATCTGATGGCTTTACCCTTCAAACATCTAAATGGATGTCCAAAGGAGTCTGCATGGTGATGGCAGAGAGAAGAATGTTCTGGTTGGAAGGAAATACCAAGGAAAGACAGCAAAACAAATTTCCAGTGATGTTTGCCAGGATACTTTTTACAGTTGTCTATCAGGACAGCTGATTCTACCATGATCTCCCATAAAAACAGAAAAACATTCTTTGTGTGATGCATTATTTATGTAATTATTATTCAAATTGTCACCCACGTCACATGTATGATCAGCTTAGCAAAAATTAAGTATCAATCAAATACATGCATTTGCTTGAAAGGGGGAGGTGCAAGAAAAAAAAAGAGAAAGGTGGGCAGTATGAGACAGAGAAACCTATGCATCTATTTGTATGTGTTTGTGAATAAGTGGAAATAGTTAAACATTCTTTTCTATTATGATATATTTTTAATGGGAGGTAACATTTAGGTGTTAAGAACAGTCACTCATTGCTGCAATGCTGTCTTGCATTCTTCTTTCTTAGTGTATTTTAATGGTCATCCTATTCATGGCAACCATTTCCTGAGAACTATTGCAACATATCCTCAGGACTCCAAATTTGCCTATAGGCTGGTTCCCGCACTAGAGTTTCTGCATATAATCTAATAATTTGCAAAGCATTAAAAAAAACTGAAATCAAAGCAGATTGATTTGATTTGATTGAAAGAAGGCTTTCCATTATAAGTCCACAAGATACATTGGCTGAATTAAGTTTTAACTGGAATTATTTAAGTTACTTAAATAGATTATACGGTAGGGTTTTTTTTTCCTGTTCATTGCATAAATAAGAATAAAAAATTAAAATGTTAGCTATGGCAAATTTGGAACAGTTGGATTTTATGAATAGGGCTCAGGACAAATGCCAAGTGCTGATCAAAAGGAATAAGGCAGCAGCATTGTTTAATGAAATGCTGATGTGTTCCTCTTGAGTTTACTATGGTTTACCAAAGGACTCTTCGGATAGATTGACTGTGATGAGTCTGAAAAGTCTGAGGCTTCCAATATTGCCTCAAAATATAGAACTTGCCATATCATATTTATTTATTTATCTAAATGTTTATCGTTCACGCACTAGCTTAAGGATCTGAAGAGTTATAATCCATAAAATACAAAAGATAAAACCTAAAAGTGAATAAACATAAACAATAAATTAAAACAACATTAATCATAATTGAAAGGCACAAAGTTTTACAGGGGATGGTAAAGCACCGCAGCAAGTTATCGTTGTTAAATCCCAAACATAACCAAGGAAAACCTGTTCTTCACCTGGCATTGAAAAGCAAATAATATTGGCATCAAAAGCAACACAAGATCAAAAGATGTGGAGAGATCTGGCCCATAGAATCGCCAAGAGTCAGACACAACTAAATGGATAACATCATCTTCCTTATCACTGGCTCCAAGCTTTGCTCCAGAAGATGAACAGTCCAAAACTGAGGAGTGCATCAAAGGAGGCACTGAGGAAGATTTTTCTTAATACCAGAAAGACTCTCTCAAGGATCAGTCAAACAGAAGGGTAAAGGCAGGTATGATATAATCAGGTATGATATAAATCAGGTATGATATAATCTCTAAAAGTCTCACATTCAAGTCAAGGTGCATCTTCAAGTCTTTCTCAAAAGACACAAAAAGAAATAATCTAATCAGATCATGGGCGAATGAACTTGTTGTGGCTTTTAAGTATAAATTCCTCATGTTTATTTTATATGGGAAAGGGAGAAAGACGGTTTTGGAAGAGAGTCTATAATCCTATTCAGGCAATATGTTCTCATGAACAGTTCAGTAGAAAAGGAGTAGTCAGCCAAAAGAAAGCCTTAAATAGCCAAATAGCTTTAAGTGGGCCTCAAATGAAGAAAATAAATCTGATTCTCTATTTTGCAAAATTGTTTAAGAATTTGAGAAGAGACCAAGAATAATTCCTAGAGCGTGGATATCAGTTTCTGTCCAGCCAGCATAGTCCATGATCAGGACTGATGTAGTTATAGTTTGAAACATCTGAGACAAGGTTACCATATATTAATAACATACCCATTATCCAAATTTGAATGATTTCAGCAAAGTAGAATATTGGTAAGGTTGAGGAAATGCCAAAGTTCCCCAAATTTGAAAACAAATAGAAACCAGCTTCAGACAAAAAAGCCAAGACCAAGTTAAACAGTCATTGTTCAAAGAATATTGGTAGACTGTTGGAAGAGAAAATTGAAAACTGGGCAGCAGGGGAACATGGCAAAACAATGTTCTGGAGGATGGCTGAGCAACTTGAATAGGCACTCTCCAAACTGAAATATTTTAGTGCAATTCTTACTTGTTTTCACATATTTCACAAGAGCAAAAACCTAAAATGGTCCACAAGGGCACCTTTGACAGTTAACCTCTGTCAGTTCCATCTCTTTAATGAGTAAATCTGATTTTTTTCATTCACCTTTATGATTCTTTACTTTTAGTTGCATGCTTTACAAGTTATATGTGAGAAAGACCCTCTAACGGTAACAGAACTGGTAAGATTGTAGCCTCAGTTGTTTATTCAATAACTGGATTTACAAATGCAGCAGATGAGAATTAATACTTCAGAAGCAGTGTTTTGTTAAGCAATGGTGTAATTAGGTTCTGTTTATCCTTACTGTGGCACTAACCAGGGTCCAATGCCTTAGCATTCATCAAGGTATTAGTCCATTTGCATGATTTTTGGCACAGATCAATTTCACCATATTGTGAACCACAGCTTGAATGGAAAGTATGATCATCTTTCACAGAATGAACAGCTTCATCTTCCTCATCAGATTTGTTTAAGAGTTTTCAATCATGTAGATGTAGACTTGGATTTTTGCCATTGGACCTCACATGGTGCTGCATTGATGAGAATGGCACATGCGTCACACTCTGAATAAGCCTTCAGTGATTCCAGCTTATTTACCGCAGTAAATCAATATGCCATACACCAAAACAAGCCTCAGGCCCCCTTTTCCCTGCTGAGAACTTAATAACTTCAAATAATCTCCTGAAAATGTATTCAGGTGTTATGGAACAGAGAAATCCTAGCAATATAAGCTATTAAAAAGAAGAGATTAGGTATTTAAAATAGCATACTAATATGAATATTGTGGTAATTATGATGTCATACATGGATAGAATATTGAGTTAGGAATGGGATGGGAAGAATCAGACTGAAATTCCTTGACCTTGACCTTGACTTGGAGTTGCCTTTCATCTTATTTACCCAATTGAAGTTATTTGTGAATACAATATTGGGTGGAGAGAGAGTCACAATAGTTGCCTTTAATTTTTGACATAAGTAAATGATACAATATACTCTGCTTCATCAAATGATTTACAGTATTTAAAGTTTTTTCACGAACAGTTCATTATTCTAATTTAATATTCTTTTCTTGGGACTTCCGGTGGCGGCGCGGCGCCGGAGACAGCCTTTTCGGGCTGCCCGCGGCTCAGCTGTGTTGTTTTCACCCGAAACAGCGCCGATCAGCTGTTCGGGTGGATTGGAAGCCCCCTCCTCGGGAGAAGAGGAGGGGGTGAGGCCCCAGGTAGGAGTTGAGTTCTCCGGGGCCGCCTGAGCTTAAAGCTTGGGCGGCTGAAGGATTGAACTCCCCCGTAGCCTGGGTTGCTCCCAGCTGTTCAGCGTCTCTGCTCCGGGATTTTTGGAGCGGAGCCAGGCGTTTGCAACCACCCCTGCCAGAAGGAAAGACTATGGAATAAAAGGAGCAGGCAGAGCGGTACAGGAGGATAAGGTGAAGAGGACTTTTATTTTTACTCTCTAGCTTAATGGACTTTATAAACTTAAAGTGAAAGTGTGCAACAAGTGAAAGTAAAAAGATGGCGGCTAAACCTCCCTCAAAAACTCTTCGGAGTGCTGGAATTTCCCCGGTGCAACAGACATCGTTGCAAGCTTTGCTTCCTCCTGCTGCATTGACATCGAAGGATTTACAAGATGCTCTTGAAAAACAAGCCCAGGTAATTTTGGAATCACTGGGTGATAAATTGGCAAAGATGGAGGAGAAATTGGAGAAATTGGAGGAGAGAATAGAAGAGAGGATGGAAGAGAAGTTCAGTGCGATGAGGGTAGACATTTTGTCTACAGTGCATAGTGTGGCTGAATGTGTGCAAGATCTGGATGAAAAAGTGGAAGACCTGACTCAAAAGAATGTCATATTAGAAGTAAAGGTACTGGAGAATGAAGATTTAAGAGACAAAATGGACAGAGAACTGAGTCTTGTTCAATATCATCAGATGCAGTATGCTGTTAGAATCAGAGGCTTAAAAGAAAATATTAAGGAAGACCTAAAGCAGCTGATTTCTGAGGCTCTGGAAGCAGTATTGGGTCAGCCAGCATCTGAAATAAAGGGATGCATGGATAAAGTGTTTTGTGTAAATTCATGGATTGCTAGACAGAGAAAGCTACCTAGAGATGTGGTGGTTTATTTTGCAAAGAGGGAAACTAGAGATGAAGTTATTCAAGCTGCCTATGATACTAAAGTTGTGATTGCTGACCAAGAAGTTTTGGTTTTAAAAGAAATTCCTCCAAAGATTTTAAGGAGAAGGAAGGATTTTGCATTTCTTGTGCAGGAACTCAAACAACATGATATAAGGTTCAGATGGGAGATTCCAGTTGGATTGGTGGCGATGCATGAAGGCAAAAGGTACCGTCTGGTTACTGTGACACAGGCGCATGATTTTTACAATAATGTTTTAAAAGCAACCCCACTACCACTTCTGGAAGCTGTAAAGGGATCTGGAGAAGGAAAACCTCAAGAGGCTGAAGCTGGACAGACAGAGGAGAATGGTGCTGGAGGAGATCAAGCTACAACTTCTTTGGCTGATCCTGGAGAGCAGAGGGTGACGCGTGCCGCTTTAAAACGAGCAAAAAAAATAAAAGAACAAGATCAGCAGAAGTTTATGGAACTTTCAAAACGTACTTACAGCCAAGCAGTGGGAGGAGCACGGCCTAAAGGAGATAGTGGGCCTATTAAAGATGTGCTCCAACAGCTTTGGGATGACATGCATGGCGACTAAATTTTTAACTTGGAACGTTAATGGACTAAATTCACCACAGAAGAGGAAGAAAGTTTTTCAATATTTAAAACAATTCAAGATAGATGTTATATGTTTGCAAGAAATGCATATTAGGGTTATGGACCAAAAGTATTTATCGAACTCAAGGTTGGGCACGCAATTTGTTGCTTCTGCAATGAATAAGAAAAATGGAGTGGTTGTTTATGTTAAAAGTGCTTTAACAGCGGACTTAATTGAAGCAGATAAGCATGGAAGATACGTTATGATAGAGTTGCTGTTAGAAGGTAAAAAGACGCTTTTAGTTGGATTATATGCTCCTAATCAACAACAAGCTGATTTTTTTAGTTTACTTCACACAAAGCTTACTCAGTTGGATTATAAATCGTTTATTTTTATGGGGGATTGGAATGGTGTTTTGGATGTACAGATGGACAAGGCTGGTTCTTTTAAGCGCGTTCCAAGTCATGCTAGACTGCCTAAATCCTTTTTTGAAATGAAGGATGATTTGGAACTGCGAGATATTTGGCGTGATATACATTTGCATGAAAAGGATTATACTTTTTTTTCTGACAGACATCAATCTTTTTCCAGGATCGATTTTATTTTGCTGACTAATGACTTTTTTTCTAGGATTAAGAAGGTGAAGATATGTGCAAGAACTATTTCTGATCACAGCCCAGTTTGGCTAGAGATTAATAAGGAGAATAGAGATAGGCGCTCGTGGCGCGTAAATGAGAATTTGTTTAGAAATCAGAGAAATGTGGAAGAATGTAAACAGCGGATGAAGGATTTTTTTGAAATTAATATGAATAAGGATACTTCTATGGACATGGTTTGGGATGCTAGCAAGGCCTATATGAGAGGGGTGTTGATATATATGAATAATAAACACAGACGTACTTTGGAAGCCAGGAGGAAAGAATTGGAGAATGAAATTAAGGAAAAAGAAAAGGCTTTGATTTTGAATCCAGCGGATGTGAAGACTAAGGAGGTTATTAAGCTATTAAGAGGACAATTTGATAAATTAATGGCTGACCAAGTGGCAACCAATTTGCGGTTTGCCAGGCACAACACCTTTTGCAATGCTAATAAGCCAGGTAGATGGCTAGCTTACAGACTGAGGAAAAAGCAAAGGGCTTCTAATATAGATAAAATTGAGCATAAGGGAAGGGTTGTGTTTCAACAGGATCTTATTAAGGAAGCTTTTGTGGATTTTTATTCTAAATTATATGCTAAGGAGAAGATTAATGAAAAAGACATTGATGTATATTTGGAGAATGCTAGCATCCCGGTTCTTACGCAAGCACAAAAAGAGGGGATTAATCAATTGATAACAGAAGAAGAAATTCTTATAGCAATTAAGGAATTGAAGGTGGACAAAGCGCCAGGTACGGATGGTTTGACTGCGGCTTATTACAAAAATCTACAATTAGAGATGATAAAACCGTTAAAGGAACTGTTCCAGACAATTCAGAGGGGGGGAAAGGTGCCTCCGTCTTGGAGAACTGTTTTTATTTCTTTGATTCCCAAGGAAGACCAAGATGCTACTCAAGTTTAAAATTATAGACCGATATCACTTTTAAATACAGACTACAAGATATTTGCTAAGGTGTTGGCTAATAGACTGATGAGGGTTCTGCAACAGGTGATTCATGGGGACCAAACGGGGTTTATTAGTGGTAGGCAAATGAAAAATAATGTGAGGCATATAGTTGATGTATTAGAGTTTTTGGAAAGGAACAACCAGATCCCTGCGGCGCTATTTTTTTTAGATGCTGAAAAAGCTTTTGATCAATTGAATTGGCAATTTTTGATGAAAGTTTTAGATAAAATGAATTTTGGGGATAATTTTTTGCAACCAATTAGGGCATTATATCAAAAACAAACTGCCCGAATAATAGTTAATAATAGCCTGACAGAAGCATGTAATATTGAGAAGGGCACAAGGCAAGGGTGTCCGTTATCGCCCTTGTTATTTGTGTTAACATTGGAGATATTATTGGTTAAAATACGGAATTCGGAAAAAATTAAGGGTATACAAATTAGAGATCAGGATTATAGATTGAGAGCGTTCGCAGACGATCTGGTTGTTACAGTGACCCAGCCGGAGAACTCTGTTGTGGACCTGATGGAGATAATAATACAATATGGGAAGGTTTCTGGATTTAAAGTTAATACACAAAAAACTAAAATCCTGGCCAAAAATATGACAGCTTCGCAAAAGGCTCTCTTAGAAGGATTAACTGGATTTGAGATTGTTAAAAGGGTAAAATATTTGGGGGTGCTTCTGTCGCCCTCTAGTACAAAGTTATATAAAAATAACTATGAAAAATTATGGGGGAAAATTCAAAAAGAAATGGAGAGCTGGGAAAAATTGCAATTGTCTTTGTTGGGGCGAATCGCAGCAGTGAAAATGAATGTCCTGCCTAAATTCTTATTTTTATTTCAAATGATACCGGTTCTTAAGAAAGATTCTAACTTGGAGGAATGGCAGCGAGGTATCAATAAATTTGTTTGGGCAGGGAAAAGGCCACGAGTTAAACTTAAGATTATGCAGGATACTCGTGAAAGAGGTGGTCTTAAAATGCCTAATTTTAAATTATATTATGAAGCTGCTGCGTTAGCAGGAATAAGTGATTGGATCAATTTGACACAAGAGAGATTATTAAATCTTGAGGGCCACGACTTGTTGTTTGGCTGGCATGCATATTTGTTGTATGATAAGAAGGTAGATAATGTGTTTAGAGTGCATATTTTAAGACAGGCATTGTTGAGAGTTTGGAAGAAGTACAGACATAAGCTAGATTGTAAGATACCATTGTGGGCAATCCCAAAACACGCAATAGAAAATATAAATGTTGGTTTTAAACATGATGTGACTACGTACAAGGAGATTTTAAGCTTGGAAAGAAATGTCTGGTGTTTGAAACCATATAGCCTCTTGCGAGATGAGAAGATTGTTCAAACTTGGTTTCAATATACTCAGCTACGGGCCAGGTGGAAAGAAGATCAGAAAAATGGTTTTACAATGACTGATGAAAATCTGATAAAGCAAATCAGAAATCAGGGTCCAGTACATATTAAACGGATATATCTTGCTTTGATAGAAATTGACTCAGAAACAGAACTTGTTAAAGATTGTATGATTAAATGGGCCCAAAACATCCAAGAAGTTATTACAATGGACACGTGGGAAAGGATTTGGGTGAGGAACGTAAAATTCACACAAGCTCAAAATTTAAGAGAGAACTTTTATAAAATGTTTTACAGATGGCATTTAGATCCTAAAAAGCTTGCAAGTATGTATCCGAACTATCAGCCTAAATGCTGGAGGTGTGGTGAAGAAGATGCAACATATTTTCATATAGGGTGGACTTGTAAAAAGGTTAAGGCTTTTTGGATAAAAATTTGGTGGATAAAGTTTTGTCCGCAACTTTTTTTGTTGGGAATAATTACAGATGCTACGGTTGTGGACACTAAGCTGATGTTGAATTTAATTACGGCAGCAAGACTCTTAGTAGGTCAATATTGGAAGAAGGAGGAACTGCCGACTATAGAAGAATGGACTTTAAAGGTTTCTGACCTGGCAGAGATGGCAAAGATCTCGGCTTATTTGAAAGATCACTCGCAAGAACGTTATGTTATGGAGTGGAGAAAATGGATTGAGTATATCCAGAACAAATATGGGACTAAGAAGTTTCATGTAGCATTTGAATAAGTCTTCCTTTCTTTTTCTCCTTTTTTTTCGTCTTTTTTTTATATATCTTATATTAATAGTGTTTGTAGTTATCCTATATGAGCTAGAGAGAGAGAGATTTTAGAGTTTATGGTTGTTAGCATATGGATGTTTATGATTTTTTTTTTTTTGGTTTTTTATACCTTGTACTTAGCTCTGGGAAGTCGGGGGGAGGGGAGGGGGGAGGGGTAGGGGGGATTGTTAAAGATAAAATGTATGATAAAACTTTTCAATAAAAAATATCTTTTCTTTAAAAGTTACAATATAAACTCATTTCAGAAATGTCTCTTTTCTGCAAGATTTTCTGTATCATTGAATAGATGGGAATTTGTAAGGGGTATAATAAGGGCTTTCTCCAAAATTGAGTTCCCCCATTTGGAACCCAAGATCTGGCAACCCTATAAGAGATATGATTAAAGCAATGGCATGAAAACAAGGAGGAAAATTAACAAGGGGAGGAGACATGAGCTGACAGTAAAATAACTTGGACCTACTATGAATTTTGGACCAGTTAATAAATAAATGTGATTTTTTAAATTAGCATACATGTACTTTTAGTCAATTTTTCTTTACAATTGACTATAAATAATGTGGAATTTACCTTTTAGAGAGGTCAGTGTAGCATATGATGGTATATATTTTTTTTAAAAATGAACAAGTTTAATTTTATTCTTTTAATATAATTTAATTTCATTTTTAATTCATCCATGCCCTGAAATTTGCTAGCAGTGCCAGTATGTTAATGACTCTATATAAGCAAAGAGCAAGACCCAAATTTATTTATTAAAAAAAAATGTAACTCTAGTCTCAAAGGCAATTTCAAGGAGACAGAGAGAAAACTGGCTGTTCAACAAAAGCAAGCATTGTGTTTCAGATTCTCCTTTGTTCTGGATTATAGTAAATAGTTTCAGATGGAAATATCTAGTTTCTAAAATTAATGGTTAGATCCATATTGATAAGTCTGCTCAAGTTTTTTTTTAATGCCAGGTTTCCTATTTCCATCTATAGTTTCCTTTAAGACAAACTTGCATGGCTAAATATAGTATATACCTAACAGCTTAACAGTTGTTTTGTCTGCTCTGAGACCATATCTAATGATGTTATTATTGAACATATACAACTGTACAGAAGTGAGCCTGATTTGCTTTTAGAATAATGCAATCCAGCAGTAGGCTAAAAGCAATTGAGGCATGGTTGGTAGCCACCTTGGGCCCTTTAGATACAAGAACTCCTAGCTCAATCTTCAGTGTTTAAAAACAAAGTAGTTAAGGACAAGCACAAAAGCATGGGATAATCCAACATTGCCTGAAGTAGCTTAATGTGCGATGGTGTATGCAGAGAAGCAAGGGCATATGGACTGTGGAGAACACATCAGCCACGTCATTCCATAGAGTGATTGCAGCAAAGAGATACTAAAATCTCCAAGTCTTTGCTGTTAGCAAAGGATTGTTTAGAGGATTTTTTTAGCTCAGATCTGGTAGCTCTAATTTATGACACAAAATTGCTGGTGCCCCATCATCCCCTAAGAGAAAACTCAGAGGTGCCACTGCTTCTATTCCCTCCTAAAAGTAAATAATAATAATAATAATAATAATAATAATAATAATAATAATAATAATAATAATAATAATAATAATAATAATAATAATAATAATAATAGTTGGAAGGGACCTTGGAGATCATCTAGTCCAACCCCCTGCTCAGACAGGAAACCTTATACCATTTCAGACAAATAGCTGTCCAGTCTCTTCTTAAAAACTTCCAGTGTTGGAGCATTCACCACTTCTGGAGGCATGTTGTTCCACTGGTTAATTGTTCTAACTGTCAGGAAGTTTCTGCTTAGTTCTAGGTTGCTTCTCTCCTTCATTAGTTTCCATCCATTGCTTCTTGTCTTGCCTTTGGCCGCTTTGGAGAACACCTTGAGTCCCTCCTCTTTGTGGCAGCCCCTGAGATATTGGAACACTGCTATCATGTCCCCCCTCGTCCTTCTCTTCATTAAACTAGACATACCCAATTCCAGCAGCCGTTCCTTATATGTTTTAGCCTCCAGTCCCCTAATCATCTTTTTTGCTCTTCTCTGTACTCTGTACTTTCTACAGTCTCAACATCTTTTTTACATTGTGGTGACCAAAACTGGATGCAGTATTCCAAGTGTGGCCTTACCAAGGCATTGTAAAGTGGTATTAATACTTCACGTGATCTTGATTTTATCCCTCTGTTAATGCAGCCTAGCACTGTTCTTGGTTTTTTTGGCAGCTGCAGCCCACTGCTGGCTCATATTTAAGTGATTGTCCACTAGGACTCCGAGATCCCTCTCACAGTTACTATTATTGACCAAGGTACCCCCTATACTATACCTGTACATTTGGTTTTTCTTGCCTAAATGTAGAACCTTACTTTTTTCACCATTGAATTCCATTTTGTTAGATAGCGCCCAGTGTTCAAGTCTGTCCAGATTCTCCTGTATCTTAAGCCTGTCTTCTGGAGTGTTGGCTATTCCTGCCAGCTTGGTGTTGTCTGTAAATTTGATGAGTTCCCCATTTATCCCTTCGTCCAAATCATTGATGAAGATGTCGAAGAGCATTGGGCCCAGAACAGAGCCCTGGGGTACCCCAATGCATACTTCCCTCCATGTAGATGTAGTTCCATTGAAGACCACATGCTGAGTACGGCCGGTCAGCCAGCTACAAATCCATCTGGTGGTGATTCTGTCTAACCCACATTTTTCTATCTTATCAAGTAGTAGGTTGTGATCTACTTTATCAAATGCCTTACTGAAGTCCAAGTAAATTATATCCACAGCATTCCTCTGATCCACTAATTTTGTCACTTGGTCAAAGAATGCAATTTGGATATGTCTGGCATGATCTCTTTTTGACAAACCCATGTTGGCTTTTAGTAATGACTTTGTTTGCCTCTAGGTGCTCGCTGATTCGTTGTTTGATTATTTTTTCCAGAATCTTGCCAGGTATTGAGGTCAGGCTGATAGGTCTGTAATTTCCTGGATCCATTTTTTTTTCCTTTTTTGAAGATGGGAATTACATCAGCTCTTTTCCAATCCTCTGGTATTTCCCCAGTGCTCCAGGATCTTTGAAAAATATAGTTCAGTGGCTCTGAGATCACATCTGCCAGTTCCTTGAGAACCTTGGGGTGTAATCCATCTGGTCCTGGTGATTTGAACTCGTCTAGACTGGACAGGTGCTCACTTATCATTTTCTTGCCTATCTTAACTTGTGTTTCTATTCTGTTTTTTATGGAACTATTTTTGATAGGTTGGTCTGTATTTTCCCTTTGTGTAAAGACAGATGCAAAAAACAAGTTAAATAGTTCTGCTTTCTCCCTGTTGCTTGTCATCTTCTTGCCACTTTCACCCACTAATGGACCAATCCTTTCCTTCACTTTTTTCTTGTTTTTTACATGTTGAAAGAAGCTTTTTTTGTTATTGTTGACTTTGGTCACAAGCCTTGGTTCATTTTGAGCCTTAGCTTTCCTCACTTCATCTTTGCAGGCTTGGGCTATTTGCTGATATTCTGACTTAGTTATGTGCTCCTCTTTCCGCTTTCTATACTTGTCCTTTTTATCTTTCAATTTGTCAGAGAGTTCTTTATGCAGCCACGCTGGTTTCTTTTGAGAGCTGTTATTTTTCCTCTTCATTGGTATTGTGCTAGACTGATTGATTAAATTTATATGCCACCCTTCTCCCTAAAGACTCAGGGCGGCTCACAACAATAAAAATTAAGAGACATAAAATACAAAAATTAAAAAAGAATTAAACAATGAATATAAGAAATACGGGACAATTTAACACAACAAAAACCAAATTAAAAACCATGGTCAGTCCAGACCCGCTTGTTGGAACAACCATGTCTTCAGGTCACAGCAGAAGGATTGAAGGTCAGGGGTCATCCACAGCTCTAGAGGCAGTTCATTCCAGAGGGTCGGCGCGCCCACAGAGAAGGCTCTCCCCCTGGGGGTCGCCAGCCGACATTGCCTGGCCGACAGAACCCTGAGGAGGCCGACTCTGTGGGAGCGAACTGGGTGATGGGAGGTTGACATTGGCAGCAGGTGGTCTCGCAAGTACCCCAGGCCTAAGCCATGTAGGGTTTTAAAGGTAAACTGGCAACTTGAATCGCACCCGGACGGCAACCGGAAGCCAATGCAGCTCACGCAGGAGATCGAGATACTCCCATAAGCACCCACGCGGCCACATTTTGCACCAGCTGAAGCCTCCAGGTGCACTTCAAGGACAGCCCCATGTAGACAGCATTGCAGTAATCCAGGCGAGAAATGACAAGGGCATGGGTGACCATGCATAGGGCTTTTATTATCTCACTTTTCAAAATTTCCCAAGCTTCTTGAGTTGTTTTCCCCTTGAGGATTCTCATCCATGGAATCCTTCCCAAGCCCTCTCTAAGTTTATTGAAATTAGATCTCTTAAAGTCTAAGACTCTAGTTTGACTGTGTTCTATTGTTTGTGCTTCCATAATGTTGAATTCCAATATTGCATGATTACTTCCTCCCAAGGTTCCTGTGGCTTCAACACCTTCTATCATTTCATCTCTGTTAGTGAGAATTAGATCCAAAATGGCTAATCCCCTAGTTCCCTTCTCTACTTTTTGGGTGACAAAATTGTCTGCTAGGTTTGTCAGGAATCTGTTTGATCTTCCACTTGGTGCAGAGGTGTCTCCCAGTTGATGTCAGGGTAGTTAAAGTCTCCCATTACTATTGTGATGTGCTTCCTACATACCTTAGTTAGCTGACTAGCAAAAAGTTAATCTATTTCCTCTGTTTGGTTGGGTGGCCTATAGTATAAACCTATGGCAATGTCATTTACCCCACCTTTTATATTGACTCAAATGCATTCAGGTTTACAGTTTTCATTATTGTTGTGCTCTATTTCTATAGAGATTCCACCTCCTCTTTTATTTGGTCTATTTCTTTTAAATAATTTAAATCCCTCTAGCTGTGTGTTCCATTTGTGGGTTTCATCCCACCATGTTTCCGTAATAGCAACAATATCATATCTGCTCTCATTAACCTGAATTTCTTAGGACTGCAAGTCCGAGTCCTAAGGTAGCTTAGGATGGTAAGTCCGAGGTTCCAAAACAGATTTGCACTCTCAAATGAAATTATTAGTTTTTTAACATATGACTGTGTTGAGACTGGGACCTCAGTAGAAAGGCTTCACTTGCTGTAATGGGTATGTAGGAATGACCTTGGGAGATAGGAGGAAGAGCCATAGTCTGTATCAGGGGTCTTCAAACTTGGCCCTTTTATGACTCATGGACTTCAACTCCCAGAATTCCTCAGCCAGACCACTGCTCTAGATATTCATCATGCAAAAATCATCTCCACTTCCAGGAAGGAAAGTGGTGTGGGAAGCATCCCAAAAGGGACCTCCCTAGTTTTGGGGAAAATGCCAGTAAAAGAGGGGAGAAGTGTGTGCAGACTTGCATGATTCTGTTACTTTAACCCTACAATAACAATAGTCTCACTAAGTTTGTGCTTCTTGGTCTAGACTACCTTGAAGAGCTAATACTTGGGCCTGAAATAGCCCTACTTCTGCCCACCCAATCCAGCTGCAATATTGGAATCCAGAAGAAGTTGAAATATATTAGCCATTCCAAACTCCAAACAAGTGTCAATAAAGTTGAGCATAATGGAATGCTATGCCTTCTTGCCAGCCTGCTTCCAGATAAGAGATACAGAATGCCAATCATAAAATAACTATTATAAGAAATAAGAAAAAAATCTTCCATTGCTTTTGCTTAATTATTAATGTTATTGAACAAGTCTGTATTCAAATCTTCCTACATTTATCAAGCCACTAAGTTCCCTTAAGTAAGGTTTTTTTTTCCTCCCTTTCCCCCACCATTAGGAATGAAAACTTGCCAACCTCACCGAAATGTAAGACAACTAATCTGTGAGTGAATCTGTGTTCTGAATATTTTACCAAATTATGTTATTTCTCTTGAGGTATTTAAGACAAAACTCAACAGGCACTTCTCAAGGATGGCTTAAATGGTTTTTATGCCCTTTGCAACAGATGGACTAGATCAGGGGTCGGCAACCTCGGCTCTTTTATGACTCGTGGACTTCAACTCCCAGAATTCCTGAGCCAGCATAGCTGGCTCAGGAATTCTGGGAGTTGAAGTCCACGAGTCATAAAAGAGCCGAGGTTGCCGATCCCTGGACTACATGGTTCTTGTGATTCCTTCCAATTCTATAATTCTATGACTTCATGCCACATATTTTATGCCACTTCTATAGCATCAAGGTAATCTGGCTCAATTGGAAACTGTACAATTGTACAATTGTTTAGGAACTCTACTACAATGTCAGTTATCAAAAAGTTACTATTAAATGTTTCCCCATGCAAAAAAACCTAAGGTTCAACTAGTTTATCACATAGATTTCAAGATACACACCCAATATGTTTTGTGATCTCTAACTTCTTATTAAGAGCCAATGTGAACTAGTGGCTAGAGTGTTGGACTTGAATCAGTGAAACGTGAGTTCTAGTGCATCATTAGCTATAGAACTGGGTTACTCGATTAGATATTTTTAGGAAGAGGGCAATAGCAAATTACTCCAGAAACTGTTGCCTACAAAAACACATGGATTTGTTCACGAAGTCACCAGGACTCAGGCCTTAGTCAAAAACAAAATATAACCCCTGCTTATGAATATAAATTAAATGAACAACAATATTGAAATAGGTAGAAAAAAGTTCATGCAATTATCTATTCACTTTATTCATACAAAATTGTTTTCCATTAATCAGACAGCATTGTCATTTGACAATCATTATTGTTTAAGAAAAGCCAGTTTGTTTTACAAACTTCTTAATATCTCTTTTGTATTTTAAAAGCCTCTCTTTGATTATTATGCATGGTATTAATCTAAACCACATAAAATGCACAATAAAAGAAAGATCAAAATTAACTTATCACCCAGAAGGAATTAATTTCTCCTGATTTCATGAAGTATTGTATTACTATACAACTGACAAGTACAACGTGTTCCTTTTTGACTCCTCTATAAAGAACTGTTTGAGATTATGAGCTCAAAATATTTACTCACTCATTTTTAATTCACTTTAGTCTTCAGGACAATGTAAAATAAGAACATAAAGACATGCACAATTTAAAAAAAAATCACTGGGCCCAGCACCCAGATCCATTCATATTCAGATACAAGAGGGGGATGGGACACAAATTAACAGCAAAGCAAATCATTGATTGGTCAGCATGATCTGTAAACATTTTGCTATTTTGCACCCATTGTAGTGGATACAACATAGTATTATGAATATCAGAATAACCTCACATGAAAGAACAGACTTCCAAACCATAAATCTGACTGCACTTAGCCCTAGATTTACAAAACTTGGATAATGGGATTAATTTAATCCACTGAAAACATTCAAACTCCACAAACTCCAGTACTCTGCTTCCTCCTTTGGGAAGTCAATACTATAAGAGGATTCTCCTTCAAGGAAGGAGAAATGCATTTGTCCACAAATGATTATGATTTTTGTTTAACTAAGGTGGTATATACAAAGAAATAACAAGACTTTTTGAGGTATAGAATGTTCTATAAAAATCTTTGTTTCCATTAATACACAAATAAAAAATGTATTTGTTTAGCTTTATTTTAAATATGTTGTTTTAGGCATTTTTTTTAAAAAAAAACCTCTTTCACAAATATGTTTCATAGGAAACATCCATAAATAAAAACATCATAGTCCAGGAAATCCTATATTGAACCTCAGTTCTTGCTCTTTAAAATCTGTTAAGGGGATCACTTTGTGTTCTCTTTGACTAGTTAATTGTATTTTAATTTGGTAATTGCAAACAGATCCTAGTGTCTTTGCTTCCCCACAAGCATAATAAATATTAATGTAGGGGTATAGTTGCAAATTCCAGATGCAGTGGTGGGAATGTGACTCACAGATAATGTCTCCCAGTAATGCTTCACTCATATGATCTGGATTAAATCTGTTCTTGCAGAAGATGCAATATGCAGATTACAAGCAAAATGTACTCAGTGAACTTCTGTTTAAAAAATATTAGTAACTCTTTTATTACAAAACTTGAAATCTATGTGTCACCCAGCATCTGTTCTGCTTCTAAGCAAAGGCATTCTAATATTTTTAAACAACAGATTTACTATCTTTTTCAATAAAAAGAATATTATAGATTCAGAGCAGATTTCAAATTTTACAAGATGTTTTGCAGGATTGCAATCAATGATGCCTTTTAAGTCTACACATAGGCAGAGTTTTGTATAGTGTTCTTGCTTTATAGGCAAATTTCAGAATAAAAAATCCAGAATTTCTCCAGGGAATGTTCTAATTTTAATGGGACTATACTTCTACTTAATTGATAGAAGACTGTTGGGGTGAGAGAATTAAACATTTCTCCTTCCTGCCTTTAATTTTTGTTTCTTTGCTTTTTAAAAAATAATTAATTAAATGTGTTATACAAGACAGTCCATTTTTAATCAAATACAGTGAAAAAAACAATTCAGTATTCAAAAAAGGGGGGAGAGAATACAACAAATAAGAACATCGAAAAAGACAAAAAGCCTTTAATTACAAATATGTTCCAAGTTCACCAGATTTTAAAACTCTTTGAAAAAGAAAAGTAAATTTCCAATATGAATCAAGCCTACCTAACATTTTATCCAAAGAAAGAGACAGTGCAACATTTTTTGATTGGCAGATATTTTTTTTACCAAAAATTGTTAGATCACATTTCTGTAAAATCTGAGAGATCCTAATATATTTGGAAGATATATTACTTTTGATTATTTTGATAGATAATGAGGAATTAGGTTACTTACTGTCACATTTCCATCTTTTATCTTCTCTATACATCGACTGAATATTTGTACCAATGCTTATTGTCAAAGACTTTATTTAATATGATAATCTGGTAATTTAAAAGATTCTATGGAATAATGTTTAAAATTGGGGGATAGCTATATATCTTTATAGCCATAGCTATCTTTAGTTTCCTTTATTTATTTTATTTTTATTTTAATCCCATTTATATCCCGCCCTTCTCCGAAGACTCAGGGCGGCTTACAATCTAAGCACAAATCAAATGTGAACAATTAATTAATGCTGATTCTTTTATGTTAATATAGCTCTACCATAAGATCTTAGGGAACTACTGTATCACACACTGAGGGACTCCTAGGCTTCTAGGAAGATTTACTTGGTCATGTAAGATTAATCATGAATTTCTATTTATTTATTCTTCTAATTTAATTAGATATTGTCAGTGTAACTGAATTCAGAGACTTTAAAGGGAGGATATTGAAAATTGATATCTACAAATATTTTCCGGATCAGTTGCTAATGAGTGCTGACATTTGTAGTTAATTATTAACTGAACTGATGTTTGTTGTATATACTCTATCACATTTATTCTATCACCATCCTCCCCCATTTTTCCTTTTTGATGTTAGGTGATATGCTGTGTTGCTGACATATTATTCTAATTAATTTGAAATAAAGCCTTTAATGTCATTATTCTAGATATGAGAGTAAATTAGCTGTCAAATGCCAACATCTATGAAAGCTCACTCGTTTTAGGTGAAAGTGGCATGTAATTTCACAGAGTCTATTGTAAAAATAATCAAATAAAAATTAAGAAAAATATTGGCTATACTGGTCCACAAACTTGCTAGAAAATAATTCTATGGGGTTTTAAATTTCATCCCCCAAAATGGCTTGGAATGCCTGCATAACATCTATCTACATCTTATAAAGCAGACAGAATATACATGTTTCTGCCTAGTTTGAAAGACTTTTTGGAAATCAGTCCATACAGCTTTACAGGCTAATATTTAAATAATTCATTTAGCAATATTATTTCCATTGTTTTCATAGCACCATCAGTAGTCTCTCTCTCTCTCTCTCTCTCTCTCTCTCTCTCTCTCTTTGTGTGTGTGTGTGTGTGTGTGTGTGTGTGTGTGTGTGTCATGCATACTCACAAATACATACACAAACACATAAAGAGAGACGGGGGGGGAGAAATAGGAAGAAAGAGAAATAGACAGAAAGACAGTGTCCTGATTTCAAACTTCCTCTGAAGTGATATTAGTATGAAATATAAATGAATAACCAATGAAATCAATGACTCTAAGAAAGATAAAGATTCACATATCCCATGCCAGAATTTGAAAACAATGATTTGTTCAACAAACCACTGTGGCTTAGTTTATACATAAATGTAATAAATGAGTTTATGTACACAAAATCTCAAAGTATGTGAATCAGTGTTATGTGCAAATTAGAAATTAAATAGGATGCATAAGTATTACACTGAACAAACAGAGGTATAATATTCACATATTTCAGTGACTTCAGTGATATCCATAAAATTCTTATGATTCAATTGAACATTCAGTCAAGATTCTCCATGTAAGGCTGAACTGTGTCATGAATTTGACTTTGTTCTCAAAGAATGGTTTCTCAGCCTACATTATTCAGGTCTCCCTTTATCCCTTTCTAGTCTGCCAATTCTCTGGCTAATATAATCAGGGTTATTTAAGAAACATATGGGGAAATGATGTCATCCCTACATGGTCCTTTTACCAAGACATTATATGGCTTAAATAGGAATGGCTGATGTCTGTATGTTATTACTTAGAAAATGAATGGTTCATCTTCAAGCAATAGGCAGACATTGAGACAGCCACACAATAAAATACAGAGGAAAAGAGAAAATTCTGACCCAATGTATTTCTTCTATACTTCCTTTGAAGAAAGCCAGAAATAAACCAGATCTATCACTGGCTTCCTCTATCAGCATTGTAGATAATCCCACAATGGTAATATTCCATGGGAATAGATTGGTAGCAGACTGAAAACTTAACTGTAACAAAGGTTTCCTCACATGCTGGCTCAAAGATAAAGAATTAAGTTTGTAAACTAATTGCTGACAGATGAAAGATAAACATGCTATTATCATAATAGTATTCTGTCACTTCTTAGAAAAAGAAATGGATAAAATGTTAAACACAGCCGACAAAAGAGGGATCAATTAAATCCTTAAAACACATCAATCTAAGTTACCTCATATAATTTAGAACTACTGTGTGAAAACTCAATGTATATCTAATGCACATTTAAGAATAAGAAATTAAGGAGTTTAAATGTAGAGCTATTTTTCTATAATTTATTATTTGAGTTTATTATATTTTTACCAATTCCTTAATTAAAATCTTCTAAAGCAGGGGTGTCAAATTCAATTTCATTGAGGACTGCATCAGCATTGTGGTTGCCCTCAGGGGGCCGGGTGGGTGTGGCCAGGGTGGGCGTGGCCTACTGGGTGGGCATGGCTAGAGTGCGTATGGCCCACTGGGTGGGCGTGGCCAGCTCTACATCATTTGCATCAAGGGTGCCTATGGGGGCCCGGCAGGAGTGGGACAGATCTGAGGGGCTCTGGCAGAAGGAGGGTCTCTGGTCCAGGGCCAAGGCAGTGGGGGCCGTTCCCTCACTGTTTCCAGGATGGCTTCGCGGGCCGCTTGAAACCACTTCGCGGGCCGGATCCGGCCCCCGGGCCTTGTGTTTGACATGTCTGTTCTAAAGAATGTAGCAATATTATAAAAATAATAAAAATCCGGTAAACTCCATCGTAAATGTAAAAACAGTTATGAATAATACAAAGCCCTAAATTATTATATCAAAGTTGAAGAGAACAAAACAGATTGTACCTGGTACAATCTGTCCACAGAATATGATTAAAACAGTCAAGGTCATGGTTATGACAGTATGATCAAAGCTCTGCTATTTTTACGAGCAAAACACATAAAAAATAGGTGGCTCTTCTGGGACTTCCAGGGGAGATATGGAAAACTGAAGATGGCTGTGGCAAAGTGGAGCTGAAAACCATGGCAAAGACCAAGGAACTGAGTAGATTGGTTTCTTAGAGCCTCTCAGGATAATGATAGGACAGGAGATCACCCACATGTGCTGTGGATGGCTGTTTCTCATGACAATTTTATCTGGGTTTAAGTTCAAGGAGGTGAAGAGATTAACCATGTTGCTCACTACCACAGTGCATCCTTTTAAAGAATACTAAGTTTGCAAAACTAAACACTTTCAGAAAATGCCTATTAACCAATTTAAAGCTATTAGAAACCTTCACAATGACAAGTTTGAAAGGTGTTCTTCCACTCTGAACAAGAACAAAAAGTTTTAAGTTTAAGAGCTTAAACAAATCTGAATTAAACAGCAAACATCCAAATAAGATTGTGATGTTAGAAAGTTATAAAGAAAATGAATGGTTCAAATAAATCTGGAATATTGAAACTTTTATGCAAGACTTTGGAATTAATTCATTATAAACCCTATGATTCTATAAAGAGAATATGTGCTTCTCATAAGAATGTGTGTTGGGTTTTGGAAGATATAACAGAGACAAGCAGTTTCAACATTTAAAATTTGTAATGGAAGGTAATGGGTTGGATTTCCAGAAGTAAGAAGCAACTCAGTTCAGGTAGTTTGTGTGAGAGAAAGAGAGTGAAGATAGTCTCTCCCTAATAGTTTCAGAGTGTATGCTTGATGTAGGTAATAGGGTGCTTCAGTTTGGTAAAAATTTGTCAATAGATATGGAACAATAAAGAAATTTGCTTTATAGAATCACCATGTGTGTCTTTCTTGTTTCTGAGACCTGACGAAACAGGACACTACAGAGGACTAAAGTTCTAAGGTATAGAAAAAATGAAATCCTATAAAATGTTGTAACAATGAAATCAGCAAACAACATTATGAATTGCAGCCATGTGACAATGGAACACCGTGACAGATCATAAAGCTGATCCACCCAACATATTGCCATGTACCTGCATGGGGGATGGGAGTGGTGCAACGATTTATGACAGCCGGGGTACTTGTGGGTTAAAAAGCACCCCTTATATGGCTGCCATAACTGAATTTGTAAAACAACTGGTCATAAGATGAAGATTACATGTAATGCCCTACAATGCATTTGTTGGTATTGTTATGCAAAGGGTTAAGGGTCCTTTTTTGAATAACTGGACTGTAATGCAGGGTTACAATTAAGGTAACTGGGGGGGACCCAATTTTCCATTCCAATCTAACTTTTTTGCTTTTCTCTGTACAGTAGTGAGCTCAGTTATGAGTAGCTTTTTCTGCTCCTTGCTTTACTGAATCTCCTAGAACTAATACCAGTTATTCTGCAAGAATTATAACATATACAAAAGCTGAAATGTACAGAAGCAGTATAAATGCAAACAAAAGGGGTCATTCATATTGCAATGGAAAATTATGAAGAATGAAACAAATATCAGCCCTGGAAGGTTTACCATCCCCTCTCCATTTCAACTAAAAAAATCCTTTCCTCACAAAGCATATTTATTTAATTATTTACTCATCATCTTTATATAGCTGCCCATCTCACAATCAAAGGACACTAGGTAGTGTAAAGCATATACAATATATCCCTTTTTGTTTATAACAGAACTAAAAGAATTTGAACAAGCCTGATCATAAGAAACTTGCAAATTTAAGGAAGAAAAGAAAGAGCAAAGCTCACCATAGGAGAATAACATATATATGGGAAAGTTGGTAACAACATATTACATTTTCTTCACCCAGTTCATATGTATTCCTTAATTGAATAGGATTTGGCTGAACATAGTTAGAGAAATGGATCTCCAAGTTCTCATGAGTTCAGGAAGACCACTTATATTGGGCATTGAAAATTTGGGGCACCAAATTGCAGTCCAGCACCAAATACGAAATAGTCCTAGACTTAGGGGACCCCAACACCCAAAGTCACTTAGTTTTACCAGATTGAGGCCAGCTCCATCTCTGTTGGTTTTCCAGAAGTTCTTCAAAATCTGGTTATGCATTTAGGCCTATGTGTCCTAGATGACCAATGAGGTACTAAGATGGCTCTATTGTTAATATCTACTGTCCTCGCTTAGTCTTAGTAATTTTTTAATAATAGTTTATATACTGTATGTTAACAATTTTATAGTTGTGTTGTACATTGCTCAGAGTCATTTATTCATGAGATAAGCAGCCATATAAATTTGATGAATAAATAAAAGGTCTTTCAGAAAAGACTTATGATTGAGCCATGGTGGTGCAATTGTTAGAATGCAGTATTGCAGGCTAACTCTGCCCACTGCCAGGAGTTAGATCTTGACCAACTAAAGGTTGACTTAGGTTGGTGAAATGAGGACCCAGATTGTTGGGAACAATATGCTGATTCTGTAAACCACTTAGAGAGTGCTGTAAAACACTTTGAAGCAGTATATACTGTAAGTCTAAGTGCTATTGCTATTAGCAATACAATAAAATATAGATCACTTAATTGAAAGCCTTCAAACCAATAAAATGAAAAAAAATGGACTGAATAAACTTTCAACTATGCCAGCAAGCTAATAATTATACTTTAAAAAAATATTATGGCATAATAGTACCTATTTATTTGCTCTTAAAGGTACAATTCCCCTTGGACTGCAGTTCCTGGCTCAGTGGCATAAAAAACATATGTTTGACTTGATTTTATCAGAAGGAGTCTTCCGAGCTCAGAAAATGAATTTGGATGTCTTTCTTGCCTATCCTGGTTCTTCCTTAGGTCAGGCATTCCAAACCTCCAAAAAGGAGGCTTGGTAAGAATTGACTAAGTGATGCTGAGCATCTTCTAGAATAGATTTTAAGGCTATATCCCCAGCCCATTTAGCCTCTATTTGGCTTAAAATCAGATCTAAATACATTTCTCTCTTTGCATGTAATAAAGATGAGTTTTTAAAATGAAATATGAAGGAGCAACTATACTTTTATTTCTCCTTCTTTCTTTTCATTTTAAAAAGCTTTAAAATTTATCAGCCTGCTCCAAAACACAGCACAGTTTAAGGAATATTGAATTATTTTGTCTAGTTGCTTAAGATAAGTGGCCATATAAATCTTTTAAATAAAAATAATAAGTTGTAGAGATCTTGCTACTTTATTAATTTGTACCTATTTCTAATTTTATTTCTAAATAAACCAGAATGCCATGGTGGAAAAGAAAGCTTTTTGTAACATAAAGTTTGTATTTCAAACAATTGTATGATTACAGAAAAATCCAGCAGATGGATAGGCATTACAAACATGCACACATAAAAATAAATAAAATTATAACAATTAATTGCAGTCATTGAATGTTAAGCTGTATTTGTTAAGACACTGTCTAATTTCTTATAGCGTATAAGAGAGAGAGAGAGAGAGAGAGAAAGAGAGAGAGAGAGAGAGAGAGAGAGAGAGAGAGAAATCCAGACAGATTCATGTTCCACATGATGTTTTAGTCATACATAGATATTGGTGTAAAACCTAGTTATAAACAATATACCAAATTGAAATGCAATTCAAAGAGAATATGCACACACGAATAAGTAAACAATAAGGTCCTTATTTGAAGCATGACTGAAACAGCTGTTCAGCCAACAGTTCCAATTAAATCTTTATGGGGAAAATCATTTTAGATTAGAACCACATTTTCCCTGTCCTGTATAGAAAGAAACTGTTTCATATTGCTGAAATTCAACTATAGAAATTTTTTTGGGGGGTGTCTTTCTTCTTAGATTATATTTAGCAAGCAGTTATGACATTATTATCCCCTGTTGCTGATTTTGTTTCCCAACCTGATTTTCCATTTTGGTAATTATTTTGCTGTTATAGGTTTGAGTATTATAAATTCACATTGAATTATAAGCCTCAGTTTTGTCATTTCCGATTCTTGATGTTGTTCTTACCAGAACCAGTGGATCTGTTTAAATATACTCTTCTTATTGGACTTGATCTGTAATAACAGATCATGATTTTTTTTGTTTTCAGTTTCAGTATATTTCTGATGGGTAAACACCTTTTCTCCCAGTAGTTCTTCATCTGCTGGCCCTGCCTGCTCAGCCAATAGTTTCGAGTCCTGTAGTCCAGGGCTTTTCAACCAGTGGTACGCGTACCACTTGTGGTAGTTTCCCACATAGGCAGGTGGTACATGATTGCCAGCCAAGTGTAGCAGGGGAGGGGAATGAGCCTAAGTGAACCAAGCCTGAGGGAGAGGGAGTGGGAGAGGCAGCTGCATCTGCAGGACTGTCTGGGTTTGGCAGAAGCTCCAGGAGCCGGCAAGGCTCCAGACAATTGGCTCCAGATGATTGGTGCTTCCAGAAGCAGCTTGGAGCTGGAGGTGATCGGAAGAAAAGGGGGGGAAAGAGAGGAGAGGCTATAAAAGAACATGGTTTGGGTGGGGGAAGAGGGACAAAGACAACAGGAAAGGTTTAATCCATTTAAACAAATGTAATTAATTTTGCCCCCTGTCTGTGGCTTTCAGAAAGTTTTCTTTGAAGGTAAAGTGGCTTAATTTAAAGCTAAAGCTTTTCACAATTTCTGGAGCCTTTCTGTCCTGAATTGCAACATTGTGACACATGATACGCCTGAGGCAGCTTAAAGAGGGGAAAAAACAGAGCATGCTGGCTGAGGAATCCTGGGAGTTGAAGTCCACAAGTCATAAAAGGGCCAAGTTTGAAGACCCCTGCTCTAAGACATGTCTGACATGGATGACCTTTGTGGTAAAACACACTATTACCGACATCCTCTTAAGTCATCAGAGCATTGACCCCATGAACAAGTCCCTGCAGTTTTCTTCAGAAGTGGTTTGCTATTGCTTCCTTCCTAGAGCTAAAAGAGAATGACTGGACCAAGATCAACAGCTGGTGAATTACAAATAATTCACCAGTGAATCCTCAATAATTTCTACTGCAGGATTCATACAAATACCTAAATGTAACACATGATTCAACCAATAGTTCACCCATGCCTTATTTAATGTGTGAATTCCTTGCTCTCTAAAGCAATAATTGCCTACCCATTCTAGTGACCGGGTGGGGGGTGGGGGCAGTGGGGATAAATTCCAAACTGCAGGCTGTGTTCATATACAAAAGCTGTTACATGTGAGTTGTATCAAAGCAAATGGCCCCACCATTTGCTTAAAAATAATCTTTAAAAGGAACATTCTTTCTCCTTGAGTTGTTGACATTGCCCTTTAGTTTACTCTGTGTTCATAGGTAGCACATTCATTTGGGCACATTCATCAAAACAATTTTTGAAAATACATTAAGGCTTATTTTCATGTAACATAAGGCTTTAGTATATTATAAAATTAAACTCTCTTCATTGACAAGTGCTTAGGAAGCTAGAATTCCCTCCCCCACCTTGTATTTTTCCTAACTCCCTACATTGTAGCCAAGGGAAATAGGCTTGAAGGTACTCCTGCTATTAGTTTTTCCAACCAGCAGGAGAAAGCCTGCATTTTACGACAGTATTTTATTTTCCCATGTAACACTTGCTTTCCCAACCTACTTCACCTTCTGCCTGTCCTTGTGTAAAAATAAATACCTGTATTCCACCATTTCTTTAATAGTCTCATTATAGCTCAGGTCTGACCAATGGCATTGTTAAAGCAATGCTTTAGGGAAGAATTTCATTGGGGTGACAGGAGGACTTCCTAATGGATCCATTTGGTATTTTTACTACTTTTGGAGCAAATATGTACATTTTCTCCAAGACCTCAACACGGAGACCATGATACAGGTCCTTCAGGTTCTTTCTTCATAATAACCCCTCAGTATGTTAGCTTAAGAGGCATAATCGTTTTAGAATTACCTAGCAAATTTTAGTATTTATTAGGAACCTAAACTTTGGCCTCTCTGGTCAGAATCCAATACGTAAAACAGAACTTTGCTTCTGCCTCCAATATTTTTATATCATGCAAATTAACAACTTTTGGATAATTTTTAATTACAGAAATGTATGTAAACATTCACGTGAACCTTGTTGACATAATTTTTAAAAAAATAATGTGTGGCTTACTGGAAATAACACCCACTTGTCCAGAGAAAATGGCAAAGGTTGGCTAACGGTGGAGCAACTTGTTATGGAAGTAGAGTGTAGGGGCAAGAAGCACTTTGATCTTTTTGTCTTTCTGTAAAAAAGTTCTTTCTTTTCTCTCTGTCACTACAGCTGTTTCGCAAACTGGAAAACTACAATGCCCAGTATCATTAAAAGCAGCCATGTTATACAATCCAATTTCCCATTAATTTCTCCCAATCCAAAGAGGTTGTCTACGCTGCTATAACCCAAAGCCTATTAAATCTAGAGTTTCAGAAATGGCTATACTTTTCTTGTGGCTGTGGTGATCACACAGCCTCAAGATTCATAAGCAAGCGTAACACTGACCTTAAAACGTGTGGAAGAAAGCTATTGGACTGTTCCATTTCTTTCTTTCAAATGATATCAAATGCAGAGTGTACTTGAACTAGGGAATCAAATGCAGGTGTTTTAATTTATAGCTGGGCAGAATCTCTCTCTCTCTGATTTTCCATATGCTCTTGGGGCAATGCTGAGCCTCACTAACATTCACATCTGGCAGCTTTATTCTGATGAAAGCTGCAATTAACTGTGCAATAATCCTATTTACAAGAAGTAGTTGATCCAGTTTGCTCCCTCTGAAATGATTTTACTCTAAAAGGAAGGGCTAGAAAGGGGAGGATGACAGCTGGTAGTAAAAGAGCAGAGAATTAATAATCTAAACAACCTTCATTTTCTTTTCTTTTCTTTCAGAAGTTGAACTTTTATACCCCCATATCTCCAACAGCAACCATGAAATTGGAGAGAAGACATTTGAGAAAACATAACAATATTACATGTTGACATATGTAATATTTCTTTTGTAGGAGAATTCAGTTCCCAATTTAACTTCCAAACCAATTTTCTTTTAAACTGCAGTCCTATATCTCCCATTAATCTTTCTTCTAAGCCCACCTACATATAGCTGTTACCCACTCTTTGTGATTGTCTGGCAGATTAACATGGCCAACCACCTTATAAGTTTCAATTGTCATGGAAAGAAGGGAAAAATGTCTATGAGTTCTTACAGAGGAAGAAAAAACAAACCTTAGCAAATTCAAATAAGATTTTCAAAATTAAATTGTAAAACAAACAAATCAGCAAACCTACAGTGAAATGAATTACAGTAAGCAATGAAATGAGTAACCTTGGCATGTACATAAACCCATCAAAGTGTTTATAGAAATAGTTCTTTGTGCTGGGAACTAGCATATTATTCAGAATTATAGGTGCTCATGAAACACAATCATGTGTGGCCTGAAACCCTGGTGAGAGAGGACATTTTCCTTCAGCTAAACAGTGGTAACTATATGCAGGGTGTATAAAAGGGGTGCTATCATTCCTGCTAACATTTTTGAAGGAAAAATAGAGAGGCGGTTTGTTAAGTGTAGTGCATAGAGCAAAAATTATTTATCATCAGCTTCATTACCAGTGCTCATTCTGTCTTTCAGGCTGCAATAGATCATATATCCAATAGAACAAAACATTAGTAACAGATTGGA
Source organism: Vipera ursinii (assembly GCF_947247035.1). Classification (NCBI taxonomy): domain Eukaryota; kingdom Metazoa; phylum Chordata; class Lepidosauria; order Squamata; family Viperidae; genus Vipera; species Vipera ursinii. The sequence goes on from NC_139513.1 coordinate 259,309,215, forward strand.
GAATAGTTGCCCCTATAAGAGCAAATCAAGCAATACACCAAATAACATGCAAGAGCTAATTTGGGATCTCTGTGGCTGCTCCTGTCTTCTGGAATAGCAGGTACTGGAGCAGGATTTTTGATGACCTCCCCCTTTTCAGTAATGGGATATTTGTTTTGGGGGGAGGTAGTACCCCCATGGAAACTCACATGGGTTTTCTTGTATTTTTTCCTCATTGTTGACTTAGGATTTATTTTAAATTTATTCCTACTATATCAGAGTTGTTTTGATGTCAATAAATCAAATAAATAAATCTGGCTGCCTTTTTACTGACACTATATTTAAAAAAAACATTGAAAAAGTAATTGTCTATTCATTGCAAGATCATTTGTGCTAAACCAAGAGCTAATCAATGCACTGAAATTTTAAGCCATTTAACTTTTTGTGTTTGTGTAATACTTATCACTATCTTAGTAATCTTTTACATCATGAATTCCCACCATGACACGCTGAAAAAATGGCAGGCATGTTGCATTTTGTGCTTCCTTTGCTTGCATTTTGAAAATAAAAGCTATGAGTATTGTTCAAGACCAATAAACAGCTTTTAGAACTCAAATACCAAATGCAGGAAAACAATTGAGGACTTCTCCATAATGATCATTCATCTGAATTCCAGACCACACCATGCTTTCTGACATCTCATAACCAGCACTTCTATAATACCTCTCTCTAGTTTACTCCTCTCTGATATTCCTAATTTGTTCTAACCATTGACTAAAATTTATTTATTTATTTATTTATTGAATTTCTATACCGTCCTTCTCCTGAGTGATGGCAAGCACACAACCAGAGAAACCAGAGTTGGAGTGTGGTTGCACTGATTTCCTTGGGAAAGTGGGGATAGCAATGGCCATGATACAGTATTACTACTTCTACCTGACAACTATTCAAAACCAAGAGCTGTCACAGGATTTTATTAGGTTGCCTTTTTCAAACAGGATAACCGTTACAACCTATTGTAAAATGTGAGAACGCATATAGTCAATGATATAGAATGATGCAGTTAGACGTCTCTGCATTTCCTTATAGCCATGGTAAACTGAATGGCAGTAACAACGTGAGAATTAATCCCATGGTTATAAGTATAAATTGTTCCAGATGGAATGCCACTGAAGCATTATATATTTATCCATCAGAATTCCAATAGCTGCTGTGTCTGGTTTTGTTTGATGATTCCATTCCTTCACATATTGCCCAAGTCTCAATTATTTCCTTTTTTGTATTGCTATAATATGTTCTACATAGACATGCTGAACATGCCAACTGATACCAAAGACTTACCCAGGTTTCTTTTTGGTGAACATTTAACAATTTTGTTAAACTGGTCTTATACCTGTCCAATATTTTGGCTTCCAGTTTTCTTTTTTTCTTTTTTCTTTCTTTTTTTTTTTGCAAAACTTTAAAACACTAGTCCTGTATTATATTTGACCAATATATAGACAAGATTTAACGAGCTGTGAATGGCGGCAGAGGTAGGGACAAGGTCTTCCTGTATTTGCTAAGAATAGAAAACCCTTTTGGAAACAAATAAATAGATGAGAAGTTTTAAGGGCTGGAGATATTGCTGCCAAGGATGTCTTTCCCAATAACCTTGAGAAAGTAGACTTCATTCCCACTGCTAACTGAATTTTAACCCTTTTAGGTTCTCTTTTTTTTCTGTTCTCCTTTCTTCTCATTTCCTACTTTGCCCTCTACTCAATTCCCCTTGCATCTCATTGAAACTAGTTGTTTCCTTTCTAGGAGTGTGGGTTCTGGCAGGGAATACACACACAGGCATATACAGTATGCATATAAAAGATCAAATGCAGATACACATATTGGAACAGGGAAATCTCCAGAGCTGGTTTCAACTACAGTTAGCAAGCAAAGCATGGTGTCGAGCCCCGTAGGCCCGACATTCAGTGGGGAGGGTGGCTCCAGGACCCCTCAGCCCAGCCACAGCCACTCTGACAGGCCCGCCCGGAACACCCGCAAACTCCCAGCCATCTCTGGCAGCCATGTCTGCATCAGGCATCCCCCCTCCACCTCCGGACGCCACGCCTGCACACGGGAGGCCTGCAGGCGCCAGGACAAAGCCCCAACCGGCTCCACACACCATGCATGTGCAGGAGAGACCTGCGTGCGACGGGGCAGGCTCCTGGCCATTTCCAGCAGCCGTGCCAGTGCGGGGAGGCCTTGCTGAGGGACCCAATGCCGCGCCTATGCACGAGAGGCCTGCAGGCGCCAGGACAAGGCCCCGACCAGCTTTGCACACTGCACCTGCACAGGAGAGACCTGTGCACGACGGGGCAGGCTCCTGACCATTTTTGGCAGCCGTGCCAGCACGGGGAGGCCTTGCCAAGGGGGAAACCAACACACAGCTGCTGTTCCGTACCTGCATGTGGGGCATGGAAGAAGGGCGGAAGCCAAAAGGGGTAGCTGGAAGGGAGGGGTAGCTCATTTATGGGGAGGTGGGCGGATGCCAGTTTGTTGGGGGGCGTGGTGTTTTGTGCCAGATGGCTTTAGATAGCGTTGGATGCGGAAAGCACCCAATGCTGACTTTGTTCCCGCTTCGGATTGTTTGTGCAAGAGAATAAACGTTTCCTTTGTGGGTTGTCTACCGTTCCTGCTGTGGTTTTTCCTGAGGTTCGCGGACGGATATTTTGACACATGGTAGATTTACTATTTATAGCCTCATTTCAGTGCCTCATTTCATTTAGCATCATACGAATTTTTTTCCTCTTTCTCTCTTTCAATGTTTCCTACAATAGTAAGCAATTCTTCTAACCCTAAGTAAGAATGGACTTCTTTTCTTAACCAAAAGAATTTCTGCTGGCAAAAGGACCCATAAAAATCTTGGGACTTGTACTAGTAGAGTATACTGAAGGCCCAAAGGAAGCATTAGATCACAGTAATGTCCATACAAAGAATGGAAATACATTATGTCTCACATTTCTAAAAATCCCTCCCATATTAACTATCTAAAAGTTGCTGGGCTGGTCATGGCTGTTGTATAGATGTGACTAGTCACCAAAGATTGAGAGGAACGCTCCTCTTGTGTGTTGTCTGGCACATACTTTCTAATTTACATGATATACTTACAGGAATGGAATACAAACATTTTGGAAATTCCTTCTTAGCCCTTAGCCTTAAATTTGTCGGGTGACCAGTACCAAATATGCAAAGGGAGGGATGGAGGAAAGATTGAAAGGGAGAAGGAAAACAAACTGGTTATCAAATCTGTGCTGCAGAAGTCCCCAAGTGCATTAGATAGCAGCAAACAAATACAGGAAACAATGGTGGGGCTGCCATCATAGGGTTTGTGTAGCCCGAAGCTGAAAGCCTTACCATAAAAGAGTGTTGTGTTTAAAGAAAAGGGAGACAAAAAGAAGAGGAAAATAGCATAGAAACATACATGCATTATCTATTTTACACAATGCAAAAGTTGAAGAAAAATGTGAGACATAACAGTAAAATTAAAATGTGCACATTCTAATGTTAAATATATTGCACTGAAGATATCATTACCATAACATATTTGTCTTTCTTGTGACTTATTCCCTGCAACCTATTCCAGAAAATATGTGCAGGAAATGCCTTTATAACCCCAAACACTGGATTATTAGCAGAAACAGGATGCTAAAAAGCTAAATGTGCCTAAAAGAGTCTTGTGGGAAGAATCTAGAGAAAGAAATATTTGGGGGAATATTAAAAAGGCAGAATATATTTCCCCAAAGGAATAATGGAGAAGATCTTTAAAAAGACAGAAACCAGCCCGAACCCCTCTTCCCCAAGCAGAAACTAGGCAGCTTTTAGAAATGCAAATTCAATAATCCATTCAGGAAGGTTGGATCCTTCCAGCTAGAAACTGAAGAGATTAAGAAGACAAAGACACCTAAAATCTACATACCCCCCACCCAAATTTTAAGGACAGGAAACATAATGGGATTAGCCCATCAATACCAACAGGACACACTCAGACTCAGGTCAAAGTACATGACACAGGAAATACAAAGCCTCAAAAAGGAAGAACTCCAAATACAAAGCCCAAAGGAAGTATAAAAGCCAACCACTTCCTGCTAGATGGTCAGTGGTCCCAACTTTTTGTCTGGCTCCTCTTCAATAAACTACAACCTTCTTTCTAAAGCAGTCTCCATTTTTATTATTCCCAGCATGCACCGGACCCTGGTGAAGATTTTTCCTTCAACAGTCTGTTACCCTTTAAGGCAATAGAGAGATAATGGTAAGATGTTTAGGCAAGAGAGAAATGAAGAGAAGTGGGAAATGGTGACAGAAAAAAAAGAAGGAAGAAAAGGGACAGGAATAGGAAAGTGAAAGAAAAAGTTGAGAAAAGAAAGAAAAATGGAGAATGTTCGGCTTGCTCAGCTCTCAAAATGACTAAAAAAGCAGATGAGTGTTCCTTTATAGAAGATAAGCAATCAATAATTTGCTCTGGCAAAAGGAACTAGGTTACCTGATATACTGGGAGTATAACATCACTGTGACTTTACAGTGTTTGATTTATATTTTTCATGTTAAACCATTATACTCGTCTGTTCTGAAATCTTTTCTGTTTGCTATGATGTATTTTCTCAACAAGAGGCTTAAATTACACACTTGAGAGAAAGCAGAAGAGTATGATTTCATTTGGTAGGTTGTTTTATTCTACAGGAGATCATCAAAGCGTTGAATGATACATTATGAAAATATCAATCAAGACAGCCCAGTTTCATGTAAACAGGAGGCAAAAATATATACATCATGTCACAAGTTAAATTGAGTGTTTATTTGGATAATTTTTTTCTAGTTAATAAGCCTAATTGAGATTGACTAATGTGATTTCCTAATATTTTACATTATTACTGTGATTACATTTTACCTTCAAATTTATTTCTTAATTAGGTTGTGACATTTAACATTAATTAAATTACATTAAAGGTAAAGGTAAAGGTTCCCACGCACATGCGTGCTAGTCGTTTCCGACTCTAGGGGCCGGTGCTCATCTCCGTTTCAAAGCCAAAGAGCCAGCGCTTGTCCGAGGACATCTCCGTGGTCATGTGGCCGGCATGACTAGATGCCAAAGGCGCACGGAACGCTGTTACCTTCCCACCTGAGTGGTCCCTATTTTTCTACTCGCATTTTTACGTGCTTTCGAACTGCTAGGTTGGCAGAAGCTGGGACGAGTAACAGGCGCTCACTCTGTTACGCGGCACTCGGGATTTGACCCGCCAAACTGCCGACCTTCCAATCGACAAGCTCAGCGTCCTAACCCACTGAGCCACCGCGTCCCTTAAATTACATTATTGAATGTCAATTTATTGTTTATGTGAATTTACATATAAATATTCAAAGTAAGAAAACTGTGAAAATACAGAATTTAAAAAACCATTTGAATGTCACTTGGGTAACAGAAAGCAGTGAAGTTCCTGGTGCTCTCTGAGCTTGGTTGTTCACTTGTAGACATTTCATTACCCAACTAGGTAACCTTTTTAATGCTTCGAGCTTGGCAAACAAGAAAGCTCAGAGAGCACCAAGAAGTCCACAATTCAACATTGAGCTAAAGATATCCCCTTCTATTAGAAATAACAGCTTCAAAATGCTGTATTTCTTAAATCCAAGTAAGAATCTTTTCTAGTGTTGCTTTTGGATTCTTTTAGCTCATAAATTTTAAGGTCTCTTTGGATACATTACATTTCTGATTATCTCCCCACAGATTTTCAATAATATTAAAGGCTAAGGACTATAAAGGTCTTTCCAAGATGTTTATCTTCCATTCATATAACTACTTCACGGTAAATTTGAAGACATGTTTTGGATTGTTGTCATGCTGACATATCTAACCTATTTTCAGCTTTGTTGTTTTTTTTTTCTAAAAAAGAGCATGGGATCTTTGGACACTAGCTTCTTTGGTATGTGGATGTTTGGTTGAATCCTTTCTTCTTTTTACTCACACAATATTTCCTGGGCCACTGGCTGCACTACAACCACAAAGATAATAAAACCCTCCAAATTTAATGGCCAGCAAGAAATTCTTCTGAACAAATGTCTTAACCCCTTTTTCTCCAAAAATATTTTGTGTTGTGGTAGCCAAACAGTTCAGTTTTGATTTCGTCAGTTCAGGGTGCTTTGTTTCAGAGCATTTACAGTTCATCAGGAGAATAATTTTTCTGATGAAGATGAAAAAAGTATCTACTTCTGATATTTATCCCATGAGTATCACTACTGAACAAGCAGCACTATATTGTAGAAGACAACTATTCTATTGTTAGCTCAGTTTTTCAGCAGCTGACATACTGTATTTTGGTCTTTAAGCTAATATTCCACAACAAGTATTAACAAATTGATGCTGAAAAGGGATTGTTGTTGTGGCATTAGCACACACATAACATTCTGGCTACTTGGCGTTAGGCTAGAATTGGATCAATCAGCTCTTAATTGGTTTCTATTTTTGTAAGGTTTAATTTTATATTGAAAACATTTAAAACTAGTATGACGGATGCAGAATTAAAATAACAGTGTTGTAAAAGGTAAAGTGCCTTGGTGGAGCAGTGGGCTAATGCCTCCTTAAGTAACACCAGCTGCCTGCAATTAGTGCAGGTTCGCATCCCACCAGGCTCAAGGTTGACTCAGCCTTCCATCCTTCCGAGGTAGGTAAAATGAGGACCCAGATTGTTGGGGGCAATTAAGCTGACTTTGTAATAATGCCGCTTGGGGTGTGTGTGAAAGCCCTAATAAGCAGGCATATACATAGAATGAAGGCTACTGCTAAGCTTGTAAGCCGCCCTGAGTCTTCAGAGAAGGGCGGGATATAAATGGAATAAAAATAAAAATAAAATAAATAAATAAAGGTAAAGGTTCCCCCGCACATGAGTGCTAGTCGTTTCCGACTCTAGGGGCTGGTGCTCATCTCCGTTTCAAAGCCAAAGAGCCAGCGCTTGTCCGAGGACGTCTCCATGTTCATGTGGCTGGCATGACTAGACGCCAAAGGCGCACGGAACGCTGTTCCCTTCCCACCGTAGTGGTCCCTATTTTTCTACTTGCATTTTTACATGCTTTTGAACAGCTAGGTTGGCAGAAGCTGGGACGAGTAACAGGCACTCACTCTGTTACACGGCACTCGGGATTCAACCCGCCAAACTGCCGACCTTCTGATCAACAAGCTCAGCATCCTAACCCACTGAGCCACCGTGTCCCTTATAACAGTGTTGTATTTAGTGCTAAATAAATGTAGAGGATTGTGTGGCATAATATGCAACTGACCTAGCTTACCTTGGTCTCTGCACACCAAATATGACTCCTAATACTGATTTCTTTGAATAATGAATGAGAAGGTACTGTTGAATTCCAATATCATACTATGGGTTTCCTCATAGGTTTCCTCCTATCATAGTATGGGTTTCCCCCTACTATGGGTTTCACACATTACCAAAAGAAAACATTGCATTAGATAGGGCTTTGGTCTCATACAATCTGAGTGCTTTCATCCTTCTTTCTGGATTGGTAATATAAATTTTTTGTTTGTTATCTCATAGGAATGCCTATAGATTATTGTTTCCATTCAACATTCAGTATCAGTAATGAGACTTTGAAGAAACAGGTCAGGTAAAAGTTGATGCTTTTCAACTTTGACATTGGAAAGACTCCTGAAAATATCATAGACAGCCAAAAACTAACAAACAAACACAGAATACATAATAATAGAGCTTAGGACCTTGTAGGTCATCTAGTCCAACCCCCTGCTCAAGCAGGAGACCCTGTACCATTTCTGACAAATGGCTGTCCAGTGTCTTATTGAAAGCTTCCAGTGACAAAACATCCACAAGTTCTGAAGGCAAGCTGTTCCATTGGTTAATTGTTCTCTCTGTCAGAAAATTTCTCCTTATTTCTAGTTTGAATCTCTCTTTGATCAGTTTCCATCCATTGTTCCTTGTTTGACCTTCAGGTACTTTGGAAAATAGGTTTTCTCCTTCCTCTCTGTGACCGCCCCTCAAATATTGGAACACTGCTATCATGTCACTCCTGGTCCTTCTCTTCACTAGACTAACCATGCCCAGTTCTTGTAACTGTTCTGTACCAGCCTGACACCAGCCTTGCAGAAAAGGCAACCCCTTTACAGACGGCAAGAGGCTGGAATACGTCTGCCAAATTTATTACAAAAACAAACAAGACACGAACCAAGATACTGGAGCTTTGAAACACTATCTGAGCGGTTGCTTTCAGCAAACCAGCCCTCCCCACACAAGTCCTTTATAAAGAGTTCATGGCGTGGCTTCTCTCTCCCTCCTTCCGAGAAGCCCCATTGCCTTCCTCTGTTTACTCCTACTTGACTGCCTCCTGCGTCGGGCGTCCTTGAACAGGGCCAGCTGTGGGTCATCTTCATCCACGCTGTCAGGCTCACACAGCTGGGTCTCCACCAGGTAGGAGGGGCCTGGCTGGGGGCTCTGCGGAGCCTCAAAGCCATCATCAGCAAGTTCTTCAACACCCCCCTCCTCCCCCTCATCTGAGTCATCCGACCCAACTGCCGAACCCACAGGCTGACCCTGAATCACAACAGTAACCATTCTTCATATGTTTTATTCTCCAGGCCCCTATGCATCTTTGTTGCTCTTCTCTCCATTCTTTCTAGAGTCTCAACATTTTTTTATAGTGTGGTGACTAAACCTGGATGCAGTATTATAGGTGTTGCCTTACTAAGGCTTTATAGAGCAGTACTAATACCTCACATGATCTTGATTCAATCCCCCTGTTAATGCAATTTAGGATTGCACTGGCTTTTTTGCCTGCTGTCACACACTGCTAGCTCATATTTAATTGATTGCCCATTCGGACTCCAAGATCCTTCTCACAGTTATCACTACACACAACAAATCGACCCAGATTTTTCACTCCAGGTCAAATGAGTAAGCTCAAATTATCCTACTTTAAACACATTATGTGGTGGCCCAATTCTCTGGAAAAAATTCTAATGCTAAGAAAGGTGGAAGGAAAGAGAAGAAGATAGCCAGCAATAAAGTGTATGGATTCAGTTACAATGGCAATGAGTGCATCATTAAAGATCAGAATAGGAACAATTATCATGGAGAAAATCTGTCTAAGATGGCCCGACATTATAATCATCAATCGACAGACCAAGACAGTTAAGTGTCAGCAATAATCAACAAAACCACTAATCTGACTCAGCATGTTCATGTAATTATACGTTCATAATTTGTTTTTTCTGTAACAGCTTTATTCACAGCCAGAGAATAAACAAAAGAGCAGCTCACAGTACTGGAAGGGAATTGAATGAGTCAACTGTATTTACTGCACAATGTCAGAAAACAGGAAAGTCTCTTTATGTTGCCTAAGCAATGGGTGACAACTCCAACCTTCCAGTACTATGAGAGGATAACTAGGAGTCTGTCTAGAAAAATCAAAACCTTTTCCTTTCCTTCCAGCAGAATAGATTATCCACTTTTTAATAACTTGTCTTTATGAGCTAAGATTAAAACTTCAATATAATAAAATGACCTAACGAATAAAAATTACAGTTTGATCTATTTAAATGGTAAACTTTAAGGTTTTGTAAAATACAAGCTTTAAAGTTTTAAGCTGTCATTAAATAATGGCAGCTTAAAACTTTAAAGCTTGTATTTTACAAAACCTTAAAGTTTACCATTTAAATAGATCAAACTGTAATTTTTATTCGTTAGGTCATTTTATTATATTGAAGTTTTAATCTTAGCTTATAAAGCATACATCTCAAGGGAGGAATTTTCAAAATGACAAAATTACTTCTCCTAAAGAAAGAGCAAAGAGATTGACTCTTCAAATCAACCTCATGCATGATGAACAGGCTAATTATGCAAGAAATGATCCTGTAGATACTGTGATCCAAAACCACTTAAAAATTCCAACAATAAGTACAGTACTTGAAATGGACTTGGATATGAATAGGCAATTAACTGAACTTCTTCAGAAGTGATATAAGACATTAAATACACCAATCAGAATTCTCACATCTAACTTCTGTTTTGACAATTCCAACCATTTTCAAGGGCAGCTGAGACATTTTAATATAATGCAAAGGTTACTGATAAGCAGCTATGTCTAGTCAGGAAAGGATAAACTGATAAAAACTAGGCAAGGCATTGAAGCTACATGGGCCACAGAAAACAGTATGGGTTTCAGTACTTCTAAGTTGTATTCCTGAGCATAAGAGAGTCCTTTGGATCAGACGTCTGTGTTTGACCAGATACATATAGGAAAACAATAGGACAATAACTCTATTTCATAATGGCTTCATGAGAACTGATTTTGAGATATGCTTCCTGGCAGTTAGGAAATAGAAAAATAATTAGACAAATGTATTTTTCTAGATTTTTTTAAAAAAAAGATAATCGCCCGGCCGCCTTGTTTAGGGTGACTCGCTCACTTCTTAATCAGGAGGTGAGGGAGGATCCCTTGCAAGGTCGTGCCGAGGAATTTAGTCAACATCTGTCGGATAAAATCGCTCGGATTCGGACCGGTTTGGACTCCAGCTGGGCAGAGTCAGGCGATCAGGACACGGGCGGTCTTGTCAATGTTATCTGGGAAGAGTTTGATTCTGTGACCCCTGATGAAGTGGACAGGATTATGAGGAGGCTGAGCTCCTCCACATGTTTGTTGGACCCGTGCCCTTCCTGGCTGGTTTATGCAGCTAGGGAGAGGACACGAGGCTGGCTCCAGGCGGTTATATCTGCTTCTCTGAGTGAGGGTTATTTCCCCACCGTCTTGAAGGAGGCGGTGGTGAGACCTCTCCTCAAGAAGCCTGCCCTGGACCCAGCCGTTTTGAACAACTTTCGTCCAGTCTCCAACCTTCGCTTTCTTGCGAAGGTTGTTGAGAGTGTGGTGGCGCATCAGCTCCCTCTGGTCCTGGATGAAGCGGATTATCTGGACCCCTACCAATCGGGTTTCAGGCCCGGGTACAGCACGGAGACGGCATTGGTCGCTCTGGTGAATGATCTCTGGAGGGCGCGGGATAGGGGATATTCCTCTGTCCTAGTCCTATTAGACCTCTCAGCGGCTTTCGATACCATCGACCATGGTATCTTGCTGCGGCGTCTCAGGGGATTGGGAGTGGGAGGCACAGTTCTTCAGTGGTTCTCCTCCTATCTCCTGGGACGCTCGCAGTCGGTGTTGGCAGGGGGGCAGAGATCGGCCCCTAGGTCTCTCGTTTGTGGAGTTCCGCAGGGGTCGGTTCTCTCGCCTCTCCTGTTCAACATCTATATGAAACCGCTGGGTGAGATCATTCGTGGTTTTGGAGTTGGGTATCATCAGTATGCCGATGATACCCAACTTTTCTTTTCGACCCCAAACCACCCCAGTGATGCCCTCGCCGTGATGTCCCGTTGCCTGGAGGCGGTTCGGGTCTGGATGGGGAGGAACAGACTTCAACTCAACCCTGACAAGACTGAGTGGCTGTGCATTCCGGCATCCCGGGACATTCAAAATGTTCCATCTCTTTCTATGGGGGGTGAGCTCTTACCCCCCGTGGATAGGGCTCGCAACTTGGGAGTCCTCCTAGATTCACGGCTTACCCTGGAAGATCATATAGTGGCCGTGACTAGGGGGGCTTTCGCCCAGGTTCGCCTGGTGCGCCAGTTGCGGCCCTATCTGAACCGGGATGCCCTGTGTACGGTCACTCATGCGCTCGTGACCTCTCGCCTTGACTACTGTAATGCTCTCTACATGGGGCTTCCCTTGAAGACCACTCGGAGGCTCCAACTGGTACAGAATGCGGCCGTGAGAGTTGTCTTGGGAGTTTCCCGGTACTCCCATGTTACACCTTTGCTCCGCGAGCTGCATTGGTTACCAGTTGTCTTTCGGGTGAGGTTCAAGGTGTTGGTTACGATCTTTAAGGCCCTACATGGCATGGGTCCGGGATACCTCAGGGACCACCTGCTGCCGGCATCGACTCCCCTCCGCCCTGTGCGTTCCCACAGAGAGGGCCTCCTCAGGGTGCCGCCAGTCAGGGAATGTCGACTGGTGGCCCCCAGGGGGAGGGCCTTCTCTGTGGGTGCTCCGGCATTATGGAATCAACTGCCGGTGGAGCTCCGGATGGCACCAGACCTCCGAACTTTCCGTCGGGGCCTGAAGACCCACCTGTTCGAATTAGCTGGTCTGGCCTGATGGGGGATTATGGGTTTTTAATTGTTTTTTAAATTTGTATTACTGTTTTTAATTGGGCATGGGTTTAATCCTTTTTTTAATTTTTGTATTGTCTTTCTTTTTATATATGCCCTGTGAACCGCCCTGAGTCCCTACCAAGGAGAAGGGCGGTATATAAATCAAATAAACTATAAACTATAAACTAATAGAAACTGGCAATTATTCTCACCATACTTGATGGCAATAAATTCCATGATTAAACTATGTGCTAAAGCAGGGGTGTCAAACTCAATTTCATTGAGGGCCGCATCAGCCTTGCGGTTGCCCTCAGGGGGCTGGGTGGGTATGGCTAGGGTGGGCGTGGCCTACTGGGTGGGCGTGGCCAACTCTACATCGTTCGCATCAAGGGTGCCTATGGGGGCCCGGGCAGGAGTGGGACAGATCTGAGGGTCTCTGGCAGAAGGAGGGTCTCTGGGCCAGGGCCAAGGTAGTGGGGGCCGTTCCCTCACTGTTTCCAGGATGGCTTCGTGGGCCACATGAAACCACTTCGTGGGCCGGATTCGGCCCCCAGGCCTTGTGTTTGACATGTCTGTGCTAAAGGGATTCTTTTTATTTAGAGTCAGTGAATGGTTCCAGGTTTTATAGTAACATATAAGACACATCACTTGTCCATTCACATTTCTACATTATGCATGAGTTTTATACCTCTTCACTTCCTTACCTACTAACCAAGATAAAAAAAAAACTACAAAGTCACATTTGCACAGGAGCTACTTTCTTTATCTGATTATTCTGGCTTTTGTTTCCTTAAGCATTTCCAGCTTTACAGTATTCTTCCTGAGGTGCAACAACTAGAACAGTGCATAACATTTTAAAAACAGTATGTTCCCACCTTATATTTAAGTAAGGTTATTATTATAGAAGCAATTCTATTTTTACCATCTTTTTAAAAAATATTCCTAAACATGGAATTTATTCCTTAAAAAAAATGAACAGCTGCATACTAGGCTGATATTTGCATCCTCTAGAGCCTCATTTGCATATTTTGTTCTTGCCATTTATATATATATATATATATATATATATATATATATATATACACACATATATATATATATACATATATATATATACATATATATACATATATATACATATATATATATATATATATATATATATATATATATATATATATATATATTAATACTCTGCATTATGCTCTGCATTATCTTTCATCTGCTGTCACACATTTCTTAGCAAGATATGATTTACTTTTTGGAAGCCATATTGATCCTTTCTTGATAAAACATTCATCCATATTATATCTGTATACAATTATTTTTTCATTAATAATTATAATTTTCTCCAGAACAATCTATGCATCAGTTTTCTAGATCTTGGAACTACAGACCTACAGTGTCTCCATCTGGTCAGGATGCTATCAGAATTGAGCTTTGGTTGAGCTATTCTGGCATCTAGCAATACTTCAGCATCTCCACTACTTTATCTGAATTGGATAACAAAGAGAAATATAGTAATTACATTGTATTTCTGATTTGATTTTTTTAATGGGAAATTATCAGAATTTTTCTAGGGGTCAAGGTTCTACATATTTGCTTCATCAGATAGCTGAGTGTGGTTTTTTTTTGTGGGATCCGATCTGAGTCGGTCACTGGAGTTTGTTTTTCTAAGCTTTCAGATTTGTATTGGAGCCCATGTTTAGGGAATACATCCTGGAGTTTGAGAAGTTCCCTGAAGACGGGCTCCACCACCAGTCCAAAAACTTGAAAAAACAAACCTCTGGGCCTGGTGATCAACTCAGATTGATTTCTGCAATATTATCCCAGGATACATATATTTAATAAGATAAGATAATAATCTTTATTGTCATTTTTTTACTGTGGGTACAATGGTGCACATCAAAAATGAAATTTAGTTGCCCGCTCTCAAAGTGAGACACATACATGACACATATCCAAAACATACTACATATAACATATGTATAGACCCACACCCCTACATATACATAACAATAACATATTAAATACTGTCCAACCTGAATATATAACAGAAGGAGGAAGCCTGTGTTTTCATTTTTAACATTTTTAATGATTTAAAAAAAAAGAAAACTTAAAAAACATGGCCAGCTTATAGAACCATCAGACTCTTTGAAGAATAGAGACTTCTTGCCCAATATTTCTTTTAATGGCCATGTGTTCACAAAGCAGTAAACTCCACTAGGATTCAAGATAAGTCAAATACTCGAATTTACTTCCATCACGATTTTAAGGCTAATTGATTTTGATTCCTAATCATGTTTGATTCTCATCCAGAGCTATTCTATTTCAACAATGTAAAACATTAAAGTATTTGTAGCATCTTCCTGGTTGAAGGATTAACTAAGCAAGGAGGACTGAATCTATCCTAATAACTTCTAATTAGGGTTTAAAGTTAGAGGGATATTCTATATAACTCCCCATAATCATATTTGTTATATTCAGTTTACCAAAAACCTTTTTAAAAAGTCATTTTCATGCCCTGAACACTACAAAACACAAAATACAAGGTATCTTCCTTTGAAATCTTAAGTTATTCAACATTTGAAGTTTTTCATTTTTTATGACAGATTTGGAGACAAACATGACTCTTGTAATGTTTTACTTCATGCCACATTGGATTTTACATTTGCTACCCAAAGAACAGCAGCCAGATAGTTCTGTGTATGATCTAGATGTCCTCCTACAATGTTCTCAAGTTTACAATTAAGCATGGGGGACACCTAAAATCTGAATTTTAAAACTATCTGAGGAATAAAACATATATGTGAACTTAACAATGTCAGCTTGAGAGAAATTTCAAATTCAGACAGATAAAGCATAGGATTACATCAAGGAAATGTAATTCAATGTTTAACACAATGAAAAAGGAAATGGAAAATAAAGGGATTGGATTTTTCCATATGTGGATTGTTTCATACTGGATTGCCTTTAAAGAATATTGTAGACTTCTTGTGGTATTTCCTGAAGTTCATTTTTATATCCCAAGCTTATAATCATTTAGTAAAAACTGTCTAAAAAACCTCTCAAAAATGTTTAGGTTGAAGACCTATACATATTTTTATTTACTAGGGGAACTCACTGGGAAGACATGTATATCCTATTCATTTTCTAATTATTTTTAAAGTCTAAATAAAATTAACTATTTGATGGTGATCAGAAAAATGTATTTGGACTGGGACATTTGTCCCAGTGAAAAAAATAGAAATATATCCCTTTTTCTAATTTTCCTTAAGCTATGCTTGATGTTTAAGACATACTTCAAAGTATTCAGTGTAGACAATTTATTAAGATTTCTGATTCCCAAATATACTATTAATTTTGAAATTTTAAATAAATTAATCTTAGACATTATTACCAGTTGAATTTTTAAAACTATGTTGTTGTTAGTTATGAAGTCATGTCCAACCCATCGTGACCACATGGACAACATTCCTCCAGGCCTTCCTGTCCTCTACCATCTTCTGGAGTCCATTTAAGTTCACGCCTACTGCTTCAGTGACTCCATCCAGCCACCTCATTCTTCTTTTGCCCTCTACCTTTCCCAGCATTAGGCTCTTGTTCAGTGAGTCCTTCCTTCTCATTAGGTGGCCAAAGTATTTGAATTTCAACTTCAGGATCTGGCCTTCTAAAGAGCAGCCAGTGTTGATCTCCTCTAGGACTGACCGGTTTGATCGCCTTGCAGTCCAAGGGACTTGCAGGAATCTTCTCCAGCACCATAGTTCAAAGGCTTCAATTCTTTGGCGCTCAGCCTTTCTTATGGTCCAACAGCCATACATTGCAACTGGGAAGACCATAGCCTTGAATATATGCACTTTTGTTGGCAGGGTGATGTCTCTGCTTTTTAGTGTGCTGTCTAGATTTGCCATGGCTTTCCTCCCAAGGAGCAAGCATCTTTTAATTTCTTGGCTGCAGTTCCCATCTGCAGTGATCTTGGAGCCCAGGAAAATAAAATCTGTCACTACCTCCATTTCTTCCCCATCTATTTGCCAGGAATTGAGAGGGCCAGATGCCATGATCTTGGTTTTCTTAATGTTTAGTTTCAACCCATGTTTTGCACTATCCTTCACTCGTAACAAGAGGCTCTTTAGTTCCTCTTCACTTTCTGCCATTAGAGTTGTATCATCTGCATATCTTAGGTTGTTGATATTTCTCCCGGCAATTTTAATTCCAACTTTTGATTCATCTAGCCCTGCCTTTCTCATGATGTGCTCTGCATATAAGTTAAACAGGCAGGGTGACAGTATACAGCCTTGCTGGACTCCTTTCCCAATTTTGAACCAATCAGTGGTTCCGTGTCCAGTTCTCACTGTTGCTTCTTGACCCACATATAGGTTTCTCAAGAGACAAATAAAATGGTCTGGTACTCCCATCTATTTAAGAACTTGCCATAGTTTGTTGTGATCCACACAATCAAAGGCTTTAGCATAGTCAATGAAGCAGAAGTAGATGTTTTTCTGGAACTCCCTAGCTTTCTCCATGATCCAGCATATGTTGGCAATTTGATCTCTAGTTCCTCTGCCTCTTCGAAATCCTGCCTGTACTTCTGGTAGTTCTTGATCCACATACTGCTGGAGTCTAGCTTGTAGCATTTTAAGTACAACTGTACTAGCATGTGAAATGAGTGCAATGGTGAGATAGTTTGAACATTCTTTGGCACTGCCTTTCTTTGGAATTGGAATGTAAACTGATCTTTTCCAATCCTATGGCCACTGTTGAGTTTTCCAAATTTGCTGGCAAATTGAGTGTAGCACTTTTACCACATCATCTCTTAAGATTTTGAATTGCTCATCTGGAATACTGTCACCTCCACCAGCTTTGTTGTTGCTCGGCTTTTCTAAGGCCCACTTCACTTCACATTCTAGGATGTCTGGCTCAAGGTCAGTGACCACCTCACTGTGATTATCAGGGACGTTAAGCTCATTCTTGTATAGTTCTTCTGTGTAATTTTGCCACCTCTTCTTAATCTCTTCTGCCTCTGTTAGGTCCCTGCCATTTTGGTCCTTTATCATGCCCATTTTTGCATGAAATGTTCCCTTCATCTCTCCAATTTTCTTGAAGAGATCTCTAGTCCTCCCTATTCTATTGTTTTCTTCTATTTCTTTGCACTGTTCATTTAAGAAGGTATTCTTATCTCTTCTAGCTATTCTCTGGAATTCTGCATTCAATTGGGCGTATCTTTCTTTTTCTCCCTTGCCTTTCACTTCCCTCCTTTCCTCAGCTATTTGCAAAGCTTCCTCAGACAGCCATTTTGCTTTCTTGCATTTCTTTTTCTTTGTGATGGTTTTAGTTGCTACCTCTTGTACAATGTTGTGAACCTCTGTCCATAGTTCTTCAGGCACTCTGTCTATCAGATCTAATTCCTTAAATCTATTTGTCACCTCTACTGTATATTCAACAGGAATATGATTTAATTCATACCTGAGTGGCCTAGTGCTTTTCTCTACTTTCTTCAGTTTAAGCCTAAACTTTGCAACAAGAAGCTCATGGTCTGAGCCACAGTCAGCTCCTGGTCTTATTTTTACTGACTGTAGAGCTTCTCCATCTTTGGCTGCAAAGCACATAGTCAATCTGATTTCTGTGTTGACTGTCTGGTGATGTTCATTTGTAGAGCCGTCTCTTGGGTTGTTCGAAAAGAGTGTTTGCTATGACCATCGTATTCTCTTGACAAAATTCTATCAGCCTGTGCCCTGCTTCATTTTGTACTCCAAGGCCAAACTTGCCTGTTATCCCAGTTATCTTTTGGCTTCCTACTTTAGCATTCCAATCCCCCATGATGATAAGGACATCATTTTTTGGTGTTAGTTGTATAAGATGCTGTAGGGCTTCATAGAACTGGTCAATTTCATCCTCTTCAGCACTGGTGGTTGGGGCATACACTTGGACTACTGTGATATTGAATGGTTTGCCTTGGATTCGAACTGAGATCATTCTGTCATTTTGGGGATTGTATCCCAATATTGCTTTTCCTACTCTTTTATTGACTATGAAGGCTACTCCATTTCTTCTGAAGGATTATTGCCTGCAGTAGTATACCTGATGGGCATTTGAATTAAATTCACCCATTCCTGTCCATTTTAGTTCTCTGATTCCTAAGATGTTGTTCTTCAATCTTGTCATCTCTTGTTTCACCACGTCCAGCTTTCCTTGATTCATGGATCTTACATTCCAGTTTCCTATGGAGAAAAAATCTTTACAGCATCGGACTTTCCTTTCACCACCAGATACATCCACAGCTGAGCTTTCTTTTGGATTCCCAGTAGCTTCAATCTTTCTGGCGCTATTAGTACTAGCCCTCTGCTCTTCCCCAGTAGCATATTGGATGCTTTCTGACCTGAGGGGCTCATCTTCCAGCGTCATATCTTTTTTCCTTTTGGTACTCTCCATGGGGTTTTCATGGCAAAGATACTGGAGTGGGTTGACATTTCCTTCTCCAGTGGATCACATTTTTTCAGAACTCCCTGCTATGACCTGTCCGCCTTGGGTGGCCCTGCACGACATAGCTCATAGCTTCATTGAATTACACAAGCTCCCTCGCCATGACAAGGCAGTAATCCATGAAGGGGAAAACTATAGTACGTTAAAAGAAACTCAGATTCTCATTAATTGATTGAAAAATCTGGTGTCCTCTAAAAAGACAATATATTTTACAATATTGAGTTATTCATATTGTTTGTAAAGTGACTGAAAGGATTAAGGGTACTGCAAAATAACTGTTAAAGATGCCCCATTAATCTGTGAAAAAAGTGACATATTCATTTATACTGGTTGTTCCCAAAGTTTGGAATTTTTTAGGATTTAAAGAATTAGAAAAATAGTGAGAACCATAAATGGAAAGCATAGAATTTTATTCTTAGATTATTGATACAATAAGGTTTGATACATATTGACACCTGGGACATTTATTCATTTGTTGCACTTCTGGGCCATCTAAACTATGTTTGTATGAAAGAGAGAAAGTGAGGATTGAAGGGATAGAGGGAGAGGCAGAAATGGTAATATTTTTCATTGTCCAAAGCAACTACAGGTAATTCTTGACTTATGACTGGTTGCTTAGTGACTATTCAACTTTATGATGGAGCCAAAGAAAGGTGCTTCTGACCCATATTTCAAGTTCTTATGGTTGTCACACCTGGTCAAGTGATTGCATTTTGGGCACTCAGCAACCAGCCCACATTTATGGCTATTTGCCGTGTCCAGTGGTTATGTGATCACAATTTATGGCATTTTTTTGCTGGAAACCAGCATTTATTTCCAGTTTCTGGCAAAAATAACCATCCATTGTGTTTGCTTTATGGCTGCCACAAAAAAGGTTGTAAAATTAGATAAAGTCACATGATCACCCACTTAATAACCAGCATGACTATGACTGTAATTGCAGATTCAATATATTCAATATATTCAATATTTACCTGTATGGTAAAGAATTGACTGCTTGCTATACAGTTGTAGAAAGATATGTGGTACTTGTAAAAACAGATCAGGCAGTATTCTGGACAGAAAATGTCTATAACACTATATAATTTAGGAATTAATGATGCATGAATATTTCTACATATGTAAAATCATGCTATGTCATTTCATTTTTTTAAAGTAGTTAAAATTAAGAATAAAAAGCAATATACTGTGTATAAAATAAAGATACATGATATCAGTGCTTTTTTTGTAAAAGAAAAAGGTGCCGGAACTCACACATGTCATACAACCCGCCTTGCCTACCCTACAAGGTTCCATCCAAAAAAGGTGCCGGAACTCCGTTCTGAGCGTTCTATGAGAAAAAAAGCCCTGCATGATATTATCCCTTTATAACATATCAGGAATAGAAGAGTTCAGTGAAGCATTCAGTAGCAAGAATTGTAAGAGTTGTCTGTGTTATTAATTTTAGGATCATTCCTTATTCTGCTGAAATCAAGGAAAACTGAAACTCCTTATCTAACTTGCTTTCTCCACTTGATACTGTTGGATATGTGAGAGGGAGGGAATTAAAAAAAACTTTTTACATCTTTTAAAACTTCCCACCAGAGAAAGGGAGGAATACTGCTGTTTTTCATAAATCTTGCTATTGAAATTTGGCACCGAAGGGGGGGGGAGAAGTATTCTAAGGGATAAAAAAAAGGAAGGGATATAGGAGCAATAGGACCATAGAATCGCAGATTGTCCCACTCCTTCCTAAGCCTCAGGGAGCCCCAGAGTAGAACTTTCAATTTTTTTCCTAGATGTTGCTTTCTCTGGATTGAATTTCTAAAGACCTGAATTCCTACTAATACAATATCTTTAGCATATCTGAATGTACTTACACTACAGTTTAGCTTCACGTAAAAAAAAAAACATAAAATATGAGCACATGAAAATAACCTTCCTCCATCTACAATACAGATTCTACGTGGAGATCAAGTATTTCCTAAACTAAACTACAATTCACCTATTAACACATAAAATATTTATTCTATTTTCATATCTTATGCTGAGGCAACTGTGTGCCCAGCTGTCTCTAATACATTACCCCTGTCAGTCCTATAGAACAAATGGTATAACTCAAAAAGTTTTTCCATGCTTCTCTGCCATTGTGCATGTTTATATAAATGGGTGGGGGACTTTATGCCTATTAACTCTTCAGAGCTATACATTATATCCTATAACAGATACGATCTGGGTGTTCCCAACCATATCAATCATATTTACTCTACAGCAGATTTTTCAGAAAATTTGCATTTAATGTTAAACATTAGGGGATTCTTTTCTATGGTAGGAGAATGCTATGTGCTTTTCTCATAAGTAAATTGCAATATTTAAATCAGAAGAAATGAACTTAGCTACAAGTATATTTTCAGCACAGATGGTAGTTTGGTCTCCTTTCTAGACTAGATAAAATAAAATTGAATAATATATTTTACCACACTGAAATACAAAGACCTCTTATTTGAATAAAGAAAAATGGTCATTCTTATTTTCCTGAAGTCTCCCTCTTTCTAAACCAGAATTTCTTCCTTTCTTAATACAATTACCGGATCATTTTATTTCATATTTTAAAAAGCTTTAAAAGTTTTAGAAGTTTACATTACATTAATAATTAAAAATTATTTGTTTGACAATCAACTATTTTGTTCTGAGAAATAAGACCACAAGTTTGAAGGGTGAAGGGAGACCATAATATTCAGTTTGGACCTAATATGAAATGTTGGAACTAACCCAGTTGGTTTTGGACTGATTTGTTTGATTGTACTTGGGAGCTAATCTGAAGTGAAATTCAGAAATAAGTAGATCTATACCTTTTATTGACCAAGAAGGAATTTTCACATGTTTTTTTTTTAATGGAAACAGAACCTATTAATAAAAGGTCAAAATTATAGAAGCAATAAATAGATTCTAACTTCAGGAATCTAGAGTCAAGGTCAATGGTAAACAGATTGGAATGTAAAAAGACTAGGTAGTAGTTTGGTAGGAAGAAGTGAGGATAATTAAATAGAAAAGCAACATAGCACAAATAATTGCCCACTCACTGACTCTTCCAACTCTATAAAAATCCCTACTTATATGCCTTAAAATAGGGGACACATAATAGGAAGGTTCAGTGCAAAATAGGATATCTTAGCATTTTATAAAACCCCAGAGACCTAATTTGGATTACATCCATCATCTATTTTTCATCTTACTACATATTTGGCAAATGATTTGACAACTGATAGCTTGAAATTATCCCCAAGAAGCACAATGGATGTAACCAAAATTAGATGGTGGCACCAAGTTCATAAAAGAATTATTTGAAACAGAAGTATCCAAATGATCCAAAACTCTCCATCATCTGAGTCACTTGTGGAGATAGGTGGCTATAGAAATCAAATAAACAAATAAATAAAACTACAAAAGAAGTGACACAAGCTCTACAGTTTTTATACATCTATATGATGGCATGACACAAATACAAAAAGTAAAAAGATTGCAGAACCCTGGCACAATGCTGCTTTCATTACTTGCCTCCATATACTTTCCCCTGAAGACATTTCTGCTATCAAGGAGCTGTGATCAAAATGTAAGCAAGGCTCTAGAAGGAACTGAATTTGTAATCGTTTTTAGTCTTACACTTGCATATATTCTTAAATGGCTGCTCTTTTATACCATGGGATTCTGGTCCATTCCACATGGTAAGAATTCCCTCACAATATGCTAGAATAGTTTCATCTGTTATCCAATGTGTTAGCATGCTATTGAATGCACTTTTTTGTTTGCCTCATCAGATTACTGCTTGACTATAAAAATAGCTTTGGATTCTTTGATTAGTCTTTGTTTATCTGCATAATATACTATAAGGTTCCTGTTCAGTAAAAGTTCATTTGATAGTTCAAGTCATTGGTCCTTTGTTTCAGCTGGTGCAAGATGGGTTCCTGGAAGCTGTGCCTATCCCTTTTAAATGCCCCCAGACTTCAGATCTCAGCAGATGTCACAGGATGTAACAGCTGTTTCCCAGCTCCAGGTCTGATTAGAAACCTCTCTTAATATTCTTTATGTTTCTATTGTGGGATAAAATGTAATTCCTGATAGCTACAATAGGCAGGGAAGAAGCAAAGTTTAAACATCCTAAGGACAAAAGGGATTAAAAATGTTGTTCAAAACAAAAATCACAGTACTAAACAAAGACTTTGCAATTCTAAGTGGGACTTTTGGTTTAATTAGGACGTTTTGGAGGGCTTTAGTTGATTTGTGTGCTAGAGTGATGCCATATGGCTGTCCTTTATTCTTTTCACAGTTTGTGTTGGTTGTGCTATATTGGATTGCAACCAAAAGACACATCCGCAATATACAGTGTAAGGATTGTCACTGTCACTATGTAGGACAAACAGGCAGAAGACTAGCAGAGTGTACCCATAACCAACTTCTAGCACTCAAAAGATATGATGAAAGCTCTTTAATTTCATAACACATGGACAGACATGAACATAATTTCATCCTATGTGAGCATTGTAGACCAAGCTAAGTCCAAAAAGAGAATTCCTAAAAGGCTCATAATCTGCCATCAACTGACACACAGAGATAAACAACATGGACATACCATTCAAAAAGCCAATCAAAAAGCCAAAAAGGAAACAAAACACCTCTTCACCAGAAATTAACATGGATATTAACACTAAACTGACAATCAGGTAGTAAACAATATCCCAATCAAGGAACTACCAACTCAAACAAACACGTTAACAGCAAACAACAGCCTAATCAAGGAACCACCAATGCTGAAAAAGCAATCTGCTAATATATAATAAAAATAAACTTCACTGCCTTCTAGCACTGATGATGTTACCTAGTTTGGAAATGAAACATCTACAAGAAAACAACCAAACTCAAACAGCAAGGACCTCACATATTTAGATCCGACTAAAAAGAATGCTATCAAAGCCAAATCAGCTGTAGAAGTAACTACTTTCTCTCATAATACATTAGGGAAGAAATTATAGAGGTGTGTAAAATCAAGTATGGCATAAATTATTTGGAGATGGAAAGAGATTTTTTTTCCTCCTATTTAATTTAAGATTACCTACTGAAATTAAATACAGAACTGACAGAAGGAAATATCTCTTTAGACCAATATATAGTTAAGCTCTGGGATTTGTTGCCTGAAACTGTAATAATATCAGCCAATTTGGAGAATTTCAAAAGGTGGTTGGAAGGTTAATGGAGGATCAGGCTATTCATAGCTATTTATATTGACAAATATTCATATCTGCTGAATCATAAGCATCGTGTCTTACATATTGACTGCTGCAAATTGGCAATGGAAATGGATGATCACCCTTCAGAGCAGGTTTGTAATCTTGCATCCAGTTGCCCACTGTGTGACACAAAACATTGGACTAGAACTTTTATGGTGTGATCCAGTTGGATTGCTCCTACATTCTTTAATCTGATTTAAATCTGATTTCTAAAATGAGTATATTAGCTTCTATGAAGGTTATGCCCTTGGTGCTCTATATTATAATATTGAATATTTTAATTTTTCTCTTAAATTGATTATCAACAAAACTTTTTGGAATAAATAAATGCCATGCTAAACATTTTCAGGAAATGTACAATATTAAACTAAATTTCACATAATTTAAGCTACAGTAATACATGGCTACTAGACACAGTACTGAAACAACTATCTCACATATACTTTATAACAGTAAAGTGACAATAAACTGGAGGTTTGCCCACAACTCCAGATGGTGGTTCCAGCTGTAAATTCTCTTCATCTACTTTGCTTAATACAGCTTAATTGGCAGGATTAAAGTGAGTCAAATTGTGTAAATTATCTCACTGAGTTAATACTGAGCAGTTCTGTTTTAAAACCTTTTGACTCCTAATTCGTCTAATTTGTAGCTCTGTTCAGTTACATTTTAAAATCTTTCTCATCACTAAATATTCAAGAATATTAAAAATAATGTGACATGGTAAACTCTGACATTTCCTTTCTAAAATGAAAGCAGGGCTAGTGAAATGCAAAAGATGAGTATTTGCTTAAATATTCTGTGCTTCAAGTAGAGTATCTTTGGTAATTAGAAGTGGAGTTATGAGAGAAATTCTTGGGTATTTATTTTTTTTCTTGCAGTTCACAAAATTTGAGGAAATTTAATTTCCTTTAAAAATTCTTTCAGAGAATTTAGGTAAATTCAGCCCATGGGTTTAAGCAATGTTTTAATCCACTGGATAATTGACTAGTGGATCTGGCTAGAATTTCAGCTGAGGGCACCAGTTGAATAATGGATCTTAAAATATTGCATGTTAAAGCTGTATGGTCAGCAGCACAAGTCAGACTTGTATCATGGGGGCAATGTGCAGAGCAGCATAAACTGCTGGCATGTGGAGAGGAACATGGCAAAAGAGCTACACATATGTGGCTTTTGTGTAGGATTCTTAAGTTAGGAAGAAATGGTCATTCAATTGGTGTTAAGCCCCCCCCCTCGTCAATATACAAACCCCTTTGTTTTCCTTTGCTTTGCCCCTAAGATATTTTCATCTCTCCCTTGAGAGAGGCAATAATTCCTATGAATCAGGTTATTTCTCAAACAGCCTAGAGTTTTATGCACATCCACTATAATAATCCAATATAATAAATTATTATAAATTAAATAAATTATAACAAATTATCCAATAGAATGCAATTAGAGTTTTATGCAACATCCACCATAATAATCCAAGGTCCAACTTTGTTGTTTTATGTTCTAATACTAACCATCTTTACTGGAAGGGAGCATAATAATGTCTATTTGATTCCACATTTTTTTCATATGGACCCATTTGCCTTGTCCTACCTCATGCTATAGGAAGCATCTCACAACCAAGCCACTGGCCAGAATTTCTGGAAGTTATAATCCCAACAACATCTGGAATCTTTTGCCACCAAGAGAGGTTTGTTTGGTTTTACCTTTGCCCCACTTCAGCAATCCAGCTGGTGACTACACTGGTACATTGTTTCTGAAAACTGAGCTCATGTAGAAAATAGAATGATTGAAGCTAACAAACAACATATGTAACAAGGGGTCTTTAACTCTGTATCCTAAGAGGTTCTTTAAACTCCCTGAAAAGCAGTTATATTATCATTTTTATCCATAACAGAACTCCAAGGAGTATCTGAAAAACAGAGAAGTTTTAATTTTGTGTTTTTTGCCAGCTGGGAGCTAAAGTATTTTTCATTCTGGTCTCCTATATATTCCATCTTCACACATACAGATATATTTCTCTTTTCAGGCTGCATATAGCAAAGGCAAGACATAAAGTAAGTATTTTGCCAAGAAGCAATTGTGTCAATAGAACAGAGACTCTATGAAGGCACAACCCAATGATAAATTCAGATGTAGGGCTATTTATTTATTAAATGTATATGGCTGCCTATCTTGCACAAATGATTCTGAGCTGTTACAATACAACCAACAACCGACATACTACAGAAACTGTGTAAAACAATGGAACATAAATTGAAACAAGATTGTAAGAAGGAATGCATCAGAATGCTACACATGATACGACTAGCAAGCAGGCTTCTTATTGCCAGGGGAGGCCCAGGCATATTGGGGGGGAAACATGTTTTAAGGAACATGTTTTAGGAAGGTCACAAAAAGTGGGGAAATCTCACCCTGGGGGAATTAGGGATGATGCCATAGCTGAAAAGTCTCCTTTTATATAATAATAATAATAACAATAATAATAATTTTATTTATATACCACCCTTCTATGACTGTTCTAAAGCTGTTCCAAAAGGTGCAAACTGCTAACTCAATTAATCTTGAGACACAAGATTGGATTAGGATCATAAATGTAAACTGTGAACATCAACCAGAGTGATAGAATTGTAATATTTATATTGATGGAATTAAACCATACATCTGGAGTCACACATTTTCACTCATGAGCAGGCATCTACTCAATACAGGTTTTTTCTTCTCCCCCGATATTTATTACTGTTAAAGCAGCTTCCAAGACTGAGAGATATTGCCAGCCCACAATACTATTTATTTTATTATTTTATTTTTCAAATTTATGCAGCTGCCCATATCATCGGAAGTGACTCTGGGCAGTGTATAACAATATTAAAGGTAGTTTCCAAAATTATATTTCTCTGCTTTAATATTAAAGCATGGGGACAGAAACACCCGGAAAATACAAATTAAGAATTGTGGAGCCAGATATTTTAAAATTCATCAACACCTCAGAACTGCTTTCTTCAACTTGCCATTCCTAAAATGTGTGGGGTTTCAACACCTTGAGCCCACATATTCAGAGGTGTCTGAAAATTATTCAGGTTCGCCCAATGTATCTGGTTGTTGGGAGACGAGGTATCACAAAAGCAAGTGTTCCCATCTTAATCCAGGTACTTGTTATGACTTTGTGTGACAGCTGTTTGGTTATTATCTGTGTCTCATTGGATTCATTTATTGCTTTATTATCTTGCTGATAACCATTTTAAATGATATTATTTATTGTAGTTAACTTTATTTCTTGTAAACTTCAATGGATGGGCCTCTGAGTATAAATTTGGTAATAAATAAATCAGCTTGAGAAAGATACCCCTAGGTTAAACTTTTCAAAATGTTAAAGCAAGAAACAGCTTGGTCAGAGTGGGCTACACAAAAGAGCCAGAATTAGAGATATCCTAAGGGAACAAAGCTGCAGCCCCACCACCACTGCTGGGTCAATAAAAAGTTCCTATCCCAGCTCTCCTAAATAATATGCAGGGTATTCAGTACTGTTTATTTACAAGACATTTGCAGCTTCAGGGAAATCAGAAATACTACTCTTTTCAGCAACTCTTCTGTTTTCATAACTGAAAGACATCTGTCATGTGTTTCTCTGGCTAGCAAGCGGTTGAGCTTATTAGACAAAGCAGGACAAAAGAAGCTCTTTTTGGCCTGGGGGAAAAAAATAATCAAAGCAATAAACGTACCCTCAAATTTTTCTTCTCTAAAGAGTACATATTTCTATTTCATCTCATACGACTATGTTCAAGCTAGCCACATAGCAAAACCTAGAGCATGGTTGTTTAGATTAGCTCATAACTTCAGCTCTGTTGATTTGTTGATGATACTGTCAAGGCAAACTGTCATGATATAGCCCAGATGCACCTATGATGGATTGAAGTCTGTGAAAGAAGCAGAATGGAATCCTGCCCTACATCCTTCATCAGACTCTCATTTGTATCTTACTTGGGGCTCCAGGTTTTTGATTTCTGGATCAGGACAGCTCAATTAATTTAAAGTGGAAATGCTATATGAATCAAACCAAGGGGCTTACATGTTCCAGATTCTACTACTAAGGGTGTGAGAGGAGGGGCCAACATAATTCATAGAAATGCTTCCTTGGTTTTTGTAAGGACCATTTTAGAATACAGCCAAATGTTTGCAAAAGGTACCTATTAATGAGTAACACTAACATATTTTTTCTTGTATTACTTTAGTCTAAGAATTCAGCTCCAAACCCGAACAAAAGTAAAATAAGGATATATAAATGAAAGAGTCCTTGATAAAATACTATCAGTGTAGATCCTGTAAATTACAATGGAAAAGAACTATTAAGAATGCAATGTATTCAATTATAATTATATACAATTATAAGGAGTGCAGTTTGCTGTCAGTTTATATTCTAGTGGCTTGCCTGTTAATGTTGGTGGGGGTGGTCTTTGAGATTCTTGGTTGGGCTGTTGGGTTCTTTGTCAGTTTCTTGATTGAGACATTATTTACTTGATTGTTGGTCTGATGTTAACCTTGGAGTTAATCTATGCTGATCTGGGTGCTGATTGCTGGTGGAGAGATGTTTGGGTCTTCCTTTTTGGGCTGGGTAGTCTGTTTTGCACAGTCTATAGATGTTATTAATGTCTCTGTGTCTATTGATGGCTGATTTGTCAGAGTGCCAGGCTTCTAGAAATTCCCTGGCTTGATCTAGAATGGTCACATTTTCCCAACTGAAGCTATGGTTAAATCTATCTATATGTTGTGAAATTAAAGAATTTTCATCATGTCTTCTGACTGCTAGTTGATGTTTGTAGATGTGTTCTGCCAGTCTTCTGCCTGTTTCTTGCACATAGTGGTTGTTGCAGTCCTTACATTGTATGTTGTAGATGACTCCTGTTTTTTCTTCTGGGGTTGCTGTGTCTTTCAGTTTGCTTGGGATATTTTGAAAGGCATTAGTTGGTTTGTGTGCTATGCTGATTGTAGTAGTCCGTTGGTAGTTTCTGAGATATTCTCAATGTATGGCAGTGTAATATTCTCCTTTATTAGTAAGATCTAACTTACTTGCAAGGGATCATGGAACCAGGGCCTAAGCAGATACAGATCACTGAGAGATCATTTATATACACAGGTTTTAAATGTTACAAACCTATGATAGTTATGTTTGTGAAGATCTGTTTCTAGCCTATTGAAAATTACAGTAGGCACAACATTTGGATTTTTTTTAGCTGTTAGCAGAGATAAAGGATTTAAGTGACCGAGAACATACTTTGCATGTGGAAGGTCCCACATTCAATTCTCACTATTTTGGCCTGAATCCTTGAAGATCTTTTCAGACAGTTTGGATACAGGTGCACACTATGAAGCTCCAGACCCATAAGGATTTCTCCAGACTTGCAGGCAGCCTCAAAAATGATAGAATAAAACAGGATAAACAACAATCATAATTTCAAATACTTGATCAACAGTCATATATCGAAGACTATATAATAAAAAAATAGGAATCTGATAGTATCTAATGAAATGAGCTACAGGTTATGAAAGCCTGTGCCTTTAAACTGACTTGTTAATCAGAAAATTAATCAAATTTTTACTGCAGACTCCTGACTATAGGAAAACATTATTAAGGATACCATGAAAAGATCATGGAGTGTCCCGTAAAAATATAACATAAATCAGCTTTGATAAACCAAAGTCAAAGAGCTGTCTTCTCCAACATGCTGAACATAGTATGGTTTACTCAGAAGCATTTGTGCAAGTTTTACTTGAAAAATGGATTATCAAGGATCCAAGTTGACATGTACTGAAAAACCTCTTGCCTTAGCAGCCTTTTCAAAAATGTCACCATTTACTATATTAAGGCAGCTGTGTTCCATTAAATTTACCCTCCTGACTTAAGAGATTTTGCATGATGATTTGTTGTAACTAGAAGAGATATTACCTAGCTGACTACATTAAGTAATCTCAGAGAGAAAGCATGTCCCAGTTTATTTCCAATCTAAACAAATATGCTGTATGGCTACCTCAGTCATGTATCTTATTATTATTGAGTTATCCTAAACCTTCCAATTGTCTGAATTCACCATACCAGAATCTGCCAGACCAGAATAAAAGAATATCATGGTTCTTCCTGTTCCTATCCAGGAGGCTTTTATTGTCCAAGAGCAGGGATCCAAACTTCAAGAGGTGGGCTGAGATCTTGGAGAAAGCCAACCATAGGATTCAAAGATTCAAACTTATCCCTGATAAACATCCTGGTCCAAGACATTTTAACCAGGGCTGCGTTGTAAGGGAGTATTAAAAGCAGAGAAATGTTTGCCAGGAATCACTGGCTATGCTCATACAGAATGCTAAAGCATAGCTTTATAGTAGGCAACTTTTTCAGGCTGAAAATAGGCAAATTGTAAAATTCAAATTGAAGTATGTGTGTGTGTAGTACAATTATGCATTACAATATTTTCTCTTCTGTCAAATTAAAGTTACATTTTGGCAACTTTGGCAAAGTTCTGGGAATCATGTGATAAGCTTTGGAAGCAAATGTTCTTCCTCCAATTTAACTCTCAGGAGATTTGAAATGCTTGTTTGAGTTCATGTTGAACCTGGACAAAGCATGATTAGCGCTAACAGTGATCTTAACAAGCCAGTTTTAGTTATGCTAAATGGATTGTTTCATTAAGCAGTAGTTAAATTTAATCAGAGGTCACAGAACTTAACTGCCAGCTTAAATTGAAAATAAAATCATCTTGTGACATTCCACAAATGAGCGCAGGGAAAATTGACTGTGACCTAATAAAGTGAATCATTTTGAGAAGCACACTTTTTTTTACAATATTAGGTAAAGTAATCTGTCAACAGCAAGGAATTACTTTCCAAACCTGGAAAAGAAATTCTTAATTAATTCTATTTTATCAGTTTGACAGGAGACATTTGGTATGAAGCCAACCTCATCTTCTAGGGAGGTCTCAAGAACAAAGGATCTACAAGCAAGTAGTGTTGTCAACCCTCTACCCATCTTTTCAGAGTCTCACACTGAATTTATCTCCATTTTGCAAATGGATGCACAGTGTGCTGTCAGGATTTATTCATCTTACCCTGCATGTATAAAATACTCATTAGTCACTGAAAGCCCATTGAAGTTATATATTGTTCAAAGGTGTTTTTTTTCTTATGTTAGGAAAAGGGTGTTGGTGTAGTGCTAATACATAGGATATGCGAATTGATTTTTAATTTTAAGTGGATAATTGGGGAGAACTTCATAAAAAAATTTTTTGCCTTTAAATATAACCCTGGCTCCTCAAAACAGAAAATATTATTTTTGCTTTTCATCTAACTTTCTAAAATTAAAATCTTAATGGAAGCATTGGTAGTAATAGATTCTGAATTGTTTGAACAAATCTGAAGAAAACATTTGTCTGGGACTGCATCCTGTGAGGCAGGGATCTTCAAACTTGGCCCTTTTATGACTTGTGGACTTCAATTCCCAGAATTCCTCAGCCAGTGTGCCTGGCAGAGGAATTCTGGGAGTTGAAGTCCACATGTCATAAAAGGGCCAAGTTTGAAGACCCCTGCTGTGAGGAATATGCACTCAAAATTTCTAATTAAAGCACCATTTTATTCAGAACCTGGGCAAAATAGATTCACAAATGAAACTTTATAAAAGGATACAAATGGTACACAAAGTGGTCCATTTGTCCCTAGATTCTGGTGTGCCATTTTCCAGGGGTAGGACTATTTCTGCATTATTGCACTTCGAAAAAGGCAAACACATTGAAAACATACTGTGCACAAGTGCCTTGTGTTCCATTTGTAAAAGATGGTCTCCTCAGAATGGTAAAAGTTTAACATCACTCAGCCAAGTCTAGCTTCAGAAATCATCATTCATTTGGAGAAAAGCTGGGAAGATAATTGCTTTGTCAACCCCAGAGGGAGTTGTTCTTCTGAAAATGTTTTAGAACCTCACCTGCTTGTCCTTCTGTATGAGTACAGGAAGAGGTTGGGACTCTGATGGAGAAATTGTTCCTCTAACCAGGAACCAATTTCCTGGTTTTGCCAATTATGGCTTGGTCTTATGAATTGTGTCAAAGAGATGGAGGGGGTGGGGAGAGAATGAGGAAAGGATCATGACCTATGTAATAACCTGCATGGGAAGATATGGCATGAAGCTGCATTGAATCTCTTCAGCATTGAAGGGAAATAATGCAGATTGTCAGTGGGTTTCTAACAAAGACCTTGCTTTTTAATGCTAAGTCAATTGCTATTAAAATGCCTGTTATCCACGATGAAATCTTAGATGGGAGTGCTGACCTGGGATGTATTATGAACACCTGGTTGAGAGAGGAGGAGGAAATTAATCTCTCTTACTAGTGCTGAAAGGCAAGAAGGAGCTACAGCAGTGTTCCTCAACCTCAGCAACTTTAAGATGTGTGGACTTCAACTCCCAGAATTCCACAGCCAGTCTACATGTCTTAAAGTTGCTGAAATTGAGAAACACTGCTGTAGCTCTTTCTTGCCTTTCATCACTAGTAAGAGAGATTGATCAGAAACACAGCCCACCATCTGCCAAAATGGATGTTGTTGTAGTAACCAGAATATTATCAGCATTGTTCTTTCTAAGTTGGCCAGGACAATTTCTGTTGGGGCATATCTTTGTCCTTAGAGACTGACCATGCTGACATTATCCAGTCCTAAGTGGCTCAAGATTTCATTGTTTATTATGATGGCTAATTGGTGTCTGTACATACAGTAAGTAGCAGGCTGTACACTGAATTTGGTAATCTATTTGGCTGGAGCCAATCATCTGAAAGAGGTGAGGCTCTCTGTAACTCAGTTGTAACAGATGGAGGGCTATTTTCTTAGTCTTAGACTGGTAATTGTTATAAATTCTGCAGAACTGGATGATTGGTTGTTGTTGTTGTTGTTAGCTGCGAAGTCGTGTCCGACCCATCGCGACCCTATGGACAACATTCCTCCAGGCCTTCCTGTCCTCTACCATCTTCTGGAGTCCATTTAAGCTCACGCCTACTGCTTCAGTGACTCCATCCAGCCACCTTATTCTCTGTCGTCCCCTTCTTCTATTGCCCTCGATCTTCCCCAGCATTAGGCTCTTCTCCAGGGAGTCCTTCCTTCTCATTAGGTGGCCAAAGTACTTGAGTTTTAGCTTCAGGATCTGGCCTTCTAAAGAGCAGTCAGGATTGATCTCCTCTAGGACTGACCGGTTACAATGCTCTAATCTACAGGCTTCAATAGATCTAGACATTTTTCAAAATATACTTGAAAAAATTCCACTTGTCTTGCCCCAGCCAATCTATGCGATGTGGTTGACACTATCCTTTATAAGTACCTTCTCCCTAACATATAACAAAATCAAAATTTTGATTTACTAGGGCATTCCAAGCAGTAAAGTGGATAGATAGAAGTTTGATGCACAAATGGATGAAGTCTCAGGATAGAGTAGTTCAAACACAGAATGGATCCCTCATTAAAGTCTCTTTGAAATCTGATTCAATAATAGCATATTCAAGGAAGGAGGGTTTACTTCTCTGTCTCCACTGCGTCTAAACAGAAAGGCTAGCCATGCTTTTCTGTACTGCATGTTATCTCTTCATGTTGTGGGAGACCAGCTAGGACAGTCAGAGATCCTCTCCAAACAACTTTTATCATTCAGTTGAGGTAAAGTTAATTACATTTGCCTCAGCTTGATCTCCAGTATTGAGACAGGTCATCGGGAGGTAACCTTCATAACCATTTGTTAGCTTCATGTGAATTCTCTTCAACTGTAGATATCAAAGACATGGACAAAGTGTGTGAAAAGATGAGGAATGCCACCTGCTTGATCCATCCATGGCTTTCCTGGCTGCTTAAATTAACCAAGTTGGAATGGTTAAGATAGATAATTGCTTGAGTGCAGCATGGATTCCTGCCTGCTTAAAAAAAGTAGTTACAATATTTTTATTGAAATAATCTCCTAAAAGTTCTTTCTAATTTTAGACTAATTTTGGGCTAAGATGATCTAGAAAGTGGTAGTATTATAAGCTTATATATGAAACTGATTGTTTGGATGTCTATCAAGTGGAATTTTATCAAAAAAATATAGCACTGTTTTTTTCAATTAGCTTGGTGGATGACCTTCATTGGATAATAGATGGAGGAAGGGTAACTCTGGTACTTCCCTGGCCTTTTTGGCAGATTATGATATCATGGTATCCTTATGGCCCCTCTGGCAAGCTTGGGTCTTGGAGACATTGTTTTACAGTGGTTCCACATTTCTTTTGCAGATCTATACAGAAGGTCATATTCTATTATATATCTGCAGTACCATTATTCAAAGTTTTGGAATGGGGTCCCACCCCTATGCTGATGATATCCAGTGTTACTTTACAGCAGGGGTGTCAAACTGCCCGCCCACGGGTCGGAGCGTCATGGAAAAACCATACCCATCCCATTTTCGGCAATGGAAAAAAGTTCCGATACGTCACGCGACGTCACGTGACATCACGAGTTTGACATGCCTGCTTTACAGACTACCTAACTCCAAGGAAGCAATTCATATCCTTGGTTGTCACCTAATATTGAATTATGAGCTTAATGAGTCAGAACTAGTAAAAATTAAATTCATACAAGATGCAGGTTTTGTTAGTAATGAGAAAATTGGGATAAAGATGAAAACTATTAATTGGGTTACATTCCATCATAAAAAAACAGATTTTCTATCTGGGATGGATCATTCTCCTTCCTCAGTTGTAACTGGATTTGCAAGTGTAGTTATGATAAAGATTGTATTTGTAAAACCACAACTAGTTCAGTAACTGGAACTTTTCTGAACCAGCCAGACTTGGCAATGACTATCCATACAATCCACCTTATACTACAATACACTGTATGTGGTTTATCCACAAAAAAGATCTTGAAATTGCAATTTGGGCAAAATGTGTTGTCTCTGCTACTAGTGTAGGTACACAGATCACATAATGACATATTAAAAGGTCTGCATTGGCTGACAATTCAATTCTAGTAACAGTCTTCAAATCCCTCACTGTCTTGAGGCTTCACACTCTGAAGGAATACCCCATGCTGCATAGTTACTTGGATCAGCAGAAAATACTTTTGAACTTTGATATTGGAGAAGACTCCTGGGAATATTGTGGACAGCCAAGGAAACAAACGAATAGATGATTAAATGAATTCTGAGTTCTCACTCCAGGAACAAATGATCAGGTTCAAATTATTCAGCTTCATACTTCACATTAAGTGTAGACCTAGGGAGTGGGGAAAACTATAATGCTGGGAAAGAAAAGGATGACCAGCAAAAAAGTAGATGGACTCAGTTACAGTGGGGATGAGCTTACCATTGAAATATCTAAAACACGGGTGTCAAACTTAATTGTATCACATGACATATTGTGATGCATCACGACACTTTTTGCCTTTGTGGAGCCGAGATGGGTGTAGCCTGTGTGTGATGCATCGGCCTGTGGGCCGCCAGTTTGACACCCTTGATCTAAAATAGGCACGTCAAACTGCCGGCGGGCGGGCCGGATGCATCATACTGAAACCGTGCCCACCCCATTGCCGGCAATGGGGGAAAAGTTGTGATACGTTGCATTATTTCACGTGACGTCGCAAGTTTGACATGCCTGATCTAAAAGAACTGATGAGGGATAGATTGTCCTGAAGAAAATGTATCTATGTGGTTACTAAAAATCAACAACAACTTAATGACACAAGTGGAAGAAGGCCTTTTCCTATGAGGCTCCCAAGCTACAGAATGTTCCCCCTTATTCTCCCATAATTCAGGAAAATTATCTTTCTTTTGCCAAACTTTTAATTGATTGTAATACTATTTCTTTTACAATTTTATTGCATTACTTTTTCATCCATTATATTTGTTTATTTTTATTGTTGTAAACTTCCTTGGGGCTTACTAAGCCTCTACTACCCATAACAGAAATTTGGCAAAATCATTTAACCATAGTAAATAAATTTTGGTATCTCAAAGAATCAAATGATAATCATTCAAAGTTGCATAATAGGAACCAAAATGAGCTAGGGATTTGACACTGAAGCATAACATTGCAAGCCTCTCTCTCCCTCTTTAGCAGCAAAAGTTCAACAATAATAAATCAAATAACTAAGCATTTGCTGCCCTTTCATGACACTGAAATTCAGTTGCTTTAAGTCATCGGCTCACTCTATCAGCTGAATTTACAAACTCATGGGTGGGTTTGAACAAACTAAAAGTATCCTTTTAAAAAAATCAAAAACCTGAAAGCTATGTCTCCCTGTATATTTAAGTTTTACAACTGACAGCAAATGTTAAAGTAAGCTTTTAAGTGGATGTTGAGGCATAATGAAAGAGATTTTGCTCACATATATCGAGGAAAATGCTGTAACCAACATTAATAATTATAAATAAAAAAGAAATTTACTTGATCATCAATTGGAAAGCATTGTTTTAAGTAGGGTTACCTGAGTCTAATGCATTTATTATTTGAAAGGTTGAACATAAATCTGCAAAAGTAAGACTCAATGTAAAAGAGGTTTCAGTAGCTATCTTTAGCTACTGAAAAAGAAAAAGACTTTAATACTATACAATGAAAACCAAATGAATAAGCTACCACAGCAGTGATAAAAGTAGAAGTGCCAGAGACTGAATGTGCTGCCACAAAAACTAGTCCAGCATCTTTTCTCTCTTTTATGCAGTGTCAAGAAAAATGCAGTGTCTGAATTCGCACTTTGCACTGAACCATAACAATGTTAGTACTTGTGCAAAATAAGCCATTGTTGTTTCTAAGCTATGGTTTATGGTTTCATGTTGCTTATTCCATAAATCATGGCTTATTTCAAAATTATATTTAAACAATGTGTGAAGACAATATATGATATCACATTACACATTAGTTTTTTTCCATTTTATGGATTGTCACATTCAGGAACCAAATAACTCAGTGCAATGGTATCAAATTCTACTTCTTTGTATGGAAAACAGAAGGAAAGATACAGACTAGATTCTACATTTAGTTTAAGACTACAATAATAAGCTAAAAATAAGCACTTCTTTTAGAGTCACCTGCATCCCTGTAGTCTTCTTAGGTAGATTTCAGAAGTGGCTTGGCATCACTTGCTTCTTAGGGCTGAGAGGAAGTGAGGAGCCCAAAGACATCCAGATGATGTAATGCTTAGGTGCATGTAGAACTCTCAATCTCTCAATTTGTTCGACCCTGTTTCCCCTGATGATGTGGACAGGATCATGGGGAGACTGAGCACCACCACCTGTTTATTGGATCTGTGCCCCTCCTGGCTAGCTTATGCGGCTCGGGAGGGAACACGAGGCTGGTTCCATGCAGTAATAACTGCTTCTTTGAAGGAGGGTGTCTTCCCTGCCGCCTTGAAGGAGGCGGTGGTGAGACCCCTTCTCAAGAAGCCTGCTTTGGACCCGGCTGCTTTAGACAACTATCGTCCAGTCTCCAACCTTCGCTTTTTGGCGAAGGTTGTTGAGAGTGTGGTGGCGCATCAGCTCCCTCTGTTCCTGGAGGAAACTGATTATCTGGACCCGTACCAATCAGGTTTCAGGCCCGGACACAGCACGGAGACGGCATTGGTCGCGCTGGTGAATGATCTCTGGAGGGCAAGGGACAGGGGTTGCTCCTCTGTCCTGGTCCTATTAGATCTCTCAGCAGCTTTCGATACCATCGACCATGGTATCCTGCTGCGGCGTCTCAGGGGGTTGGGAGTGGGAGGCACCATTCTACGGTGGTTCTCCTCCTACCTCCAGGGCCGCTCGCAGTCGGTGTTGACGGGAGGGCAGAGATCCGCCCCGAGGCCTCTCATTTGTGGACTCCCTCAGGGGTCGGTTCTCTCGCCTCTCCTGTTCAACATCTATATGAAGCCGCTGGGCGAGATCATTCGTGGCTTCGGGGTGGGGTATCACCAGTATGCTGATGATACCCAACTTTTTCTTTCCACCCCGAACCAACCCAGTGATGCCCTCTCCGTGATGTCCCGGTGCCTGGAGGCGGTTCAGGTCTGGATGGGGAGAAACAGGCTTTGTCTCAATCCCGCCAAGACTGAGTGGCTGTGCATATCGGCATCTTGGGTTAACCAAGTTATTCCACCTCTAACGATGGGGGGTGAGGTGTTACCCCCCCATTGATAGGGCTCGCAACTTGGGCGTCCTCCTGGATTCACGGCTCAATTTTGAAGATCACATAGGAGCCGTGACCAGGGGGGCTTTTGCACAGGTTCGCCTGGTGTGCCAGTTGCGTCCCTATCTGGACCGAGATGCCCTACGCACAGTTACTCATGCGCTTGTGACCTCCCGTTTGGACTACTGTAATGCTCTCTACATGGGGCTGCCCTTGAAGACCACTCGGAGGCTTCAACTGGTGCAGAATGCAGCCGCGCGAGTTGTAATGGGGGTCTCCCGATACTCCCATGTAACACCTCTACTCCGCGAGCTGCATTGGCTTCCGGTTGCCCTCCGGGTGAAATTCAAGGTGCTGGTTATCACCTATAAAGCCATACATGGCCTGGATCCAGGGTATTTGAGGGAACACCTGCTGCTGGCATCAAACGCCCTTCACCCAGTGCGCTCCCACAGGGAGGGTCTGCTCAGGGTCCCGCCAGTAAAAGATTGCCGGCGGGTGACACCCAGGGATAGGGCCTTCTCAGTGGGAGCGCCTGCCCTCTGGAACCAGCTGCCGGTGGAGCTGAGAACTGCCCCCGACCTCCGATCATTCCGCCGGGGCCTGAAGACCTGGCTCTTTGAGCTCTCGGGCCCAGGCTGAGGAGACATTCATTTTAATTGGGGTTTTTAATAGTACAGGGTTTTATACAAAAGTTAAATTGGGTTTTAACTTTTGTATGGTTGATTTTTAACTCCCTGTAAACCGCCCTGAGTCCTCAGGGAAAGGGCGGTATATAAATGCAATAAAATAAATAAATAAATAAATAAATAAAATCTCCTGGTTTCTAGCCTGAAGCCTTGATCACTGCACCAAACTGGGCCTCATTCACTGAACAGAGTTACTATAGTGCAGGGGTGTCACTTCCTACAACTTGAAAATTGTAGAACATGTCATAAACCATACTCCAAAAAGGGAAGAGGGCCATTTCGAGATGTATAATTAATAGTAAATGGAGAGGGAAAGAAAAGGTCCTGGAGGGCTGTACCTTCTGTCTGTCTGTCTGTCTGTCTGTCTGTCTGTCTGTCTGTCTGTCTGTCTATCTATCTATCTATCTATCTATCTATCTATCTATCTATCTATCTATCATCTTTCTAACATATATGCCTCTCATCTTGCTGTACAAAACAGCTCTGGACAGCTTACAATATAGTAAAAATAGAGATATGAGAAGCATTATAAATAATTGTTTTTATATCAAAACAAATTAAGCCTGCAAAAAAATAAATACAGTTTAAAATGCCAAAAGTGAAGCAGAGATTGTATCTACTCTATTACCAACCATTTCCAGCCTACAGCTTTTCCATCAAGGCCCCATTGCCAACCAGCAGAGTCACATTTTAAGAGCGTTCTTGAAGGCCAGAAAGGTGGAGTAGACCTCACCTCTGGCACCAAGATATTCCAAAGAGTAGGGGCCATGACCAAAAGGGTTCTTAGACCCCATCAACTGAAATACCTTGGCTGATGGGGTCTGCCAGAACAAGTAGGGCAGGTCAGTCTCATTGGGGCATGATGATTGTACCTCAAGGATTAATCACAATCCCCATGTTTTCCTGTGAGGTTTCTAGAAACATTTGGTTGGAATATGTGGAAATAAGGATGTTGGACTGATAGATCATTAGCCTAGTCCTATGTGATCCCCATATTCCCACAGGTATTCCAATAATTTAATATTAGTTATGGTAGCATTGATCCTATCTTTTGGAACTGGCATGAAGAAAAATAATTATTTTTTAAGAAATGGGCAAACTGCCATAGGCATTCATTATTCAAAACCACAATAATGTGGTGGACAGTGTTGTCAAAATATTAGCAGGTGCTAATGTTGTCATGAAATTTGCAACAGTTGCATCATTATGCCAGGAAATCTAAGGTAAGTACCTAAACTGTGTTATTTGCCCAATAATATCTTAACATATATATTTTGTCATTTGCCCTCATTATCTCTTCATAAATACTCATAAAAACTGCATTGCCCAGTCTAGACACTCCTTCCACCTCAACAAATTCTTGAAAACCTAATCTTCCCTTAAGAGATCTCAAGTCTCTGAATAAGTAGCGGATTTTTATGTCGTATAATTAGTTAGTAGTTATTTTATTAATATTTTGACTATGGAGAGTTAAAGTGTGATAGAATTTAATGTTTTATTATTGTTGTTAGCATATTTTAGATTATGCTTGTTTGTATTATTATACCCTGTATTCAGCTCTGGGAAGTCGGGGAGGGGGGGAGGGGAGGGGAGGGGGGCTTGGGGAGAGGGGAGGGGGAGGAGGGTTTTTTTTATTCAAAAATGTATTGTAAAACTTTTCAATAAAAAAAAGAGATCTCAAGTCTCAGCCTTCCTTCCCTGCAAAAAAGATGAGTGTCGAATTAATCAGGATAGCGGTATCCAATGATACCTGTTAGGCATGTGCCCTTATAACCTTATGCATTGATTTCTAGGCCAAAGAAAAACAAAGATATGTCTCTGGAAGCAATTGGTTGGTACTCAGAAAGGCTCCAGCAGCCTTCCCCAGCTCCCACTCCTTTAGGCCAGCAGTGGACCCTGAATAAGGAAAAGAGAAGAAACTCTATAAGAGTTTCCTTTCTATTGGAATAGTGCCTGGTCACCTCCACATTGATTTTAGCAAAATAAGAATTTGCATTAAAATAACAGTTTCTGATACCTGAAAAACTAATAAATCTTCTGTACTTACCACTAGCTTTTAGGAACTTCAGTTGTAACATGTAAAGTGGATTACATACTGTTTGCAGAGTACATTTAAACACCAAAAGAAAGTTGGGGGAGAAGAGAAAAACCTGGGACTTTCTTTAGTCATGCTAACTTGCCAGCATATAATTTAAAGCATCCTGACCAAAATTACCTACTTCTATGATGAATCCCTCAGCCTCAATTTATTACTGCCTCTAATTATTTAGTTTGCTCTATGTACGACCTATGCCATTACTAAATGGACCGGTTCAAGGAAAATATGCGCTCTTAAAAGTGACTTCTGACCACTGGCTTCCCAGATTTTGATTGCAGTTGTTTTAAGATGAGAGACACTTAAGAATACAAAGAAATATGTTTCCTGTGGTGCTCTACTAAAAGACCAGGAAAACTCTTTCTGCGACACTATCTAAACATCCTGCTTCTTCTGCATTTAGCTATAACGCAGCTGGTATATTAAAAAAAAACCAAAACCTCAGGGTTCTAGTAGCATCTTTTCTGACTAACAAGTTTTATTAAAAGGCTTTCGTTTTTGTGAGCGGTAGTTCACACCATCAGATGCATAAAATGGCTGAAGTCATGTAAGATTTAAATTGGAAAAAGCTGAGGGAGGAAAGTTGGTAGAAAAAGGAGGAGGAAATAGGTTGCTTATGCAGATGTGAGTTACACATAAGACAGATTACAAATACCTTAACCCAATTAACTCATACCAAACTGTAGATCACATCATGACCAGTTGCAAGCTGAAGGCATATACCAGTCCAGCACCTGGTTTTTTAAAATATAAATGATGCTGCACTTCAATGGTTAGATGGTCTAGATCAGGGGTGTCAAACTCCCGGCCTGTGGGCCAGACGCGTCATCCAGAGGCCACGCCCTCCCCATTGCCGGCAATGGCAAAACTGTCCCGATACATTGTGCGACGTCACGTGAGGTCACGAGTTTGACATGTCTGGTCTAGATGGTATTTGAACATAGATCTTTTTAACATTTATATTTTATTATGTTTTACAAATCTAGGTGAAATGTTAATATGTAGTGCTAGTCCATACATTAATTAAATAAACCATTCTGATATATTAAAAACTCATTGTATTTCTTGAAGCCTGCTGAGATTATTGAAACCGATGGACTAACATGGACTCCAGCTGGGCAGAGTCTGGCGATCAGGACACGGGCGGTCTTGTCAATGTTATCTGGGAAGAGTTTGATTCTGTGACCCCTGATGAAGCGGACAGGATTATGGGGAGGCTGAGCTCCACCACATGTTTATTGGACCCGTGCCCTTCCTGGCTGGTTTATGCAGCTAGGGAGAGGACACAAGGCTGGCTCCAGGCGGTTATATCTGCTTCTTTGAGTGAGGGTTATTTCCCCACCGTCTTGAAGGAGGCGGTGGTGAGACCTCTCCTCAAGAAGCCTGCCTTGGACCCAGCTGTATTGAACAACTTTCGTCCAGTCTCCAACCTTCGCTTTCTTGCGAAGGTTGTCGAGAGTGTGGTGGCGCATCAGCTCCCTCTGGTCCTGGATGAAGCAGATTATTTGGACCCCTACCAATCGGGTTTCAGGCCCGGGTACAGCACGGAGACGGCATTGGTCGCTCTGGTGAATGATCTCTGGAGGGCTCGGGATAGGGGATATTCCTCTGTCCTAGTCCTATTAGACCTCTCGGCGGCTTTCGATACCATCGACCATGGTATCTTGCTGCGGCGTCTCAGGGGATTGGGAGTGGGAGGCACAGTTCTTCAGTGGTTCTCCTCCTATCTCCTGGGACGCTCGCAGTCGGTGTTGGCAGGGGGGCAGAGATCGGCCCCTAGGTCTCTCGTTTGTGGAGTTCCTCAGGGGTCGGTTCTCTCGCCTCTCCTGTTCAACATCTACATGAAACCGCTGGGTGAGATCATTCGTGGTTTTGGAGTTGGGTATCATCAATACGCTGATGATACCCAACTTTTCTTTTCGACCCCAAACCACCCCAGTGATGCCCTCGCTGTGATGTCCCATTGCCTGGAGGCGGTTCGGGTCTGGATGGGGAGGAACAGACTTCAACTCAACCCTGACAAGACTGAGTGGCTGTACATTCTGGCATCCCGGGACATTCAAAATGTTCCACCTCTTTCTATGGGGGGTGAGCTCTTACCCCCCGTGGATAGGGCTTGCAACTTGGGAGTCCTCCTAGATTCACGGCTTACTCTGGAAGATCATATAGTGGCCGTGACTAGGGGGGCTTTCGCCCAGGTTCGCCTGGTGCGCCAGTTGCGGCCCTATCTGGACCAGGATGCCCTGTGTACGGTCACTCATGCGCTCGTGACCTCTCACCTTGACTACTGTAATGCTCTCTACATGGGGCTTCCCTTGAAGACCACTCGGAGGCTCCAACTGGTACAGAATGCGGCCGCGAGAGTTGTCTTGGGAGTTTCCCGGTACTCCCATGTTACACCTTTGCTCCGCGAGCTGCATTTGCTACCAGTTGTCTCCTGGGTGAGGTTCAAGGTCCTGGTCATGATCTTTAAGTCCTTACATGGCATGGGTCCGGGTAACCTCGGGGACCACCTGCTGCCGGCGTCAACTTCCCTCCGCCCAGTACGTGCCCACAGAGAGGGCCTCCTCAGGGTGCCTCCAGTCAGGGAATGTCGACTGGTGGCCCCCAGGGGGAGGGCCTTCTCT
This sequence comes from Vipera ursinii, assembly GCF_947247035.1. NCBI lineage: Eukaryota > Metazoa > Chordata > Lepidosauria > Squamata > Viperidae > Vipera > Vipera ursinii. Next base: position 259,352,666 of record NC_139513.1, read on the forward strand.
GTGGGCGCTCCGGCATTATGGAACCAACTGCCGGTTGAGCCCCAGATGGCATCAGACCTCCGATCCTTCCGCCGCGGGCTGAAGACCCACTTATTTGAATTAGCTGGTCTGGCCTGATGGGGAAATATGGGTTTTTAAATTGGTTTTTTAGTACTTTATTATTGTTGTTTTTTAACTGGGCACTGGTTTAATTTCCTTTTAACTTTTGTATCGTTATTTATATATGCCCTGTGAACCGCCCTGAGTCCCTAGGGAGAAGGGCGGTATAGAAATCAAATAAAACTAAAACTAAACTAAACTAACATGAGTACAACCATTTTTCACTTGATGTATTACAACAGTTCATAATTCTACCTGCAAACCTCATTCTTATTTCTGCCCTCTGTAATGCAACATTTGAGGACAAGACAATTATAGTCTTTAGTATGAATCCAGACTTTGGATAAAATCCAGTATTGAGTAAGCAGACTTCTACTATTGCACCATAATGTTGTTTTCTTCAACATTTGCATTGGAAGGGTAATAAATCCTCTGGAGTAGAATTTGTAAGGAGATGGGTTTGCAGGAAAATAGAGAACTTAAATCACACTAAGTTTTATGGGTCTACTCTAAAAACAAAAATAAAAGTAGATTTAAATTCATATGTACCATGTTTCCCCGAAAGTAAGTCCTACATCAAAAATAAGCCCTACCCCAAAAATAAGCCCTAGTTTTGGGGCAAGACACACACCTAAAAATCAAGCTAGGGTGGGGGTGGGGGTGGAGCTGCCCCACCTACCCCACACCCACTTACCTTGCAGGCCTCTCCTTGCCAGCCCACTTCTTCTTCTGAGGCCTTTTCTGCAGCCAGGCTTGCATTTCTCAGTCACAGGGCTTTCCTGAAGGCCTGTGCAGCCAAGAACCAAGTTATGGATTCAATCCATAGCTCAGTTCTGCAAGATCTCAGCAGCCAAGCACCAAGCTATGGATTGAATCCCTAAATCGGTACTTGGCTGCTTAGGCCTTCTGGAAAGGCCTGACTGAAAAATGCAGGCCCAAATGCAGCTGCAGAATTTCGGCCCCAGAAGAAGTGGACCAGCTCGCTGGGGCTGTCAGTGCCGGAGGTGAGGTAAATCCTACCCCGAAAATAAGACCTTGTGCCTCTTTTGGAGGCAAAAAAAAAAAAGACCCGGTCTTATTTTCAGGGAAACACAGTATCTCTGTACTCAGAATAGTACATAAAGCTCTTTTATCATCTGCTTTATGGGTATTTCTCCCTTAATGACCATTCATTCAGTGACTCTTCAATTACTAGAGCACTGAACTATAGTATTTATGGCCAGTCAGGAAACGTACAGCAGTTGCAGCATCCTGCGGACATCTAATCAAAGTTTGGGTCCTTAGCAACTTGCCCTCATTTATGAGTGCAGTATACACTTCAACTCTCCTTATATGCATATATGCCTCCCAACTCTATCCTTTTGGCCACCCTGAGCTACAGCACCACCTACCTTGCTGTCCCCAGCTGGTCTTCACTGCCTTTTTCTTTCCATTACTAGCCAAGGATTCAGGCATTTTGGGGAGGGTGCAGTGCTGGGACATACACAAGTGAGGCAGGGAGCAGAACTGGCAAAGGAGGCAGGGTTGCAGTGCGGCCAGTGTCTTCTTGGGCCTTGAGGCTTTGCATAGTTATAATAGCCACAGAGAGTTGCCATCCACACCACTGCCCAGCCTTAGTTTTCAAATACAGGTTCCAGGTATTATTATATTTTTGTACTGTACCTTTAGCTATACATTATGCTGGTAGACTATGCCAATGGATTCAATAATACTTCCCTGACTAAAATGTTGTTTTTGCATCCTTTCAGATGTTATGGTAGCAGTATAATTCTTCAGTAATTCTTCCTCTATGATTCATGCAAACATGCCAAGAACACTATTCCTTTTTAGACAGGAGGAGGAAGGAAAAGAATTAACAGCATGAGATAAGAAAAGGACATGTAGCTATAAAGAGTTTACACTAATACTATCTATCACTCTTCTCCATACCCTTCTATGTTGCAAGACATGCTTGTTCCCACTATGTTGGTACATCATGTCATAGTCATGTTCTTTAAATTTCATGTATATAAACTTCAAAACCATCTTTCTTGGTTTCTATTTCTCTAGACTCAGTCATCGTTTCTTCATATATTTGTTTTGCAATTGATTCCACATATATTTTTGCTCAGTATGCTCAAACCACATCCATTTCTTCCTTCATATTGGTCAGTCAATTTTATATAGTATTCAGCAATTTTTTTTCTTGACTCTAGACTTTCTTGGTTTTCTGCAATTAGAAACTCATTCCTGTTGTATTCAGTTAAATTACCTGCTGAAAATCTGATCATATGCTCACTGTCTGCATTAACCCACATTGCACTTCCCAAATTTTGTTCATTGACAGCTCTTGTTTTCTTTCCATAAGAATTCCATCAGTTGTCTAAGAACACTTAATAAATTTGTTCCTTTGTAATTTTTACACTCATTCTTGCTCCTTTCCATTTGTATATGGAATCAATTACAGGATTTTTCCAATTGTCAGACTCAGATGCAGTCTGCAAGCATAAATTAAACAAATCACACATGTGCTCCATAAGCAAACCACAGATTTCTGCTTAAAACAACCAGTCCTGTTTCTAAACTGTTACTCCCGTTCTTCTTTATTCTTGAGTCTATAAATGGTCAAATCAAATGTTCTATGTTGTTTGCACTTATTTCAAGTATTGCACAATTTCCCCAAAATACATCCCTGATTTTTCCATTCACAGGACAGTAATGTCCAACCATTACCAACCTATTAATTTTATACACCACAACAATCTAGATGTCAGTAGTTCATATTCTCTGATGTGTATTTCATAGTTTAGACCAGGGGTGTCAAACTCGCCACATCATGTGACGTGTTGCAACATATTGTGACTTTTTTCCTCTTGCTGGAGCTGGGGTGGGCACGGCTTCCATGGGCCGGCAGTTTGACACTCCTTGTTTAGACCTTTTGCTCCTAATTAAATTTAGTTCCCTGCATGTCTTCATCACTCCACTCCAAGTCAAAACCTTCCATATGACATGACATTACTCCATGTAGCCATAAATATTGATCTCCACTTTTCATCATAGTCAATTCAGGTTTTCACATAGTGCTTGCTAGTAAGAGAAAGAAACATAGACTATGTTATCAAACTTAGCTGTAGTTTCTGCTTGTGTTATGGACAGTACCAGTCAGTTTGTGAAAGCACCAGTCAATTTTGGAAAGTATGACAACCCTATCAATAACCCAGTTTTACCCTAAGCATATTCATATCGTTTGGTGCAAGCTAGTATTCTCACTTCTATAAAAATAGGCTCAGGGCTGTTCAAAGTTTGGCAATCAATGAATGGACCTTTCTGCCAAACCTGTAACATTTATTTTCTCTCCAGACCATCTTAAACTTCAGGGACTATGGTGTTCTGGGAGCAGTGCAGCAATTTCAGGATGTGACTCAGGAATGGTTTGAGGTGTTCCAGATAAAATTTGTAGGTAATTCCATCTCTAGAAGTTCTCAAATCAGTCTTGTAATTATGCAGAAAGAAAATATAATGCACATGCAGACAGAACAACAGCCAAGAAGTTTAAAAAATCAGTATAGATATCTTGTTTGTGAAGAATAGAATGAATTAAACTTATTCACAGAAATAATTATACATACTGAGTTTCAGAGAACACAGTAACATAAAAATGTGGTAAGATTAAAAACCATCAATAACAGACAGGTGATTTTGTTGAAGTATGAAAAAGAAAAGTTAGTAGTTTGTTACGAATTTGTCACATTTACTTAATATATTGTCCTGTTCAATTTCTTATCCTATTATATTTATCGCTTTAATTTAAGTTTTTCCAAGAACTCCATATATTTTGTTCTCTCTTCCCTAACACTTTACCTCTACTGTGAAGTCGGTTGACACAAAAGAGAGTTACTGGCCCAAAGTCAACTAGTAAACATTATAGTAGAGTGTACATTTGAGGTCTAATTTCTCTGCTGCTTTTTCAACCACTGCATGGAACTTTTTAATTTAATAATAACAATAAAGTTGGAATGGACCTTAGAGGTCATCTAGTCCAACCCCCTGCCCAGACAGGAAACCCTATACCATTTCAGACAAATGGCTGTCCAGTCTCTTCTTAAAACCTTCCAGTGTTGGAGCATTCACAGCTTCTGGAGGCAGGCTGTTCCACTGATTAATTGTTCTAACTGTCAGGAAATTTCTCCTTAGTTCTAGGTTGCTTCTCTCCTTGACTAGTTTTCATCTGTTGCTCCTTGTCTTGTTTATTTTGTTGTTCAGAACAATATCTATGATTATAAATGTCATATAATCTTATATTTTATGAGGAAATGAATTAAAAATAAATATAATAGAAAGGAAACACAATACTTCCATGTATGTGTCATATAAACAGCAAAATGTTTATATTAATTTATTATGAATCTATTTCCAAATAGGAGAGGAAAATGAGATTCCCATATTAGTTTTAAACTCTACCATTTTGAAAGAAGGAATCCCAAAGGTGTAATTATAAAAGTCAGGAGACTAAAGCCAAGATAAACTTCTCAGCATTGAAAACTTTTATGTTGTTTGAAACACCATTTCAAATACTTTCCAAGTGTGTCAGGAGAAAGTAATGGAGATGTGTTATGTACCGGCTGTGCGTTTTGTTAGTCTGTCTAGCTCTTTTCACATTTCAAAAATATATTAACTTCCATATATAAAAAGGGCAAGGGCCATACCAAGAGTGACACTCATGTAATACTATCTTTGCCCCGACTGCCATCTGTAGAATGCAAAAATGTATAGAGAAAGAGGCTTTGTAAGTTACTGGACTGAACTAGGCTATTATAAATAAATAATGAAGAATTGTTCCCTACAAACATCTGTGTTGTAGACATAGTGATTTCACACATTCAGTACTGAAGGACCAAGCTGTTTCCATTCTGAAAATCTCTGGATTTGTGACTAATTTCCCTTCCATGGCAGAGAAACAAGTATAGCATATCTGTTCCCATATTGGGCTACCTCCTAGCCCATTTCCATATAATTTAAAAACTGAGATGAATATATAAAGATAAGGAATGAGGAATGAACTGTAACAGGTAGGATTCTAACCTCCTCGGTTAGTCATAATGTGGGTGGATTGCCAAGTGCTCAAATTTTCAGCATGTGATCAGAAAGGTGCTGCAACAGCCACAATATCAGATATGGGCTGTAAGTCCCTTCATTCAGCACCATAGTAATTTTGAACAGTCACTAAGTGAAGTGTTGTAAGTTAAGGACTAATTGTCTATATCTTACTATATATTTTTCCTTTTTTTCCATTTTTGTTCATTCTTGTTTTAGACAATTTACCTCTTTCTCATTCTTTTCTGCAAAAACTCAGTTAAAAATTATAGACACTTGTAACATCATTATTAATCTGGATCCTGAGTAAGGAATATTAAATGCAATATACATAGTGCAGAAATGAGTTTAAAGTTGTGTACTGCATACTACTATGTAGTACAGTACATAAGTATATGAAGTATATCTGGGATATAGTTTATTGTTACTCCTGATGTTCAGAAAACAGCTGTCTCTGAATACCTGCTAGTTGTATTTTTCCATCCTCAGGAGCAGTGGTGGGATTCAGCCGGTTTGCACCACTTTTGCAGAACCGGGAGCTAATTTTTTGTTGCCCAGGCCCAGAATGGACTTCTGGAAGTGGCATTCACACAGAGAACTGGTTGGTCACCTATTTGAATCCCACCACTGCTCAAGTCTATCCTGACCCAAATGCAGGGGGCTGACTTCTTTTTGTCTTGTAGTAAAAAAAAAAAACTTTTGTAAGCTTCCCAAGGTTATACTGGAGTCAGCCAGTCTACAGATCAATTCAGTTCAATTTAATTCAAATAAAATCAATGGCGTTTTCAGATTACTGCACTTATTAAACAAATCAGACAGTTGGGTAACTGTAATTCTAATAATTTGGAATCTCTTGGTTCTCTTTTTCTTTTTCCAAACCTTTTCAACACTGTTAGGCTTCTTTCTCAAGGCTGTCTGACAAAGTGGGCTGTGTTTCGTGATAGGCAATAATAAGTTTATTAATCCTTAAGATGCCCTAAGGGTTTTTTGTATTTGTTCTACAAGAAACTTAGCTAGGGACTATTCTTGTGATTTCATGCTTGAGATAAATACAGGACTATCATCTGACAAAAATTAAAAAACAAGCAAAGAAACAAATAAGTAATAAATTAATTAAAAAGAAAAAAAACTCAAAGGGCAGACTCCATGGGCTACTAGACCTTTTTCTGATGTCAGTTTTCTATAGTTCTGTTTCTATTTCCCTCTTACGACAAGAAACTGAGCATATCCTCTTTATGTTAGTGACAGATGATGGATGTTACTTATACTTTTCAATACTTGCCCTTCCATCCTTGCTGCCTTAATGGTTTATATCCATGTTTATACCAAAATATTTTGTGCTTCCTTTATCAAAATATTAGCTTTCCTGTGTTTTCCAACCATGCAGAACCTAATAATTTCCACTGAACTTTTAACCATAGAAATTAACCACAAATTTAAGATTTATGGAATTGCCTATAATGAGAAATATTTGGAATATTACTCACCAGAAAGCTGGCAATTCCTCTTGGCATTTTTTTCCCTTTTCAAAATGTTTACTGTCACATAGGAGGAAAAGACGATTTCATTTTCAGGTAGATCATCCAGCTTTTTGGGTAATATGTGGAAATATTTCATTGGAAAATCCTTCTTGTTCTACTCTAAATACAAAAGGTAGGTACCATTGCAGCAGGTAAGACATTTATATTTTGAATACATTGCGGTTCTGTTTTAAAAAATATAGCAGGATTTGGGTGAATTATAAACTTTGTTAAATAAAATAATTAAGGCAAATCTATGAACTTTGGACTTAGCTCAGGGCAGGAAAGAAAGAAAAGGAATGTGAAAGAGTATATGAGTGTGCATGTGTGAACATGTGTGCATTTTTATATTCACAAGTCCTCTGCTCACCAACTATCTTTCTGTGTCATGCAATAACCTCAAGGAAGTAAGAATATGAACATATGCATCTACCTCAGTGTTTTTCAACCTTGACCATTTTAAGATGTGTGGACTTCAATTCCCAGAATACCCCAGCCACATCCTAAAATGGCTAAAGTTGAGAAACACTGATCTACCCCAAAAGGTGATCCACTCTTGCCCTACTGGAACTTAATTTATATTCAAGAATGCACAAAATTAACCATAATTTATTAATCAACTATGACAACCACATTTTTATTTTGCGTGAAATTTTATTATCAGAATTGAAATTGTATGGTGCCTGTAAACAAAAAAAGTGAGCCATTTCACAATCTATAAATACAGTCTCTTTCAAATAAATATGCACCAAACATTGATGAAAACGGCAAAGGTTCAGGACCTTCTCAGCTCAAAGACTGGCATACAATCAATTGCACATTTTATTGTAAATTGACCAATGAATGGCAAACGTAGGAAAGGACATTGTCAGAAGAGGAAATATGATTTCAAGACAGCTAATTCCTTTATAGCTATAGTGCAGTTGTCGATTGGAATTACTGCTGGAGTTTTTTGCCTGGAGAAACAGACTTGAGTGAAATGAGAAAACGGGAATATTCATATAAAAGTCAGCTCTCATCATTCAAAATTGTTCTTTGAAAGAATATTTTAAGAAGTCAAATTTGGGTCATTTGTTACTAATTCAATATGTCAAGGAAATTCCATTATTTCATATTTTGACTGGCAAAATATTCCCAGTGAAATTTATATATCCTAACCAGTGGTGGGATTCGAATATGTGAACAACCGGTTGTCTGTGTGGATGCCACTTCCGGAAGTCCATTCTGGACCTGGGCAACAAAACAGCAGCTACTGGTTCTGTCAAGCTGGTGCAAACTGGCTGAATCCCACCACTGATCCTAACAGACTAGATTTTAGGTAGTTAGAAACTTCTAAGGGCATACCAAGGGAAGCACAACTAGTATGCAAGGCTATTTTTATCTTGACCAGTCTTCCTCCCTGATGAAATGGGCTCATTGGACTTCTCTACTGGCTGGGCTAGCCTACCTCCATCAGTCCTTTGTTTGTGCAGCCATCGTATTTATTTATTATGATGCTACTTATCTCTGGCTGTATGAGAACTATGTTTCACCTACTGGTGTTGTTAACTAGACTGGTGAACTGGATTTCCTGTAGGACTTGCACTGATTTGATTCTGAGACCCCTGCAAAACAGTAACAAGCTACAAATGTAAGGCAGAATTGCGGTCATCTTTCTATCGCTGGGAAAACAGATTAGAATTAACCTCATTGAGCTGAATTTAGATTGGGCTGGGTTGCAATTCTACAGTACATTTCTTACTGTTCAGTGGGGCTTATTTCCAGATAATATATCTAGGGCAGGAACCAATGTTAACTGAATATAAGTCCCAATAAAATCAGTGAAAAAAGCTAGCCATGAACCAATTCCCTTATTTTTCACTGGGAATTAAATATAAATTATTTGGGTGAAATCCATTATCTGAAATCTATTAATGAAATAACTTCAATAAGGCCACCATATAAATAAAATAATAATAATAATAATAATAATAATAATAATAATAATAATAATAATAATAATAATAATAATAATAATAATAGTTGTTGTTGTTGTTGTTGTTATTATTATTATTATTATTATTATTATTATTATTATTATAGAAAAGTTTTCCTTTTGTTAAACTCAGAAAGTAACTTTAGACAGCTGCTGTTATCAATAGCCTGATTAGTTCTTTTAGCAAACTGTCATTTGCTAAAGTGTAGGTGGCTACACATGCTGCTAGAGGTCCCCAGCCATGAACTGTATTATTTTGATTCTTAGAGCCAAAAGCAGAGTTGACTTTCAGAAGGGGAAATTGGCCATTTATTACATCACTTTTTCTACCCAATCCCATAATACATACAAAATCCTAAACAATGAGAAAATTGGGATATTCATGATCAACATGAAATGTAAAATATATTTATTTTATTTTTATTTTTATTTTTATTCCATTTATATCCCGCCCTTCTCCGAAGACTCAGGGCGGCTTACAAGCTTAGCAGTAGCCTTCATTCTATGTATATGCCTGCTTATTAGGGCTTTCACACACACCCCAAGCAGCATTATTACAAAGTCAGCTTAATTGCCCCCAACAATCTGAGTCCTCATTTTACCTACCTCAGAAGGCTGGAAGGCTGAGTCAACCTTGAGCCTGGTGGGACTCGAACCTGCACTAATTGCAGGCAGCTGGTGTTACTTAAGGAGGCATTATCCCACTGCTCCACCAAGGCTCTGATATAACAACTATCTTCCTTGAGCTGAAGTTTACAAAAAAAAAAATCCAGAAAAATAAAGCTGATGGAGCAAACTAAAAAATCCCATGAAAGTTTTGAGAGTGTAATCAGCATAATTTACTGTTTTCTGCATGAACTAGAATCTTCTGGAAGATAAGAAAGGCCTTGCCTGTAAAAAAGGCTTTTTCATTTTTTTTAAGTTTAGCTATACAAAACCTGGTTTAATGTGAAATCTCTGTTTCAAAGACTCCCCTTTCCTGTCAGCATCTCCAATTTAGAAACTGAAAGGATGTTTTGCTGCTGGAACTGTTGTAATGCTCAGCCATCAGATGAGTTTGATTTCCAGCTCAGCTCCTCTTTCTGACTTCTACTGTAAGCCCTTTATACAAAACTGGGCACAAAGGTTAAGAAATAAATGTTTTTTTAAAAAAAACAACAACCAAATGCATACATGGACAAAAGCAACTTAAACCACTTTTTAAAAGACTCGCTTTCAGACAACATAACCTCCTCTACAACTCATTCTATGCCAGCTGAACAGAGCTGAAAATTGGAGTATGACACAGTATAAAAAGTCTATCCTGAGGCATAATTCCACTGCACAATAGTATAATGGAAGTAAGACCTCAGCTAGCAATTCAACTAAAAATGCCACCAGTGCGCTTCCTAGGAGGCCTTTCCTAGGCAAACACCAAAGCTGATTCTAGTCAGCAGGTATGGATGAGCTGCAATATAATCAACATAATGTAAGAGATAATTAGCAGGGGGTAAAAAGCCACGAAGCAACATGTAATACAAAGCACAGCCAGAGGGGATCAAGGGGGTAACAGTCAAGGAAAAAAAATTGTTAAAGTATAACTACAAAAGAATTCAAGAATATGTCTTCAGCACTAACCCAGATCTGTTGGGTCTTTCAATAGAGCATTTGACCTGCTTTCATACTCAATATGAAAACCAAGCATGAATATCTGTACAGTAAACACCCCCCAGGGTGTGTTTAAGTCTGAAGATGGAAAGAGTGCTGGAGAGACAATGAATCATTTTCACTGTCAAATCTAGAATTTAAAATTAGGGATGATATCTTTTTAAAGCAAAATGAACAAGTGTTTCTATTCTTTTTATTCTCCACTGTTAATAAAGGATGCAGTAGATAGGAAGAGAAACCTGACCTGAGCGGGATTTGGTGTTTCAGTTAAATTAGAGAACTGGTCAGAGGAGAGTGTCTTTTTGGAGCTATCCAAGACCCTGGCACTCCCATCTCACACTAACCAAGGTCTTCTGAAATATATGAAATGCTAAGTGGCTCAGTGGGTTAGGACGCTGAGCTTGTCGATCAGAAGGTCGGCAGTTTGGCGGGTCGAATCCCAAGTGCCGCATAGCAGAGTGAGCGCCTGTTACTCGTCCCAGCTTCTGCCAACCTAGCAGTTCGAAAGCACGTAAAAATGCAAGTAGAAAAATAGGGTCCACTATGGTGGGTAGGTAACAGCGTTCCCTGTGCCTTTGGCATCTAGTCATGCCGGCCACAGGACCACGGAGGCATCCTCGGACAAGCGCTGGCTCTTCGGCTTTGAAACGGAGACGGGCACCGGCCCCTAGAGTTGGAAACGACTAGCACGCATGTGCGGGGAAACCTTTGCCTTGAAGTGGGTCATGTTCAAGATGGGACACAACATGTTAAAGAGCTGTGGTAAGGATAAAAAAAAGCATTGGATGTAAAATGCAATTTACAACTAATCCATTAAATTTTATGTATTCTGATCCAGCTTAGACCAACCTGGTATCCTCCAAATACCTTAGATTACTGGATATCCGCAACCAACATTACCAAACAAATGATGCACATAGTCCCAGACATCTGTAAGGTTCCACACTGAGGCACACTTTAAGTGAAGAGAAATAGAAGTGTATTATTTTTTAAGTTGGATAATAGATTATTTTTCTTAAGCTCTTGGCAACATCCAATAAATGAAATTGTTTTCAAAACTGTAAGCAACTATTAACAAGTGTGGATAATTATAGTTCATTTAATTATTGATATTTCTAATCATTGTTACAGCAGTATGAAGGAAAATGAGAGGGAAGTGCAATTCTATTGAGAACAGATGAAGGGAAGCCTTTATTAGGGGGGGAAGCAATTTAAAGAATAAGACTCACCAGCTTCCTGTCTGTTGCCTACAAATTGTTATCCTTGGCAGCAAGCAAATGATTTAGTCCAAATTGGATTCCTCCCAAGTAGAATAACAAGCAGTCTTTCTGTTAAGCCAATGCATATTATTAATGCTTTTTAAACAATCTGAAAATGTATATAAATATAATTTTACAGATAAATAATACCCATTTTTAAAAGAAAAAACCCTCTTCTGTAAAAGGAAAGGAAAATAAGTATTTTCAGAAATGCAATTTTTAACAGCAGGAGTAAGTTATTTAAAAAATACTTTCAATAAAATATAGGCATGGGACATTTGCTAACCCCTCCAGAATTGATTCTCTAGGAACAATCGAGCTGGAAGACAATGCTGGCTGAAGGTATACCACTCTATCTCCTTTTCTTTCTCACTCTCTCACATATATATATATATATATACATACATACATACATAAAGGTAAAGGTAAAGGTTCCCCCACACATGCGTGCTAGTCGTTTCCGACTCTAGGGGCCGGTGCTATATCTCCATTTCAAAGCCGAAGAGCCAGCGCTTGTCCAAGGACGTCTCCGTGGTCATGTGGCCAGCATGACTAGACACCAAAGGCGCACGGAACGCTGTTACCTTCCCACCGTAGTGGTCCCTATTTTTCTACTTGCATTTTTATGTGCTTTCGAACTGCTAGGTTGGCAGAAGCTGGGACGAGTAACAGGTGCTCACTCTGCTACGTGGCACTCGGGATTCGACCCGCCAAACTGCCGACCTTCTGATCGACAAGCTCAGTGTCCTAACCCACTGACCCACCGTGTCCCTTACATACATACATACCTACCTACATACATACATACATACATACATACATACATACCCAAGATCTTGAGTGAAACTATTGCAATAATAAACTACAGGAAGAATCTTCTGAGTTCTTGGGACAATCCAGTGAGAAAACAAGGACAGGCAAGGAAGAAGGTTTGAAAACAATTGGAGTCATGCTAAAATAATCTTCATCCATGAGTTACATAGTGTAACCAAATTGAGGAAAAAAGAGTGTATACTTGTACATCCATGCATTTTCTGAATGATATGAGTGATGGAAAGTATCCATTTGGGCTATGATGCACAACTGGAAATGAGATGTTCTCTCACAAAATGGATGCTATAGTGATGGACATTTTTTTTTTGTTCAGAGAAGGGGACATACTTCTAAACAAAGCACTGGACCAAAGTCATCCATGATATTTATCTTCTAATAATGCCTATAGAGAGGTATTCTTCAAATAAAAAATACAATTCTGATTATTTTACTAAAAGAAATGAAAAGAAAAATAACTTCAGATGGAGTGGGAAATTTAGAAGGCTTTTGGCTGTGGTTTGTTCTCCAAGCTTGTTTCAATATAGTTTCTGAACGTTTCGTTACCAAACTAGGTAACATCATTAGCAGGATTTTCTTGTCCTATTTTCCTTAGCTCATAAATGTCTTGTCTGCCAGTGTGGTCAGTTGGTTGCACACACAAAACATTTATGAGCTAAGGAGAATAGGACAAGAAAATCCTGCTGCTGATGTTACCTAGTTTGGTAACGAAACATTCAGAAATTATATTGAAACAAGCTTGGAGAACAAACAACAGCCAAAATCTAAAACCCGAGCTACAAGTATTTTCTATTATTTCAAATTTAGCAGACTCCACGAATACCACAATAGCTAGTTTTCACAAGTGTTTGAAATGAAATTGGAATCAAGGTTTCAAAATCCTCAGCTTGCCCCAGCTTTAATAACAGCTGTCATACTTTGCTGATGACAGTAGAGGCACTGGATACATCATTGTTAAGTTTTGGATATACCTGACTATACAGAAATACTATTTTGTTCTTTAGTGCTCAAGATTTCTGAATATTATCAAGCCTTCAATGTTGATCCTAGCTTTGCCAAGCCCAAATAATAAAAATGTAAGCTTATACATTAGCAGCTAATCAGATAATAAATATTAGCTGAATAATTTAAATAAGAAATGGCACCAATAGATGTATCAATGGTTTAATTTCAGAGTGAGCGGAGTATTCAACTGTAATATAAATTCCAACAGTTCACTTTCTGTAATAAAGATATTTCATGATTAGTACTGAATATAAGGGAAAATAATAGTTAATCATATAATTGACCCTTAAATCAGAGAAAAACCAGATGGAAAGATAGAATAGTCAATCTAAAACTGTACCCATGGGAATTAATCATGAGAAACAATATTTCATTTTGGTTAAAAAGAAAATAAGGTAATTAGATATTTTGACAAGGACCCATAGATCAGAGGAGTGGTTTCAGGCCAGATCAGATAGTCCTGGGAGAACTGCCAAGGCAAACTGAAAATAATCAGAAACTATGATGACTATCACTGTCTATTGAAGAAATTAATTGGTGAATATAATAATATGTGTAACTAATTACTAATTGAATATTTATCATTATAGTTTAGATTTTTAAGTGAATGTTCTTTAAAATAACACATAGTATTTTTATCTTTTATATAAATCTGTGAAGATTTTTCTTACATCCGTATACAAGGTATTAGGTTGTATTCACAATCAAATGAATATTTCCAGCAGATCTTTACATGGTGCTATGAATGCTATTATTTAATGTATCCTTACATAATTACTAATTATGCTGCTCAAAAAAAGCAGAAGCCAATTAACTGACAATTATAATAACTTACAATTAACATCTACTTTTTCCTACATAATTCCAACTGCAGTACTGCTTTAAGTAGTCCAGTGTGCTTCAGAGCTTCAAAAACAATTTGGAAAAGTTGCTTAGGGCATGTAAAAGCACAGATGTAGCACTTTTACGCTTTATATGCTTTAAATCAGCCATTTTTCACTGGAACCACATGGTTGCCTTTTGCAGTTCCCATGTGATTCCAGAACATCCAATCCACCTTTTCAGATTCAGATATGTATATTGTGCTAGGTAGTGGATGTGTCTTTGGAAGATTGAACCATGCCAAATGTTGAATGAGAGCAAAACAAATTCCTTAAATTCCCACTCAAATACACACGCACGCACACCTAGACACACACACGCGTGAGCGCGAGCACGCACACACACACACAGCCTTCTCTCCCAAACTCTTGCCTTGATTTATCTGTTAAGAAGGCCATACCAAATAAGGAAGATGATTAATAGAAATTGTTAGGACAAGTTATACTGAATGTGGCCCTTCACAGTTGCTGTAAATATACTGTATGGTGCCTGGGTCAATCTTCCAAAGGGAAGTCCCCTGCCTAGCACAAAATGACTAGATCCTGGACTCATCTTAAAGCATTTCATAGTCCTTAAACATTAAGTAGTATACAGCTAGTCCTCAATTTACAACCACAATTGAGCCCATTTTCATTGCTAAGCAAGGCACTTGCTAAGTGAGTTTTGGGCTATTTTATAACATTTTCGCCACAGTTGTTAAGCAAATCACTGCAGTTATTAAGTGAATTATGCAGTCGTTAAGCAAATCTGGCTTCCCCCATTGACTTTGCTTGCCAGAAGCCAGTTGAGGTTACAAATGGAGATCACTTGAACTTGGGACAGTGCAACGGTCATAAATACATGCCAGTCACCATGACCATAGGGATGCTGCAACACTTGTGAGTATGAGAACCAGTCCTAAGTCATTTTTTTCAGTGCCGTTGTAATTTCAGTCTCAAAACAAATGGATGTAAGTCAAGGAATACATATATATGCTTTGTTTATATATTTCTATTAACAAATATTAAAACAGTTGGTTAACTGGTAACTTTAATTTTATTTAACAAATTTTGTTTCCCTTTCAATTTTCACTGCTACTTAATTTCAAATGTTCTATCTGTTGTTTTTCCCCAGTTACTTAGATTGTTATAAGAGCTATTTCAATAGATAACCATTCATTTTCTTTCTGGTACTTTTTAATCTTCTCTTTCAGGTTAGCAATATAACTCTACCAACACACTTCATGGATTTAATTTGGTTTTTGAGTGACATTTGTAAAGGCAAGAAGATAAAAAGATTAGATTAGGCCAAAGTTAGAGGCAAAGAGCCTTTTAAAATCCATTCTTCTGCTATCTCAGTTACTACATTCCTCTGCAGTAAAAGAAGTTTATCTTACTTGAAAATAACAGCATATGGAAGATAAATCTTAAAAATGGATCTAGACTCTCCCTAATGATGTGAAAATGATAGCAGCTTTGAAGTTGTAATTCCTAGATCAATAGTGCTAATTGAACAAACAATGGAATTTCTGAAGAGTTTTTTTATTGTGTCAAATTAATTAAAATGAAATAAGAAAAAATGTTTAATCAATATGTTTAATGTGCTCATTTCAAAAAAATTTACTACATCATTATAGAAATTATAGAACAGTAATCTACATAGCCAAAAATCAGGAGTGTTCAGGCTAACAAATTTTATTAAAATTTTATTAAAACACATTAAGCTACTTGAATAGACTTTTCTGTATCAGCATCTTTAGATTCATCCCTACCAATTTTTGATGATCTTCTACAAACCTGAATATAAAATGCCTGCAACAGATAATCAGACCAAAATAAAAATAAAAATAAGAATTCAGGAGATTAAAAAGTGTGCACCTTTGTTTCATTTTTTGATAATAACACCTATATCCAGCATTTCTGCTTCAGAACCTAAAACATCAACCTATTTAAGGACAGAATAACACAAAAAAGAAAGATAGCGAATTTGTATTAGGATGAAATTTATGCCAGAATGGTTATAACTGTGCTTCCATGGAAATGGATGCCATGAGTAAAGGAGTCTACAACAACTTGGCACAGCAACTGTGCCATGGCCAACTTGCTGTAGCCAGCTTGCCACAGGCAACTTGTTGCAGGCAACTCACCGCGGGACAAGAATTACACTAATATCAAAGAAATAGTGAAATAGAACAATTAAAGAAAGGGCGCCAAAGGAGGAACAAAATGAAATGCCAATGGCAAAAATTAAAATATGTTTTAAATTATTTTAAATAATTAATTAAATGAGTTGTTCCATGGCAAGTTATCCCACAATGAGTTGGCAGTAGTGAGTCGGCTGCAGCAAATTGGCCATGGTGAATTGACCATGGCAAGTTGGCCATGGCAAGTTGGCTGTGTCGAGTTGTCCTGTTTTGGAGTCAAAGAGGTGTCAGCTGAAATTGCCTTTCAAAATGTGATAGGATCAAATCATGTCCACTGGTTATATTCCCATTCACTATGTTTTAGACCTGTTCCTCCAGTTGCCACCATCTTACTAAGATACACTGCAAAAGTTAAACTTTTCCTTTACACCAGGTGCTATCCTTTGAAGTAGAATTTCTACATAAAATTATTGAATCATTGACTTGAGAAATATATTCCAAAATACCTTCCACATCAAAGAGATGGTATAATTTGTATCTATTAAGAAAATCTTAACTTATGGAAGAGCTCTCCAAGATGAAGATAAAGGTAAAGGTAAAGGTTCCCCCACACATGCGTGCTAGTCGTTTCCAACTCTAGGGGCTGGTGCTCATCTCTGTTTCAAAGCCAAAGAGCCAGTGCTTGTCCGAGGACGTCTCCGTGGTCATGTGGCCAGCATGACTAGATGCCAAAGGCACACGGAACACTGTTACCTTCCCACCATAGTGGTCCCTACTTGCATTTTTACATGCTTTCGAACTGCTAGGTTGACAGAAGCTGGGACGAGTAACAGGCGCTCACTCTGTTACTCAGGATTCGACCCGCCAAACTGCCGACCTTCTGATTGACAAGCTCAGCGTCCTATCCCTCTGAGCCACCGCGTCCCAAAATGAAGATAGGTTGTCTTAAAAATAAAATTTAAAATACAGTCCCTTATATCATCAGTTTTGAAGCTCCATTTTTACTGTGTATAATATTATTGCAACTTTGACCATTGATACCTGCCTAAAGCCATATCACAGAATCAGCAAATGCTGTGTGTTATAAATAACTTCCTACATCAAAGACTAACAAATTACTTTGTGGCTTTCTAAAAGTTAGTGGTTTCTGCTGTCTACTTTTTTGCCTTGATCATACAATAGTAAATCATTTTACAGTAGGGAACACCTTGTTTCCATTTGCATTGTTATTTATATGAGAAGACATTAACCTCTGACGTTCCATATATCTGTATCAGTAGCTTTCAGATCAAGAAGGTTCCAGCTCAGTTTGTGATGTTAGAAAGAAGAGCATTGGCTGGCTCAAGACTGCTCTCTTTATGGTTTATTCAACTGTATTTTTCACAGAGAGAAGACTATCAATGAATTCTGTTTCCCTAGCAATAAACAAAACATGAGTGTCAAAAGGAAAGCAATGGGCTATTAATCACACCCTCTTGATAACCCTGACCCTGCTAAAGCATAACATCTGTCTTGTGTTTTATGTGGCTGAAAGCCAAAATCAGGAGAAGGGAAGCAGCAGTTTCACTGGTCAAATATTAACATTGCACAGCATGTTGATTTTGTAAGCACCCTGCAAACTCAGAAACTTTAATGGAATTGTCTTTGATTTGGCTTCTATCCCATCCATTAATATTCTAAGAATGAGTCACCCATGTGAACAGACAAACATTAACAAAGTCATGTCCAGACAGCCAGAATGAGCCACTCCCTTTTCAAGGGAGAAGAAAGAAGTGTGTGTGTGTGTGTGTGTGTGTGTGTGTGTGTGTGTGAGAGAGAGAGAGAGAGAGAGAGAGAGAGAGAGAGGGAATACATACATGTAATGACTGTATTATATAATGACTAAAACAGTATAATTTATATCACAATCGACCCAGATCTTAATGAGTTTCATAGGAATCATATTGCTAAGATACTTCCCATTCTGTATTTCACCCAAGTCAGGTCTAAGAATATATCCCCTAATCATCATGATATTATCAGGATATTTATCCATTTCTGTGTACTTTTATAGATCATCACTATTTAAACTGAGCTTCTTGGGGGCTTTTATAGAGAGCTTTATCACCAAAACTTCCTATTGTTCAGTATAAAGTGGTAATAATTAACCAAGCCATCTAGCTGGACAAAAAAAAGATTGTTTTATGGCAATGAACAGTATCTATCAATAGATAAGCAGAATGCAGTTACATTTCAGAAAAAGGGCTTCCTGAATTTGATTTTGTCCACTTGCAGTCTGATTCCTGCCATTGTAAAGCATTAATCATCTGGAAAGGTTTTCCAACATAAGAAAATCTATGAGGAAAAAGAGGAAAGAAACCAATGCCAATGCATTAGCATGACCCAGAAAAATTGTGAAGTATTCCTAAGCATGCATTAGTGTTCACTTTGTGTTTCATAGCCTAAGTTAAGTTCTGAAGTTACTCTACAATTCCATCTTAAGAAAAATAGAGCAAACATAACCAAGAAAAATAAAAAGAATTGTGTTATATGAACACATTACAATTTTTGATATAAAATAAAGGTTTAATCTTTTTAGGTAAAGTTAATCATTGAGTGCTTGTTTTTGTTCAGTCTAGGATTTAGCTAGCCAGAAACTAAACCCCCCACCAATTAAATAAATAGACCTTACCAGCCACTGCAGTCACACATACACTTCAGATCTTTGTGATGTCAACCAAACATACTTGTCACACTATGATCAGGTGCCTGACAAAATGATGGGCAGATTAACAGGACTTCTGATGGAATTCAGAAGAAATTCTAGGCAGCAAAGTATAAATAAGGTACACATGTTTGGCATAGATTAAATAAGAATAAGATACACATTGTACAATACATCACTGCTTGGAATCTAGGAATCTAGAATGAAGTTATGGTATAATGAAATTCTAATAAAAAATCAGGAGAAGTAAAGGAACATTAAAAGTATTCTCAACATCTAGCAAGTCATTTTAGTCAATGGATTTATCAAGAAATAAATTAGCACCTGATATAATTTTAATTATATTTGTCATAACTTTATTATCATAAAACTGCAGGTAAAACCTGGACCACAAAAAATAGTCAAATGATTTATCAATTTAATTAATTTAAAAGCTGTTATATTGATTAATTGGTCATTTTTAAGTAATGTTTTACTTAAAAGTAAGTAATGTTCATTTGTTTTCAATGTAGTCGTGCATAATAATTTCAAGTGGGGAACACTACTTTAGAAGAGACAGCCCTTCTTTGTTATCAGTAAAATATGAGCCTCAGTTCATGAAGAATCTTAGACCTGAAAACAAAATGTAAAATCATAGTAACTGAGTTGGAAAGGACCATGTAAGCTCATTTATGCTCAATGCACAAGTCCAAATTAAAACATCTCAGACAAACGAATATCTGACCTCTATTTGAGGAGGCCCACCACTCTCTAAGTAATTGGTCAATCAAGATAAAAAGTCAATCTGGCAAGCAAGTTAAGCACCTAAGTAAAGATCCAATGAATACTACATATTAATCATCAGCTGAAACTAGAAAGAGAAGCCAAGATTGGATATTAGGTTCTGTTTTATTTACACTGGTACACACCCTTCAGAGAAATCAGTCAGCAACCATTTCAAACAAGATGTTACAACATAGCTATCAAATCAACATTCTAAATTAAGTACTGTGAGCAAGACATATATGTTCAGTGATATCTTTTGACTCCCACCTACAGACACAAATATTTGGAACAGTAGTTTGCCAGGTTTATTAGGATGCAACACATAACCTATTTAAACATTAACAGAAGTGTACCAAGTCAGGAAAAGATTTGAATCAAATTATTTTAAATATTTTACTGACTCTAATATCAGATTAGAATGTATGAAAGAAAAAAAAATCTGGTCAAAACAATTTAAATCTTGCTTAAACGGCCAAGATGTAAGTTCGCATAACCCAACTTTTTTATCTCTTTTATTTTATTTTATATTTGTTTGTTTAAATTCATTGGCTGCCCAACCCAATGTTTTCCCTCCAGATGTGTGGGACTGCATTTCCCATAATTGATGATAACTTTATTGTCACTTTGAATGTACACCAATCGGCATACATCAAAATGAAATTTCGTTGCATACAGCTCTCAAAGGGTCACCACCTCTGATATATACTCCTTGTTCGGGGCCCGCTCAAATTTCACAATGAAGAACCATGCTGTTGTTGTTTTGCAAGAATTGAAGTCCAATATAACTAGGAAATATAACTGAAGAAGGTTGATTACATAGCAAAAACAAATACATAATGCATAGTTTAGCATGTGGCCAGTTAATTAAAGAAATGCTATTATCAAAATGCACATACCTAGAATTCTTCACAGACTACCTTGCCAAATGTAGATTTAATTCTTAGGGGAAGGAAAGTGGTAATGATGGAGGTATTCAGCAAACAAATTTCAACTAATGGATTTCAGGTTGTTGGCAAACCTAAAAAAATGCCAACTCCATTCGCCAGCAGAAGTCTGAATTTAAAAAGAAAGGACAATATTAAAACCAAATAATTTTGTATTCTAAAATCTAAAGCATGTTGTGAAATATCTCTCCAAATAGATTACAGAATGGCAGAATAGCATATTAGTTATATGAATAGAGAAAATGAAACCTTGGAGGAGGTCTTTTCTCCTGGCACATCCATTCAATTTTCTGCACAGTGGAATGGAAGTGATTTGCCATGTCTCCTTCTGGAATATTTTTCAACCTCCAGGCTCACCTACAGTTCTGGGATTTCCTGATCATCATTACCCATCTAAATGCTAATTGTGTAACATCCTGTGGTGCTGCAATGAAGACTTTTTAGGTCATCGCTTTGCTGGAGGAAGGTCCTTTAGAAAGTTCATAAACTAACTAACTTTAAATCAATACAATATTTCTATTTCAGATACTGTTTTTTTTTCCAGATAGCTTCAGATGGTCCATATAAAGGTGAGATAGCCTGGCAGATTTTTTTTTCCATGTTTGATAGCCAGGGCCTGATTTGTTCAGTATTGTTGACAGAGGAATCAATACAATGACAAACAGTAGTTCTGAAAGTGTCAGACCTGCCCCAGTCTCATCCCTTAAGAAAGAAAAACCCTCGACTCCACCTGATTGAAGTGAAAGGTATTTTTACTAAAAGATGCTGGTTGCAGTAAAGTCAGGCAGAATCTAAGTTTCCTGTGAAGCAACACAAAACTATTTTCCTCATTCCCCATTCCTCATTCCTCCCATCCCTCCCCACAAATCCAAATCCAGTCCAAATCCAGACAATGCAATGCCACCAAGATGTTTTGGGAACACTGAGGTGTTAGGGCTGGTAACTTTCCACACTCAGAATAAATGACCTTGAGGATGCCTGGCAAGAATTGGTCCTATGTAGATCTGCTTTTCCTTAGCTGCCATACCACCTCTCCCTAATTCCCACAATAAATGTATTCAGGTTTATTTCCATTTGTTCCCCATCTCTTTCCCCTAGTCCTTTGGTGGCAGGATTCCAGTGAAGTGCCAAGCTGAAGATGGTTGATCTGACAGTGAGCTTCTTTGAAATAATCATCTCTTGATATTAACCTCTCCCACTCTATTACCATTAACCAGCAACTAGGTCTTCTTTTGTGCCTTTAATCTTTGCACAAAGCTTCTGATGTTTTGATTTACTCGTTATTTCTAGGCACTTGATTATTCCAATCATGTGGCAGAGAGTTTAATGTTTTCTTGCATCAACTCAAGCTACATTCAAGTTGATCTTCCTTCTCTTGCAATTTTCCTAAATTATTTTGTCAATTAGAACTCCCTTTGTTGTTTGGCAGTTTCCTTTCTGCTCAAGTAGAAAGAGCTTGTTTTCAACTAGATGCTATTGGACTTCATCAACTGCCATACCAGTTAGCAATTTGAAAGTTGTTGGTAATGAGGTAATTGGCCTGTAGTTGCCTGGAGCTGATCTTAGCCACTGAGACCACCACAGCCAGTTCCATAATCTTTCAATTTTGAATTTCAAATCTTGATCTTTAATATCATTATGGTTTGTTGTACAGCCAGCCAGATGTTTAGACTAGATTTGGCATTTTTACCCAACTATCAAGTCCTTCCCAAGAACCTGGGATAGGCAATGTTAATAAAAGCATTTCTGAAGAATGTAAGCTGTTCCATGTAAAGCTGCCTTTTGTAATTAATTAATGGCACTTTTGTCAATGCTGATGGTGTTCAAGTGGCCCTCCAGATATTTTGGGATTTCATCTAAGATGCCTATTTTTATTGGTACAGTCTTTGCTTTCTTTTGCCACAGTCATTCTACTTCTATTTGCAGGATTTTATATTTTTATTTACTCCTGTTATTTCTTTTATTCAGCTTTTCTGGGTACTGCCACATCAACTATTGAGGCTGTTTTGTCTTTTTTTTATTAAAAAGTTTTATAAAAGTTACAATACAAACCCACCCCCAAACCACCCCCCTCCCCCTCCCCCACGTCCGAGAACTGAATACAGGGTTACAAAAATAACAATCAAAATCTAAATAACATTAACCAACTATATATGTAACCAAGTTCCTAACGCACTTTAACTCCCCTTTAACATGAACACAAACAAGATAAAAGTAAACATAATAATAATAAGAACATAAACACAAGATAATATTCATATTATTAAATTATTAATAATAAAAATAATAATAAAAACTAATAAAAATACCATAAAAACATACTAATATTAATATCATTCTATAATTCATTCATAAGCTAGATGAAACTTTTTAGTCCCATATTTGTTCTGAATATAATCTATCCATCTTCTCCAAACTGAAATGTATCTTTCTTGTGAATGATCCTTCAAATAAGCAGAAATCTTAGCCATTTCTGCCAAATTTGACACCTTAAGTGACCAATCTTCTATAGTAGGCAAACTATCTTTCTTCCAATATTGACCTACCAAGAGCCTTGCTGCTGTTATCAAATTCGTTTTTATTGACAATTGTTAAGTCTGGGTGATATTAGAGGAACAATAAAAAGGCAAAAAGCAAAAAATGCCTTTCCAAAGAACACTTTGAAAATGAAATTATTAATCTAATTAGTATATTGAAATGAGGGTGCAGTGTAAGGAATGTTAAATGTTTTTCTGGTCTTCCTCTCTCAACAATTGATGTGTGAATAATAAAAGGTAAAAGTGGGTGCCTCTTAGTTTCACAAGCCCGAAACCCATCGAAATTTAGTCTGATTATTCTGAAATCCTTTGGACTGGAAAAAAAAAACAAGAGAGGCCAATAAAAATAACAGTTCAGTGAACATCCTTAAATGCAGATCAGTGGCAAATGGCTCTCATCACTATCTTAAAAATATTCAACTCTCGGAAAAATGACCTAAATATTTTGGCTTTATTTAGGCTTTATTTTCAAGGGGAAAAATAACAGTAGCAATAGAAGCGGTTTAGCTTCTAAGGATCTTCCCCTATTGCTATCTTTAAAACCACCCAAACATCCTGAATGTCAGTAGTGAACATTGTGGGGTAATGAAAGGGTTGACGGATCATTTAAAGGATTAAATATAAGGAATATATCTCACTGTCCCATTCCCATCATTAATTTTATAAAATTTAAAATTGTGCCACCATTTTTTATTTTGCCATCAAGTTTTCTTAGTGTGATTATAAGCTGCTGAGTACTGCAGATCTCCCCTTGACATAGAATGTTTTATCTTTTGGCTTGAGACCAGGATATTGATGTCAATCAAAACCAGTGAAGCAAGTATAATTCTTTTTCTCTACAACTGTTTTTTTATCTAAACCAATCCTGTATGGAATCAGCTGTCCCAAGTCCACAATTGGCAAGACCCAGAACTGCACTGCACCTCCACATTAATCTCTATTCTTTTGGGCTACAACTAGAATTATAGGTAACATTTTCCTTTAGAATCCTACACTAAGTGGGGGGTTAGGCTTGATGCAGTAAATGTCCCTTTCCAACTTTAGTAAAGGTAAAGGTAAAGGTTCCCCCGCACATGCATGCTAGTCGTTTCCAACTCTAGGGGCCGGTGCTCATCTCCGTTTCAAAGCCGAAGAGCCAGCGCTTGTCCGAGGACGTCTCTGTGGTCATGTGGCCGGCATGACTAGACGCCAAAGGCGCGCAGAACGCTGTTATCTTCCCACCGGAGTGGTCCCTATTTTTCTACTTGCATTTTTACGTGCTTTCGAACTGCTAGGTTGGCAGAAGCTGGGACGAGTAACAGGCGCTCACTCTGCTACGTGGCACTCGGGATTCGACCTGCCAAACTGCCGACCTTCTGATTGACAAGCTCAGCGTCCCAACCCACTAAGATTCTACCATTGCCTGAAGTAAATTTTTCTTTTGAAAGCTCTATTTTATTTTTAAGTAATAATAGTATAATAATTTCTTGGGTTTCTAATTGCTAAATACAAATAAATGGTATATTTCTGTGGCCATGATTCAAAATAATAAACAATCAAGAAGGAGTTGAATCCTGCCCCATCTAAAAAATATATATTATTTTTTACTGTTTTTCCTCTGTTATTGTTTTTACAGTATATTTTATTTGAATTAATTTATAAAATGTGTTTTGCAATATTTTACGCAATATAATATAGGGTTTTATTTTTGCTTTTTACCTTTCACTTGAATGGTTTGCATTTGATAATTTAATAAAAAATAGTTTAATTAATTAAAAATAACAATTAAAAATATAAAGATATTTATACAATGCCATGTGGAATGGAAGGAAGCAGAAGTGAATGAGAAATGGTCCTATTTTCAAAAAAATAACCATGATATTTATCTAAATTTGGAGGATGGTAGTTTCTTAAATATGACAGATATTTATTTTAAAAAGATTAACTGCATTTTCCACGTATACTTTTTTGTTCTTTTCTTATTAGTGTCAGATAGCTTTTTGTATTAAGCTGTTAAGCAGGTTGTGTCTTGCTAGATCCATTATGCCTCCTAAACCATCATTTTGCTAATGTTCATCGCCTATGCTTTTACCTACCCACAGCAGTTAATAACGCTAAGGTTCAAACAAACACAGGTGCAGTCCCAGAAAATCATTTTTGGTTTTACTATTTCTAATTTATTATTTTATGATGGCTTCATTTTAGGAGTCAAATGAATCCACTAAACAATTTAGTCAGATAAATGCCCAATAGTTTACTATTAATGATAAAAAATAGGGTATCTCCCTATGTGCATAAATTGGGTCATTAGAGAATAATAATAATTTATTCAGAAAGTTTATAAAAATTGACAATTCATTACCTTGAGCACTACTAAATATTCAAATATTCTTAGGTAAAACATATTCAAATGAGGCTTTTAATGCATGTTGCCCTGCTGATTCTTGGAATGTTCAAGGGATTCAGTTTTCATTTGTTATCCTGTCGTTTTTTCTATTGATAGACTATATTAAAGAGTACAGTGCATTTTAATGGTAGCCATAGGAGTTTTCCATCTCAAAGCACTCCAAGGATTATCTACTCCACCATCCACTTCTAAATATTTATTTTATTTATTTGTGTTCCATCTCAATAATTTGATTCTCATTTGAACTGAATAGCTAAATCCATTTAGGAAGCCAACAAACAAAGAATGGAGAATATGGCCCTCTTTTGTTTGCCCCTAAGATCTGCCATTCAGACAAATATACTTGGACAAGCAGATCCCTTTTAGCTGTTATACTTTTAACAAATACCCCTTATATAAACCAACCAGATTAGTAGGCTTCTCACTGATGAATATGGGAGACCTGTTTATTTACTCTTATAATAACCTCTTTGTCAACCAATTTATCTGACAACAAAATATGTTTAAACATACAGTATGCATGGTATCAGTTTAGCTCACTCAAATGAATATACATAAAACTTGCTACTTTGTGTTTGAGGTCCACGGGTTGCTTCAGTGCAATATTTTTGGCTATTTCCAATTTTGACTGCGCAATTTTATTTATGGGGAACCTACATAGTCAGCAATAATATATGAATTTATTGAATTTTTCACATACCTGCAAATAATATAATTTCTATGGCACTAATATGTTTCAAAGCTCTTCTTTCTTCAATAATTTAAAAAAAATATTTTCTTAACTCTAGTATTGCAATTAAGGAAAGTAGAAGTAATGTAACTTGCAGAATACATTCAGCCTAAACAATTAACTCTCAGAAGACACCTTATTTATGATATATAAAGGTAAAAAGGTAAAGGTTCCCCCGCACATGCGTGCTAGTCGTTTCCGACTCTAGGGGCCGGTGCTCATCTCCATTTCAAAGCCAAAGAGCCAGCGCTTGTCCGAGGATGTCTCCGTGGTCATGTGGCCGGCATGACTAGATGCCAAAGGCGCACGGAACACTGTTACCTTCCCACCGTAGTGGTCCCTATTT
Source organism: Vipera ursinii (assembly GCF_947247035.1). Classification (NCBI taxonomy): domain Eukaryota; kingdom Metazoa; phylum Chordata; class Lepidosauria; order Squamata; family Viperidae; genus Vipera; species Vipera ursinii. The sequence goes on from NC_139513.1 coordinate 259,379,491, forward strand.
TTCTACTTGCATTTTTACGTGCTTTTGAACTGCTAGGTTGGCAGAAGCTGGGACAAGTAACAGGTGCTCACTCTGTCACGCGGCACTCGGGATTCAACCTGCCAAACTGCCGACCTTCTGATCGACAGGCTCAGCGTCCTAACCCATTGAGCCACCGCGTCCCTTGTTTTATGACATATAGATATGCTTATTACCATACTTATGGTATTTGGAGCTGTCATTCTCATGTCTTCATACTGGCATGGATCATTAGCAATATACATATTCTTAAAAAGTGTTTCATTCCTACACTTTCTATTTTTAATTTACACACACAGACAGACACACAAACATATATAATTTTGACTACACTTGGAGAAATGTGGTGCCTACTGTCTTTATGGCTTTAACAATCTGCAGTTACAAAAAATATATACTGTAAACAAGAAGCACTTTGTTCCAGATCCAGAAGAGAAATAAGCATGCCAAAAAAAATTCCCATGAAACATGGAGCAGCAAATTATTTGGGGAAAAAACCCCTCAGGCTAAAACTTTTATGATTCTTCTTCATCCCCCATCATGCTTTTCCTGATTTCATAAATTAATGTTTTTTATTAATATTTCAAGTCTAGCCCCTAACACTTGAATACTTCCTGAATCCAAGAATAGTCCTAAAATAAGCATCAGTTATTTCAGCAGTGATCTGATACACAAAAATTGCACATGCTTTAATCAACAAAAAGCAGAGACATTCATACATCTCCATCTTCCTGCAGAATGACAGGCCAATTGGTCTTGTTCATTTGTGAGCTCTTGGTCTCTCTTACATAAATTACAGATCACTTCATGCCTCTTTGTAGCTTTATGATTATGGTTCCCTCAAACTCAATTTTACATGCTCATGATAAAAACAAAAAAGGAACATTAACTTTATTTGATTCACTCAACCCTTAAAGCAGAGTCAGACTCATTCTTCCCACATAAGAAAAGCTATGATTATTTCCCAAGGGGAATAGTTAGACCTGGCTGCCTTTTCCAGTTGTGTGTTTAGTCTCCATATAATAAAAATGTACTATAAGAAAGCACTTAGTTTGCTTGCTTAGTTTTTTGTATTGAAGATATCATCCAAGTACCTCACTTTCTTTCTTTCTTTCTTTCTTTCTTTCTTTCTTTCTTTCTTTCTTTCTTTCTTTCTTTCTTTCTTTCTTTCTTTCTTTCTTTCTTTCTATGTTTTTACCTTCTTCCAGGATGTTTTTCCTATTTCCCAGCCTAGGGCAGAGCAAGAGTAACTGGTCCAAACTCACTCAGTTTTTAACAACTAAGAGAAGACAAGTGGTCTACAACAAAGTATCTTAAATCAGCTGAAAAAATTGCAATGTTGCAAAGGAAGGGCTATTGTCATACAATTTATTTTCAGCAACAAATGAATCCTCTGCCACTTTAAATATTATTGTAATACAGCAAATGTGTCTATGAAATACACTTATAGCTTATCCACAAAACCTTACGTAGCATTCTATAATACAGTAGCTCCAGACATGTATGATTTTTAAAGTTCTCACTGGCTATATTGACTGGAAACTCTCAATGCTGTAATCCCAAGACATCTGAAGGCATCAAACTGGGGAAAGCTGCCAGAGTGAACATGTGCTCAGATTCAGAAAAAGAGAAAAGCATTTGGAACTGTTTAGCCTAAAGATGAAATGTGTAAAGGAGAATATGATAGAAAAGACTGCATTTGATTTTACATGACATGGAAAAAATTTCTTCTCTCACACAAAACTTCATAAAGATTCAGGACTTAGCAAGATGCATAACTAAATAGAAAATTCATTGCCATTAGATGGTCAACAATTTAAATAGTTCTAAAAGAGGGATTAAATAAGTGGATGAAGACAGAAGTTTCATCAAGTCACCTGATTCAATCTATAGAGAATTTTAAAGGTAATAAACAATATTTCATATTTTATCCTAGGGCTTGGAAACCAAATATTCCTTCCAGAATCTCAAGTAGCAGAGCTTTTTTGCATGTTTAGATGCAAACAGTGCATCTATCATTGTTTAAAGAGGACTATTTCCCTTAAGTCTTGTCTATGAGGTTTGCAGGTACATCTGATTGGTCATTGTAACTTGGAATGCTGCATTAGAAACACGCTGCTATGAGTCAGCAAGATTCTTCTTATCCTGTGTGTCCCATTGTATGTCCCTCTCAGAAAAGAAGAGAAGGGGATCTGCAATCTCATCTGCTGTAGTGAACATGCAGTTCTATGTATATGAAAGCTAAATTTTCCAGGCTTGGAAGAAGCATATTCTTAATCATTTATCCAGTCAAGGCCAGTCTTAAATGAAGGCACATTATAACTGCTAATGAGAAGGTGATTCCAGAAAAATATATCTGATCTCCAATAATAAAATAGCTTTACAAAAAGGCAGATTTTGTTTGTGCATCTCTCTGTGTGTTTTAAATCAAATTATCTACATGATGAAACATACTGCATGAACATAAAAAAGACTTTTCTAGCCCAAAGTGTCCACTAGCTCTCTAGGAAGATCATCCATATTCCCCATCAAAATGTATACATAGATATATTGCCTCCAATTTGTACAGAATATATTTTCCCAAGATTAGCAGCCCAGATGTTGCTAGAATGCAATCTGTATTATTTTTCACCAGGGCCTGTGGAAGAAATTATAGAAACTGGAATTCAAAATAATCTGCAATACATGCAATGGCACAATGAACACACAAAAGAGGCAAGACTTGCATCATTATATTGTGATGCTGACTCCATAATTCTGCTTCCGCCATCCACCCCAGTGCTGCTATCCTCACCTCCTGCAAAAAGTTATCTAAATATTTCTTAAAGCCCTAACTTACCTGCTGGCTACCACTAGACTGTGTGAACAAAAACTATGATGGTATTATTATTGTCCCACAGTTGCTGCCCAAAGGCAAACTTCATGACATTATACTACACGCCTTTGCTCTTCTGGGTTAGGGAGGGGGGCAAAAAAGGGGCTTGAAAATTTGAATACATAATAATGTTATCTCCCTAATCCATTCCCAGTTCTATGGATTGGTCTGGCCATTAGTAAGCTTGATTACTTACTTCCTTTGTTCTTCTCATAAGTAGTAATAGTTCCTCCAAAGCTTTTATTCTGCTGTCAATCCTAATTTTAAGTGTGCCAAATGAAGAGGGTAACATGTTCCTCTTTGCTAAATATGTATTTTCCTGTACATTTAGCTTAATGTTCTATCAAAATAATTTCTTGCTTTGCTTCATACAAATGCATTTTTAATGTATACCATAATATCCAAGGCAGCCCAATTCAGCAACCAGAATGGGAGGCTTTTAAAGTACAGTGTCTTCACAGTATTAAAAAAAAATATTAAACAGCCAATATCAGCATGTTGTTGGCAGAAATGTGCTATTTTTTATGTGTCTTTGGTCTGCCTCAGCAGTAATTGTGAACTTCTCTTAAGAAAAGATAGCCATCCTCCATTCTTTAAAAATACTTCTTGCTTCGGCATTAATAGCAACCTCAAAAGTAAATATACTGAAGCCTGTTATTCAAGGAACCAGATTAATATATTGTTCCAATGCTGCAGTAAATACATTCCAATCCTGCTATAAAAAAGATTATACTCTTTTGTCAACAGCAACAACAAATATCCTTGGCATATTTGATGTCCATTGATGAGTTCATGAGCAAACTACCAAGCTATTATTGTTAGGTGTATAGAATCCTTTTATACAGAAATTGTCACAGATTAACATATGGCCTAATTCTACCTTTTAAATGATCCTAGCAACACATATTGCAATCATGTTAATGCACAACTAATGGACGTAGACTGTGCTTTGTGTATGAATCTGGAAAAGAGAATAAGAGTGAAAAATGAATTTTATGAATGCTTCTAAATAAATAGGCTAAGGCTGAAGCTTTGTATAGTTTGTATGAAATAACTTATGCTTAATTAGATTAGTAACGCTGCTAACATCGGATGTTCTTGCTTTGACAAAAGATGAAGAAGCAGCTATTTCATATTTAAAATGTGTTACTTTTAGAGTTAGAATCAGTTGATGCTGGGGGGGGAGGAAGAATGTATCTCAAGGCTGTTTTGAAATAAGAGAAGATAAGAATTTGGTGGGTTTTCTAACAGAAGGGAAAACTGACCCTTCAAATTAATTGGAGAATGTGATTAATGACAGCAATGAAAGGAGGAGAATCGTGCTTAATATTATTGTGCTAAGGGGAGGGGAATTCATATTCCAGCTTCCAGCAGACATTGCCAATGTTATAGGGCTCTAAATAAAAGACTTTTAAGGTAAACAATGCCTCAGAGTCCTTTGAAGAGCTCATCCGTCGGAAACTTGACAACTAGCTGGAATCCACCAACTTTACAAACTAACTAGGGGGTCCCAACCTCCTGTCACTGTCTCCAAGTTTGGGAGACAAGCTGACAAAGAGTTAGGGAAGATCCCATCATGGAGGAGGGAAAATTGCCTGAAGCCAGCTCCTCAGCACCAGCAGCCACCCCATGGGGGGAAGGGCCAACGAAGAAGCTGGAAAAGAGTTTCAGCAATCCTCCCAGCTGGGAGCTAGACCCAAACAACCAGGAGAATTGGTCTGGCCGTCAGAGTGGATTAAGCCCAACAGAGACTCCAGACACCCTGAAGCAGCCTTGCCACCCCCAAGGGCTTCAAAGGCAGAGGAGGTGGAGTGACAAGAGACGACTCCTGCACATCGCATTCCCCAGAACGGTGGGGAGCTGCCAGGCTATCTGAGATTGAATACTCGGGTGAGTGGAAATATCTGTCTTCAGCCCATAGCCAATCAATTGACTATGTAGCAGGAACGTTTGAAGAGCTAGAAGTGAGGAGCGCAAAACAGCTTCTGCCGAGAGAGGCCCCTAGCCCCCCTTTCACAGAGCTAATAAACCTCCAACCCCTGGAGTTCCCTGCTAGGGCCTCCAGTCCCTAGGAAGAGAACCTAGGACCCCCGCAGCAGTGGGGAATATGGCAACCCCCACAGAAGGAGGGGCAACAACTTCTGGGCCTAAATAAAATAATAGAGGCCTTGCAACAGCTTGGGGTGATGCAGAAGCCTGGAGAGCAACAGCTAGTTGAAGGACGACAACTCCATGGAGGCTGGTCACCACCCCCAAGCACCAAGCAACAACTGAGGGGCCCGCAATTGAGGGTAACACATCTCCTAGTAGATCAGCAGCAGAGGGTGCCACAATTCCCTGCAGTCCAAATACAGAGTAGTTGACAGCAAGGGGAGCAGCAGCAGAGCCCAAACATGCAACTCCCTAGGCATACAGCAGCACCAATGGAGTAGCCAGCAACTGGGGGTCCAACAGCAGCAGTGGGCGCCCTGGCAGCCATTGAATCAACAACAAGGATGGGGCCAGCAGCAGGGGGGCAGCAGACATTGAACCAACAACCAGGATGGGGCCAGCAGCAATGGGGGGCCCAGCAACCAATGATAAGCCCACCTTTCAGAGCAACCTTCAATGGGGACCCAAAGAAACTGATTTTTTTTTCCTCAACCAAGTATGCTCTCACTTGAATCGCTGGGCCTATCTCTACCCAGACCCAGGTGCTATGGTCGATGTGATTGCATCCAGACTAGAGGGAGAAGCATCCAAATAGTTAAACAATTTATATAATGAGCAAGCCCCTGAATTGGAGGACCCCCACCTTTTCCTCCTAGGGCTGAGAGAAAGATTTGAGGACCCATCCATTGCCCTCAAAGCAGAAGAACAAATCCACAAGATAAAACAAGCTGGCTGGCCTGCCCTGGAGTATGTGCAGGATTTTCCCAAGATTGCCAGTCAGATAGAGAGATGGCCTGAGCAATCCATAATTCATCATTTTACAGAAGGGTTGGATGACCACCTTTCTCAGGCATGCATCTATCGAGCTGTACCTGACCAGCTGCAAGAATGGTACCAGGCAGCAGTGAAATTAGATGTTCAGCTCACTCGCTATAAAAAGCCTCTCCCACCTGAAGCTGCACCAAAGCCAGAACCCAAACGGCTACCACCACCACCACCCCGAAAATCTCCAACTACTGCTACGGCTGAAAGACCTAGGCCACCTACAGGCCCACCAATCAAGTGCTTTTGATGCAGACAAAAGGGACATCGAGCAGTGAACTGTCCAGTCCCCTACCCACAACAGCAGAGTAGACCGGAACCAGCAACGAGGAGGAGACCTGCACAGCAGCCACCGAGAGAAAAGTCCAACTGGGCTACCCATGAGCCCATTGCCCAGGTTACATCCCCCACCCAAGACGCTGGCCCACCAACTGGACTTGCCCCCTCTCTACCCGGCTTTGACAGCGACGATGAAGGGGAGAACAACCTGATGGTGAGTCGACACATCCCACATTTTTCATTGCCTGCTAAACTCATAATCCCTAAATCAGGGGCACAAGTAGACTTGAAAGTAGATACTGGCTGCTCCCAATGCATCATTAAACTCTCATATGCTCTGAGACTGGGCATATGGGCTAAACCACTCTCCAAACCTATGAGGTTTGAGCAAGCCGATGGCTCCCTAATGGGAGGGACTTTAGTCACTCAATTAATGGAGCCCTTTTGCCTAAAAATAGGTGAGCACTGGGAGTTTATTCACTTCCTGGTGGCTCCAAAAATGACTGAGACTGTGATCCTAGGACTAGCCTGGCTAGACAAATGGAAGCCATTTATCTGGTGGAAGAAAACAATGAGAACTGTGAGACTACCTATAGGGCCCGATCCCCCCATTGATTCAACAGATGTTACAGGGGATTTTAGCCCACCCAATGAACGAGCACACATGGCTGCCTTACAGTCACCAGGCAAGCCACTCATCCCCAGTGAATACCGGGACCTAGCAGAGGTATTTAGTGAGAAAGAATGCAATACCTTGCCTCCTCACTGGCCCAATGATTGTTCCATTGAACTGTTGCCAGGGCCCAAACTTCCACGACCAAGAATGTACACTATGTCCCCCCTTGAAATGGAGGAGATGCAACGATATGTGGATACAAACCTAGCGAGGGGATTCATTGAACAGGCCAAGTCTACTGTGGAAGCTCCTGTGTTGTTCAAAGAAAAAAAAGATGGGTCTCTTCATCTCTGCTTTGACTATAAGGGTCTTAACACTGTGAGTGTGGAAAATAAATACCGTCTCCCCCTCCTGAAAGACTTACTAACCCACCTGGCGAAGGGGAGTGTCTTCATTAAATTAGACCTGAGAGAAGCATATTACTAGGTGAGAATAAAGGAGGGGGTTGACTGGAAAATGGCCTTCAACTGCCCCTTGGGAAGCTACCAGTTCAAAGTCATGCCATTTGGACTGCAGGGGGGCCCAGCTGTATTTATGCAGTTGATTAATGAGGTCCTACATGATCATTTATACAAAGGGGTTCTAGTGTATCTTGATGACATCCTGATATACAGTACGAATATGACTGACCATATAAGACTGGTCAGAGAAGTGTTAAAGAAACTATTAAATGCCAAACTTTATGTCAAATTGTCGAAATGTGAATTTCACCAAACCTGATTAGATTATCTTGGCTATAGAATTTCCAATGAGGGCATTGAAATGGACCCAGCAAAGTGAAAGCTATAATTGAATGGCAGCCCCCAAAGACTCGCAAACAGCTCCAGAGCTTTCTAGGATTTGCCAACTTCTACCATCAATTCATTCCCTCTTTTGCCGAAATTGCTCTACCCCTTACAGAACTACTCAAAACAGGTAAGGGAGGGAGAAAACCACCACCTGGCCAAACACTAGCATGGACTATGAGTTGTCAGACAGCTTTTGAGAACTTAAAAAGACTATTTGCTGCTGAACCGGTTCTAAAGCACCCCTGCCCTGGAGAGCCCTTTGTAATTCAAGCTGAAGCCAGCAATATGGCAGTTGGAGCTGTATTACTGCAAAAGAATAAAAGTGGGATCCTGCAACCTTGTGCTTACAACTCTAAGAAATTCACTGAAAGTGAGAGAAGATGGACACTCTGGGAGAAGGAAGCCTTTGCAATTAGGTGGGGGATATTAAACTTGCAACAATATCTAGAAGGGAGCAAGGTGCCTTTTGAAGTATGGACAGATCACAAAAATTTAGAGGCACTAAAAACTCCCCACAAATTGTCCTCAAAGCAAGTGCAATGGGCACAGTACTTTAACCATTTTAATTTTACTCTAAAGTACATTCCAGGAAGAAAAAACTTCCTAGCTGATGCACTATTGAGATTGCCCCACTACAAAAGCAAATGCGAAGAAGTTAATGAGGCAATTATCTCCAGTCTACAAACTGCTGCCCAACTCATGCCTCATAGGACCCCTAATCCTGATGACCCTAGAGTAAAGAAAATAAAATGAGAACTCCTCACCAATCAATGGTTCAAAGACAATCAGACGTCTCTAACATGCAGGGACGGTCTGGCTTACAAGGGGGGAAAATTGTACTTGCCTGAAGCTCTCCGTCTTAATGCTCTCAAACACAGCCATGATGTCAAATATGCTGGACACTTTGGATATCTAAAAACTCTACATCTCATTCGCCAGCAATTTTGGTGTCTGGGACTAAAATGAGACGTGGAAAACTATGTCAGGAGCTGTATTGTATGTGCCACCATGAAGAGAATCCCAGGGAAAACCCCTGGATTACTACAAACGGTGGACGACTCTTCTCATCCATGGGAAGAAATAGCTACAGACTTTATAGTAGACCTACCTGACAGTAGAGGAAATATTGTTATCTGGACTGTGATAGACCTGTTCTCAAAACAGGCTCATTTTATCACCTGCAAAGGACTCCCATCAGCCCAACACCTGACTAAGTTGTTCCTAAAACATATCTACCAGTTACATGGCACCCCTAAGCAAATAATTTCACACAGAGGAGTGCAGTTCACAGTAAAATTTTGGAGTAATTTTCTTAAATTAATTGGATCATCTCAAGGCCTATCAACTGCTTTTCACCCAGCTACTAATGGGGCCACAGAATCCGCCAACAAAATGGTGGAACAATATCTTAGATGCTATGTTTCTTACCAACAAACAAAGTGGACCAACCTCCTCCCTTTCACAGAGGTGGCTTACAATAATTCAGTACACAGCAGCACCAACTACACTCCTTTCCAGGTAGCCACAGGGAAAGAATTCAACCCCATACCTTCAGTTGTTCTCAGCTTCCCAGACACTTGATCAATGGGTGAAGGGTTGGGAAGAAGTTTGGAAAAACACAAACATGGCCTTAAAAAAGACTTTTGAGACCTACAAAAAGCAGGCTGATAAAAAGAGAGCTCCCCAAAAGACATCCCAAGTTGGGGAAAAGGTTTATTTGTCGACCAAATACTTACGCCTTAAACTACCCAACAAGAAGTTAGGACTGAAATTCTTGGGGCCTTTCCTCATTGTGAGAATCATCAACCTGGTCACAGTAGAATTGAAACTCCCCAAACATTTGGGGAAAATTCACCTGGTTTTCTATTGTAGCTTACTGAAACCTTTTCGGGCCTCCACTTTACTACCTCCCCCTAAGAAGGCACCCGGACCCCTCATAGTAGCAGGTCAGACCCATTATGAAGTGAAATGTATTCTTGACTCTAGAATCTTTAAGGGAAAGTTGCAGCACCTGGTACAATGGAAGGGATACCCATTGTCTGAAGCCATTTGGGTGAAATCTAGCAATGTGAAAGCTGGCAGACTTATCAAAAGGTTTTATGAGAAACACCCCAACAAACCAAAAGCCAGCTCCTAATTTGTGTTTTGTTTACATTACAGAATCTGTCCTTTTTGTAAGGGGGACTGAATGTCAACGCTGCTAACATCAGATGTTCTTGCTTTGACAAAAGATGAAGAAGCAGTATTTCATATTTAAAACCTGTGTGTTACTTTTAGAGTTAGAATCAGTTGATGCTGGGGTGGAGGAGGAAGAATGTCTCTCAAGGCTGTTTTGAAATAAGAGAAGATAAGAATTTGGCAGGTTGTCTAACAGAAGGGAAAACCCACCCTTCAAACTAATTGGAGATTGTGATTAATGACAGCAATGAAAGGAGGAGAATTGTGCTTAATATTATTGTGCTAAGGGGAGGGGAATTCATATTCCAGCTTCCAGCAAGCATTGCCGATGTTATAGGGTTCTAATAAAAGACCTTTAAGGTAAACAATGCCTCAGAGTCCTTTGAAGAGGTCATCCATTGGAAACTTGACATCTAGTTTTTTTTAAAAAGCAAGCAAAAGGATTTTAAAATAAAAAGTTGAAAGCAGGAAAGCTAAGCAATAAAGTTGAGTTAAGTTTTTAAGTACAAAGAAATGCCATTTTTGGTACTTCTCCCAACGTTGCTGTGAGTTGGGTGGCATATAAATTTAATAAATTATTATTATAGTATATACACAACTATGTGAAAACAAAGCTGCCAGTACTTTAGCTGGCATAAAGTTTTTCCCAAGAATCTAGAATATTGTAATATATTAGAATAATATATGTGTGAATACATGCTGTGTGGCCTTTGGTAAGAGATAGAGGAATATTTTGTCAATGTTCATATTTTCTAAAAGCAATCCAAGTCACATGACTGTGGGGATGCTGCAAGGTTGTAAATGTGAAAAATGGTAATAAGTTACTTTTTTCAGTGCCCATTATAACTTCAAATGGTCACTAAACAAACAGTTGCAAGTTGAAGACTACCTGTACAGTGAAACGCAACAAAGGTGACAAGGGGTCTGGAGGCTAAACTGTATGATGAAACAGTTAAAAGAACTAGGCATGCATATTCTAGCAAGGAGAAGGAACAGAGGTGACATGATAGCTATCTTCTAGTACGTGAGGGGTTGCCACGGAGAAGTGGGGATTGATTTGTTCTTCAAAGCACCTGAGGGCAGGGCAAGAAGTAACAGGTTAATTAAACAGAAATCCTGGAACTAAGGAGACGTTTCCTGACAGTGAGAACAATTAATCAGTGGAATGGCTTGCCTCAGAAGTTGTGGGTGCTCCATCGCTGGAGGTTTTCCTGAAATGATTGGATGACATTTGTTCAGAATTGTATAAGTTCTCCTGCTCAAGCAAGAGGTAGGCTAGAACAGGGATCCTCAACCTTGGCAACTTTAAGACTTGTGGACTTCAATTCCCAAAATTCCTCAGCCAACTGTCTGAGGAATTCTGGGAGTTGAAGTCTACAAGTCTTAAAGTTGCCAAGGTTGAGGACCCCTGGGCTAGAAGGCCACCAAGGTTCCAACCCTATGACCAGTGGTGGGATTCAGCTGGTTTGCACCACTTTGGCAGAACGGGTAGCTATTTTTTTGTTGCCCAGGCCCAGAATGGACTTACAGAAGCAGCATCCACACAGAGAACCGGTTATTCACATATTTGAATCCCACCACTGCCTATGACTCTATGATTCTTTCTCTGACATGTTAAACTGCTTCCTTCATATATCTCTCTGCTCCTAAACTAGGAAAAGAAGAATAAAAGTAGTCCTCACTTAATGACCATTTGTTTAGCAACTGTTCAAAGTTATTATGCAGCTGAAAAAGTGACTTCAGACTTACAATTATTACAGCATCCCCATGACCCAGTGATCGCCATTTGCGTGCTTGGCAACCATCTCAAATTTATGACAGTCACAGCATTCCATGATCATGCAATTGTCATTTGCAATCTTCCAGTCAGCCTTCTGACAAGTAAAATCAGTGAGAAAGGAGGCAAGAAACTGCAAGCTATGGTGTCACTTAACAACTGCTTCACTAACCAAAGAAGTTGCTGGCCCAAGTTAGAATTGTTAAGTGATGACTGTCTGTAAATAGTTCTTATCTACCCCATAATAATTCAAAACAAGGCTCCAATGAGATAATATAAGCTTAGCTCAGTGTGGCACAGGATTTTAAATATTTAAGTTACTGTGGGATTTCACATTCTTGATCCATCTTGTCTCAATATTTGTTGAATTTTATAGAAATAGTCATGTATATTGTTTCCAAGCATTCATGAGAAAGTTAAGAACACTGATTTTAAAAAGTGCTATTTTGATCCCAATAGAAGACTTGGACAAGAACTTCATTTTGGGTCTTAGAATTTTGCCTGTTCTGCTTGTGGCAGCTCGTAACAATAGCTGCATAAAGCAGCTTACAAGAGCAAATGCTATTTAATTTATACGATTTAAACTCCCAGCTAATCAAGAGTCTCTGTGCTGCACTATTGTCATGGTGTACACACATGGAAGTGCATGACATGAGTCTGGATTATTGCTTCAGTGCTTGTATTTCAGGGAAAAGGCCATATTGTCTCACAGTTCTCACCATTATTCACTTAATCTACAAATTGATTCCATTCAAATTCCCAGACATTGTTTAAAAACCAGAGGTCTCACACTGACCCTCTAAATGTTGATCCATGCGCTAGTTAGAAGCATTCCTGCTTCGTGTTATTAATTAAAACGAAAGGCAGGCAATGCCCTCTACTGATTGCCTGTGTTCTCTGCAGCAGTAAAATACAGACAGACTGGTGTAAGGATCCTTTTTGCTCCAAATAAGCATATGTGCCTTGTCAACAAGCTACTGTAAAAAGCCTAGAAGAAGGGATGTGTCATAAACATGGAAGGAACAGGGGAAATTGCTCCTTAGTGATAATCTTTTCCAACTTAAATGACAGTCTCTTTGTCTTTTTATGGATGTTTTCACTGCCCCATACTCGCAGGTTTACATAACGTCATCCTAAGAAGACAGCAGGAAATTGCAATAAAAGTGATATATAGATACATGATCCTTTAACCCCATTACAGTTTACATAAACTTTATGCATGTATACTATGTATACATAGACTGGATAGTTTGTGTAAATAAACATGCATTTGACAGAAGAAATTATTGAAAACTGACAGTTGTTAATATCTAGTTCTCAATTCAACTCATGTTCCAATTTTAATTAAATCAATGGGGATTATTGTAGAACAATCAACTTCCAATTCCTAGTGAGTGGAATGGGCTTACACTCAACAAAGTTTTACTGGAAGATAGACATAATCCATCTAACAACTACCACATGTTGCAGAGAGCTTTATACTTTTTTGTTTGTTTGCTTGTTTGGTTTGGTTTACTTATTGTGGCGGTGGTATTTTTGTTGTTTTTACTTCACTCAGACATTGTGACAAGATAAATCTTTGTAGCCTACAGCTTAAATTTTGCAAACAATTGCAGAATTCATCTTTGGGTGGTCCATCAACATAGTATCTACAATTAAGAACAAACACAGTATTATGTTCTTTCAGTTAGATGTATTCAGGCTAGATAAACAGTGAAAGATTAATTAGTATATATTATACATTGGCAATGGAAGCCAAAATATATAATTACCTTAGCAGTAGAAATTGCATACATTAGTTGCTTGATTAATTTCATGGCCATATTATGCTTGCATTATTATTAAGGAAACTTATATTTCATTTAATTATGCTACATGGCCGCTTCATCTGCAAAAATTTGAACTGTAAACAGAGTCATCGAATCAATTGAAATACATCGTAAATTGTTATCCTGGTTCATAAATTCAATTTATGCCACAGTTTACAATTCAAATATATGAAAAACTGTGGCTTAGTAAACCCTAAAAGCATTTTATTTAAGCACGTGAGCTACAGAAGAAGGGAATGTGTGGGTATAACATTCACTCTCAGCATTACACTATAATTATTACATCTGAATGATGCCATATAATCTGCTTCATATATTAAATGTTTCTTTGATCACAACCAATTTTATAAAAGAATTGTATTTTTATAATACATAACAAAGCAGATTTTCTATCCTACTTATCTAACTTATTTACCTTTACCTTATTCTAGGTATAGATGGGAAAGTTTATGAGCAACAAATAGGTAAAAGCCAATTCTAATGCTGTTACATATGTAAGGAGTTATACTGATAAAAGCATATGACTGAAATGCCACTATTGCATTGCTAAAACCACTTTATCAGCCTCAAATTATTTATTGATAGCTCAATTAAAGTCAATAGGAGCAATTCAGCATCAGAGTCATTACACAGGAATGTACTCATAGACAAAAAAGGTAATGGAGTCTGTTAAGTGGATTTTCCCATCATAGCTGAGCTATAAAAGGGTTGATGGATACAGCTTATCAAAGGTGAAAACAGCCCTGACCATACAAATGAAAGAAGGGAGTTTTACCATAGCATGACAACAACTAAAATGTGTAGCATACCCTTATTCCAAGTGGCAAACACTTAAGAAAGGGAGAAGCAGGCTTCCCTCAAGATTAAATGTCAAGAAAGAAGAAAGCCAGGAGCTATAGACTTACCATTTTAGAAAAAGGGTATGATAAGCAGAAGGAAAAATTATCAATGCAAATAAAACCTATCAATCTGGAGAACTCCAGCATGGGTCAGCTGAGGAAAAAAGTATATTAGTTAAGTGCCAGATTTTGGGGAGGAGGGGAAGATGCACAAGATCCTATCACTCAAGCTTCCATCATTTCAGATTCCCTATTCCTCTCATGTACGTATGTTGCTAATGACCATTCGTTTATTTCTCCTGTGTGTCTTCTGAGTCACTTTCCAGAAATAAAGATATAAACATGTATCCAGTTCTCCCATTACATCTCACATTGAAAAGGCAGAAACACAACCAGCTAGGGCAAGAAAAAGGGAAAATGATCAAGATTTGGATGCTTGGCAACTGACTCATATTTATGACCGTTGCAGTGCCCCAGTTCCTGTGATCCCCTTTTGCGATCTTCTGACAAGAAAAGCCAATGGGAAAGCCAGATTCACTTACCGACCGTGATACTAACTTAACAACTGCAGTGATTCACTTAACAACTATGAGACAAAAAGTCATACAAGGGGACAAAATTCACTTTACAAATGCTTCACTGAGCAACAAAAATTTTGGTCTCAATTGTGGTCATAAATTTAGGACTACCTGTACTTTTCCTCCCCCCCTTTTTTTTGCTATTTTTTTTGAGGAACTCCAATTAACAGTTATTAGGCATAATCACAATAAATAGATTAAAAGCCTAATCCAACAAGTGGTAAGTAGTTCTTCCCCTGTCTTAGTCATTCTGATGAGGTCATTGATGAGCTAATGTGTCCAAAGAGATTCCCATTGTCTTCAGTAGATTTTCCCTGAGCCTGAATCAAGGGCAGCTGACTCCCCACCAGAGAACTATGCAATAGTTGTGGACACTGTCTTTCCAATGAGCTCATCCACATGACTTAGAGAGGGAAGGAGCTGCTCACTGCTTATCCATGCAAAAATATACAACCAAAATAGGGCTAACCATTTGCATTAAATCTTAGCACATTCTTCATATCAGGCATATTTCCCCATCTTTTTCCATAGCACAGTCGTCTGTGTGTGCATGTATTTCTAATGAATTAGGCCCAAATAACCTCCAAATTAAAAAAAAATTGTGACAAAGGAAAATGTTATTACAGACAAGGGACATAGTTGTATGAATTGTATGTAATTAACAGAACCTATTTGCAATTATA
This sequence comes from Vipera ursinii, assembly GCF_947247035.1. NCBI lineage: Eukaryota > Metazoa > Chordata > Lepidosauria > Squamata > Viperidae > Vipera > Vipera ursinii. The sequence goes on from NC_139513.1 coordinate 259,394,984, forward strand.
TTTACGTTTCAGCTAAATCAAATAAAAGCCTATCCTACTTTGAAAGGTAGCCCATTAAATAATCCATATCTTTCCTGACTCCCTGTATGGTGTCCATTGGAAGACAATTAGATGAATAAATAAAAATATTAGGTTTAGGTTTATTAGGTTTATTAAATTTTTATACCGCCCTTCTCCCGAAGGACTCAGGGCGGTGAACAGGGCATATCATAAAACTACAAGAATACAAAAGTTAAAAAAGAATTAAATTATTGCCCACAGTAAAAACAATAGAAAATGTATATAAATATTAAAACCCTAAGTAACTCCCCATCAGGCCAGGCCAGCTTGTTCAAATAAATGGGTCTTTAACCCGCGCCGGAAGGAGCGGAGATCCGGTGCCATCCAGAGCTCAACCGGCAGCTGATTCCACAAAGCCGGAGCGCCCACAGAGAAGGCCCTGCCCCTGGGGGCCACCAGCCAACATTCTCTGACTGGAGGCACCCTGAGGAGGCCCTCTCTGTGGGAACGCACGGGGCGGAGGGGAGTCATATGCCAGGCAAACCCTTTTAGTATGATATTCTCCCTTGCATCTATAATACATCTATTCTAAGGACATGGCCCATTCCTTCATGTTATGGTATTTTCCTAACTGAAATGATTGATAAGCCTAAAATTATTTTTGTAGAGAAAATAGCAGGAATGCAATAAGGCTGGTTACTTCCTAAAGATCAAGACTGCAATAGCTAGATGCCACTAAAGTAATACATAGCAATTCTTCAGAAATGTTTAACTGGTATTTCTTAGACAAATAAAGCATGCATTAAACAATCAGTGATTGAAATAGAAATATGGATTTGGACGCAGAGGGAATGGGTGGATTCCAAATTCTTCAGCCAAGACAGTTAAAATACTCTATTTTAAGCGGAAACATGCCTGTGAAAGGAAACAAGTTCAGGCAAAGGATGATGCCTCAGGTATTGGATCTGACATAGACTTCCTGAAAAGCAAGCCTGGACCTTCTCTGGATAAGCTCTGCCTTTTATCTTTTGATAGTGAATAAATGGAATGATATAGACTTTCAGGAGCGCAAGGTTTTCTGATGATGCTTTAGATATGATCAAATTTTCTTCTTTTCATGGAACTATTCTTTTTTGGCATCGTCAGTCAACATTTTTCAGTTGTCTCCTGAGTTATGTCCCTTTGGTTTTCTTATGCTACTAAAAGCAAACACAAAAACAAAATCTATGTTCATAATATTAGATCTGTGACACAAAGTAGCCAGGCTGGTGCTGTTAACATTCCCACTAACATTTTTTTTAACTGCTAAGAAATTTAAAACTAGGCACTGGAATTGAAATTTAGCTCTTCAAATTAAAATGTTTCTTGTTGCATGCCTTTCTTTAAAAACAAATATTTTTATATGTGATAGGAGATGGGTGGTGGTGGTGCTAAAGCACGTGAGAAGTGCAACCAGAATCAAAAGTGAGTGGGGGGGATACTTTCTTTTCTTTTCTTTTCCTGATACCCTCTATTTGCTCTTTTTCAAATAAGAGGGTTCACTGAAAGGATACTTAGTAGAGGACCATCATGAGATTTTGAGAGGATGAGTTTGTGTCAGAATTTGTGTTACAGCATCACAAAGCATGGGTCATCATTTGTTTCCTCTTATCTCTCCCCAAATTGCTCATGAGATCTTGTAGCTTGGTGAGTCTCTTCGCTCCAAGAAAGGGTCAGATTGATCATAGTGACTCACCAAACATTAACCATAAAGTTAGATTATTTCAATTCATTCTTCACAAGTGAGACAAGTGGACATTTGAAGGGATAACCCACTACCCCTGTTTTGAATGGATGCTACCAGGTCAAATTCAAGGTGTTTATAGCACTATAGGAAGTTTGAATTACTTGAATTACTTGCTTGGTGACAAGCAATAGGGAGAAAGCAGAACTATTTAACTCGTTTTTTGCATCTGTCTTTACACAAAGGGAAAAAAACAGTCCAGCCTACCAAAACCAGTGCCATAAAAAACAGAATAGAAACGCAAGTTAAGATAGGCAAAAAATGGTAAGTGAACACCTGTCCAGCCTAGACGAGTTCAAATCACCAGGACCAGATGTATTACACCCCAAGGTTCTCAAGGAACTGGCAGACGTGATCTCAGAACCACTGAACTATATTTTTCAAAGATCCTGGAGCGCTGGGGAACTACCAGAGGACTAGAAGAGAGCTGATGTAGTTCCCATCTTCAAAAAAGGGAAAAAATAGATCCAGGAAACTACAGACCTATCAGCCTGACCTCAATACCTGGGAAGATTCTGGAAAAGATAATCAAACAACAAATCAGCGAACACCTTGATGCAAACAAAGTCATCACTAAAAGTCAACATGGGTTTGTCAAAAACAGATCATGCCAGACAAATCTTATTACATTCTTTGACCAAGTGACAAAATTAGTGGACCAGAGGAATGCTGTAGATATAATTTACTTGGACTTCAGTAAGGCATTTGATAAAGTAGATCACAACCTACTACTTGATAAGATAGAAAAATGTGGGCTAGATAGCATCACCACCAGATGGATTTGTAGCTGGCTGACAGGCCATACTCAGCATGTGGTCCTCAATGGAACTGCATCTACATGGAAGGAAGTGTATAGTGGGGTGCTCCAGGGCTCTGTTCTGGGCCCAGTGCTCTTCAATATCTTCATTAACGATTTGGATGAGGGGATAGATGGGGAACTCATCAAATTTGCAGACGACACCAAGCTGGCAGGAATAGCCAATACTCCAGAAGATAGGCTTAAAATACAGGAGGATCTGGACAGACTCAAACACTGGGCACTATCTAACAAAATAAAATTCAATGGTGAAAAAAGTAAGGTTCTACATTTAGGCAGGAAAAATCAAATGCACAGGTATAGTATAGGTGATACCTTGCTAGAACTAAGGAAAAACTTCCTGACAGTTAGAACAATTAACCAGTGGAACAACCTGCCTCCAGAAGTGGTGAATGCTCCAACACTGGAAGTTTTTAAGAAGAGACTGGACAGTCATTTGCCTGAAATGGTATAGGGTTTCCTGCCTGAGCAGGGGGTTGGACTAGATGACCTCCAAGGTCCCTTCCAACTATTATTATTATTATTATTATTATTATTATTATTATTATTATTATTATTATTATTATTATTATTATTATTATTACACCATCTGATGGATCACTTTACCCCTCGTGGTCCAGCTCAGCAAGTAATATCAAGTAAGCTGTCCCTGTTGGATTTAATTCAGTTGCCAGACATTCACTATGCAGCAACCCAAAACAAGGCATTCTCAATACAAGCACCACAGTTATGGAATGCTTCCCCTGTTCAATTTTAGTCTTACTAACGTTTAATATCAATTAAAGACCTTACTTTGGTTACTTTAGATGCTGTCATTTAATTTGTTGTTTTTATATCCTTGATGATTTCAATATTTGTAAATGTAGATGGTTTTAATGAATCACACAGACGTTTGTCTTGTCAGAATTTTACAGGATTCATCTTGTTATTTGGCCCTTCTTCCTGTTGAGTTCAGTCCAACATGCAGCATTTTCTCTAATGCACTTAGAGCAGAAATAGAAACTAAAACCCTAATTATAGCTAGGCTTCAACATTTGACTCCTTTCCACCTTTCGGTGTCCCACAAAAATACAGGAAGAATCTAAGTGCAGCTGAATTGCTTAGTTGAGTAAGTTTTTGTTCATTCTTTCTGCCTTAAATAGTTATGGTAATACTTCAGTTACAAAAAACAGATGCATTATGTGCTTGGAAAAATGTAACATGGCCTTCAGCCAACGAAACTATTATTTTTACCTGAAGTGGTACACTGTCCTTGTGTTTGTAGTTTTCAGTGAGAAGTCACATCCTCCTGACCTCAAAAGTGTGTGTGTGGGCAGATCATTTAAGCACCTGTGGGAACAGAAAATAGCTATCTATTGTTAGCTGGCTTTATCTCCAGGCTGATCAGTTATTCCTTGAAAGTCTTGTCTGTGGTGAACAGGAATGCACAGGTTTTAGAGGCCTATGCTACAGAAATAAAGTCATACTGCTTTCAGATCACATCTGTTTTTTGACCAGAATATCTGCGGATTTTCTTCCTCCATGAAGGTGACAACATATTCAGGCAGTGCATCTTAACATGTAGTGACATGACATTACCCACTGCTGTGCAAAATTTAACAGGATTCTGGGTTGAAGTCTATGAAGCCCTTACAGTTTACAAAGATCAATGAACTAAAAAAATTAAATGCAAAAGCAATTTAAATGAGAGTTAAAATTACGAACAGAAAGTTCATGAAAGGAGCCCTCAGACGTATCTTTAAATAATAAATAAAGCAATGTCAAACTCTACTTTCTGCTTACTCCCCCCAAAACATCAAACATCAAAAACATCTGCCAGACTATCCCACCTCCTTTACATGGATGATCTGAAGCTGTATGGACAAACATAATCTGAAATAGAATCACTGCTGAACACTGTCCGTATATATAGCCAAGATATTGCAATGGAGTTTGGCTTGGACAAATGTGCCACACTTACTCTCAAACAAGGAAAAATAGTGAAAACTGAAGGAATCAAGATGCCCCACAAAAACAACATTAACTCTGGATGAGGAAGATTACTACAAATACTTGGGTATCTCTCAAGCTGACAACATTAAGCACACTGAAGTCAAGAAAAAGATTAGAGGTGAATACATCAAGAGAGTGAAGAAAATCTTAAAGTCCAAACTCAATGGAGGAAATACCATGAAGGCAATCAACACCTGGGCAATTCCAGTCATTAGATACACAGCTGGAAAAGTGGACTGGACTCAAGCAGAACTAAAAGCAATGGATAGGAAGACCAGAAAAACAATGAATCATGCCCTTCATCCACGCAGTGACATTGACAGACTCTGTGTACCAAGCAAATAGGTGGGCGTGGAATGCTGCAAGTACTTCAGATGGTTGAAGAAGAAAATATGGCTTTGGAAGAATATCTGAAGTACAGTGATGAAGATGCACTGAAATTAGTATATCTGGAAGGCTTACTGACTACTAGAGAGACCAAACTGGCCTACAATAAAAACCAAATGAAGAACAGAATAGAGGTATGGGAAGACAAAGCACTACATGGCCAGTACATTAAAAAAATGGCTGGGAAAGCAGATAATAATAAGACCCGGAAATAATAAGAGCAGGAAAATTGAAGAAAGAGACCAAGGGACTAATTCTGGCTGCACAAGACCAAGCCTTAAGGACAAATGCATACAAAGTCAAAATTGAGAAGACAGCAACAGACAGTAAGTGTCATCTATGCAAAGAAGCTAAAGAAACAGTGGACCACCTAGTAAGCTGCTGCAAGAAGATCACACAAACTGACTACAAGTAGCTGCATGACAAAGTAGCAACAATGGTGCATTGGAAGATCTGCAAGAAATATCATTTGCCTGTATGCAAGAACTGGTGGGATCATAAAATAGAAGAAGTCATAGAAAATGATAAAATTAAACTGCTCAGAATTCAAACAGACAAGCAGCTGCAACATAACACCCCGTACTTAACAATTGTCAATAAGAAAGACAAAAAAGTCTGGATAGCGGATGTGGTAGTGTCTGGAGACAGCAGAATAGATGAGAAAAAACTGGAGAAGATAACAAAATACAAAGACCTACAAATAGAAATAGAAAGACTGTGACTAAGATAAGCAAGGGTAATAGGTGCCTTGGGTGCAATCCCAAAACAACTGGAGCACCACTTGAACACCACTGGCATTGACAAATTTGCCATTAGTCAATGGCAAAAGGCAGCCTTACTAGGTACTGCTTCCATTCTGCGATGATATCTGTAATACCATCAAACATCCACATCTGCCTATCCCAGGTCCTTGGTAAGGACTCAATAGGTAGACAAAAATGCCAAATCCAGTCTGAATATCTGGCTGACAGAGTGATGATGATGATTAATAATACTAATACTAACAACAACAACAATAACAATAACAATAACAATAACAATAATAATAATACAAAGACCTGCAAATAAAAGTAGAATAACTCTGCCAAAGATAGTACCAATAGTGTACAATCATAAGAACATCTGGAGCACCAGCATTGACAAAATCACCATCAGTCAATTGCAAAAGACAGCATTACTTGGAACAGTTTACATCCTGCAACGATACCTTTAACACCATCAAAGAACATCTCCCTATCCCAGGTCCTTGGGAAGGACTGGATATAGGTGGATAAAAATGCCAAATCCAGTGTAAACATTTGGCTGACTGTGTAACAAACCATAATAATGCTCCATTCTCATATGCATGTAGTGTATAGTGACCATACATCCTTTATTTCAGAAAGCTGCCCTTTAGATTTATTTAATTCAATTACTTACCGGTATTTTCTTGGTTTTGCTCTTGACTTTTCCTTTGTAATGCAAAGTTATAAACATAAGTAATTGTTTTTTTATCCTAATAAACATCTTTCAGATTTGCTTTTTTTCAGATTCGTCTTTTTTTTTCCTAAGACAATATCTGTGTAGTGGCCCAGATAACACTGGAGCCCACCACTGAAATCAAGGACCCCAAAGGCAGGATGCATTTCATTTTCTACCTGTTCCCATTCAGTCTGAAGAAATAGATCCTTTAAAATTATTTAAAAGGAGAATTTTGCAGAGGGTCCTATGAATGGAGTATTGAATTTTATGCATGTATTTTTCCCTACTTACAAAATGGTCAAGAGACATATACCTTTTATTGTGCAATAAAATAATTTCTACTGCTCTGTAGTGTAAAAACTTCTTTTTATCTAACCCTTTCTCAGGTGTATCCATTCTAGTTGTCTTTTTAGCTTCTTTGCAGGCTATGTGAAAGAAAATTCTAGTGTGTGTCTTGGGCACATAACACCAGATTACATAATTAGAAAATATATTTTGTTTATGAAGCATCTCCATCAATGTGCTACTTTTAGATGAGGTTAGGGTACTTTGAGGCATTCATCATCTGGCTTCCTTTTGAAGATGGATGCCTGAGGCTTGTGATAGCTGTTCTGCCTTATTGGTCGTATCTCCTGAAAGAATAGGAAATCGCAACAGTGCAGGAAGAAAAGTTTATCCAGTGAAAAGAAGCTATAAGAGAAGAATTACCAGGAGTGTTCATACTTCTTAATATAAGCTCCTTTTGTTTAAAAGAAGGAAAAAATGAACCTTACAAACACAACTGCCTTGCTTCAATAGATCAAAGGCTGAAGCAAGTCTTTCATGCTGCTCAAAGATCATTGAAAAGGGGCATGAAATAGCACCTTAGAATTCCATGGAAGAAATCAATACATGGAAAGTTCTCACATTGGAGTATCACACAGAGAGAAACAGTACAGAGAAACAAGCTATAAATCTACAAGGAGCTAATTAAAGAGGTTGTGCCAGACAGGAGAAGCCGATAAATTATCTTTTTCTAAATCAGAGGCACAGTGAGACCAGTAAAGTGTTGGCTGGTAAAAAATGGTCAGAGAAAAGGAATGAATCTAGCCAGTGCTTTTTTTTTGGGGGGGGGAAGGTGCCAGAACTCACATACGGCTTATAACCCCCCTTGCCTACCCTACAAGGTTCCATCCAAAAAAGGTGCTGGAACTCCTTTCTGGGTGTTCTATGAGAGAAAAAAAAACCCTTCATGGATTACTGCCTTGTCGTGGCGAAGGGGCTTGCGTAATTCAATGAAGCTATGAGCTATGCCGTGCAGGGCCACCCAAGACGGAAAGGTCATAGCAGAGAGTTCTGACAAAACATGATCCACTGGAGAAGGAAATGGCAAACCACTCCAGTATCTTTGCCATGAAAACCCTATGGACAGTACCAAAAGGCAAAACGATATGACGCTGGAAGATGAGCCCCTCAGGTCAGAAGGCGTCCAATATGCTACTGGGGAAGAGCAGAGGGCTAGTACTAGTAGCGCCAGAAAGAATGAAGCGACGAAAGGACGCTCAGCTGTGGATATGTCTGGTGGTCAAAGGAAAGTCCAATGCTGTAAAGATTCTTTCTCCATAGGAACCTGGAATGTAAGATCCATGAATCAAGGAAAGCTGGATGTGGTCAAACAAGAGATGACAAGACTAAACATCGACATCTTAGGTATCAGCGAACTAAAATGGACAGGAATGGGTGAATTTAATTCAGATGACCATCAGGTATACTACTGCGGGCAAGAATCCCTCAGAAGAAATGGAGTAGCCTTCATAGTCAATAAAAAAGTAGGAAAAGCAATACAACCCTCAAAATGACAGAATGATCTCAGTTCGAATCCAAGGCAAACCATTCAATATCACAGTAGTCCAAGTCTATGCCCCAACCACCAGTGCTGAAGAGGATGAAATTGACCGGTTCTATGAAGCCCTACAGCACCTTATAGAACTAACACCCAAAAATGATGTCCTTATCATCATGGGAGATTGGAATGCTAAAGTAGGAAGCCAAAAGATAACTGGAATAACAGGCAAGTTTGGCCTTGGAGTACAAAATGAAGCAGGGCACAGGCTGATAGAATTTTGTCAAGAGAATACGATGGTCATAGCAAACACTCTTTTCCAACAACCCAAGAGACGGCTTTACACATGGACATCACCAGACGGTCAACACAGAAATCAGATTGACTATATGCTCTGCAGCCAAAGATGGAGAAGCTCTATACAGTCAGTAAAAACAAGACCAGGAGCTGACTGTGGCTCAGACCATGAGCTTCTTGTTGCAAAGTTTAGGCTTAAATTAAAGAAAGTAGGGAAAAGTGCTAGGCCAGTCAGGTATGAATTAAATCATATCCCTGTTCAATATACAGTAGAGGTGACAAATAGATTTAAGGAATTAGATCTGATAGACAGAGTGCCTGAAGAACTATGGACAGAGGTTCGCAACATTGTACAACAGGTAGCAACAAAAACCATCCCAAAGAAAAAGAAATGCAAGAAAGCAAAATGGCTGTCTGAGGAAGCTTTGCAAATAGCTGAGGAAAGGAGGGAAGCGAAAGGCAAGGGAGAAAAAGAAAGATATGCCCAATTAAATGCAGAATTCCAAAGAATAGCTAGCAGAGATAAGAATGCCTTCTTAAATGAACAATGCAAAGAAATAGAAAAAACAATAGAATAGGGAGGACCAGAGATCTTTTCAAGAAAATTGGAGAGATGAAGGGAACGTTTCATGCAAAAATGGGCATGATAAAGGACCAAAATGGCAGGGACCTAACAGAGGCAGAAGAGATTAAGAAGAGGTGGCAAAATTACACAGAAGAACTATACAAGAATGAGCTTAATGTCCCTGATAATCACAATGAGGTGGTCACTGACCTCGAGCCAGACATCCTAGAATGTGAAGTGAAGTGGGCCTTAGAAAAGCTGAGCAACAACAAAGCTAGTGGAGGTGACAGTATTCCAGCTGAGCTATTCAAAATCTTAAAAGACAATGCAGTAAAAGTGCTACACTCAATTTGCCAGCAAATTTGGAAAACTCAACAGTGGCCACAGGATTGGAAAAGATCAGTTTACATTCCAATTCCAAAGAAAGGCAGTGCCAAAGAATGTTCAAACTATTGCACCATTGCACTCATTTCTCATGCTAGTAAAGTTATGCTTAAAATTCTACAAGCTAGACTCCAGCAGTATGTGGATCGAGAACTACCAGAAGTACAGGCAGGATTTCGAAGAGGCAGAGGAACTAGAGATCAAATTGCTAACATACGCTGGATCATGGAGAAAGCTAGAGAGTTCCAGAAAAACATCTACTTCTGCTTCATTGACTATGCTAAAGCCTTTGATTGTGTGGATCATAACAAACTCTGGCAAGTCCTTAAAGAGATGGGCATACCAGACCATCTTATTTGTCTCTTGAGAAACCTATATGCGGGCCAAGAAGCAACAGTGAGAACTGGACACGGAACCACTGATTGGTTCAAAATTGGGAAAGGAGTCCGGCAAGGCTGTATACTGTCGCCTTGCCTATTTAACTTATATGCAGAGCACATCATGAGAAAGGCAGGGCTAGATGAATCAAAAGTTGGAATTAAGATTGCCGGAAGAAACATCAACAACCTAAGATATGCAGATGATACCACTCTAATGGCAGAAAGTGAAGAGGAACTAAAGAGCCTCTTGTTGCAAGTGAAGAAGGAGAGTGCAAAACTTGGGTTGAAACTAAACATTAAGAAAACCAAGATCATGGCATCTGGCCCTCTCAATTCCTGGCAAATAGATGGGGAAGAAATGGAGGTAGTGACAGATTTTATTTTCCTGGGCTCCAAGATCACTGCAGATGGGGACTGTAGTCAAGAAATTAAAAGACGCTTGCTCCTGGGGAGGAAAGCCATGGCAAATCTAGACAGCACACTAAAAAGCAGAGATATCACCCTGTCAACAAAAGTGCGTATAGTCAAGGCTATGGTCTTCCCAGTTGCAATGTATGGCAGTGAAAGCTGGACCATAAGAAAGGCTGAGCACCAAAGAATTGAAGCCTTTGAACTATGGTGCTGGAGAAGACTCCTGCGAGTTCCTTGGACTGCAAGGCGATCAAACCGGTCAGTCCTAGAGGAGATCAACCCTGACTGCTCTTTAGAAGGCCAGATCCTGAAGCTAAAACTCAAATACTTTGGCCATCTAATGAGAAGGAAGGACTCACTGGAGAAGAGCCTAATGCTGGGAAAGATTGAGGGCAATAGAAGAAGGGGACGACAGAGAATGAGGTGGCTGGATGGAGTCACTGAAGCAGTAGGCGTGAGCTTAAATGGACTCCAGATGATGGTAGAGAACAGGAAGGCCTGGAGGAACATTGTCCATAGGGTCGCGATGGGTCGGACACGACTTCGCAACTAACAACAACAACAACAATGAGAAAAAAATGCCCTGAATCTATCAAATCAAACTTCCCTTCTGGATAGTTCACTGGATTTGTCCCAGATAAAACTACTGCTAGCTTGCTTTTCTTCCCCCTTTCTTTCAATTCCTATCTTTTGTATCTGGCCTTTGCTGGAAAAATGTGTATCCAGCTTGGCTATACTAAATTCCACTTGCTTACAATCTTAATCTTAATTGACTTGAACAAAATTGTCTGTTTTAGCCTACAGAGCGTGGCTAAGTCAGCGGAAGACAGCAAGATATTGCCTGAAGTATTTAAACTGGGATACAGTAATACAATTTATAATCAAATGGACAGATTTCAAAGATATGTGGTTATTTTTAACAATAAACTCCATCATATTGGAAATATGGGTCACCAATTCTTTTACAGCCTTATTTAGGACTTTTAGAGACAGTCTTTTTTCCACAATGAAACTCATATAACATTCCCATAGAATATCCCAGTCAGGCACTACCTAATCCCACGTCTTTTTAGCTAAGCAAGCTAGGAATACCAATCTTCTCTTGTACTATAACAAGGAACCAACTTACTATATGTTGCCATATTTTAGAATACATAACAAGACAAAATTGTATCATACTTTATTCAGTACAGGAATGCAGCAGCAAAAAATATTATTATACAGGTCACTGCTTGCCTTTATCAAGCCCTGTCTTTAGGATCAAGATTTGATTGTTTGTGACGTCCCTAGATCAGCAATAAACCCATTGTAAAGAATCCTCCTCGTCTCTGCTGCTGCTGCTGTTCGTTTGCCCAACTTTGCTATTTCTTCTTTCCTGGAGAAAGCTAACCAAGCAATGGGGAGAAATTATTTTTATTTTTTTTACCAGGTGAACACATCACTGGGGAAAGGAGAAGGAGGAAAACCTGGTTGACTGAGAAAAGCTATCAGTGTATAAATACAGAGTGTGAAATATTTCCTTTAAGGGTCCTCCTCAAAAAAATAGTTAACTTGTCAATCTATCAGCAAAGATGGCTGCTCTGTGTAACCAGAGAACTACTACTTTGTCACTAGACAAGGAATGGCAGCAGACTGAGTGAATTAGAGCCATTAGGGATAATCCAACCTCAGTTGCTTTTTTCTTTCTGTAAATCCTTTGGTTTTAACTACATAGGATTGAACACACGCTTAATTTTTCCTTTAAAGGGGAAAATATTGTGTGTTGTGTGTGTGTATGTTTGTGTGTATGTATGTGCACACACACACGCACACACAAGCACAAGTTTGGTTAGATTGTCCCCAGCTACGTTTATTTTCGCCATTTTTTCCCAAATCAAATTTAAAATAAATTCAAACAATATAACATGTACCTGTTTTTCATATAATAATGTTACATAGCAATTAGTCTTAAGTACTGCATAATTGGCACAGGGCTTACCACATTGATTAAACCAGAGAACATTGCTGACACACTTTAAATAGGCTAAAGTAATGAGCATTAGAGTTGTACAAAACATTTGAAAGATCCTTCTGCAAAGTATGTAGGAATGAACAAAGACCCTTCTCCTCAAAGCAGAGGGCAACATGGCATCCAGAGGGCAACATGGCATCCAGAAGATTCAATGCAGCTGCTGTGAAGATTTCTCCAGGTGCCAACCCAGGGGTCTGGTTCCACTGCTGTTTTCCTTTATCAGCTGTCCTAGCAGAAGTATTGTTTGTGGATGTACATGCAGAGGCAACATAGCAGAAAAAGAGAGATAGATGGAGAGAGATTTGGTTTCTAGGATTTTCTAGTGATCTAAGCTGGTATTAACCAGGCCCAACCAGGCAGTGGTGTGTTTTTTTCCTGAAATCAACATAGGCAGCCTAAGTGACTTAGTGTAGTAATATACGGCATTTTAATTTCTACTTTTTATTGATTATGAAAACTCTAATTAAGAGATTATAACTAATACACTCTGTTACTGCAAGAATGTAAAGAATCAGAGCGATAATTCACACACATGCTATGTGTGCTGGAAAAGTCCCACCATCTTTCCCATGGACAAACTCTTATTAAATTGGGTTAACAATATCCCTGCCTTGTTTCCATTCCTGCTATCAGGGCTTTGTTTCTCATAGAACGCTCAGAACGGAGTTCCGGCACCTTTTTTGGATGGAACCTTGTAGGGTAGGCAAGGCGGGTTGTATGACATGTGTGAGTTCCAGCACCTTTTTGTTTTACAAAAAAAGCACTGCCTGCTATCATAATAAAGTGTTAATTTCTAAGGCTAATCAGGGTTTTGTTCTCATACTGCATTCTTTACAAAAAAATAAATAAAGGCTTTTAGGATAGAGAGGTTATCTTCATAATAGCAAATATTAGCAAACAGGCGCTAGGGGGCTCTCTTGTATTGTGAAGATAACATTTTGTGCCAAAGTCCATGGAGCAATATTTTGTTATTCTCTGCGTTCCTGCATTTGAGTTTATGCTTTCCGGAAGAATGGCCAAATTTTTGCCTTGAACTTGTTTCTCCAGAAACCTACCAATAATGCAAAAAATAAATGAATGAATGAATCATATGCTGTACCATATAAATAATTCAACATGTCATTCTAATTATTTCAACACAAATTCTTATATAAGCATTATGTTATATTCTGTGCAGATTTAAAGCTTGAAATATTTGCTCCTCAAGCACCCAGTTTTATGACAGATGAAAATCCTTTCAAGCATGTTCTACCATTTGCATGAATGAGATACCAAATTAGCTGTCCAGTGCCAAACTGATCTTATTTTTTAATTTTTAGTTGCTAAGCTGCAGGAAATTTGTGGAAATTCAGCAGATGGTGAAAAGCGTGACTGGTTTCTGCAAATCTACAAGCAGAAAGCATTTTCTCTGCTCTGAACACGTAGCATTCAGATACATAGATTTTAAACCACTTATTAATAATAATTATTATTTGGTTACAAAATACAGTGATTTATTTGAAAAGCCTGGATCATTGACAATTGTACATTTTTATTTTATTTTTCCTCATGCACATGGTCAGATAAGCATTGTTTTTCATTTGGTGGCATCTTCCTAACTTACATCTATTGGGTACTTAGAAATTGATGAAGATTACTTGATCCCTCTTATCTAGAGGGATAAGGTGAGATATATCTCATGCAGAATTAGAAAATATTTTAATCATGGTTTACTGAAGAAATTGTAATTTATTCTAAAGTAAAAGCCAAGATTTACATGCCATAATAATTGGGTCCACCCAATAGCATAACCAAAATCAAAAAGGCTATATTATGGTTAGCATGAATGCCTCACCCAGTGACTGGGTTCATACTGTTCATTAGAAAAACTATGTTTTGCTTTTCTGAAGCTTAACATGCTCTGTGAATGCAGCCATTTCTTAACCATGATTAATGTTAGGCAATAATGTAGCAGAAAGATGATTTGTGATGGAAGTGAGTTTGAGGAAGACACAGAGGGCCGAGAAAGAACAATTCTTACCCTAATAATACTCCGTTCTGGTAACTGAATGTCCCATCTACTGTCTCCTTTTATGGAAAGTAAATCATGGGCAGGCTGGAATCTCTGGAATGTCTTATCATCCCTTTTGGGATGCATATGGAGAGCAATTTATTGATATATTGATATAGGACCTACATTAAGAACTGCTCTTGTTGGCATCTATTAAATAGGGGTCAATTTCCAGAGCCCCTGATCTCATCCAACAATTCCTGTTGCTGCTGTTTACTTCTCTTCAAGGGAAAAAGCAGTGACCTGAGCAGGAGTGGAAAAGAAATAGGCCTCAGGAAGCTCTATTCTACCCCTTTACACAGGGGCAAATTCTTGAATGCAGTGGGAACAATTTCCTGCTTGTTTCTCTTGGGTAACTCAAGGAAAAAAAAGGGGGAAATAGAAAACCTAGTAAAACAGCCACTGTCAACTTGGCTGGCCCTTTTCCTAGGCAAGATTGAAAAGTAACTGAGAGGAACAGAAGTAAAAGAATCCCTGCATGTATAGAGCAGAGAGGCTGCATTGCTGCTATCTGATATTTCCCAAACCTATCAAATATATTTATAATACAATATATTTTATATATTGTATACTTTTACAATATTGTAGACTTTTAGCATATTGTGTAGTGACTATTTTATTACTTTGGGTATACTGTGGTTTTAATTAAATTAATTAAAATCTATGGCTTTCTTCTATTTGTTTCACTTACTCTACTCTATTTTTATGAAAAGTGAACTTTTGGATACTGTAATGTAATATTTTAATATGTAATCTGCTTTGTGGGATCAATACTATTTATTTTTTTAAATATAAAACAACAGAGATGAGATTAGAATTGTTCAGGATTCTTTCTTTCTCCCTTTATATACAAAAAAGAACTATTAACCGCTAGGAACTAAAACTTGGTAAAAATGTTCATTACTATGTAGATGACAACAAAATGCTGGGAAACAGAATGTAGCCAAATGGCTGAATACTTTCCACATTCCCCTTCCCAAGACGTGGATGATGTTAAAAGTGTTCGACAAAATCCAGCTCTGCCTTCTATGATACTATCCAAATTCTGGATACAAAATGCTACAAGGCAATTAAAAGTAT
Organism: Vipera ursinii; assembly: GCF_947247035.1. Taxonomy (NCBI): domain Eukaryota; kingdom Metazoa; phylum Chordata; class Lepidosauria; order Squamata; family Viperidae; genus Vipera; species Vipera ursinii. Next base: position 259,410,424 of record NC_139513.1, read on the forward strand.
GTCACTGCTTCAGGTTGGCTTGTTTAAGCTATTGGCTTATCATGATTCCAGATAATGTTTCTTAAAATTTAACATTTACATGATTTCAAAATTGTATCTACTCTTGAATACAATTTTCAGTTTTGTAAGAGTATTGACCACCTATGCAGAGGTTACAATGGTGTGGCTTCAAAACAACTTCTTCATCCATGGGCTAAAACATTCTAATTGCTGTCCGACATACATTATGTTGGAGGTGTATTTATAGAATAGAGGGTACCTCTAGGGTAGAATTCAAAAGGTTTTTACAATAGATTCTTTTTATACGGTTACAAGAGACCAGAGGCTTTCTGCCTTTGAACAATTGTTTGGTTTCTTCAAAAATGTCATTATTAAATATGATTCTCAAGGCTTTGGGAATTAAAACTGAAGACAACACTCATACTTTTGCAGAGGCAATGTTTGCTACACTAAATTTTTCCTTCCCACTGAGATTCCTTTTCTTTTATCTTATTCTGAATGACATGTTTTGAAATTAATGCCAACAGTCTGGTATTTTTTGATCATTTATCAGAGAAATCATGTCATAAAAATTAGCTCAATATTAGAAGAATGTAACATCAAAAACTGTTTATAATTTCAGTGAAATACAACCAAAGTGAACAATGTTCAGTGCCAAGGCACAAAAGCATCACAAGATAAGCTATCCACAGCAAATCTGTATAACACTGAGATATAACTGACAAAATTCACATAATATCTTCAGGAGCCATAGATGGTTGCTGTTTGGTTGGCATTTGCATTTCACACTGCAACCAGACACAATGATTAGAATGCACATAGTCACTTTTCAGCTCAATAGCAGTTAAAATGTTCTTTGCTACACCAAAATAGAAATCATTTGGATATTGCAGAATGGGGGAACCCTTGTTTAAGAATCTTGAGGGTTATGGCAGAAGGAACATGATGTTGTTGCTAGACCACATCTGAAGAACTGGCTCTTTTTTACTATGCATCTTTGGCTGTTATATTTTATTTTCACTGGGAAGAAAATTTTGGCAGCTTTAGAACAGCAGCAAATTCCACCTTCTTAGATAAGTTCCAGGCAATTAATTAATCACACAGTCAATATTATCATTCTAAAAACATTCCTGACCTTGAAACATCTCCTTTTAAAAAGTTGCTTTTGTATTAGATATTGACAAACTTAACAAACTCACTCATGTGATTTGTTTTTGATGAGTAATGAAGCACTTCAGTGTAGCACTTCTACTTTTATCTCCACAAAATCACCAGAACTTGAAATTGTTTGATTGAAATTAAAGTTGCAACATTATGTTTCAGTAGCGTTGTAAAGGTTCCTTGAAGCACTTTGCTGTCTAACCATGGGATGAGAACAGCCACCCAGAATAATGGTTAGATATAGATTTTAGAATATTGTTGGCTTCTAAGTTCATAGGTTTCGTGCCCATTGATTCTCAGGGGCTCTTTTTCGTCTGCTGTATCAATATCTTTCATCTGTGGATAATAAGCAGAAGATGCTTTGCATTCATAATGTCTGTCAATGGATTTTAAGTGCACCAACATGTGAAGAGCATAAGCTAAAACAAGAAGCAGTATCAGAGACATCACTAGACCCATTAGAATGGCTGGTGGGAAGAGGGCAGCACAATCTTTTGCATAAGCAAACTGTCCATCTTCAATGTTAAATCCTTGAATCTGTGAAGAAAATAAAATATCCTAAATTAAGACAACAACCCATTTCAATTCAAGGGCACGCTATTCTTTGATCACTACTGTTGATCAAGATTATTTTCCCCAATATCAGTTGCCGAAAATTGAAATTGAAATCAGCATCTATTCCTATGAAGCTTCTTGTGTGACACTGAGGATTTTTAAAATAAACTAGGATAGATATATGTGTGAGATTGCAGACGTTAAGCCTTGACCGACTTCCCAAATGAGTTGGGATACAGTACTACTAACACATCTGAATGGAATTTGGCTAAATAAGACTACTGAAGACACTACCAAAGATTGTAATTCCAGGATCAAGAAGGTAAACCCAATACCTTATTAAAACAGAGACAAACGTTCTGTGCAATGCACATAAAAACTGTCAAGGTGATGACTTAAGAGCTGACCAGCTGATGCAATGATGGGAATGAGTCAGCGGGGTCTTTGGCTTTTGTCTCTTTAAGAGCCTGTGTAAAAAAGGTAAGGGTCTGCTAGAGTGTCTTCTTTTCTTCTCCCTTTCCTGCTTTATTTGCTGTTTGTTGGATTCTGCTCATAGCACATGTATGTATATTTCTCCTAGTGATACTTGCATAGAATTGTAGATATCATAGGTAAACCACCATTTGTTACAAACCACTGCTTGATGTGTCTGCTCCTGGGTTGTCGCACGCGATAGGACTGGGCACGCTCTGACAGGTTATGGGCCCAGAGAGAAGAAAAAACCAATGAGAGCTTGCCCCAGAGCCAGAGGGGTTGTACTTCATGGTTTGTTTGTGGTTAGTGATTGTTAGAGGAAGCAGACAATATGGACTTATTCAAAGTTTACTTCTTTACCTATTTCTAAAAAAATCACGTAATCTACATTTAAAGGGTTCTTACCACATTAATAATAATAATAATAAATAAACCCTTATTGTCAAAGTACAACATGTGTACATTGAGATTAGCTGAGCCTCCCCCCATGCTCTCTCCCCCCAACACACAGTGACAACAAACCCTCCATCCCACCACACTATGTGAACCAAATACACCACACACCGGCCTCCCAAGTCAATTCTGCATAAGTTCATAGAGATTATGTCCCATTCAAAAGCCTAACAGCCCACAGATAAAAGCTGTTTTTCAGCCTGTTGGTACAGCTGGCTATACTCCTATATCTCCTACCAGATGGTAGGAGAGTAAAGAGATACCGTCCAGGGTGTGAGTCATCCCTGAGAAACTTCCTCACTCTTCCAAGGCAACGAGCCCTGGCGATGTCATCCAGTGGTGTCAGGGAACAGCCCACAATGTCTTGTGCTGTGCTCACTACCCTCTGTAATACTTTCCTATCTGCAGCTGTCAGACCAGCATACCAAACCACAATACCATACGAGAGGACGCTCTCTATAGTAGACCGGTAAAAGAGGGTCATTAGCTGTTGTTCTACCCTGTTCTTCCGCAAGACCCTAAGAAAGTGAAGCCTCTGTTGGGCCTTTCTAGCCACCTGAGTTGTGTTAACTTTCCAGGTCAGATCTTCACAGAGGTAGACTCCCAGAAATTTAAAGGAGGAAACTCTCTCCACACAGTCCTCCCCGATGTAAAGTGGGGCAGGTTCCTCCTTTTTTCTCCGGAAGCCTAACACCATCTCTTTCGTTTTGCCGATGTTTAGGTGCAAGTTGTTGTTACTACACCATATGGATAGTTTTTGTACCTCCGCCCTATATGCTGTCTCATCCCCACCTGTAATAAGATCTAGCCGTCTAAGTATTTGCTTAAAGGCCTTGGTTGGCTTTCCCACACATTACCTGAAAGTCAATAAAAGTAATTTCCCACTGCTTGGCTGCATCATTTGCAGAACTGGGTGTTAGCAGTGCATCATATCTCTGCAAGTTGCTGACATGTTCACAGTGATAAGAATAGATTGCTGGTGCATGTATTCGTGTTGCATTGAATGTTGCTTGTACAGACTGATTGTAAATAAGCTGGATTCTGTGTAAGGTAAACCAATTTTGAATGGAGAGCTTGTAATAATTGTTTGTCAGAATGAATCTGCCAGGGAAAATCAGAAAAATAATTGCAGTAAATCTTGCCATCTTTTGTTTATATTTGTAAATAAATCTAATAAAGATATACCAACTTCATATTACTATTGCATGGGATCTCCTAGTTTATGCAGAATGTATGCTTTTCAATTCTTCGTTTTCACTATTAAACACTAAAAATAGTCCCCTTTAAATGGCAAGAAAATCAAGATAATGGAAAAGAAGGAAGGAATTGGTTGTTGCTGTTTGCAAATATTCTTTTTAAAACTTATCAAAAATACAATTCTAGATAAATAATTCAACAGCCTTGACATTCTGTACGTCTGATACTTTAAAAGCACTGTCTAAATTAAAGACTAGAAAAATAAGAGGATAAATATTACTGGATGTTCATGTAGTGCACTAATTTACATATATAAATATGTAAAACACATATACCACCTTTGTAAGCAAAATTTCCTAGAGCAATTTGTAATTTTGAAAACTAAAAGCCCAACATAGCATACATAATATTTCAAACTAAATGAGGAAACAGAACTATCAAATATCATAAAAATACATTTTCATTAAAACATTAAGACAACATAAATCAGATTAAATAAAAGCACAGTGGAGGTTAAAAAATATTTGCTCCTAATAAGTCATCTCTAAAATACACAAGGTGAGATATGCTAACTATATCTGCAATTATTCACTTAAATTTTGATAACATCCAACTGTGCCTATGGATATTTGCCATCCAAAGTTAACCAGTTAAGTCCTGGTAATTTCAGTTGGGGAATATTTATTTTTTTTACTGAAATGAATGGATCTTTAATTCTTACAGATTCTTGCCTCTGTTGTATTGTGGAAGAGTTTGTATTTATTGCAACAGCGACATATTTTCACATTTTAATATTATCATAATGGAGATAGGCTAACAGTAGTTTTAATGTAATAATGCTGTGGAGATTAATATTTGAAAACATACCTGATAACAAATCCTTTCAAATTGTCAATATCACCAAAATTAAGTGAAAGCCTAGATGGAAAAGGACAATTAAATCAAGAACTATTCAGAGGTGAAAGAGAAAGAAGAAGAGAAGACAATGTAGTTAAATATAAATTCATCAAAGTTATTTAAGATAGTTGCATGGTACCATCGCAACACACAAAAGGGCAGAGCTTGGTAATGACACAACATGCAGTCTTGATACCTCTTGCAGTTATTGGTGGTCCAAATCTTAACCTGGTGCAAAAAATGTGGCCCTATAATGTACTTGAGTGGCACTTTGCTTGTGCCATGCTTCTACAGTACAATAAATGCTTGAAGAAAAGTGAGCAACTGTATCCAAGGATGCTTATTTAGAGGTTCACAGGACCTCAGAGTAACGTTAGTGTGGGTACCTAGTAATAACTATATTCCATTCATAGTAAAACTGAATTACAGCTATATTTCATGGTTGTAGTCGCACATCATAAACAGACAATAATTGGGCTTAAAATAAACTGCATTTGTCACAGACACAGGATATTATGATACCTTGAAGATTATCCAATTAATTTTAGCATAGGTTTCTATAAATATATCTTGCTACATAAGTCTAGTCCTTAGTTTCTATACATCACAAAACTTTTTCTTCTCAATCTATTCCACAATCTATTTCTTTCATTTTTGGCTTATATGAACATTACAACACAGACAACCTACGATATTTACCTTGCTGACAAACATAGGATAGCAAGCATTCATCATTTGTATTGTTCCAGCAAGTAGAATACTTGGGAACATTCAAAGTCATTAAATTAGTTCAGTGCTACCACAAGGACACTGCATTATTTTGTTTTTGTTTTTTTTAAAAAAATACATTTGTTTGAATTTTATTCCAGACCTAGGAAATCTCCACAATTTTACATTGGCCCAAAGGTCCTTTTTCCAAAAGGCAACTGTTTTTTAGTTTGAAAACATTTTGCTTCTCATTGAAGAAGCTTCTTCAGTTCTTCTGTTAGAATTGAAGAAGCTTCTTGGATGCGAAATGAAACATTTTTAAACAAAAAGAATCAAGAAAGTCCAGTCACCTGCTGGAAAAAGCAACTTTGGGACAAGCAGGACCTGAATGACTGAGAATCTCCATAAATCTTACATTGCATTTTCTTCACTGCAGTTTGAATCAGCAACATCCACTGATGCATGAACACCAAATGTTTTGTCTGTTAGATCCAGCTGAGTGTAGTTCTGAAACTTAATCATGATCCTTCTGGCCCAGAATAGAATACAGGGGCTTCCATTAATGGTGATATTCAGTGGACTGTAGTGGGTGTGAATCATAGATTCTTTCTCCAAATTCTCTTTAGTGCTTACATTGTAATTGCCAATCTGCATGCAACCAAGTAAGAAATAACAATTAGTGTTCTCCCTTAACATACTACTAATGCTTAATTTTGAATTACTAGACCCCAGAGCAACATAGAGTTAACTCCATAAATAACTTGCCATCGAGACTAGTCCAAAATGCTTTGCTTTGAGATGGAGCCCATCCAAAATCGGATAATCAAAATCAGAACTAGAACATTGCACAAAAATCTCAGTTCTGGCTATAATAATAATAAATTAAACAACTAGCAATATTCTGCTTAAAGGTGGCTATCATAATTCTGTGTAACAGGAAGAGAAGCCCTGCTTATAAAACACCATAAGAAGTTATAATTTCTGTTCATCCCCAATGCATAAGTAAAAAGCAGAGTTTCTAAAAATAGATTTTATAATAAATGTCTAATCATAGTAGAAACAAAACTCATTGAACAGTTTTAATAGATAAATCATTTAAATTAGTACTGCTAGAGTAAAATGGCATAAGTGCTATTAGTGAAATGCTGCATTAGTGAAACACTGTGCAATTAATGTGCTAAAATATAAATATCTCTAGATGAACAGCTTGCAATATGAACTCATATTTTTATCCATCTAGATACAAGAAGACATATTGATTTATGTTAATAATAGCTGGAAATATTTATACAGCTTCTTATCAGCAGGAACTTTATTATATCAGATAATTCAGACACTGAATTTGTGAATATTTTTCATCAAAATCTAAACAAAATTACATCTTTGTAACATTATATAGGGTACCAATTTTAAAATTGAGATTCTGGAAATTTCAGGAGATAAACAGATGTGAAAGAAATCCCATCTCAGAGGCTCAGACATGAAAGTGATGAAAGAAAACACAAATGTGTTCTGTCAATGAAACCTAAATTCTGTCAGTATAGGAAATTGGCAGAGACCATGAAAGTCCTAGAAAATCAAATCTGAAGCACCAACCAGAAACCAAGAAATTCAACACTTTCAAGATGGCTTTAAAAAAAGAATAGAAAGATCCTTTTTTGTTCTACCTTCCTCTCTCGCAGGAAGAGCAGAAGAAATCATCTGAGTTGTTAGAAATTTGTTTGCTTTTCTTATTTTGTTAAACTATGTCCTATTTCTACCTGCTTTTGTTCTATGTATATTTTCCTGAGTGAAGGAACTGAAGAAATTAACTGTTCAATTCTCCTTTCTCTCTTTGTCTTTCACCCTTAATAATTTCGTACTTCTGATATACATATTAAAAGGTTTGAATTTCTTTCTGAGTCAGTCCACTCATTCTGAGAGGGATTAAATTTTAGCACAGCATATTTGACTAGGCTACTGAGAAAAGTCAGAGGATGTACCACATTATTGTTGTTGAAGAGTCTGGGCAATTTTGTTCCACACGGATTAAACCAGAGTAGGAAGAGAATTTCTCTTGGAAATAAATTGGAATGTATAGCACACTGAGCAGGAATGTGGGAGGTTTTAAAAGGAGAGATGGTAAATGGAGGATCTAGAAGCATCCTGCTGGCACAATTGTGCCAGAGAGTCCTGTGCACACTTGTGCCAGCAGACAACTCATGCCATTACAAAGTAGCAGAAATAACAGGGAGGCTGGGGGTGGTGGTGAAATTATTTGATAAGTACAGGTAGTCCTCAACAGCACTGAAAAAAATGACATGACCATTTTTCACTCTTACGACCATTGCAGCATCCCCATAGTCACATGATCAAAACTCAGACACTTGGCAACTGACTCATATTTATGACAGTTGCAGTGACCTGGGATTATATGATCCTGTTTTGTGACCATCTGACAAGCAAAATCAGTGGGGAAGCCAGATTTATTTAACAAAAAGGCAAAAAAAATTGTAAAATAGGACAAATTAATAAATGTATCGCTTAGCAACAGAATTTGGTGTGGTCCTAAGATGAAGACAACCTGTAGCTACTAAAAGAAACAAAAAAAATGTAATAGAATTCTAGAATACTTTCTGTGAAAAATTGTGAACTATTGATATTCAGAACAGAACAACATTTACAGGGTTTCTGAAATATGTACCAGATATTCCTAAGAGCCAATAAATGTGTCATTCAGAGTTTCTTGCAGAAAACCATCATGAATATTTCTCAGTTATACTTTCAATATGGAAAGCTGAGTCTTTTTCTTTTCTTTTTTTCTTTTCTTTACCTTATTTATTTTAATTTTTGATATATGCCACTGCTTCGGCAATCAGTGGAGTTTGTACCAGGGTAAAAATTGTTCTGGAAAGACAAATATTGCAAAACCAACTCATATCATGAATTTATCTGCTATCATCAATGTTTTTTCTTTTTTCTTTTTTTTTGGAAAACATGTGTGTTGTGTTGTGTTGTGTTGTGCTGTGTTGCGATTGTTAAACTTTTGGGAACAACATTAGTTATGAGGTAAAACCGCTGACAGCTTTCTGACAGTTTGAAGCGCACACGCGGTAGCTTGTTAACAGCTCTCAGCTGTCAAGGCTGCTGCCAGCTGATTGCGCATGCGCGGCAGCTGCTTGACAGCTCGGAGCTGTCAAGGGCTGCCGACAGCCGATTGGTCAGAGTTCTGCGGCGGGAGAATGCACTGCAGGGATTGGTCAAAGGGTTGACAACTTGTGTATAAAAGGGCGACTCTAACCCACTGTCAGCTGTCCGATTCTCCTCTGAATAAACAACTCTTCGCTGAAGTACCAGCTGTCTCGCGTGGTCCTTAACCCACCGCTACATTACAATATGCATATGGATTTACAATCCAGGCACAATATACTGTATAACACTGAAAATAATTTGGTCAAGGAGCATAAATATGATACATGATTCAGAAGGAAAATATTGTCATGAAAAACTTACTATCCAGTTTCCTGGTGTCTCCATACCTGTGTTATTGCTACATGCTGTAAATTAACTTTGGGCTTCACACTGCCATCATATCGCCGACCTACAAAAGAAACAACATACAATACATTCCAAATAAAACTCATCCTAGCAATAAACAATTTTAATTACTATTTTTAAATTTGAGCTCCTTTTTATTAAAACTGATATAAAAATGTTTTTATATGGGGCAGACAACTTATCAACAGATGAAGTTTAACACAGCATCCTCAGCCAACATGGTGAATAATTTGGACGAATCTTTTAAAAAAGATTATTTATTTAAAAATTCATCTTTATGTCATTGATAGATCTTTAGAACAAGAGAGGTACAATCTTCGACTGCCTTTCATTATTAAGAACAATTCTTAATACTCAGGAATCTTCTCTAAGAACCTGCTAAATCAATTGTATTGTGGAATAATGTTTATAAACCCAACGCATCCTCTCTTCTTGTCTATCTTGTCTACTATAGGTAGTCCTCAACTTATGATCACAATTGCTACTAGAATTTCCATTGCTAATGAGGTGGTTGTTAAATAAATCATGCTCAAGTTTATGAAGTTTGCAACAAGTGTTAAGCAACTACTTCTTAAGTGAATTTTACTATCCTTAAGCAAATTCAGCTTCCCCTAATGACTTTGATGTCAGAGGCCGACAAAAAAGGTGGTGTAATGGTGATTACATGACCCCAGGATATTGTAACCATCATAAATACATACCAGTTACCAAGCACTCAAATTTTGATCAGATGACTGTGGGGCTGCTTCAATGGTCATCAATATGAGGACCAGTTGTTACTTTTTAAAGTGCTGTTGTAATTTCAAATGGTTGCTAAATGAATGGTTGCAAGACAAGGACTACCTGCATTTCAAGGAAATAGCATTTCATGCCCTTTGGTTATGTATCTTCTGTTTCAGCATCCCAGTGGAGAAAAAGAGAAAGGGAATAAGTATCTTGAAGTTGATGAGGGTAGAGCAGGAGGAAAGTTCTATAATGTCATGGTGGCTACACCTCTTGCTGTTCATTCATAACTCCCTTACAGACTAATTAGGTGTAACTATTGCAGCAGAAGAAAAGTAAAAAGCAAACTCGTTCCATTAAATTTATGGAAATATAAGATCTGATGGGATCCAGTTCTTTGAACTGTTTTCAGTTAATGATTCTAAGAACTATTGCTTGATATGGCTTCCCTGCTCATCCATTTTTCCATTGGTGGTGTATTTAGTTTATATCCCTGAACACAGACAACTTTGCGATTAATCACTCCTAAGCAACTGTAGGAATATTTCTGGTGGAACAAAAGGTTAAAAATGTTTGAATTAATTAAACTATTTGTTGGTGACCTATAGAGACCTGAAACTCCTCTGTAAATTTTTTGGACCTGTATTTTTTTCAGGAAGTGACAATTTGAGGGAGATAATTAAGGCCTTACCATTTCTCTGGAGTAGATCTTGATCAGAGAATACAAACAAACTGCAAAAAAGCAGACATGAAAGTAGTACATGAGCAATATTTTTTTAAAAAATTATATATCTTACTTAAACTGCAGTAATATAATATTTAGTACTTTCAAACTGCAATATAATCTAGGAAATAATGTATCTATTTAAAAGTTTAAACAACCTTTCAGGAAAAACATTCCCCATGCTGAATTTAGAATGAGGCTTCATGTGACACAACTATTGGTAAATCAACAGGGTATGTTAAGTGGGTTCATTTTATTTATTTGATATTTATCCATTCTGGTAAGTATTCAGGTAAATATGATAAAATTTTAAAAATAAAACCAGGAAATAAAACATTAAATCCATGAATAAAAATCAAGATTAAAATACCTATTTAAGAGATGCTGTTGAAGATTTCCTAAACGCAAATCAAGTGAGGGCCAAATGCAACTCATGAACAAATGCATTTCATGGTCTCATGCTAAAAAGTGGGACTCTGACAGTGTGGAGAAAGTTGCTGGCAATAGGTTAAAATAGACTTTTGCTAGGTAAGAGTCTGATAGATACCTGAAAGACTAGTTATTTCATTTAAATAAAACTGCTGCAAAACTCTTTCCCAGTTCAGTATACCTGGCAACAAGGGAGGTCAAATGAAAAGAGAAAATGTCACCATATTTCATGTTTCAAGGCCAGGTAACAAAAATATATGCAGTGATTTGGGAACAGCTCAGCCTGCTGCAGCACAATAAGTACTGTTTGAATTTTGTAGTTCTACCAGCTTCCTTACCTAGGAGATTGAGTGATTCAGTCTCTGAAGCTCCCTGTTCCCTACTCCTTTCTTGTCCATGGCGAATGAGAAAATGGACATGATACATTTTTATTCAAACTGCCCACCTGCAGCTCAAAAGCATGTGCATACAAGTAAATTAATAGGCACCACTTTTGTGAGAAGGTAACAATGTTCCCTAGACCTTTGGCGTATAGCTATGCTGGCCACAGGACCATGGAAAATGTCTTCGGACAATGCTAGCTCCCTCAGCCAAAAAACAGAGATGAGCACTGTGCCCTAGAGTCAGACACAGCTGGACAAGGAAACCTTACTTTTTTGATAGATTGCATCACATGTCATCCAACTACCTTCTAGTGGATAGTGCAAACCCAATCTGAATGGGGTTCATTTTGCCACACAAACCCAGAAAATTAGATTAAGTAAACTGGTAGGTCTCTCATGCAAGCCTTATATAGTTAACAAGAGCAAAAGCTGTTTAATGAACAGCTGGCAGATGCTATATTCCCAGCTAGAAAAGCAGCCTGGGTCAAGGGAGGCAGCCAGTTTGGGCTGATGGCCGCCTGTCACTTTGAGTGTTGTGCCAGTCACTGCACTCAACATTAAATCTGTTGTATGCTAATCTTTTTAGTCAGTATTTAGTATTTAATCGGCTTATCAATTAAAGGGCACATTAGAGATCTGAAGAAAAGCCACACACCAGCTTTCTAGGAATATTACACAGCCCAAGGTCCACTGGTGTTGGATGGCCAATAAATTTAAGTGGACAAAATGTATGCATTTTACTAGAGTATGCAAAACATGCCCATAGTTATCACTGTGGGTTTGAAAATTTATTAAAATATCTCAACGCAAACCCATAGATATCACTGAGGGTTTTGAAATTCAGAAGATCATTGTGCTTCTCCTGTCCACACATTGTTTTTGCTAGGCAACAAGTAACTATTTATTAATTCAAACCTTAACTTACATAGAAATTACTATACACTTACAAATTAGGTGAACATATTTATTTATACAGTATTGTCCCAACAAAGTATACTGCACCCCAAAAATAACTGTTAAAAATTGCTGATTTCAGTTCTGATTCTTTCCAAAAAGCCACCAGACAATGAAACCAAGTTTCATGCCAAACTAATAATATTCTTCTCTTAGCAGGAAAATGCACCCAGCACTAAAGATGCCTCCAAGTGAAATATTCATAACTCTGCTAAAACCCTAATGGCAATAGTAATTTCCAAGCCTTTGAAAAGCTTACAAACAGAAAAAAATAACAATCTTTCTACTCTTGGAAAGCAGGTAGTAAATGCGCCACAAAGCAACTTTAGTTTGCTCATCGAAGCATTCAGACCTTATAGAAATAAAATTAATACATGTAGCAGTAAAGCAGAGACTATGGTCACATTGAAAAACTCCTCCTAGTATTGTACATGCAAAATAACACCTTCTCCATTCTTCCCCAGCATTTGCAGAAATAGCATCATTGCCTACCAGGATTTTATGTGTCCAGATGTACACATGAAAGCCCTTACCCACAACATAGACTGACAGAATACTATGGATGGAGTACTTCAGTGTAGCTTTGCTCCCTATTCATACATAAACACTTTTTTTTATAATACATAAAAACATTTGGAGCCCCAAAGCACGTAAATCCATTTAATATAATGAAGCATCTGACGGTACAAACATATAAGCCCCCAACTGCCTGTTGTGACAAAGAGTGATCTGTTTTTTTTTTAAATCACATTTGCCAACTCAGATGTCAGCAAATGAAGATGGATGAAAGATTGCTACTGAAGCTTCATGGGAAGGAAATGTTAAGGTAAAAAATAGGAAAGCTCTCTGGCTCACAGGCACTCATTGTTTTTAGGTAGGCTCTCTACAATATTTCTTTAATGATTGAAAATATTGTCTATCACTTAGCCCATGCTAAATGGTTCATAATATTAAGAACTTTAAGCTGAACCATAAAAACAACATATTACATGAAATAGCATACCAAAAGCAGAGAGAAAAAAACATTTAAAATATTTAGATCAGAAGTGGATGAAACAGCAAGGGGGATGACAAACTGAAGGCCTCTAAACTTTCAGAAAGTTGTTAGTGAGGAAGTGAAGTTCTAGAATTGTGGTGCAGCTGCCAAATATTCTCCAGTCTTATGTCCCCATATAGCCATTTTAAAAATAATAATAAAAGAACAATTTCATGTTGTGGGATTGATCAGTCTTCCCTAGAAGTATATATTAGCTCCAAGGCTTTTTAAAAATTTTAACTTACATTTTAAAGTTGTGAAATTAAAAAAAACCCTGCATCATAACATAAAAAAGATAAGTAGTAAGTGTAAAGTTTGAAGAAAGAAAACCTAGATATATTGCAGGGATTAAAATAAACTTAGCATGACTAGAAAAAAATAATATTTAGAAATAACAATTTTTATTTAATTTTATCCTTAAGCTTATTAAATCAAAATCATTCAGCAATGTAGTACATCATCTTCTCATCTTTAGAATACAACGGCTTTTCCAAACAAAAAAAAAGAGTAACAAATTTATATCCTTGATCCATTCCTTAAAAGGAGAATACATTTCAGTTATGAAAAATCATCTTCTTTGCTGTGCCCCAGACTCAGTAAAGAGTCTGATAACAAATTCCATGTTTTATATGGAAACAATTTATATGGCCCATCTTCACATTGAGATCCCTATGTATAATATCTCTTCCCAAAATTGTGCTGACATTTGTAGTCATAATAGTCATTTGAAACCAATCAAGGCTTTAACACAAATTATATGAATAGCTGTCCAAACATATTTAAGTACCAGGAGGTTAGAGGAGGCTGGATTAAGCTAAAATCTTTTGTCAGCCTTATTTTTATTTTTATTACCAGAATCATAGGTGCAATGGAATAGCTCTGTATCCTCTTCAATTTCTGTTATCTACCAGAAAGGAATTTTCATGAGTTCTTCTTTTCATGCTATCTTTTGCCATGACCTTTATATATGTGTTTTATGTGTACAGTATCTACATGTATGAAGAGTTATGTTAACTCTTAATTCATTTTAAACTCAGAAATCAATTGAGGTAAGAAGATTGCTTTATTTTTATATGAAATGTATTTTTTAAATAATATTAAACACCACAATATTATGTATGTCTCCACCTATTTTATATTTTTTAAAATATTCCCTTCCTCACATATGCAGTTCAAAAGCTAATGCAGTCCTAAACCAAATGAAATTTGTGCATCTTTGTTAAACAGAATGTCCTTGAGTTATGATAGTAGTTGGGATCAGAATATCCATTGCTAAGCAATGCAGTCATAAAGGCAACATTGCGTGACCACAATGCTTAGCAATGGCAATCCCTGAAATACCTATTGCCATTGATAATCTGGAGTCACTAAGCAAGCACCACCTCATAACTTCCTGCTGGCTTCCAACAACCAAAATCAATGGGAAAAGTGGGAGGAAATTGCAAGAGCCAAGCAGCCCAGCAGGCAGGTAAGTGACTGTTGCTGGGGGAGGGAGAGAGCATGCAGATGGCCAAGGAGGCACAGTGTGCACATGGAAGGGCTTGGGGTGGCTGCTGTTGGGTGGGGAGGCATAGTGCAGGCCTAGTGAGGTTTGGAGATGGTGCACAAGGGTGTGTGGATAGCAAGGGAAGTTTTGTGTGAGTGTGGTGGGGTCTGAAGTGACTGGTAGGTGAGAGAGGGTGAGCATGGATACACAAGTGACCAGGAAGGTTGTATAAGTAGCCAGGAAACCTTGGTAGTAAGGCTCTGGGAGGTTGCAAAAGAGTGTACTGATTGTGGGGAGGCATGCCACAATGCAGTGGCTCAGGGTGGCTGCTACATCAGTTCTAAGATGGCGGTGCCTGGAATGGCTGCGGCTGCATTGGCTCTTGAAGGCGAATAGTTTTGGGAGGGATAGTAAGGGCTATAGGCCACATGATCAGGAAGATTTTAATGTGTTTGAGCAACATGGTGGAACTAAGGTAACATACGACATACGACCGACAATCTTTGCTGGCCTGACGAGTTTCTAGTTGTTTTTGTTTGGTGAGACCGTTAAAAATCATTGGCGCTGTTTGAATTTGTTCTACCAGCAGCAAGATCTGACTGCTGGCCCAGTGATGGATTCTACTGCAAATCAGGGCTGTTTCCAGAGGAGGCAGAGGAGGAGAGGACGTGGAGCTTATGAAACAAAGGAACTGGATGAGGCTGTCTGCAGGCCCAGAGGAAGAGAGAGAGAGGCTTTTGGAGGAGTTGGTGGCGGCGGCAGCAGCGTGCTCCAGGGGTGAAAAGAAGCAAGGCCTCTTAAAGAAAAAGGTGGAAGAGTCAGGATCAGAAAAAGGAAAGAAGGCGAGGTTGTCAGAATACAAGCGAATTTGAGGGCTAATCCACATGGAGCCCCATTTCCATCTGTCCTGTTTGCCATCGTTCACTCCCTAGAGACTAAAATGGACAATGTGAAATTTGAGCGGGCCCCGAACAAGGAGTATATATCGGAGGTGGTGACCCTTTGAGAGCTGTATGCAACGAAATTTCATTTTGATGTATGCCGATTGGTGTACATTCAAAGTGACAATAAAGTTATCATCATCATCATCAACATGTGGATGTGCACGTGGCTAAGGAAAGTGCACGAGGCATAGCATGGGCACAGCCAGGCTCAAAGAGGCTGCACAAGAATGTGCAGGTGACCAGCAAGGCACAGCATAAGTCCTGCAGGAATGGGGAGGGTGCACAGGTGGGGGAGACTTACCTGAGCAACTTGTGGCATTCCCTGCCAGCTTACCTGTTGACTTTGCTTGTGGGAAGCCAGCAGGGAAAGTCACAAATTATGAATCACATAACCACAGGGCACTGCATATCGTAAGTGTGAGCTAGTTGCCAAATGCCCAGATTGTGATCATGTGACCTCAGGGGTGCTGGGATGGTCAGAATTCCAAGGACCATCCAAAGCCTTCCAAACTTCATATGGTCACTGAATGAATGCTCATTAATCATTACCTGTACCGGGTTTCTATCCTTCCCTTCCTTGTCCATTGCAAATTCTGAATAATGCTTAATTTTGCCGTAATAGGAAGAATCAATCTAAATGTGTAAATAGCCATGATTCATATACCATATTATGAACTTCAAGAAAAAAATATAAATGTAAATATGATTTATATTCCATAATCATGGTATGATATGTGGCATTCCTATTCTAATTCTATCAACAGTCAAACTAAAATCGAACTATGAACAGCTACGGAATGTATTTATTTAAAACATCTATATAGCCGCACATTGTACATATAACCAGCTCTAATCCAGGCAATACCTGATTAAATAAAATTACATATACAAAATATTGTATATGCTTAGTTACTCTATGAGTATCTGTTAATAAGATAAGAACATCTAGGTTGGTTGTTTGGATATTTCCAGATTTTTCTATTCTTGCTTCCACCGTGCCCAAGCACTTCTTTCTATTTAGCCTTTTCTTGTTTTAACTTCTGGCTATTCGCTTTTTGAGGATTTCATCAAATTCCGCCAGTTATGGCTTCGTTGGACTTTTTCTTCCTCTCAAGCTACATCATTCTTCTTTCAAATATTTATTTTGTAATTCAGTTGTTGTTCATTCTATTTTTTTAAACCATCTAAACTTTCATATTGATTGCTAATTTTTGCACATTCTACATTCATCACCCATTCAATCTTAATGCTATCTCTTCTTTTACCACACCCATTTCTTCCAAGTACACCATTTCCATTGAATTCAACTACATTTTCTGCTTCTCACAACTTGCCCAACTCTCTTCCACATGAGCAGAAGCACCTGCATAATCACTCTTATTTTCTTGAACAAGTATTCATTCCTTGTTAAGAGACCAAATCCTACCCACTATCTTTCTACATTCATTTGCATGTCTTAATTTTTTAATACAAGTTTTATTATTTTTTTAATTTTACATCCAGGTATTTATGAAGCAATACAGTGGTTGGGTAGTTAAAAGTAAACAATGGCAAATAACAAAATCATTTGTAGATAGCTCAAGTTACATCAACAATAATTCCCTATCCGATTGCCTTAGTTATGATAACATAATCAAATTAATACATTTCTAATTGTGACACAATCAATTAGAACAATTTTCAATATATTTTCACTTATACATATCCATGACATGTTTTTGAATTTTACCTAATTGCAATAGAATATTTCAAAGTAGCCTGTAATATATAGAAGAAAACTTAATTTTCGAGTAACCCATATTTCCCCCATTTCATTATATAGTAATTATCCTGTCTAAAATACATACATTTTTCATTTCAGTGCATTCTTGTTTTATACAAGTATATAGTGTTTATCATCTTAATAGTTCACCAATTATTGAAAAAATATCTTTTGTTCTATCCTTCCAGATTCTATAATATAAATCAATTCTAATAGCTAACTTTCCTATCCCTTAGAAATCTAGAAGTTAAATATAAAGTCAGTTTATATCTTTTAAAAGTTCCCCTTAGCCCATTAATAAAAATTTTAATCTCTATCATTACAACAAATATATTCTATTTATCATCTTAATAGTTCATCAATTATTAAAATAATGTTTTTATTATATCATTCCAAATTCTATAATTCAAAGTTATGTTCTAATAGCTAATTTTGCTTTCCCTTAAAGATCTAAAACCTAAGTATAGAATCAGATTATTATTATTATTATTATTATTATTATTATTATTATTATTATTATTAAATTTTTATACCGCCCTTCTCCCGAAGGACTCAGGGCGGTAAACAGGGCATATAATAAAAATACAAAAGTACAAAAGTTAAAAAAGAATTAAATTATTGCCCAAAAAAGAATTAAATTATTGCCCAAATATTTTATATCTTTTAAAGATTCCCCTTAGCCCATTAAAATAAATTTTCACCTCTATCATTACAAGTTCCAACAGAAAGACAAATCCAATCTTTGAAATCTAACTCTCGCCTTCTTTTTGTGCCAATCAGGCTTCCATATCGGTGTCTTTAGTTTCTCAAATGTGTCTCTCTTTCTTCCAACACACATTGTTTGAATCCAGGGAGACCATCCAATTGTCAGTTTTGCAAAGAAAGTGTCCTCTTTGTAATCATTAAGTTGTTGCTTTAATAGATCAATTCTCGATGTTTGGTATGGTATAGTTGTCATTAGTTCAGTCTGGTCTTCTTCTTCTTCCAATTCCATCTGGCTTAGATAAGAGGGGATGATCGATGTTATAGTTATTATTTGGTTGGCTAGGTTCTCAACGTACTGTATTTGAAAGCCTCTGGTATCTTCCGTCTAAGTGTTGCTTTCTTTGGCTTCTATTTTTTTTTAATTGTAGGTTTTATAGTTAAAGATGAGATTTAGGCATCAAGGTTCTCAATAGATTGTATTTGTTGTTCTTTAGGGTCTCCTATTTTGATGTTAATTTCCTCTTCTTCTATTTGTTTTTGGGTTGTCAATTCATCATTTAAAGTCAAAGTTTCATTTGGTAGATTTAAGCTGTCAGATTTATCTTGCAGTCTCGTTTCGTTTGCTCAGCAAGTGCCAATATTGTTTTAAGTATCAGTTTATAGTTAAGTGGTGGAATATAATCCTCCATTTCTTTGATGTTTACAGGTAGGTATTTCATGGAGGCTATTTTAATAAGCATCAGTGAGTGTCCACCTCCACTATTCCTAGAGATTGTTTTCAGTGCCAGGTGTTCCCAATTCTTATCTTTAAAGATAGCGTCAAGGACAAATTTGTGTTTCAGCCAGTTCTCACAATAAAGAAAAGGTTTAGTTGTTATACCAGGTTTCGCCACAAGATGTCATCAATAGCATATAAAATAAGATGTAAAATCTTTTTCCAGACTGATATGAGGCTTTTATCCAATTAATCAGTATTGTTCTTTTCCTCATCTTTCACAGCTTAAGCAGAAAATAGGGTAGTAGGTCCTCGCAGAAATAAAAGCTTTTTAATAGCCCAGGAATTTCAAAAGTACAAATAAGGTTGCTTAATTTTTCAGCTTAGTTATTTGGTTTCTTTTAGGGCTTTAAAATTTTTGTTCTCCAAGTAAGCAGTTGCCGATCTTTCAAAAGAGGGGGATGAGATTTTCAAAAAGATCCCACAGGAAAGTTAGTTAGGGGAATAAGAAACGTAAGATCTCACCCAGATCCTCCAGATTGCTTCATTGTGCTTGATGGTGTTTTTGGCTTTCAGCAGGGAATGGCTTAATGATTGGCCATCTTAATGGCCGATCTCTTCTTCTTTGGGCCAGAGGAGCTACTCTGGATTAAATGGAGGGCTGCCACCCTTCCGTGATCATTAGGAGGACCTCCTCATGGTGGTCGTCCCAACAGGGTGACTTTCGACCCTTTTCAGGGTCCTCCAAGGAAGATAGATCGGACGGCGGGGAGAGGCTTCTTCCCGTGCATCTGCAAGTGCCGTGCATGCAAACCGGAAGCCTCATGTCTTAATTTTTTATCTATTCCTCCATCTTTAGTAAACATTTTATCACCTAGAATTCATTTGCTTATTGTAGTTTTCTGCTATTTTTTTGTATAACTTATAATTTGTCACTCCGTTTTCTCTGTCAACAACAATTACCTGCTCTGTGATACATTAAATTTCAGATTCACGTTCTACATGCATCATATCTAATATCTAAGACATGCGTCATATCTAATATTCACTGCAAATCATTCATAATCGCAGCCAATACAGAGACTCATCTGCATATAAAATGTATTAATGTCCAACACCTTAAGGTTTTATGTCACCACATGCATTTCTTATACATTCTCATGGTTTTTTTCTTGAACATTTACATTTATATCATTTGTTTCAAATCTTTAACCTATTAGTATAATTCTCATGCAAATTACTAAAGTACTATTTCCAGTATTCCACTATTTCATCCTAAATAATTTCAGTACTTTATTTTTTAATTCCATTTACTCTATAGAAGGTTCCTGGTTCAGCTCTAACTAAAACAGTGTATGACTTCCATTAAAATTGATTGATTGATTATATGCCATCAAGTCATTGTCAGCTCTTAGCAACCACACAGAAAAATTTTCTCCATGATCCTATTAAAATTACATTATATTTTCTCAGCCTCTATTCCTATTAACCATTCCTTGAACTCTTTAACTAAATTGTTTGCAGCTATCTTTTTTTAAAATATTAAATACAGGTAGTCCTGAACTTACTGTTCAAAGTTACAACAGCACTGGAAAAAGTGACTTCTGATCATTTTTCACACTTACAACCATTACAGCATGCCCATAATGATCAAAATTCAGACACTTGGGAATTGACTCATATTTATGACAGTTGCAATGTCCTGTGGTCATGTGACCACTTCTTGTGACCTTATGTCAAGCAAAGTCAATGGGGAAACTAGATTCTCTTAACAACCGTATTACTTAACAACTGCAGTGATTCACTTAATAACTTTGGCAAGAAAAGTCATACAATGGGACAAAACTCACTTAACAAAATGTCTCACTTAGTAACAGAAATTTTGGGCTCTATTGTGGTTGTAAGTGAAAGATTACCTGCACATAATGTAAAAAAACCCAAACCAAAACAGATTTATTTTTATTGACCTGAAGAGAGCTTTTGATTTTAATGGGGTTTGTGGTAGAAAAAGTAATCTAGGTAAATTACTTTTATAATGAATTCAAAGTACTTCATTAAAAGTTAAACAAATCACAGCTGACATTCCATATGAAACCATACCTAGAGAAATCAAGCCTGGGTACCTTCTGGCCTTTTTTTGTTCTTGCACTTTTTAAAATCTATGTTGACGACAGAAAACCTGCACTCTTGATATGTCCAAATGATATAATTCTTCTAAAGTATAACTCTTCCACACAATATGCAAAAGCTTTGAAAATTTTGGGCATTTACAATAGTCCCAAAGACTTATCTTACGATAGGTCAGTCACAAGAACTGTTGGATGAGGGAACTAAAGTGTCAAACTGCACAAATGCCATTGAATAGGACAAGCAGTCAGTACCTGTGAATATTGTATACTAGCTAAGGCTCAGGGTGGCGCTATATAGACACCAAATTAAAGGGTAAACAGGTTAATGGAATGGATATACATCTGGTGGAAAGCAAGTGGCCCCTGTGATCAAGTGCATAAACTAAATGTCTGCACAAAATATTGAACACATCACAGATATAGGGGTTCAGCATCACTGCTATCTTTTATAGTACTGACAATTATATTGTGGGAGAACCTAGAATCTAAGTGTTCAGCTGTTCGATTCTTGAACCTGGAAATCAGGACTTAATTGGAGACTTTAACCAACTATTATCCTTCATTACTGCTTAAAACAAAAGAAAAAAAATGCCCGAATATTGCTTTCCTGAAATGTGGCTACTTATAAATTTTTGTAAAGGTCATTCATGACATTAACATTTGATGCTATTGCTGCAGAAAATTAAGTTTTGTGATACTTGGGGTTGGCTAAATATGTTACAACTCAGATCCATGTTATTTTAATCTAAAATGACTTCATGCAACTTAGGACAACAAAAAGATCATAGATTACAAAGTATTTTCCCATATAAAATCATTCAGATTTGCTCAGACATTGGAGATCAAAGCAGCAATAGATATCAAAGGTATGGAAAGGACATCAGTATCCACTTATGATTTGGAGTCTGTGCATAGGGAAAACAGAAGAATTTAATATCAACAGATTTTTTTTTTCATTTTTCATTCATAACAAGTTTTCTGAGAAAAAAATAATACACTGAATCTGTCTGCTTGCCATTCAAATTCTACAATAGGTCCATTAATCCTTATGTCAATGGTGCTTTGTTACACACAGGCAGAATTACCAACTAACAAGATCCACACAGGGAAGCACAAAAACTACTACTAACCCCCTTCTACAGACAAGGGAATTTCTTCCCTAAAATATCACTTTGCCCAATCACTTTTGCAATAAATCAGTTACTACCTCTAAGATTATCCATGCTGTACCCCAATGATTATTAAATAACAAGAAAGAGGAAACGCTATCTTACATCTCGTTCTGATCCTGATTACATCATGAGCCCAGAACTGGAGAAATCCTGCATTCCAGAGACTTAAATATATCTCTAGAAAGACTTTCCTAAACACTGAGAGACTTTTGAAAACAAATTTAATGCAGTAAAATTCGATGTTATTACAAATCACACATGTGGCTTTTTTCCCTTGCTTGCATTTATGAGCCAATGTAATTAAACTAAATAACTAGTACACTTTAATTCATCTCTTAGCCAAACTACAGATCTATACAATTACAGATACAGATTAATACAAGCACCTATCCATTACCCCAAGGCACAGCTGTGAGCCTCCCCATCTTAATCTGACCTGCATTTTAATGATGAAACAAAACATATCTCTCTGGGTAACTATTTTTCCTTCTATAATTGTAACTTTTCTCAACTCAAGCCCTTGGGGAAATATTTGACGTTGTTTTATATTGCACAAATAAAATTGTGTACAGGGAACAAGAATGAGATTGCACATTTTCTGGTAAACCTGAATTTGCATCAAAATTCATATTATAAGCTTCATTTCATCTTTCTTAAATTTCTTTTTTTCAGTGTCATCAGCACCGTTTCCGGCTGTATGTTTTACACCTACACTATTTTATTTATATCTCTGTTATTAACAGTGCGTAAGGAAAGAAAATCAAACCATCATGGCAAAAGAGAAATGCAACAGAGACTGTTTCTCATAGCTTTTGGGTTTTAAGTATAAGATTGTGCATAACAGGACTGTTTATTTTCTCATCTATAATACAGTTTCAAGACAATGTCTATTGATGTTGACAGCCCTGTTTTTAACTAAATTATCTCAGCATCTTAAATGTTGAAACTATTTGCCTGTGATTCGTATATCAAAAAACCAAATAACTCCCTAATCATCAATACCTGAATGATCAATCTACTAATCTACCCTCTCCAAAGCACAAACATAAACCTTTCATTCAGCTGCCCCCACACTTTTTGCACACACTCATAAATTCACTGACCTCCTTTCCATTCTTCCAGCTATTTGGTCCATAGATGCTGAAAATCTTATGCAGAAAAGGAGAAATAAAAATCTAAAAATTGCACTGCTTTCCATTGAGAAATAAAGCAGACCCTCCAGCCCCAGCACATCTGTTCATGTGTAGCAAAGAAACAAGAGCCAGTATTTTCAGCAACCAGAGATAGACAGCTGAACCAACCAATAGGAAGCACTGCTCAGCACCATCTGAGCTGTCATGTAGTCTCTATGCAAAATAAGAGGCTGTCTTGGACATTTTCTACTGAACGTACAGTCACCTTCCTTTTGTGCTTTAAAATTCATATCAAAGGATTAGATACAGTTGAATACTTGAAGAACAACTACTAAGACAAAAGATATCTCCTAACAGAAGTCTATTTTAATACTAAAGCTGTCTAAATTAAGGTTACACGACAGCAGCATTACATTCATTCTTCCATATGCATGGAATTAAAATATAAGTCGTGGGATCACTGGATTGTTTAGCTATATTTTTTTCTACTTTGGAGATTATTGGGAGGAAAATTTTTATAAAAGTGGGTTTTTAAAACGAATGCAAACAATTAGGATATCTCCTACACAAAACAACTGAATAGCAAGGTATTTTGGAAAGGGGCAATGCACAGGCTATTTTTATATTCTGTTCATGGACTAGCGCAGGGGTCCCCAACCTTGGCAACTTTAAGACCTGCATGGCTGGCTGGTGAATTCTGGGAGTTGAAGTCCACAGGTCTTAAAGTTGCCAAGGTTGGGGACCACTGCGCTAGGGCAGCTGGGACTTGAATAGCTTCACTTTCACTTTCCAAGATCCATCTGCATCCTTGTCTAGCAAAAAAAAAAAGCTTTCTCTGCCCTTCCATTATAATCTGTCCATGCACATCGCCTATGAGCAAAATGAAATATATCTGAGCTTGCCAAGATGATAAAATCAAGAAGTCTCTCTCTCCCTCCCTCCCTCTTTCTCATATATGGCCATCTAACAATTTACATTATTAATCAATATATTTGGATGTGATTCAGAAAATACCATTTGAAAAATGGTATTTGTTTCTGAGTTAGTTTCTGCTTGCCAGTGTGAATGGTTATGGAGACCAATCAAATTTAACCTGACAAAACAATTATTTGTAAGTCTCACAATAAAGTCCTAGATGAGAAAAAGAGAGCATATTAGCACCTGATGACAAACCAGTTTAAAAAGAAAATACTCTTTTTAAAAAAGAAAATACTTTTTTAAAAAGAATTTTAAAAAAAATACAGTAAAACTATTATTAATTTTGTGTTTCCAGACCTGTGAGAATAAACCTGCCTTGTTCATAGAAATTTAGGAAGACTGTGCCAGATGTTGTCTTCCATTTGTTGTTTTTAAACCTATCTGCATTATGAAGCACTCAAGAAACATTTTGCCTTTGTAACACAATAAGACATGATGAAATCTAAATTTTCACTGTCATAGGTCTAATGATTTCATAATACTGTCATTGTCCCTCTGGTGATTTATATTGCTTTCACAGAACACATAACACCCATCAACAGTGAAATAATAAAAAGGCTGCCTTCATTATTATTTTGGCACAATGACGATTCTAGAATGCTTCTAAATGACTACTGGGAAAATACCGGTAATTGATACCATCAGACGTCAAATCCAACTGAAGATTTTTTAATATTTTAAAAAATGACATATACTTTTGGAGGCTTTGGAAGGCTCGTATCACCTCAGAACCATTGGTTATGGTTTAATAATTTAATCTCTGTTGAGATAGGCAGTTACCCTTTAAGTAAGATATGAAATACTAGCAATATTGGGGCCAAACTATAAATTCATTTTCCTTCCTTCCTTTCACCTTTCCTTTCTCTTTTGCCCAAATATGTTGTATTTAGAAAACGTGCATTTTATTGCCAATTGAATATAAAAATACTTATCAAAATGTCATTTTTTGACATTAAGTCATTAATCCAGTCATATTTAATAACCTCCTTGAAATTCCAAGGAAGTCATGTGGATTATACTGTAGAAAGCAGATTGAGAACTGCTGCCTTATGCAAATTCCAAATTAAGTTAAAATGGAAGTAAAAACCCAAATATTTTCCAGGACAAAACTATTATGAGCATACAAGATGAATGTAAAAAAAGACTGTGAAAGACCAAGAAAGCAAGCACACTGGATGTCAGAACAGATGATGGAAATTGCATAAAGGGAAGAGAAGCTAAAGTTTAGAAAAGTAAAGGAACATGACAAAGAATTTCAGAGTTGCTAGAATAAACAAACAGTATCACATTATAACACTGAAGATGGAAACAGACTTGGGAAAAACAAGTCTTCCAAAAGAACACAGAAATAAGGAGGTTCCAGCTTAAAGTGATATACTAAAGAATGCCAATGGTAGGAAAGAAGAAAGAAAGAAAGAAAGAAAGAAAGAAAGAAAGAAAGAAAGAAAGAAAGAAAGAAAGAAAGAAAGAAAGAAATTTGTGGTGAAATATTTACTCGTTACTCGTCCCAGCTTCTGCCAACCTAGCAGTTCGAAAGCACGTAAAAATGCAAGTAGAAAAATAGGGACCGCTACGGTGGGAAGGTAACAGCATTCTGTGCACCTTTGGCATCTACTCATGCCAGCCACATGACCACAGAGACATCCTCGGACAAGCGCTGGCTCTTCGGCTTTGAAACGAAGATAAGCACCGGCCCCTAGAGTTGGAAACGACTAGCACGCATGTGCGGGGGAACCTTTACCTTTTACCTTACAGATTCCCAGGAGGGACAGGCTGCATTCCAAAGGACCAAGAAACAGCTAAGTTTAGATAGTTTGGTTGGAAGTCAAGATAGCTCCTCCCTATTAGTACTCAGAGTACATCTTTAATTATGCAAATAGTTACTTTAGTTTGACAAGATTTCTGTCTATAGTGAGGAAAAATAAAGGAAACTACTTAGATGTAACTCTGCATGCCTTTCCTGGTTTTTGGAGCCTGATACTATCATACAATATCCACATACTAGCAAAATAATACATAGGATCTCCAACACAGACTGTACCCTACATGAGAAAAGATATTCAAGCTCTTTTTAGAAAAGGCCAAGAAACAAGTTACATTTTTGCTGATGCAAGGTGGGTAAGTGAGAAAGCCAAAGAATACTAAAAGGAAGTCAATATATGCCTTATTGTTTATAGAAAAGCCTTTGATTGTGTTGAGTCTAGCTGTGGAATGTCCTTGGGAAAACAGGAATCCCAAAACATCTTGTACAAAATCCTGGCTTAGGTCCGGGATACTTGCAGGACCATCTGCTGCCGGGAACAAATTCCCATCGTCCAGTACGCTCACACAGAGAAGGCCTCCTCAGGGTACCGTCAGCTAGGCAATGTCAGCTGGCGACCCCCAGGGGGAGGGCCTTCTCTGTGGGAGCGCCAGCCCTATGGAATCAGCTCCCCCCTGAGCTTCGGATGGCCCAAAACCTCCAATCCTTTCGCCGCGGCCTCAAAACACTCCTTTTCCACCAGGCTGACCTAGACTGACAGGCATTTTAATTAATTTATATTTAGTATTTTTAATTTATTTTTTTTAATTCTCTAATTTTAATTTATTGCACAGATGTTCTCAATTTTATTTCTATCTTGATTTCTGTACCTATTTTATGTTTTGCTGTTAGCCGCCCTGAGTCCTTCGGGAGATAGGGCGGGATATAAATCCCATCAATAAATAAATAAATAAATAAATAAAATCCATCTACAAGACAGGAAACCACAGTATAGATATGACAAAATAGCCTGGCTACAGGTTTGGCCAGTCACTGTCTTACCCCAACAACCTCACAGGGTAGTTGGGTGGGGGAAATAGGAGGAAGGAGTATCAGATGCATTTGCCATCTTGTAATATACAAATAATAAGACATGGGATAAAATAATCTAATGTAACAAAAAAAATTGAGACAAGGCTATATGGGTAGTCTTTCAGTTATGACCATTTTGAAGTTAGAATGGCACTTATGAGGTCAAAGGCTACCAATTTTCCTTTAAATTCTAACTTTTAATTAATTCCAACTATGTCTTTTGTCTAATATTTTAAATTCTTTTTTTTTTTGCTCACATGCAAAGATGTCCAACAGGGGATACAAGCCTCTGGAAACTGCTATGGATAAGTTTAAAATAGACACGATTTTATTTACTTAAATAAATGGTTTGTTCTGTTTACCCTTGCATGTCCCTTGTTACATTACTACATCAAAGAAAATATACTTTTCTTAGCAATCAGTATTACTAAATAAACTTTTAAAAATTTCATTTTCTTGATTCAAAATGGACCCTATTTAGAATAGAAGCTGTACCCACATTGATGCAAAGTAATGAAAATCTCCTGAACTCGGCAGGATTTTCTTACAAGCAAAGCAACTCTGGGATATTATGTAAGAATAAAGTCAAAAGCATCATGAAAAATTTACAGACACACATTCTGGGTCACTTTATGAAAGACTCATCAGGGAAACCTTATTAAAGCAAAAATGTTTATTAGATCCATTCACAGCATCACAGGAATTATGATCTGGGTCTCTCCTTCTTGCCTTTGTACAAGGCTAGTAGAGAAACATTGGCGACTTTAACAACTTTGAAGCGAACTCCAGGAATGTCACCAACAGCATGACCCTTCCGACCAAAGCCAGCAACCAGGACTTCATCATTCTCCTAGTTTAAAACAAGACAACAATTAATGTTTGATGACAAAAGCATGATCATACTTTTACAATTTTTAGTTCTAAGAAAAAAATGATTTAGTTTCATTCAATTAATAATTTTCCACCTTCAATCAGGTGCCATATTATAGCCATCAATGCATTTACCTCAATAAAATTCAAACAGCCATCATTGGGAACAAAAGCTGTAATCTTCTTGCCATTCTTGATAAGCTGAACTCGAACACACTTCCTAATGGCAGAATTCGGCTGTTTAGCCTCTACACCACTGAAACATGAATTGAACAACACAGACACTGTTATAATACATTTCTAAAGTACAATAATAATGCTTAGCATCTAATTATACAATCTTCATATTCTGAATTCATAATCTTAAGATCATAAAACCAAATGATATTTGGGGTTGTCTTCCCGTGTGCAAATGACAATCAAAACTAAGGCACAATTTACAGCTAGTCCTGTTTATGTAAGAACACAGCAAAATCCAGGCATCTCTGTATCTCTTTATTATTTTCCATGGATCTTACTCCAAGTAAGTGTGTATAATGCTGGAATATTAATTTTACCTATTGTAAGAAAAAACTGGACAATTATGTAAGTAATAATACAGATAAGCACACAGATAAAACCCACGGAACTTAACAAGACAAACTGAAGTCTGAGTTCCATGGGCTTGTTTATAAGTAAATAGAAACATATAGAACAGTATCCTTAGGCAAATAACTGGCTGTTATATGCTTCATAAAACAAAAACAAAAGAAACTTAACATTTACAAAGATGCAAAAGACGGATTAAGGTTGGTTATAGGTAAACTAGTAGTTCTCAAAGTGTGGTCTGGGGGCCCTGAGAGGTCTCCGAGACCTTTTCAGAAGGTTGACAAAGTCAAATATTTTTAAATCATTTCATTTTAATTTCTAATACATGAAATGCAGAAATAACTGATATAAACCAAAGCTTGTTGGAGTCCTCATTCTTAAGAATATAAAGGTTCCCGAGACCAAAATGCTTATTATTCTGTATCAAACACTAATTTCTAATTTTAATAATTGGAACAGAGAAATCATTCAGAGCTGTGCTAAGACAACAACCTTGAAGATCTTCCTCTTACCGGTAGAATTCCAGATTGTAAGTTTTATTATGGACTTTTTGAAGTTGTAGGTACAAGAACATTCCCATTCCAACCATCAATACAAATTCTCTCTCTAAGGCTGCAATTCATATGGAGAATCGGGAATACCCAAGCACCTCTAACAGCAATAGCTCAATTATAAATAATTCCACACTCTAGTTAATAATGGTGAGATCTCACTTACACTTTTTCCAGGACAATTCCCTTAGCATGGGAAGCTCCCCCAAAAGGGTTGGCTTTCAAAGCAGTACCCAGATGGGCCTTCTTATATTGTTTGTCATGCCACTTCTGTTCACGACGGTGACTGCGCAGCTTCCTGGCTGTACGAAGTCCACGACACTTGCCTAGAAAAGGAAGTTTAGAGATGAGAAGAAGAATTTCCCCTGGATTTCATCCGAAGGACCTCATTACAATAGGCCAGGGGTAGGCAACCTTCTTCTGCCAACCTAGCAGTTCAAAAGCATGTAAAAATGCAAGTAGAAAAATAGGGACCGCTACGGTGGGAAGGTAACGGCGTTCCGTGCGCCTTTGGCGTCTAGTCATGCCGACCACATGACCACAGAGACGTCCTCGGACAAGCGCTGGCTCTTCGGCTTTGAAACGGAGATGAGCACCGGCCCCTAGAGTCGGAAACGACTAGCACGCATGTGCGGGGGAACCTTTACCTTTAGGCAACCTTGGCTTTTTTGATTCATGGACTTCAACTCCCAGAATTCCTGAGTCAGCGTAGCTGACTCAGGAATTCTGGGAGTTGAAGTCCATGAGTCATAAAAGAGCCGAGGTTGCCTACCCCTGCAATAGGCCTTACTACTGATTTTTGTTGTTGTTGTTGTTAAAACTTTCATGCTGTTTTTATTCTTGGTTCCGTCGACGACTCTTGGTATTTGGGTGATATCTACTGTGGTGACAAAGAAGCTACTTGCAGCCAGATCTACTTAACAAGATAGGATTCCTCGAGGGGGGGGGGAAACAAGATTGCAAATTAAATGTTAAGTTTTAAAAAGCGACCCAAAGCCACAGAAAACTCGCTCCGAGCCCTGCCAGGACACTGAAAAGGCGCGTGCAGGGAAATCGAAGTGGACTCCGAAGGAGACTTCCGCCAACTAATTGGCGCTTTAAAAAAAAAAAGAAAATCTGACCGAAGACAGCAGCATCGAGGCAGACAATACAGTTTCAATTATATATGCCGGCTCCCCTATGCAGACACCCAGACTTATAAGGACCGCTTATACCGCCCGTCAGAAAAGCTACAGGTTCCTCTCACCCATCGCGCTGCCGCGTTCCCGAACCGAAGACGACAAAAAAAGACCCACAAACCTTTGCGGCGGATTTACGTAACAGTGGCGAAGACCCCGCGTACATGTGGTGCCCTGCGCCTGACTCGCCGGATTTTACACTATCTTCTGTTAAGAGGGGGGGAAAAAAGGGCGAATGCCAGCGTGGGCGCGGGAGGCTGAGCGGGAAGGAAAAAAAAATTACAAGGCCGCTCACATGTGATCCTAATAAATTAGAAACGCCTCAAAGATACACACACACACACACACACACACACACACACACAAAACGCATTCCCGCAGTATCTGTATTTCTATCTTCGCAAAGAAAGACAGCCTAACTGGAGGTCTAACGTTTCTAGGTTTGAGCAAATGAGACTCTTGTCAGAAAAGGAGCGGCTGCCAAATAAATTCCGCACAATGCGCCGCGCCGCGACTATCCTCCTTGCAGCAGGCTTTCAGTTAGACAGCTTTTTCCCCCGAAAAGTGTGCGTTGCGGGAGGGTCCTCGAGGCCGATGCATTCTGGGTCTTTCTTTTTCCTCCTCGGGATCCGCGGACGACACGATGGGTGAGGTGCTCCGGGTCTGGGCTTCTCGTTATGGCTGAACGGAGGGGTGAAAAGGACCGCGTTGTGGCTGAGGGATCTTGGCGGGCGGGAAAAAAGCACACACGCCCCGCCGCCGTCCGCTCAGCGCAATTTTTTTAAGCACCACGAGGGACCCCCTTGTGGGTTCCTAAAATTAGTCCCTCCTCGTGTTATTAATTCATAGAGCTCCCTGATACGAGATAACAGCGATGGTATATTTAAAAAATCGGCCAGCAGGATTTGCCTATTCGGAAACAGAGTTTCTGTTAGAAACCTTGAGTTTCTAAGGATGCATTGAAATCCAAATCCCATCTTCCCCGACAAGCTTTGCCAGAGATGTGCTCGTTAGGGGATGTTGTTGTTAGTTGCAAAGTCGTGTCCGACCCATCGCGACCCTATGGACAATGTTCCTCCAGGCCTTCCTGTCCTCTACCATCTTCTGGAGTCCATTTAAGCTCACGCCTACTGCTTCAGTGACTCCATCCAGCCACCTCATTCTCTGTCGTCCCCTTCTTCTATTGCCCTCAATCTTTCCCAGCATGAGGCTCTTCTCCAGTGAGTCCTTCCTTCTCATTAGGTGGCCAAAGTATTTGAGTTTTAGCTTCAGGATCTGGCCTTCTAAAGAGCACTCAGGGTTGATCTCCTCTAGGACTTACTGGTTTGATCGCCTTGCAGTCCAAGGGACTCGCAGGAGTCTTCTCCAGCACCATAGTTCAAAGGCCTCAATTCTTTGGCACTCAGCCTTTCTTATGGTCCAGCTTTCACTGCCATACATTGCAACTGGGAAGACCATAGCCTTGACTATACGCACTTTTGTTGACAGGGTGATGTCTCTCCGTTAGGGGATAGGGGAGTTCAAACTGAACAGGCTTGAAGAGCATGACATGGAAAATACATTTTAGAGCCAGTGTTTGCCATCTGTGGTACAGTTGATGAGACTACAGCCAGCATGACCGCTCTTGAGAATTTTGGGAATAAAAGTCTATACCAAGTCAAACTTGGCCCTTTTATGACTTGTGGATTTCCACTCCCAGAATTCCCCAGCCAGCGTGCCTGAATGATTTTTTTTTACATCATATTTGGTTTACATAATGAGATTTACTTACAAAACTCAGATTTCTCTAATGTTTACGTTCCCATTCTGCAATGAATAATGATATAAATTCCCATTTGTTACTAGGTGTATTATAAATAGAAAAAAAATTAAAATAAACTGGGAATGTGCTGTGAAAAAGGAAACCAGATTGGAACTTCAGAAATCGTAATATGTATAATGTGCATTTGTATGCACACACACAAAGAGGGGAACACAAGACTTTGGAACAATAATAGAATAGAGCTGGAAGGGACCTTGGAGGTCTTCTAGTCCAGCCCCCTGCTTAAGTAGGAGAACCTACACCATCTCAGACAGGTGGTTGTCTAGTCTTTTCCTAAAGATCTCCAGTGATGGGGCACCCATGATTTCTGGGGGTAAGCTGTTCCACTGGTTGATTGATCTTGCTGTCAGGAAGTTTCTTCTTAAATCCAGTTTGCTTCTCTCCTTGATCAGTTTCCAACCACTGTTTCTTGTCCTTCCCTCTGGTGCTCTGGTGAACAACCTGAACCCTTCTGCCCCTCAAATACTGAAACACTACTATCATGTCTCCCCTATTTCTTTTCTTTAAGCAAGCCAAACCCAAGTCCTGCAGCCATTCTTCATATGTTTTAGTCTCCAGGCCTTTGATCATCTTAATTGCTCTTCTCTGAATTTTTTCTAAACTCTAACATCTTTTTTGTGATATGGTGACCAAAATTGTACTCCAGGTGTGGTCTTACTAGGGTTTTATAAAGCAGTACTAATACTAATACTTCGCATGTTCTTGATTCTATGCCTCTGTTTATACAACCCAGGATTGTATTAGCTTTTTTGGTTGCTGCTGCACACTGCTGGCTCATATTCAAGTGATCCATCCACTAGGACTCCAAGGTCCCTCTCACAGTTACTGCTTTTAAGCTGGGTCTCACCCAATCTGTATTTGTGCTTTTGGTTTTTCCTGCCTAAGTGCAGGACTTTGCTTTTCTCCAAATTGAAACTCATTTTGTTGGTAGGCGCCATTGTTCGAGTTAGTCAAGATAAATTTTGTTTATAAGGCTTTAGCATAGAGCAGTGTTTTTCAACCACTGTTCCGCGGCACACTAGTGTGCCGCGAGATGTTGCCTGGTGTGCCGTGGGAAAAATTGAAAAGTAATTATAAAATACTTTCTTTGTGTTTATTTGATTCCTATTCAAGAGAATTACTTTATATATAGTCAATATAGGCACAGAGTTAAATTTTTTAACATTTTCTAATGGTGGAGTGCCTCGTGATTTTTTTCATGAAACAAGTGTGCCTTTGCCCAAAAAAGGTTGAAAAACAGAGGCATAGAGTACCTCATTTTCAGTATACTCAGTTGCTTAAATTTGTGCAAAAAAACATCCTGGATGTAGTATCAGAAAATACTGTAAAATATTAGTGCAATTTTGAGTAGATTAAAAAAAATGAATCTTAGAAATCCTACTTAAATAGGGGAAGTTGATGAAGGTCCAGTTTTACAGACTTAATTGTAATTCCTAATAACTTTTATCACACCATTTTCTAGGCAAGTGTCGTGGACTTCGCACAGCCAGGAAGCTGCGCAGTCACCGTCGTGAACAGAAGTGGCATGACAAGCAATATAAGAAGGCCCATCTGGGCACTGCTTTGAAAGCCAATCCTTTTGGGGGAGCTTCTCATGCCAAAGGAATTGTTCTGGAAAAAGTGTGAGTTTCACTAGGAATTCATTGAATCTTAATTTTGACTGAAGAGATTTACCCTGTTTCTTTTAAGGTGTATTGTACTGTTTAGCAGAACTGATAAATGGATTAAGTGCAGTTGGGTGGCTGAGTAACATATTTTTGAAAGTATTCATGTATTTTGTTAATACGAATAGCATCAAATACTGGAAATTTTTCTTTAATTTCTGATCTTCTGAGTAAAGTGAAATTTGATATTAGTTTTTGCTGAATACTTAAATTATATTAGGCATTACTTGTTCCGTGGACTTGTTATGGCTGATTTGCAATTTGCTGTTTGTGTCGTGAGACTGAGTTTTCATTATTGGCATTTTGGTTATTTTTTAGCTCAGTGAATTTCAGTTTTGTTTTGTTTTTTTGTAGGCAGCCCATCAATATGAGGACTTGAGCTAAGCTCAGTTTTACAAAGATAGAAAATCTTCATTCAGTTAGGGAATACTTTTGATCTGTCAGAAAACCTCATGGAGGGAATGGAAAATATAGCAGTTTCTGCTGCACTTCTGTGTGTTTTCCTTCCTTAAAAATTTGACCCAGAAATTTGAGGAACTATCTGGAACATTGGAAGATATAAAGAAAAGAAAGCTGCAAAGATCATCTCCCTTTAAGCTAGCTGGATTGGTTCTGAACTCTTTAAGAAATGTTCCCACTAATGGAAGAGAAGCTGAATCTGACCCATGTCTAAAATGGTTTTCCTTAGTGGAAAGTGGTGGGAATATGCCTTTATTAAATAAAATGTTTTTCTATCCTAGCCAAGAAGACGTGTAGCTTGTGGTAAAAAAATTAAACATACATTCATTATTTTCATTTTAGTGGTGTGGAGGCTAAGCAGCCAAATTCTGCTATTAGAAAGTGTGTCCGAGTCCAGCTCATCAAGAATGGGAAGAAAATAACAGCTTTTGTTCCCAATGACGGTTGCTTGAACTTCATTGAGGTGCATAATTAATCTTTGCTCTATAAAACAGTAGGGAATAGTAATGTGTTTTTGCAATAATTATGACTGAGTTTTTTTATAAAATATTTCAGATGTGATCATTTTGCAGGAGAATATTTGCACAGAAAATTCTCAAAAATTGCAGGGAGGCGCTTACCTAAAAAATGTCCTACCTATAAAAGTACAAGGATCAACTAATCTCCCTTTTTTCTTATACACACACAAACCTACAATACAACCTACATATATACATATAAAGATAAAATCAAGCAGAAGAAAAAACATTAGCTGCCTGTATATGAAGGGGAATGATGGACCCTTGCAATAAAACATTGTCCAGGAAGTTTGTATTGTGGTCAATTATTGGGAGATGAATTTGGACCATGAACTTGGTTTTCTAGTATTCAGATTTTTCTCAAGAAAAAAAGACATTTCAGGAAATTAGGGTTTTCTTTTTTTACTGTTCTTTTTCTGTGTTGCTTCTCAGCTTTTAAAAAGAAGTAATAGATTTTGTTTGGCAAAGTGAGCCTTCAAAGACTCAAAAGTTGTTGTGTATATGTTTATTAAATTTTGATTGAATGACATTAACTGTTATTTGTTCATTGTTCATTGAATTTTAGGAGAACGATGAGGTTCTGGTTGCTGGCTTTGGTCGAAAAGGACATGCTGTTGGTGACATTCCTGGAGTTCGTTTCAAGGTTGTCAAAGTGGCAAACGTTTCCTTGTTAGCCTTGTACAAAGGCAAAAAGGAGAGACCCAGATCATAAATTTTATTTCGCTGTTAAGATAATAAATAACCGTTTGCTCTTAAGAAATGGCCATCACTTTTATTATGATTAATTTTGTAGTTTAGACATCATGCCTTTTACATAAATGTCAGGCTTAATATTTATAATAATTAGATTGGTCTGGAAAATTTCATATTGGATCTGGATTTGTATACAATACCAGAGTGGTATATTAGTCATTGATCATAACCTAGGAGGCCTAGTTCAAATCCATCGCAATCGTGGAAGCTCACTGGAGGATTTTTTACCAGTCATGATTTTACAATTAACTTGTATCAAAGAGTTGTCATGGGAATTGGAGCTTGGAATACCTTTAGTTCCTGAAGGAAAAATAAGATAGAAATGTAACAATCATTTTAGGGTTGATGAGATATGCTTGAAATACATTTTATTCTACGTTTTCTAAGTTGGATCGTTTTTATTAGTCTCAGGGTTACATTTGTTAGGACTGCGGTGGTTGGTTTTTATTTCTTTCATTTGGTGATAGGAAGATATTTAAGCTCCAGCATAAAGGTATACATGGATACATGAAGGACCAATGAAGCTATAGGCAGCCATTTGCTTTAGGGTGGGGCAGAAGAGGTATATGTGAAATGCAAAATACATTTTATTTCAGAAATTAAAGAAAATATTGTGTCCAGAAATTCTGTCAAATCATAGATCAATTACATTTTGGGAGAAGCAAATGTAACAGTTTTTCATATCCTTTGTTTCACCAGGAACAAAATCCAAAACAGTTTTAGATCAGGGCTTTTCAACCAGTGGTACGGGTACCACCTGTAGTACATTGGCACCTGGCAGGTGGTACTCGCCAATCCTAGAAAAGTAGCGGGGGAGGGGAATGGGCTGAACCAGTGGCAGTACCGCACAAGCCTGAGTGAGAGATGGCTGGAGCTGCAGGGCTGTCAGCTCAGCGGAAGCACCAGGATCAGTGCTTCTTCGGGGCTGTCAGCTCAGCGGAAGCACCAGGATCAGTGCCATGCTCCAGCTGGAGCTCGCCGCTGATCCTGGCACTTCTGAGCCCAGAAGAAGCGCCAATCAGCTGGAATGTTGCGGTATCTCCAGGGTCTTGTGATTTACATTCAGATGCTTGGCAACTGATTCATATTTATGACGGTCACAGTGTCCCAGGGTCATGTGAAGTGACCAAAACCTGCTGCAACCACCCAGCAGACGGGTTGGGGTGGGGGAATAAAAACCTAACACCCCCACCCCACCCCCTGCTCACAACAATGAAAACCTCGGACAGGAAGAAGAGCGCCACTGGGCAGGCAGGCAGGTGTCTTGCTCGGCTGTGGCTTGGGGGGCACTTTTTTCAGTGCCATTGTAATTTTGAACAGTCACTAAGTGAACTGTTGTAAGTCGAGGACTACCTGTACTTAATCAGTTTTTTCCTTTTTTTTTTTTTTTTTTTGGTCATCAAGTTTTTGACACCTTGCTAGGCAACTGGTGGTACTCGGATGTTGCCATATCCTAAAAGTGGTACAATGGGTGAAAAGGTTGAAAAGTCCTGTTTTATATAACGAGAAATAGTTGAAATATCTTTTTTGATTGCAAAAATCTAGACAACCATAAGATGGCACAAAGACAAAACTTTTCTCTATTCCTCTTTGGGGTCAGCTCACAGAATGGAAGAAATGAGTAAATGTAATAAAAATAAGAAATAAAAAAGTGTAGTTTACACAAAGTAAGTTCATACCTTCTATTCATTTCTGGAATAATGAACCCATATCCAATGAGTTGAACATTTTATTAAATAATAACCACTGGATTTTCACATAGAAGCAGATAATATTTGGATGGTTACAATACTTAGAAATAGCATAATGTGTCCATTTCTTAATGGTTTATGATTGTGCTTATATAAAACTACATAGTTTGCACATACAGATGCATTTTGTGCTCTTACAGTCTTAACATACAGACTGCTTCCCCATCCTAGAATATGCTGATATTCATATAATTTATTACTTGGGTTTCCTTAAATGTGACTTGTCATTCAGAGATAATGGAAAGGGGTCTTTATTTGTCCCTGTATTCTACCACTTCTACTTTCTTATAACTCAGCACGGAATATCTTGGCCTGTTTGATAAGAGGTAGTGATTATTCTGGTCATGTTTGCAATGGAAGCTTTTAAAAGTGTTTGCAAGTTAACTTGCCATGGGTCTGGTGGATTCAGGAATCCAGGGTGGCAACTTGTTGCTGAGGTTATAGGAAAAGGAATTTGGAAGGTTCTTTTTCACCAAAGTTGGGGTAATTTTTGCTGGTGGGTCTTCATGAAGATCCAGTGGCTAGACAGTACTGATTAGTTTTGACAACAGAAGATAGGAGAGTGGTGCTTAACAGTACTTAACTGCAGACAAGTTCATTTGGTTACTTGGTGTGAAATAAATTTGCACAAAGTGACTTTCATAGGTATGATCCTGGTTGCCTACCAATACTTTTGCCAATATGTCCACTAAAATGGGCTCAGCAGGCAAAGAGGAAAAAAAGAGGAACCAACCAAGTAAAGAGCTCCATGGGAGCTAAGAAAGCATCTTGCATTAATCTAGTCCAGACATGTCAAACACAAGGCCCGGGGGCCGGATGCGGCCCGCGAAGTGGTTTCATGTGGCCCGCGAAGCCATCCTGGAAACAGTGAGGGAATGGCCCCCGCTGCCTTGGTCCTGGCCCAGAGACCCTCCTTCTGCCAGGGACCCTCAGATCTGTCCCACTCCTGCCCAGGCCCCCATAGGCACCCCTGATGCAAACGATGTAGAGCTGGCTATGCCCACCCAGTAGGCCATACACACTCTAGCCACGCCTACCCAGTAGGCCACGCCCACCCGGCCCCCTGAGGGCAACCGCAATGCTGATGCGGCCCTCAATGAAATTGAGTTTGACAGCCCTGATCTAGTCCTTTAAGTTAGGTTTAGCTTCTGAGCAGACAATGAAATTGAGGAAGTAAAAGAGCATCCTGTACAGAAATTTCGGAAGACGAAAAAGCAGCACGTTAACTGCAAGAATTCATTACCAAATTAACAAGAATGATCCTTTATTTTAATGAAATCAAATGCAGAGAGCAGAACATCAAGTAAAGTACCGTAGAAATAAAGTCAGCTGGCTGAACCAGAGAACTGAGAGACCCATGGTTTTGCCAAATTTGGTCATTGTCATGTAACAACAACATTGGTTCTTACAACCAAAAGCTGAAAGAAAAGCTTGAGTTGCAGCAGGTATGTTATCAACTTGAACAGAGAGGAGGAGGTGGTATAGAACCAGATTCAACACATTCAAAGGAGAATTCTACATATCTAGAAACATGTTTCCATCAGGGAGTGTAAGAAAACCCATTGCTATAAAATTTAATATCAGCATTTGCAATGGGAATTTCTTTAATAACATGGCAAGGAGAAAGGTCAGCAATTGAAAGAAGACAGCCATGATTGGAGATGTGTAAGGAGGAAGGATCAAGGGAAGAAACAAGGATGGCAGTAAAATTTGGAGATTTCAAGAAAGTACTGTAACTGTTCAGGCACTGGGAGGCAAGGGCAAGGCAAAACAATAGTACAGCCATCACTACATGAGCAACAGGCACAGAGAACACATATCCGTTAACAGGTTGAGAATTGGTCCAGCCTGAACTGCATGGAGACAAGATGAAAAAGGACAGCAACTGGATTAAGCTTGGAACTTATTTTTCCAAATGGGCAAAAATGCCATGCACTTGTTCAAACACACCAGAGGTTATACCATAATGATCAGGGCAAAACATAGACAGAATCTAATGCCTGCTTTAGTTGACCAAAGACATGGTCCTAGATCTCACTCTAAGCAAAAGCAAGCAAAATTTGAAGAAGAGTCTGAGAGTTGAACTTAGCCAAATCAAGAACACAATTGGTAGGAAGTAACATAGCCTGAAAGTAATACCAAATGTGAAATCAAATGAGCCAAATAAAGAAATGTTCATTTTGATTTGACCAAACCACATGCAGCAAACATATACTACTCACTGTTATTCTACAAACAGCCTGGGAATCAGAATCAGGAGCAGCAATGCTAAAACGCCTGAACAAATGCAAATGGAGAATTTTGCATGTGACTATATTCAGAGGAAGGCTTTGCAGATATAACAGTCTGTTATATAATAGTTTCAGGAATTTTCACACATGTTAATGATAATGGTACTTCAATAGCTATCAATTTGCAATGATAGTGAAGAGTTACATTTTCTCCTAAATGAGACCAAGGTTGAGTTCTTTAAAGCTGCAGTATTATTGTATTTCTGTTTAAAAAAACTACACTCCAGCACAAAAGTGAAGCTAGAGCTTATTTTCTCCATATATTTTCCAGAAGTGGTACTTATCCTTTATTCCATGTATTTATTGTGAATATTGAGAAGAAACCTAATGAATTAGTCTTAACACTGTGCTATGTTGGAAATACGACAAATGGTAGGCAGATTTTAGATCCTTTCTCACATTTTTTAATTTCTTTGACTTCTGAATTTCCTAATACATCAAGAAGCTGTATGCATAATGGAATTAATAAGGCTACATTGAAATCTTCTTTGGGGTGCTATGAAACCTTAACTCCTGTTATCTGGAAAATTAGGATTTCTTATCACCTGGAGAATCTGTGGGATGGAAGAGCTTGTTATGCTGTGGTCTAGCTTACTCTAGCACCAACTCTGTTTTCTGGTTAACGGGGTTTTTTTTCTTGCTTCCCCTACATGCCTGCAGTTGGGGTGTGGGTAGGCAGGCACTATGTTTTCTTTTATTTGCCTCCAAGGACTGAAGAAAACATGATGCACTATTGGCACTGGAGAAGGAGACCTAGATGTTTTATCTCTAGTTTTGGAGAACAGTATGGATTATTCAAAATTAGTGCTTTAGGCCAACCAAAGGTTTAACAGGCAGGTAATGCCTCGCTTAGCAGCCATTCAAAGGATGGACCCCCTAAAGGTACTTACGACCTAATTTCAAAGTTCGGATAGCCCCACACACACACACACCCTTCCCCCATGGTCACAAGATAGCATTTTGGACACTTGGTAAATGTTCACCTTCACATCTATTTGCAATGTCCTGGAGTCATGTGACTGCAATTTTTCCAATTTCTTCTAATTTTTGGCAAAGAAATTCCACTAGATAAAATGGATTCACTTAACAACTGCAGTGTTTACTTAACTACTGCTGCATTTGCTTAATAACTATGGTGTTCATTTAATGACCATCACAAAAATGATCATAAAAATTGGGCAAGGTCACGTGGAAACCCTGCTTAATGACCAAGATGATTTACAACCATAGTTCCAGCTCAATTAGTCACAAGTCAAGGATTACCTTTACCTATTTGAGGCCTTATTTCATTTAAAAAAACACAGGGTAGTAGTCATGGTACTATTCAATATAGTGACAGTTCATGTCCTATTCCCAATGAGCAACTGCTACATTTGACAGATAGATATGTCTTGCTATCCTTTTTTCTAGCCAAAGTGCAACCAGATTTACAGACATAAAAGAGTTGGAAGTCTTCCACTCCAACCCCTGCTTAAGCAGGAGTTCCTATTCCATTTCAGACAAATGGCTGAACAGTTTCTTCTTAAAAACCTCCAGCAAAAGCTACAAACAATCTGATAGTGTACCAAGGTAAGAAAACCTCCCTGACTCCTGGCTTGCTCCTTCCTCTGAATCTTCCATCTTCCATAATAGTTCAGCTATCTGTTGGATGCTTAAGGGGGCCTTCCAGAGCCACAGGATAGATGCTGCAAACTGGTGATCTAGGATGATTCTGTCTCTAACTGCTGCAAACAATGTTTTTCTTTTCTTTTCTTATGAAATTTGCCTACCAAACACATAAGAACCAAGAGTTTTCTTGCTAAAACATTTCTGTGTTCCAAGGGAGACATTTTAATCTCAACTAAAACCAAACATCATTTTAAGGTCTTCTAACCACCTTCAGAAATCAGAATGGATGGATCCCGTACATACAGACAGTGTTCTGTTATAGTTTTCTGGAAACTACCAAATCAATGAGATTTCCATCGCTACTGTATTCAGTGTCTACTATCAGTGGTTCAGATTACTGGCTTCCTCCCCCTCCCCCACCCCCCATTCCTCAGTATTCCATTCTCTTTCCTTCTTTCTCAGCTTTTCCATGATACTTGCATACAAGTGCTTCACAATCCTTCTCTATTTGCTTAGTGAAATGAATGCTATTTTTCTTTAACCCTACATGAGAAGTATGTGTTGCCTAACGTAAATCAATCAATCATGACAAACTATAAATCAAAACATGTACTGTAAATGATAGGAAGACCATACATATTTCTGTGAAGGATTTATGCTCGTAAACCTATCGAGTGAAAATTGCCCATGTTTGTAGTAATGTGGTGGTAAGGGATATGAGGGCATCCTACCACTAGATGCCACTCTTAGGGTGCTGAGAATTATTAAGAAAAAAAGCATAAGCTGTTGACTGTACAATGTTAATATGTTGGTTAGGAGAAAATCTTCTGAAACTGATGCACGATTTCAACAGTTCAACTTTGATCCACCAAAGGACTAAACATCTTTTATTTACTGTTGGGTGGTGTCATGTTTCCATCTCTGAAAAGAAAAA
This sequence comes from Vipera ursinii, assembly GCF_947247035.1. Classification (NCBI taxonomy): domain Eukaryota; kingdom Metazoa; phylum Chordata; class Lepidosauria; order Squamata; family Viperidae; genus Vipera; species Vipera ursinii. Next base: position 259,452,499 of record NC_139513.1, read on the forward strand.
GAAAAAAATCTCAGCTGTGCCTTGAAGAATATATAAGACTTCCCATTCAACCCATATTATAAACAGAAAGAGGAAACAGAATTGGATAGACGTTTATCTATACTCATTTAGAGAGTGGGCTTTTCCTAGAATTGTTGAAGGTAGCAAATTAGATGATTTGAGGGAAACTTTTCATAGAAGTAAAAAAATAAGCCAAAAGGTTAATTGTTGATAGTCTGGAAAAGGTTTAGTATGTATGTTTAACCAAGCCAAATGTATGTTTAACCAAGCCATAACAATGATCCTAAAATAAAAATACACTTTTAATACCGGTAAATACAATAATATACCAATAGTAACATATTAAAACTCAGTCCTGGGGATTAATTTATACTAGGTCTGCCATATATAGACTGCCAACAATCCAGAAGGCTTATTCTATGAGAGCAAAGTGATACGATAATTTCTTCTGCTGCTGTCTAATAGTGATCTACATTTTTGTGGCTCTCACAGCCTTTTAGTAGCAATCTTCCTTTGCTTGAGCAAATCTAACTACTATGGAATTATCTATTCATCTAAATTGCATTTATACAAATTTAGCGTAACAAACAAAATAAGAAATATTATTTTGTAGTACCAGAACAGCTCAGGAAGTTCAATGCTCCTTTGACATCCTATTTTGAACTTTACAGAGTTGTAGATGTGCTTGTCAGGAAAATGCAGAAAAATATAACTACACAATTCTATTACAGTAATTATTACTGAGAACTTTTAACATACTGTATTGAACTAGCTTTACTTCCATTCAGGTGAACAAATTTAATATTGCACCACCATCAGGGCTTTTTTTTCTCATAGAACGCTCAGAATGGCATTCCGGCACCTTTTTTTTTTTTTGCAAAAAAAGCTCCCTCTATTGGCTTTAGGAGTAGGCAATCTTGGCTCTTTTTTATGACTCATGGACTTCAACTCCCAGAAATCCTGAGCCAGCCACGCTGAGGGGAAAGAGAGAGGTTTCCAAGCTGAGCCATGCTGACTCAAGAATTCTGGGAGTTGAAGTCCTTGAGTCGTAAAAGAGCCAAGGTTGCCTACCCTGCACTAGAGGAGGACATTAAAATTAGTTACAAGGTTACTTCTTTAGGAACTAAACTTTTAGAATCTAAAACAGCTAATTCAAAAAAGCCAACAGGAAAGAACCTCACATTTTTCATCTGCTTCTGTCTTTTGGAAGGTAAAATTAGATAACAAAATAATCTATTTCCTATGTTAACATCTCTGCAATGAAATCAATAAAGGTAACAGGAAAGAAATGACAAACATTTTTCTCAATGTAATACGTCTAATTTAGCTGATGCTATAAAAATAGTATCTTTTGTACACTCTTGAAAACTATTTTGAATCTATAACCATCTATTACAACTAAACCACTTTAAACAATTCTTAAGAATGAAATATTCTTAATTTGGACTTTACTTTTACTGTTTGGACTGTTGTGTGTTTTGAAAAATAGATTATTTAGAATCTAGTTATGGTGCAGTTCAGTCTTTAAATAATTAACCTAGTATATACATAACAATATATGATGTTTTCCGTGGTGAGCTTAACATCAATAACAACATTTATTAAAAAGACTAAAATAATTTCTGGTGGTATTATCTGTACATTAAAATTTTGTTTAGTCACAATCTTTTACTTTTCACATTCTGGACAAGCAGTGCTCATGTATCCTAGCAAAATATGTTACATATGTGCATAAGTGTAGTCAGTAGCATATGCCTTTTTAAAAATATCAAACATGCAAAGAAACAAAAATAAGTCCAAAATATCTGTATTACATCCAGAAATGCCAACTTTGCAACCAATATTTCTCATCCATAACTATGGCACCCTAAGGATACCTGCATACATGCAAATGCTTCTCTGGGATCAGTAACGCAGCAGGGATTCCTTTTTCCTTCCAGTAACAGATTGCTGGCAAATACCAAACATGGCCTTAAGAATTCCAATGCTTGTTACAAATTTTTCTGGATGTGGTTGGAAAGAGGCTGTTTGGCACTGGAGACCCCTGCCATGAGTAACACAGCTCTGGGTCGGAGTTCAGAGCAGCTCCAGGTGGGGGCTCAGCACGGGCCGCGGCGTGACAACTGTGGGGAGGGGAATCCCCACGGTGGCTGTGGGGAGGGGAATCCCCGTGGAATGAGGCTCCGAGCCGCAGGGGCGGGGTGCAAAGGATGGGCAGCGACGCCCTAGCAAGACACCGGCATCGCTCCCAGTGACAGCACCTCTGAGTTCCGGCACCTTTTTTTTTTTAGAAAAAAAGCACTGACCACCATTCATCCTAGGGTTTTGTCTCTCTGGGCTTCAATAAAAGAAAACTAGATGCTGAAGTAATATCTGTGTAATAACAGAATAAATAAAAGGATGGTTTATTCACAGTTTGCAGAAGAGTAAGGAAAGATTTATCTTCCCACTTTTCTTTTAACTAGCACCACCAATCTTGTCACAAATGTGTGCAGAGGTCCATAGCTTTTATTTGACTAACAGGTATCCATGTCACAAATGCCAGCCCCTTCATCTTAGAACATAGATTGTAGAACAACAGGGCTGGAAGGGATCTGGGGGGTCTTCAAGCCCAACCCCCTGCTCTAAAGTTAGGAGGTTTATCCCCAGCTTTGTGTCATCCCTCTGAAACACAAGACCATTTTAATCTTGGTTCCTCTCTTTCTGCTAAATATTTGTTAAGCCAAAGCAGATCAACTTTACACTGTAATCAAATTTCAATCAACCAATACATATTGCATTCATTAATGAGCACTTTTATTTACATTTCCTGCCAGTTCAGAGTTTTTATTTGATAGAAAATAAATATTACCTGAAACAGGCTAAGTGGAAACTTATTGAAGCCAAAATAAATTAATAAAAAATCATCTGGCTGTTTGACCTTCATCTAAAATAGTTTTGCACCTTCTTATAGATTTTTATTAATTTATATGAAACACTCATACTTACATATGTAATTCTAAAACAAAGAGATTCAAAAGTTACCTTTTTGAATCGCTTTGTTTTAAAATTATATATGTAAGTATTGATTTAAAGTTGCAAAGTGATGGTTTCATTATTCAGTACTAACACCTACCAAAATTGTTGACTGTAAACCAGGTGCATAAAAATAAACCAAGAAGTTGACCCTGATATTCTGCCTGTCAGGTTTCCAAACTGCTAGTATCATTTCAATTTTTTAAAAAAATCGCATCAAGCCATGGTTATGTCAGACTGAAGTATACTGTACTTCAGTCCCAATACTACTGTGATCTGAGCTACGTGACTTGTAGTCAATTATGTGCTGAGCTTTCAATAAGAAAAATTAAAAAAAACAAACGTAGCTAGGAAACAGGAAATACAACCACGTGTTTTGTATTGATTGCAAACCATCTAAGGGAAAACGCTGGCAGGTACTTAGTTATCCTTCTTTTGGTAAGCAAATCCCATCATCCAGCACAAATGCTATTGTGAATGGGATGCTCAGAAACTCTTGTGAATTTTCCTTCATCCTATTAAGTCAGACTGAGCCACTCAGAAGGTGGGGCCATCAATGGAGAATACTGCAGCAGAGACACACAATTTCAGTACCTCTTTTGTAGTCTCTAGCAGTAGGATTAACTTTTTCACTTGGTTTATTTTGAGAGGGTTAAGGGGGGGGGGGAGAGAGAATGTTGAAATCTTCTTTGAGCCCCATAGATTTCTTTCATATTTAGCTTTGGCAGTAGGAAGGGCAAGGAATTCTTGTCATCTACAGTACTTCAGCTGATGTCTATAACCATTTCACTGTAATTCCAGTCAAGCTGGAATTCATTCACAACTAGCGTAACCTCACAGGATTGGTCATGGAAATTTGAATGATGTCATTTTGGATACTTCTTCCTAGAAGCAAAATTTTGCATTCATTTGCATTGTTTTGGTGATGCTCTTGTCGTTCTAATCAGTAGAAGGAGCATTGTCTCAAAGTATTAAGACCATCTCCTTACAGCCATGTTAATTATGTAACATTTTCATCAGTACATCTGAGAGTATTTACAGATTATTAAAAATTACACCTTGTCTGCTTTTGCTTCTTACTGCCTTTAGACCAGGTTTGAGTATAAATATTGCAAACAGGAACTGCAGTGATCAGATTTCTTATTGCCCAGCTAACTTACTACACCCACAAAACTTTAGTTTCCCTTTGAAGTTTTAACTTGCTCCCTTACCTTCCCATTTATTCAACCATATAGGGAAGTTGGATTGTTCAAAATTGCAAAAGATTCTAGACAAAATAGCTAAGTTTCTTTTCTTCAGATTACTTCTGTACCAATTTCAGCAGGCTATGATTTTATAGTTTCATAATCCTATCTAGTATCAGTAACTATAATAACCAAATTACAATCATAAAATAATTTTATTGGCAAGTTTTCCACTACAGGAATACATTACATTTCACATTATTTTGTCATATAGCAGAAGACAGAGTCGGCCTTGTCTGTGAACTGTGTGTAAAGCAGGGATTCCTGAACATTTTGCTATCACACTTCCCTTTAGCACACTGCTTTTCAAAGTTGGCAGCTTTTAGACGTGTGGACTTCAGCTCCCAGGATTTCCCAGCCAGTATGAAAATTTGGAAAAACTGCTTTGGTGTAATCTCAATGTACACACTCCCCCTAAAAAGGAACAAATCCCAAAAGGAACCCAAAGGAATACTCAACACTCAATAATTCTTCACACCTTTCCTTGATGCTGTCTGTACCACTCTGAAAGTTAGGTAGAAGGTAGAATTTTGCATTGCTGCTCTCAGGAAATGGTTAGTAACCCTTACACATGTTGGGCCAAGCTACTTATATGGTTCATAAAGTTGGTGCACACTTGAAAATCTATAAATCTGTGGATTGGGGGAAATTTTGTATGTATCATTTTAATATATTTTTTTACGGAAAGTTTTACAAAGAGCATAAAAACTAACACAAACTAATAACAAATAAAAGCAGACAAATAAGAAAAGGAAGTAAAAAGACAAATGTGCAGAAAGAAAAAGAAAAATACTAAGAAGTTTCCAATTTCCTTTGCTGCAAATATAAATACAATTACAAAGTTACCTCTTACTCTATAACTACAAAAGAAAAGTCATTTTTTATTATTCATTTTTTCTGACCATCAAAACCACAAATCATAAGTGCACGTTTTCATTTTATGTAAAAAGTCTGTAAGAGATTTCCAGTCAACCATAAATGTAAATAATCTTTTTTCCTCTAATCAAAGAAATCAGTTTAGTCATCTCTGCAAGTTCTGTCATCTTCACCAACCATTTCTCCTTTGTGGGTACTATCAATTTTTTCCATTTCGAGCATATATTAGTCTCATGGCAACTGTCATATATAAAAACAATGTTCCATGACTTTTTCCTAGTTGCTTGTCTATTAATTCCAAAATAAATAATACTTTTGGTTTCAATAATACTTTAATCTTATGTTTAGAATTAAGTTCTGAAAGGCAGTTATAAACATATTTAGCTGTACACTTTCAGAACTGCATTTGTCCAATTAGTTTCCTATTGTGAGCACCATTGTAAGCACATTTTACCAGAGCATGTTTCAATTCCATTTCACTTCTTTGCAAAAATGTACAAAACTTTCTATAAAAATAGAATAAGCAAGGATGTTGAAGGTAGATCTAAACATGTACTGGAGTCAGGTCCCGCGTCCCTCTTTAACAGTTATAGTCAAACTTTGATTTAAAAGACTATTATTTCAGTCTGTGATAAAGCTGATTTCCTTTAGACATCCACCCCCATTAACAGACAAGTTGTTTGCAGCCAAAGTATTCCAGACAACACAGCTAAATTTATTTCAATGTTACAGTATTTGTGGCAATTTATATCATTTGTGTAACAATGTAATTACTCAAAATATATAATTTATTATGAATGGTATAAAATCTGCAAATAATATAATTTGACTATCATGACTATCATGTCTCCCCTATATCTTTTCTTCAGACTGAATATCCTGAAGTCTTTCAGCCTTTTTTCACATACCATGTTCTGAAGTCTTTGTATCATCTTTGTTGCTATCCACTGAATTCTCTTCAATGTGTAATTTTTTTTGGGGGGGGGGGAACTGAATGCTAAGAATTGTACACAGTACTCTGTGAAGTCTCACTCTTGTTATGTAAAGTGTAGTAATGATTTCATGTATCTTTGGTAGCGTTTTGTTTCTAATGCAGCTCAGAACTGTATGAGTTCTTCCAGCAGTTGCCTTATACTCCTGATTTGTTTTTAATGAGTTGGTTGCTCGTTTCTCTTAAACCAGATTAAATTGAAAGTTTGCATCATTCTACATGTTAGCCAGACTAACCAGTTTTATGTAAACTGCCAATATGATAAAAAGCCAGGTCAATAAAAGTGTTGAATGAGACAGATTTCTCATGGAATCCCATTAATTTCCAATTTCCAGCTTGATATAGAACATTAATACTGATTGTCTGCAGGTAGCTAGACAGGAGTGGATCATCTTTTCTCTATGTCCTCCAACAGATATTTTAAGTGCTTGTCAATGCAAATGTCCTATAAAACCTTGTCAAAAGCTTTACTGAAATCATGGTAGATTATATTCGCAGCATTCATCTTGCTCATTCAGAATAGTTACCTTGGCAAAGGAGTCAAAATTAGTCTCAGATGATTTATTTTGATAAAGCCATGTTGGCTGTTATCCAGGGCTTTTTTTCTCATAGAACGCTCAGAACGGAGTTCCGGCACCTTTTTTGGATGGAACCTTGTAAGGTAGGCAAGGCGGGTTGTATGACATGTTTGAGTTCCGCCACCTTTTTCTTTTACAAAAAAAGCACTGCTGTTATCAGTCATGACATTACCTTAAAGATGCTTACCAATGATCAACTTTATTACGCGTCCTAACATCTTTCCAGGGATTCATGTATCATCATTGATTATCCCCATAATATTATTTATTACAGTTGCTTGTATATCCCCACTTTGATAGACTCAAGGAGACTATAAAAACAAAATCTTCCAATCATAAACATTAAATAGTACATAAATATCACAAATATATTTTCTCTTACACACAACAGATTGGGGTGGTAGAATTAAATTTGGAGTAGACAATCCTTAAAGTTTACAGTGTAAGGCACTTATAGGTTAAAACTAGCACTTTGGACTCAGAGACTTATTGGCAATTAAAACAGCACAGCACTATATATTATGTTGCTAAAATGAGTCATGCTCACTCGTAGGAGAGCTTCTGCATTTTAAACCAACTTTAATTTCAGAGTCCTCTTCAAAGTCATCCCAAGTACAATGCATTACAGTAGTTTAATTGTGTGATGAGAGTGTGACACTGACACCTCCTAGTTCAGAAGGGGCCACCAAGCCTTTCCATCCAAATCAGAGCAAAGTCTCCTCTAAACACAACCTCCCTCTGCTGTATGAACAATAGCCATGGATTTAGGAAAACCTTTAGGTCACGGGTGTCAAACTCGCCACATCACGTGATGTGTCACGACGTATCATGACTCTTTTTGCATTGCCGGCAATGGGGTGGGCGCGGGTTTGGTATGATGAAACCAGCCCATGGGCCAGCAGTTTGACACCCCTGCCTCAGGATATTGCTTTCTAGTTGTCTGTCTTGTGTTAATCCCTCCTTATTTCACTGTTGGCTGATGAAGAGGATGTGTTTTTTCTTTCCTTCTTAGCTTTTTCATTGTCTACTGAATGATTTGTTGCCAAGCTTCCAGGGATTCCCTAGCATTTTTGGATTTAGCTTGGTCTAGGATGCTCACAGTCTCCCAGTTGAAACTATAGTTGAATCCAGGGCTTTTTTTCTCATACAACTCCCAGAACGGAGTTCCGGCACCTTTTTTGGGTGGAACCTTGTAGGGTAGGCAAGGCAGGTTGTATGACATGTGTGAATTCCGGCACCCTTTTTTTTTTTTTTTTTTACAAAAAAAAGCACTGGTTGAATCTATCCATGTATTGTGAGGTTAATGAATATTCATGTCTTCTGCCTGCTAATTCTTGTTCATGGATGCACTGTGTTAGTCTTGTGCCTCTCTGTCCTATATAGTAGCTGTTACAGTCATATTGTATGTTGTAGAAGACTCCTGATTTTTCTTCTTGGATTATTGAGTCTTTTTGTTTACTTACGATGTTTTGGAGAGCTTTAGTTGATTTTTGTACTACAGTTATGTTGTGCGGTTGTAAGTCTGTTCTGGGATGTTTCAGATATATGGCAGAGTTGTTTTTTCATCGTTTGTGTGGGTTTGCTGTCTAGTGGGTTGAGTGATCAGCTACACTTTTGATAAAATTGTGTGGATATCAATTTTGTTGCAAGATGTTGTATAGGAAGTCTGTTTCCTATTCCTGATGTTCTGGATTGTTGTAGTATGTTTGTGCTTTTCTGAATATGCTCTTACACAGATTCTCTTACAAGAGGTTAAGTTGTTATTTGTAATGGAGAGTTGGTTAATGTAGACAATGTCATTCAATATTCTTGAATAAGTTAAACTCCAGAGTTTAACATTCAACTGGTAAAATTGCTTATGATATTACAAAAAAAATCTCCAGACAAAAAGCCTGAAGGATTCACTGATTAAATAATTTTAATCAGTTTCCTGACCTTGCAGAGGTCAAACTTTCTCCAGAAATTGATATGACTATATCAAACACTACTGATAATATATTCTATCTTCATATCAGAGGTGAAAACCAAATTTAACCAATGTGTGCGAAGATTTTACTTAAGACAATCCTATATTATCTCTCTCCATTCCTGTTGCCATTGAGGCCCTTTTAATTCCATTGCCATTGAGGCCCTTTTCTCACCCAAACAGGACCACATATCCCATCAACAACACAATAGCATTCTCCCATCATCCTAGTTCTCTCTTCCTCAAGCCCACTAGGCCCCATAAGAGAGTGAGGAAACTTGTTTCCCTAATCTCTCAAATCTGAGATAGGGCCATACTTCCATTCTCCCAGTTCTCACTCAGGAAATCTGTCAATTCATTTCTCCTGACCAGTTGCTGCAAAAACTCTCCAGGATCAGTAAATAATAGCAAATTTTCACTTGCAGATCTCTGCATTACTTGATTTCCTGTCTTTTCTGCCATTGGTCTATCTCTGGAGACTGCTCCATCCCATGTATCTTCTTTCTTCCCTCTTTCTGACAACCTGATCAAAAGTGTCAGTTGCCACACAGTGCAAAGAAGGAAGCCACCTACTTGGCTCCCATTCCTTCCTTGCTATCTCCACTGCTTTCATTCACAAACTTTCAACTGGACAACATAACAGCAGCAGCAGCTACAACAAACAGCCTCTTTGTTTTTATTTATTCTTGTCAATCAGAGTTTATAAGCCCAACACTCTCTTCCGTAAAACAAAATGAGCAGAAGCATGCTCTTATGCATAGCCACTTTAATTTCTTTTGGCAATCAATTCCTTAAAACAGAAATTTAATGCTTTTTACTGTTTTTATTGCTTTAATTTTTTTAAAATTGTGATAGATTTTCTGAACTGTAAGCCATCCAGAGTTATTGGCTGAGATGGACAGCCATTACTATCTTCCCACCAGCAATTTCATATATTCAAATTTGTCCATCCATTTTCTCCAGATATCCAAATTTATCTGCTTCTGCTAGTTCTTCGTCGTTTGTATATAGCTTGCAATCATTTATTACACTTTTCTTTTCAAACTATCTTGATATTTTGATACAGTGATTTTAAAAAAAACAATTTTCACTGTATCATATAGTCTAACTATTATTATCTTCAAATTATTCAGGCTGTCACCCATCAACATTACATCACTCCTTCAAAAGCACACATATGTTCATGTCCCCTTATGTCTAATGTTTCTTGAACATTTATCCATAATTACATTAAACAATTACAGGGGTATTACAAATCCTTTTCTTAGGTATTCAACCATTTCCTAATTATTCTCATGCCTACTTTATTAGTTCGGATGTTTATCCTTGTTTACACATGGAGAAACATTTTCATTTTGCCATCTCATCTTTAAATAAAAGCTCTAACGCTCTTGCCTCACTCCTCATCCCCAACTACTCACAGAAGTTTTGTTCTTATCCTTGTTCTCCTTCACCTTCTGATAGTGATTGCCAAAGCTGCAGCTATCTGGCCTTGGGAGATACAGACACCTTGCTTGAGCTAAGGTCTGAAAACTAATGTTTAGAGTAGTCTTTCTTTTCATAGCCCAACATCATTTCTTTCCTGCAAAGATGTAATGATTTCAGTAGACTTTATGATCAAGTATCAATGGTTCCATAAGCAAATCATTGGCTTCAAATTAATTAGCATCATAATTTTTAAGGTTGCTACCTCAACATGGATCAGTGCTTACAGAACCATATATCGTGTAGGGATCCTTTGAGGCAGACATCCATGCTCAGTGTACAAGTGCCTGCAGCAGCTGGCATAATTAAAACATTAGCAGGGAGGCAAAGCTCTTGCATGTTGAACATTCCATATAACTAGAGCCTTAATGGGACTGTGCACTTCCACAATTTTATTTAGAATTATGAAGTTGGAAAGAGACATAAACCTTTAAATCTGCTAAATGTAAGAATATGAATTAAAGCATTCTTAACAAATGGCTTTCTAGCTTTTGCTTGGCCGTAACCCACAAGGAAGAGTTCACCATCTCTTTGGATAATTAATTTTACTGGCCATTTACTCTTACTGTTATGTTTTCCTAATATTCTAGTTTTAGGTATGTTTGCTGCCTTAAGTTATATATAAAAAGATGGAATACAATACTAATTCAATCAGAATCCATCTTCTTGTAACTTCAATCTGTACCAGAGAATACAGTATTTGTAGTTCAGGAATGTGAGATCCTTGATGCTCTCTGAGTTTGGTTGTTTTCTTGCATAGATTTCATTATCCAACTAGGTAACACAATCAGTGCCTGCTAGCCTAAAATGTGTGTAAAACAACCAAGCTCAGGGAGCACCAAGGACCCCAAACTTCAATTTGTGTTCTTAATTAGAAACAATGGATAGTCAGCCTCCTGTATAACATTTTTACAATAGCCAAAGAGTTTATCATTCATGACCTCAGAATCACTCTCCAAAACAAGGATGGATCAAGTCCCACCAGGTGTTGCACCCACTGATTGGGTAGCCACTGAATAAAATGCTGACACCCTCTCGGGTTCTTCCTCAGTCAGGACTGATCCCTCTTGAGCCAACACAGGTGCCAAGAAGCAAGGCATATACCCCTTCAGCCAAGGAAATCCTGCACTTCATCAAAATAAGTGTTTTGTGAGCAAGTGGCAAGACACTGGCTCTGCAAGCAAGCTTGGTGCTCCATTGTTAGCAACAGCTGAACAAGAAAAAGCTCACCTGTGCACACTTGGGGAGAAGATTTAAACTGTGCACAAATTGCCTTGCTGAAAAGAACTTCAGCATATGGCTTTGGGCACTTTTGCTCTTGATTCTGGCTATGTTTTGACCTTGGCACATTGCTGACCAAGTCTCTGGCTCTTCCATTAGTACTTTGCAAAATATTGTGAGTTTCTGATTATCTTCTCAGCCTCTAGAAAGCTACCATGCACTTACATGCTTTCCAACACTTGTTGCTCCTGCCTGCCTGATGCTATCTCTCAAGACAAGCTTCCTGATTTCTTCAGAAGCCTTGCTGCAAATGCTATGCTCCAATCACTTATATCTCAGTTCTCTTCATGCCTCCCATTGCTTCCCATTTTTTCCCATTGCTTGGCTGCATTTTGATCAAGCTCCTTCCAAAATGTGTTCTCCTATCCACTACCTCTGTAAGCCTCTCCCCTAAACACCTGCATTGTGCCTGCATTTTGCCTGCTAGTTGTAGAAGTGTTTTCTCTCTTTGCTGAAACCAGAAAATGAAACTATCATAACACTGGCCCCACTTTTCTACTGATGGCTAAACAATGTCAATTCCTTCCATCTCTGTCTAATCCTATTCTTTCTCACTGACCTTTTCTAAAATGGTTGTACGTATGTTAGGTAACTAGTGTGTTAATTCTACAAAGCAGAGGCAAGAGTGAGACATCCTGACAACTTTTGAGTTCTGACTGGTTCAAGAAGATTACTCAAAAATCTACGTAAAAATAAGGCACAGTGAAAATAAAGCCACATTTCAGCAGCTTATTGCACTATTACGATTATCAACTACTAGACATTTAGACTTCTGGGTATATAAACTCATTTTTGTGAAAGCAATAAACATATACATTAATAACAACCTGGGAAATGGGATGAATATGATGACACTCCTTGTGATTGAAGCTAACAGCTAGAAAGGTTCTTTCTATCGCTATAGTGATGACCATGCATTCCTGGAAACAAGTGCAACTGCTTTAATGAGTTCAACATTTATGCCTTTCATTTATTCTGAAGCTCTTCTACTGCACTGAATCAAGTCCAAAGCATTGCATATATCCACTGAAGCTGTTGGGCATCTCAGATTTTTGGTGGTTTGCTCAATGAACATTTTCTACTTTTTGAATTTAAACTCATGTGTTTCTCATAGCCACCAGTGGTCTTCTTTTTTTAGGCTGCAACTCTTCATCTCAAGATTAAACTTTATTCTCTGGTTCTGCATGTTTTTCTTTGTTTCCTCTTGTTATCCTCCCTGGCTTATCTGTTGAACTTTGGCTACACCCACTGACCCATAATGCATAATTATGTGTATTGTTATTTTAAATTCCTTGTGAACCGCCCTGAGTCCTACGGGAGAAGGGCGGTATATAAGTCCAATAAACATCAACATAAACATAATTGCTTTGCAGTGTTCTCCCAAAACTCTTTAAGCAAAGTTCAATATATTAGTTTCATATACCACTCAGCTTAATTCTCTCTACTAGTCCTGCAATCAAAATATCCAAACCAATAATTTTCATTTTTATTGCTGCAAATTGCCAAAGATCTTGCTTGCCTTAGCAACTGTAACCATAAACTTTGTTAGCAGTAGGGCCCCTTTATATTGTAGCCTCTGGGTCTAATTAGAAACACTTTTGCCTCACATTTTATTTTATTCAGTGATAATCCTCATGCACAATGTAAAGCCAACCATAATTCTAAACATTTCCCATTTTGCATTTTTATGCCACCTGAACGGATAATATATGTTTTCAAACTTTCACCTTTTCTTTTAATGCCAGCTCTTAATTTTTTATTTCTATTATTATTCTACTACAGTTACAGATAACAGCAAATTTTAATGCAGATCAGTATTTCAAAACCAGAGAGAGGCTCTTAATGGTTGAACCACAAGTAAAAAGCTATTTGGCTGAAGGCATGCAGAATGGAAACTGAAGCATAATCTAGTGTGACCACAAACTAATGTCCAGATTTTTGAATTGGAGTCAGAAATCTAACTGAAATTTAACTCCTGTAAGCTGGTTTGTCAAGCTGTAGCCTTGTTTTGGTTTCAAATAAATGCACTTGTTAACACCATTTTGGGAAGAAATATTATAAAGAACCTTAATGTTACGTTGAACTATATTTCTAAAACATGGACTCTGTCATCTCATTAAGAACTTTGGGCTATGCCAAGCCTGGGGCGTGGGAAAGAAGATGATCAAAAAGAAACCACTTTCCTGATTTTAAGAAACAGATCCAGGATATGAGTCTATTAACTATCTTTGAAAAATAAAAATATTTTCTATGCTCTACATTTAACAATAAGCTTACAGACTAAATTAATTTATATTACTATTGATAGTTATTATAGAAATGGCTACCAGTAGTTATATACTAATGTATAAATGTAAAAAGTTGAGTCTGTAATGTTGTTATCTTGTACTGTGCTAAAGAGTTGGACATCAACGCTTTTTTCTTTCTTCTCTTGTACCTCATATTCCCCCCTTTTCCTTCCCTTATTTTTATTTTTCTTTGTATTTTATACATTGATAAAACAATAAAAGTCATGAGATAAAAAAACATTCATAAATATTACCATATGTGTATTTTGTATTGCTATCCCACTATTGAAAAAATAGTGGAATGGATCAACAAATTAAGGGTTGGTTAGATATTGTACAGCTATATGTCACATTGCACATATAGACCTCTATGATTGGAATCTGTATGTTCCTGAATTATGGTTAATAACTAAAGAATTATTTCTACTAAGACAACCTCATAGAACTTTAACAGCAACTGGCAAAAATAAGTGTATTTCTAGAAGATGATTCTTAGTTTTGTACTAGTATTAGAATAGAAATGCTCTGGATAATTTCATTGCATTTATTGAAATATGCATCCTTTTTCCTCAGCATTTTGTCTTGACATTCCAGCACCATACAGTGAAACATTAACTGCTGTTAAGCAGCCAGGAATGGAATATTTGCAGTCTGGTGGTAATTCGCTGACAGTGCAGACCCAACTTAAAGTACTAAGCTTGCCAGCTATCATGATATAAATTTTGCCATTAAAAATAGTTAACCAGCTTCAAGTATATTAAATAATTATAAGTTATAAATAATTACATAATTAAATATTATAGTTTGTGCAATAAAATATAATTAAGATACCAAGTGACATTCTGACAACATGCATCCTGAATATATAAGAATCTAAATAATAGTGTCACCAAGATGAGAGATTTTATTTCATTTTTCTTATAGTGTATATATTTAGATCAACGGAATGGAAATATGGCTTTTAACACTAAGCTGGTATCACAACTCTTAGTTGGCTTCTTCTTTAATATGGTAGTGCACATATGCATGTACAGACACACAACACAAAACTCAATTTAAAAATGTGCAAAGTTACATCATCAAACAAAAGTATTAAACTGCACTATAGCCACTTTAAAGAATGCAAAATAAATAATATATATTTAACAAATAGGAGATATTCTAAAATATTTTAAATAGTAAGTTTTACATGTATTTTTCCCTATAAGAAAATAAAAAATTAAACTGAAGAAAAATGAAAAAGATTCACATGGAAATTATATGGATATTATATTACAGTGTAATATTTCTCATACTGACATTATAGTAACTTTATTTACATGAAATCTATTTAATCTTTGTGGAGATTTAATTACTACAGATGGGAAAAACATAAAGCTAAGAACAAGCCCAAGTCTTAATAGTACCCTATGAATTACCTCAACATATCCTAATATTATGAAAGAAGCTAAAGTAATGAATTGTTTTTTTAATTATCAAAACACACTGAGCTTTTGAAAATTAACTGATAATAGTTATAGTAAAATATTGGAATATCGACACCATTTATTATAGTAAGAAATAGGCAGATTTTGTTTACAACTAATACTATTCTCATAGAAATGAAAACTAAGTGGAAGGCACATAGTATGCTAGGGTGCATCTCAGAGAAATAATTGACATTAATTAGACAGTGACTAATTAAATAAGATAATTGAAATAAAAACCTGACCATTTTCTGCTAATTGGTTTCATACATTGACTGCTAATTAACCTCTTGAAAGAGTAAGCCACAACCAAACATAAGCATGTGTGTGCACCTTGTAAAGTTGTGGAACTTGTAATGTAAACTTTTCAGCACAGTTTATCTTTATGCAACTCTACTGAAAAGAAAACCAGCTGGGGAAAAAAACAGAAAACAAAGATACACATTATTTACAGGACTTAAATTTCAGATGGTTTGAATTGGGCTATTACATATATTACATTTTTCTATGTCAAACATTTTTCTTTAAAGAAATAGCATACAGAAAGACAAGTAGGTGTGAAAGCAGCTGCCATTTTATTTATGAGAATGACCAGTGCTTTTTTTGTAAAAGAAAAAGGTGCCGGAACTCACACATGTCATACAACCCGCCTTGCCTACCCTACAAGGTTCCATCCAAAAAAGGTGCCGGAACTCCGTTCTGAGCGTTCTATGAGAAAAAAAGCCCTGAGAATGACATCCAGACACAGTAACGGACTCTTTTCAAAGCCAATTTTGACCCCTTGGGCACTTTCCCCCTGGTCTGGGTTATTTCTGATATGGGATCCAGGCTACGATATTTGATTAATGGACCATAAATTATAAGTTGGTGAAAGCAGCATCCCTTACTGCATTTTTATACCAAAGTTCCTCATTTCCACAGGAATAGGAAAGACACTTGAAAAAATAAAATTGACACCATGACATAAAATTGGTCATAAGTCATATAAATATTAGCCTTTAATATATTATAATGCTTATACATTGAAGCTGTAGCCAATAAGCTTTCCTTATGTGTGCACTAGCCTATTAACATTCTGTATGATTACATTTCATACTAAATCTTCAAAAGAAGAAAGTTATGTTATCAGCTTTGCTCATGAGTTCTGCAGCAAGGCAACTGTTCACACAAATTATTCATTTTCATTAATTTGCATAAGCTCCAACAGCAGTCCAGATAGAGAAATGGTTGTAACTGTTGCTGGTTTCAGACATCTTTGGCAATTGCTTTCTATGATTTGAAGCACTGGTCCAGATGTTGCTCCAATATAGTCCTCTTATTTGTTTTGGGGAGGAATGTCTTTTTACCCACTTATCATAGTCAAGGAAATTATAATATGAATCAATATTTGTATCTCGATGGCATCATGTATTCTGATTGAAATGAAAACTTTGCAAACTGGATGTTCATCACACTATATCAATGCAACATGGTCTCCATTGTGGTATTATCCTTAGTATAAGTTAAATTATAAGGCTTGTGACACTTTATATTTTACTCCAAATCCATATTTTCTGTCCATAATCTGAAATAACAATGAAAAAGTAATCAGAAATTATGGTTTGAATGAGATCAAAATGTAAACATGGAGAGAATGATGAATCTAAACTTGCTTTTGATAAATCTTGCTTTTATTTTTTCTTTGATTGTTAAAATAATTACCCTCAGCATTTGAAAACAGTTCTTCACTGCATAAATATTTAAGACAAATAACTATCATTGAGAACATACTCTGCAAATAAATATATAAGCAATTTTAGATTTACTAGATACTTTATGCAGTTATCACTTCAACATGTATTTTTTTCCAACACAAAAATATAATACGTGAAAGATGCTTCCATATTCATTTATTTTATTACATTTCAATCCTAGTTTTTATTCTAGTTAAGTGAGACCAATCTTATTAGTCATAGTCATGACTACTGTGTCATAAGTAGCAATCATATATAAATGGGAAAGAAATTTTCTCTATATAGAAACAGGGAAATGTTCTCATTCCAGTTTCTCAACCATGGTGAAAATTATCTCTAATTTAATCTGCACCAGCCAGAGAATTTGAGTTTTCACACAAAATCCATCGATGTATAGTATTCTAAAGAACAGTGTAAAATCAATGAAAAGATACAAAATATAACATATAACCATACAATAAAAATAAAAGCAACAAACTCAGGAGATCACCTTTTAGAAAATTTATACTCCCATTTAGGTATAAAGTTATTGGTATATTAAAAAAGTTTGATATTTTATAGTTTGACAAGCAGACCTATGATTAGCAATTAGTAATTCTAAGAAAGAGCGCTTTTGAATATGTAATTTAAATAAATACTATTTTAGAAGAATGTGCACAAACTCAAAATATGTTTTGTTTCAAACACAAAATAAATACATCACATTCTGGAAGTTCTGCCAAACCATTCTAGATGATTTGGCAGAAACATATCCCAGAATATTCTTGGTTAAGTCGAATTAAAATAATTTTATAGCATGACTAGGAAAAGACTGGTGATCATCCACCAAGAGCCTTGGTGGAGCAGTGGGCTAATGCCTCCTTAAGTAACACCAGCTGCCTGCAATTAGTGCAGGTTCGCATCCCACCAGGCTCAAGGTTGACTCAGCCTTCCATCCTTCCGAGGTAGGTAAAATGAGGACCCAGATTGTTGGGGGCAATAAGCTGACTTTGTAATAATGCCGCTTGGGGTGTGTGTGAAAGCCCTAATAAGCAGGCATATACATAGAATGAAGGCTACTGCTAAGCTTGTAAGCCGCCCTGAGTCTTCGGAGAAGGGCGGGATATAAATGGAATTAAAATAAAAAATAAAATAAAATAAATTTACCTGCCCCACTATCTTCCATTCCATTCCACCTGATCTTATCTTTTATCCCTCTAATCCCCAACAATAATATCACAGCATACTGCATTAGACCACCCACTCCTAATGTTCAGAACTTTCCCTTTTCTTTTTACCTTGCTTTCCCTCAATCCTTGACAATGTTTTACTGTTTCCACTCTTCCTGCCACCAAAAGAGTTCTGCCTATAATAACTCCATTGTGATCCATGATCAGGACAAAACAAGCCGGCTTAATTCGTTATGTGGACCAAATGTATATGTTTGGCTTTGGATACAAGCCATCCAAACTTACACGAATCATTTCTGGCCTTCTAAAAGAGTTTGAGTAGCTGGCTCTTCTAATTGGCCTGGGGACCCAATGGGGAGGTGTCATGCTGGACGTGGCTAATAGACTGAGACAAGACTCCACCTCCATCCCATGTATATCTTGCTTTGTTCCTTCCCATCTTTGACGACTTTTAACCATTTTAATGTTAATATTTATTATTTTAATATTTTATCCCATTGTTTTTACTTACTTGTAAGCCATCTAGAGTTTCCCCTTGTGGACATGAGTGGCATAAAAAAATTAATAAATAAATAAATAATGACATCCTTATATTTTACCTCTTTAATCAGCACCTGTAGTCTCTTCCAAATTGGCTTTTGCATAACTTAAAGGCAGATGGAGACCCACAACTGGGCCAACAACACTCAACCATGAAATAATGTAGTTTGTATGTCTACAAAGAAAAAAGGAAATATACATTTCTATTTAGGGGAACAGCAGTGAAATATTCCAAGTATCTTTGAAAGTTGGGCAGTATTTTTTTATTAAAGTGTTATGACACACAGCTGCTAAGAAAGAACATTTTGTAAAACAATTTACATTATTGGCAATTCTAACCTTCCAGTACACTGTATTTTGAGACAGACACAGTTGTTAGACATCTCTATAGAGGATGAATTAATTGCAAGAGGTACCACCATAAAGTCTTTTAGCTGGTGATTGTGAAATTGTTTTATTACAATTGTTTATACTTTAAATTAAGTATAAGACAAGTCAACTTGGTGTTTTTTTTTTAAAAAAATCCTGTTTTAAATAAGAAAAGCTGCAAAAATTACAAATGAAATTCAACAGATCTGAAAAATAGTGGAACCTGTAATGTAATAAAAACACAAAGCCACAAATAACTGAAAGCTCTTTTAGAAAGGAATATTGCAAAGAGTGTTGAAAGCCCATAGAACTGGCCTTTATGAACTTTTAAAAGCATCAAGTTATTTGTCCAGTAACCCAAATAAATGGACGACTGGACACTGATACTGAGAATATAGCTGAATTTCTTCTCACATTTCTCTATTTCAGTCATTCAATTGAATTTTTTAGTCTTTGAGGAATATGAGAAAATTCAAATTCTCAACCCTGAATAGCAGTAGGACTGAACTGCTATTTGCAAATATAACAAAGAAGGGAATTATAGGTGGTGGCTCCCTACTACTAGAACCAGATTATAGTCAAACATATCTCTTGAACCTAAGAATTCAGACTTTAATCAATACAAAACAATAATAGGTGGCAGGCAAAGAAAATGGGAAGATGCTGAAAACATAATTGTAACTAAATTTAACAAAGAAAAATAAAAACAGCAAAAGCCACTGTAGACGCATAAAACTGTTAGTGACCATCTGGAAAAAGAAGACATATATGGCAGGTAAGGACATTAAGTGAGGTCATTAAGGAAGAATGTGTACTAGTGTGCTAGTACACAAGAAAAAGAAACACTATCCAGTTAGTCCTTGACTTACAACCATTCATTCAGCAACTGTTTTAAGTTATGATGGACCTGAATGAATGATTCTTACAACCAGTCCTCGGAGTTCCAGCAGCCCCACTGTCAGATGATCATCATCGAGCACTTGACAACCATCTTACACATACTTTTATATATTAAAAATTATATATAGTGTATGTATATATATATATATATATATATATATATATATATATATATATATATATATATATATATATATATATATGGATCCTTGGTTTTTCGGGTTTTTCCCCGCGTAGAACTAAAGGTGTGGGCGCAACGTTTCGACGGAGTCCCATCCGTCATCATCAGGCTTTAGCTTCCTTCTTCTGGGAGAAGCATGTGGCTGTTAGTTCCTATTTTTTAAACTGCCAGAGGGGGTGTGTTCTGTGGAGGTGTGCTCTGATTGGGTAGGGGACCAAGTGTGTTCTGATTGGGTGGGAGTGTGTTTTGAATGGTGGGTGTGTTCTGATTGGGTGGGGGGGTGTTCTGAGTGGATGGGCTGGTCTCAGCTGCCAGCTCCAGAACTGATTTTAAAAAAACCAAAACTATCGCCAAAATTGAACATTTTAACAACAGAATAATCAGAGAAGCCATTGAGATAGAAAAACGCCCCCACAGCATGAATACACGAGATGATACCTCTCGTCTACCAGCCATTTGGAAACCCGCCTTGATTGACAGACGAGGCCCAACCACCAAGAATGATACCAGACCCAAACTCATGATAACATCACATGACATCACCACCACACAACCATTCAAAAAGCAAATCCGAACCCACAACGATAAAGACACACAACCACAAAACAGAAACCTAACCACAGCTGCAACATTAGCCACTTTAAACCCCTCCAAACCACACAATAAGCAAACTGACACCCACTATAAAAACATGGCACCACCACAAACACGAAGCCGAACAAAAGCAGCACAACTCACCAGCTCAGTTCTGGAGCTGGCAGCTGAGACCAGCCCATCCACTCAGAACACCCCCCCATGTTCTCATCAGTTAGTCATACCCTTTATCTGAGATTCGAACCCGGGCTGGTTATATATATCAGGCAGTGTTTTAACCTCCTGAGCCACGGGTTCCTTCTCTCTTATATTAGCTGGAAGGCAAGGCAAATGTATGTTTAAGTATTTGTCAAGGTTTTTTGAATGGACCTTGCTAATTAACTCATATATATATATATATATATATATATATATATATATATATATATATATATATATATATAGTGTATTAAAGGGACGTGGTGGCTCAGTGGGTTAGGACGCTGAGCTTGTCGATCAGAAGGTCGGCAGTTTGGCGGGTCGAATCCCGAGTGCCGCGTAACAGAGTGAGCGCCTGTTACTCGTCCCAGCTTCTGCCCACCTAGCAGTTCGAAAGCATGTAAAAATGCAAGTAGAAAAATAGGGACCACTCCGGTGGGAAGGGACCACTCCGGTGGAAGGTAACAGCGTTCCGTGCGCCTTTGGCGTCTAGTCATGCCGGCCACATGACCACGGAGATGTCCTCGGACATATATATATATAATGCTTGTTAACTATTTAGATTACCTTGCTAGGCCCCAAACATTCCTGTTTCAGCCTAACTGAAGGCCATCGACAGGCAGTAGTCACAACAGTGACAGCTCATATTTGTGTAAATTTTTTTAGATTGCTAACAAAGAATTAAAGGGAGACTGATATGCATATGCAGTTTGAAATGCATATCAGTCTCCCTTTAATTCTTTGTTAGCAATCTAAAAAAATTTACACACACACACACACACACACATATATATATACATATGTGTGTGTGTGTTTGTGTGTGTGTATTATTTTAATATTTTTAAAAAGAAGATAAAACTAATAAAAAATAAGATAAAGTAAGAAAATGCAAAGAAAGAAATCAAATAGAAAAGTAAAAGTGCAAGATAGGAAAAAAAGAAAAAGAAAAATAGAAAAGAAAGAAAAAAGATAAAAGAAGTGGTTTCCATTTTTCTTTACAGTAGTTATTAGAACAATTATAAATTTACCTCCTATTCTATGATTACAACATGACTCTCTTCTTTCTATAATCTATCCTGCCTCAAAATCACAAATTGTAATTCATTTTTCTGTTTTATGCTAGAAGTGCACAAGAGGTTTCCAGTCAACTGCACACATAGATATTGTCTTTCATTGACAAAAGAAATTAATTTAGCCTTCTCAATAAGTTCCATCTTGTTCAACAATCACTCCTCTACTGTAGGTAATGCCGGCTCTTTCCATCTGTGTGCATACAATAATCTCACTGTAGTTATATACAAAAACAAAGTTCCATGACTTTTTTCCAATTGTTTGTCCATGAATCCCAAAAGAAAAACATCTGGTCTCAAACGTATATTTATCTCTTAAATCCTCTTAATCAATGTGAATATTTGAATCTAAACTTCTACTTTTTTTATGTATCACATGGACATTTGTGACCATCCCTCATATCATCAGCCACTTATTTCCCTGCTGTCCTGCTTACAAACTTCCTGGGACTTGCAACTTCCTACTGGCTTCCTCACTGACTTATTTGTGAAAGCAAGCAGGAAGTTGTTTCACTTAATGACCATGGGATTCAGTTAAGAATGGCAACCAGACTGCAGGGATTACCACCACTAAGCAATGTGGTTGTGCTTTTCAATCACCTTGCTTAGCAACAAATTCCAGTCCCATTACCATCGTACGTCAAGGACTACCAGTATGAACTGGTGAACAATTTCCAAATTTCAGGTAGATGATACTCTGGATACAGTTCTGCATTTGATTTTGGATACTACATTTTCAAAAAGATACAGAGAAATCACTACAGGTACAGAAAAAGGCAATGACAGTTCTCAGAACACAACAAAGAAACTCCTATGAGGCTGAGAAAACTGGAATGTTTAACTTGAGAAGACCTGAAAGGTGTACAGTAGCACTCTTCAAATATTTGACAGTATATCAACAGAAGAATATCAGCTTATTATTCTACAGTGCAGAACTTGGACTTATAAGTTTCTTACAAGAAAGTAGACTTCAAAGCCCTTTATGGCAAGATGCTGGGTAATTTGAGGGACTACCTATCTCAGTCACATTTACTTGTCCCATTAGGAAGGGCATGGTGACATGGTGCACTTGTTATATTCAAGCAAAAATTAGACAGACAGGGATAGCTTCATTTAAATTGTTCCCCTGATCAGAGAGCTGGGCTTAAAGACCCTTTTCAAATCTGTACATTCTATCCTGTAACATTACCTAAGCACTACATGAGATTCAGCATTTTTTCAAAAGATATTTTAAGCTTTATGTAGAGATATTTTGTTTAAAACTAATAACCATTACGTAATATAATATTAATGTTTGTAAGTTGCCCAGAGTCATCTCTAGGCAAGAGATGGGCAGCAAACAAGCCTAATAAACAAACAAACATAATATTTGTCAAAATCATGATATAACACTGGCCATATAAATAACAGAATGTCTGGGTTACTATTTTGAGAAATAACTCTTAAGTTGTTCAACTTGAACTATGGAACTAAGAAATATATACTCATTATAACAATAAATTTAGGAATTAGTACCTTCTTTTGTAACCTGCTCTTCCCCATAGCTATAGGAAACATATATAGTTCTTAGGTAATAGTTCATCACCAAAAATACATTATTGATTTTTTTCATGAAATATTTAATGTTGTATTTGAGAATGTACACTGGTATTACTCACTTTTTTTGTTTATGTAAACTGGATAATATTGAAGACATAAATTCATTTGTCCGGCAGGGATGAAGTACAAAGAAAGGCTGACCAAGTAATGGATGTTCCTAAAAAGAGGTAATCTGATTAACTGTATAAATGCATTTTTAGTATACAAAACTGTTTACAGTTCACAAGTTGTCCCATAATAATTTTTTAGAAAGTACTTTTTTCAATGAATGGAAGTGAAGTGAAATTGAATTGCCCAAGATCATCCCCAATCTTAGGCCGTGGCCCGCTACTGGGCCACAACCCGTTTGGAATTGGGCTGCATGAGTGGTGGGCAAGAGCATGTGAGTAGCTTTACTTGCATGAGCAGCAGGCGCTTTTGTGAGTGGCAGGCGCTGGTAGGTGGACCGTGGTTGCACTCATATATGAAGCTTCAGTTGTGTGAACAGCAGGCGAATGGAGTTGCACGTGTGTGCCTATCACTTGCATGGAACCATCCCCTCTCCCCTGCCCACTGGGCCCTCAAGCCGGAAAGGTTGGGGACCGCTGATCTAAATAAGCCTGAGGCATGAATCCTAGATTTTTAAACCTATTCAGTATTATTTTGAATAAACTATCTTCATTTATTTAACTACAAAAGTGTCAACATGATTAAATAACAAAATCTAAATAATTATAACTGTACATAAGTTGGAATTATAATAATACTCATACAATACTGCATTTATCTTAAAAATGTACCATCTAAATATTATTCTTAAAACATTAGTCATATGAAAAAACATTTAGCATTTGAACATTAAAAATCTTTAAGAACTTTATAACCTCATGGTAAATTCCAAATACACAACATTCTAAGTTATTTTTTTAAAAAATATCATGCAAGAAAATGATGCCAGGGCAAGGGCTGGGCAGAACATGCATGAAATGTTAAAATAAGAATGACTGTGAAAGTAATTTCCAAGCTACGCTTTTTCCTTCTTTTTGTATTAGCAAAAGGATTTACAGAGATGAATAAATTTAATTCTAAATTTAAATGATTTACTGTTCCTTTTCAGACCAGACCTACTGCTAAGTGCTAAACCAATATTGGTGTTATTGAAATTGTATTAGTCATAATTCGGTTTGGCAATTGTAATTTACATTCGGCTCATAAACATTTTGATTATGTTCCTGTAGTTTGGTAGCAATAAGAAAATAAACTTTGCTACTTGTCACAACCCTTTTTCACATAATTTTTTTAAACTGGACCCCCAAAAAGCATAGCAGTGAGGAATATAATTTAAAAGAATAATAAGAGTAAAAAATATAACAACTCTAATCATATATTTAAGATAAATTTAAAGTATTTAATGCAATCTTAGCTATATGTAGGACTACTACTTTCACATTTGCCAGCATCAGACTTTTGCATGTTCTTTTTCTACAAATCAAATGCTCTTTTATTTTTGGAGATATAAACACACCCATTTTCATATCTGTCTTATCTAGAAATGGTCAGGATATGATTTTCTAGATGTTCAACTCTCATGAAACATACGTAGTCAACTTAGCTAGACATTAAAATTCTTTTATCCTATAGTTCTCTATTTAAACTCTGAAACATTAAAAGATTTTGGAAAATAACACATTAGTTAGTGAGACAAATTTATCATCTTTAATTTTGTGCAAAATATAATGTAAAAATGAATTTATAGATATGCAAAATAGTGCAAATATATACAATGAAACTATAACATTTACCAAACTTAAGATGGTAGAAGAATATTAAATGTTTTAGATTCCTTTTATTTTAATCCTGTAGATCCCAACTATAAATTCATGCAAAGATATTACCATCTGTTACTCATACAAATGAACTGATGTATTTTTTCATAATGAAATAAGTGCCAAATTGGGGAAAAAAACCTTTACTATTGCATCAGAAAAACTTAAAAACTTATTGCAAAGACAGATTTCTGGAAAAGAATCAAATCTTGAAACTGGCAATAAAGTTTTAATTATCAAAATTATATCTATTATCTATTATTATGTATTATCAAATGAATGTCATACTTTAGTGAAAAATAGAGATATACATACTGCCACTGTAATAAAGTCCATAATATGTGTGTGTGTAATTTTACAATCATCAGTACTTAATAAACAACATGTATACAATTAAATATAGACATCCTCATCACATTTTTCTGGTATTATACATATCATCGATAGTGACAGTTTGTAATATATTTTCTAACTAGAATTTATCTCAACTGCATTTGCACTTAAAATCCATTTGTTCAATCAATATCTTGTTTTTACGGCTTTTTAAAAAAAAATAATTTCCTATCAATGTTCAAAATATCTCTATCGCTTAAAATTCTCTCATAATAAATTATATTTGGGTAACCAAGAGCTTCCCTTATTCAAACGCTTTTAGAATTTTCATATTTCCCATCTCATAACAAAGTATAATATTCTAGTTACAAATCCTATCCTTCTAATTATAATAATACTTTTATTTCTAGCAGTTATCTATTTTCTTAACCATATTCAAACATCTGTTTAATAGTATAATATTCTATCTAATAGGTCAAAACCTCTATTTTCTTCAGTCTTACTCTGGCTTTCTTCCTTTGTCAAATAACTTTCCAAGTCAGTGCATTTGAATTATCAAGAAATTCTTACTGTTTTTGTATATATTGTTTGGAATGAGGAAGAGAATTTGATTGAAGTATTTTTGGAAGAACGCTCAACCCATTTTTATTCATTAAACAGCCTCCATCCTTCTCCTTCAGTTTTTCACTTCTTGTTTGTTTTTGTTTGTTATCACTGCATTTTTTAATTTTAAATTTGTCTGTATTTGTCTGTTAATTCCTTCCTTTAGGTCCTCCATCTTTGGATCAGTTTCTTCTAATTTTCCTTCTGTTTTCTGGGTTACTAGCTCCTTCTTTGTAGTCATTGTCTGGATTTGTAAGTAGAGGTTAGAAAATTGTTCTTTTACCTCATTTGTATTATGTTTAGTCTCATCATGAAATAAAACAATTGTCTCTTGGACTGATTTCAACATAGAAAGAATTTCTGAGATTCATTAACATTTTCTTGTTGATATATCAAGCTGGAGCTTCGGAGACAAGTGTTCAAGATGGTTTTTTCCATTTGATGCTAAGTATGGAACACCCATTTTGTTTTTGTATGTAGTCTTTATAGTCCAATAAGGTCCCCAACACAGATAACCAGCCCAAGAGTTTTTCCCCCCTTTTTCCAGGTGCAGTCTGCAAAAGTGAAAGTTTCCAGGAACAACAAATAGTCTTATCTAAGTCCAGGCTTCAAGCCAAGTTTCCTTTAAGTATAATAAATTTTGTAGTGCCATGATTCACCACTAGATGACATTGACACTGTCTTCCAGCTTTCCAAATCCAAGTCTATTTTACAGACTTTCAAAAAAAATTTCTAAAAAAAAATCTCAAAGGTACTTTTACTCCCCAAATTTCAAAGCTATATATCTGTATTAATTCCAAATTGATCTTGTAGTTTTCTCTATTTTCCCCCAACGCAATTAATTCAGCACTTTTCTTTTCCTGAAGGAGTGGGGCAAAAACTTCCCTTCCCTCTCTCATCGGGGAGGATTCTTTGCTTTGGGCATTCATTTTTCTAGGAAAATAGTATTAAGGTCATAAAACGAGGATAAAGTCTCACCCAGTTCCATCCACGTTGCTCAAAAATTGCTAGTTAGTGCTTATCTTCGGTTGTCAGCAGCTTCTGACTGGCCACACGAATGTAGCCAGTCTTTCCCCTGCCAGTTTGGAGGGCTTCCTTGGATCCAGCGGAAGGGCCGCCACCTCTCCATGATCGACGAGGGTCCCCTCCTTCTTTGTCACCTCTCAGGGGCGACTTTGGACCCTTTTTAAGGTCCCTAGCTTGGCAAAATTGAACATAGAAGATGGAGCCCCGTCTTCCTGCGACTATCATGCCACAACGCCTAACCAGAAGTGATACTGGTTGTTTTCTCTTTCTTTTCACATTTGCTATAATTATAGTTTTCTCTAAAGATATAGGTTTTTTCATAATGTATCTAAAATATGACAATTTGTCCCTGGTCATTTGGCCTTGAGTGACAAATCTGGATTGATTTTTGTTTCTTGGCTACCCATATATTCTCAGAATCTTCTCCAACACAAAAGTTCAAATTTATCAATACTCCTTCTATTGAACTTCCACATAGTCTTGCAGGCAAAACCATTGCTTGTGCAAGTTTGCTCTTTGTAAGTATAGCCAATTGAAAGCATCTTTATATCATTTTATGTTCTCCTACCAAGCGTTAGTATCAATTTGTGCTACTCTTAATAGTCCATCCAAAAGAGCAGAAACTAACTATCACTTCAGTATCTTTATCATCATATCTATGACTGGCTGCTGTACCTGTTATTAGTTTGCTTTTCTTAAGATTAAATATAATCTTATCCCCATGTTTACACTGTGCTCAACTTCTATTACCAGAGCCTGGAATCAGAGGAGAATTATTAGCATACCACAGGTTATTGATGTTTCCTCCTACAATTTTAAACCCACATTTAATTTCTTGCAATCAGAGTATATATAGGCTGAATGAATGAGTAAATGACATGTTAAATAAGAAGAGAATATATGGCATTTTTTCACTCCTTTGCCGAGCTGGAGCAAGGACATATTGCCATGTTCTGCCTGAACTCTGGCTTTTGCCTATATATTTCAGATGAGCAACATATACTAATCTACTCCGTGAGCTACATTGGCTTCCAGTTGCCCTCCGGGTGAGATTCAAGGTGCTGGTGATGACCTATAAAGCCCTAAATGGCTTGGGTCCGGGATATTTGAGGGAACACCTACTGCTGGCATCAAGTTCCCTTCGTCCTGTGCGCTCCCACTTGGAGGGCCTTCTTAGGGTGCCACCTGTAAAAGACTGCTGGCGGATAACACCCAGGGGGAGGGCCTTCTCAGTGGGTGCGCCTGCCCTGTGGAACCAGCTGCCCGTGGAGCTTAGGACTGCCCCCGACCTTCAGTCATTCTGCCAGGACCTGAAGACCTGGCTCTTTGAGCTTTCCGGCCTAGGCTGAGAGGTTTCCCCCCCCAGGGATCAAATTTAATTATTTTAACTGTTTTTAACTCTTGTATTGTATTGATGTTTTTAAATACTTTGTAAGCCGCCCTGAGTCCTATGGGAAAAGGGCGGTATATAAATTCAATAAACTTAAACTTAAACATATATATTAAATAATTAAATATATAAAATATAGATTTTGCATGAATACATTGAGAAGTTCTGGGACTCTAATTTTCTAAGGACATTTCACAGACTGTCATGATAAACACAAACAAAGACCTTTCTATAATCAACAAAGCACATATTGTCAGGCGCAAGTGACCAGATCCACAAATGCAGAGTTCAAGGTAACTAACAGAATAATAGAGTTGGAAGGGACCTTGGAGGTCTTCTAGCCCATTCCTGCTCAGGCAGGAAACCCATTTCAGGCAAATGTTTGTCCAGTCTCTTCATAAAAACTTCCAGTTTTGGAACATTCATAACTTCTGGAAGCAAGTTTTTCCACTGATTAACTGTTCTAACTGTCAGGAAATTTCTCCTTAATTCCAAGTTGCTTTCTCCTTGATTAGTTTCCATCCATTGCTTCTTGGCCAGCCTTCAGGTGCTTTGTAGAATAGTTTGACTCCCTCGTCTTTGTGGCAACCCCTCAGATATTGGAACACTGCTATCGTGTAACACCTAGTTCTTCTTTTCATTAGACATACTCAATTCCAGCAATCATTCTTTTTATGTTTTAGCCTCCATTCCCATAATCACCTTTGTTGATTTTCTTGGCACTCTTTGTAGAGTCTCAACATCTTTTTTTACATTGTCGCGACCAAAGCTGGATGCAGTATTCCAAGTGTGGTCCTACCAAGGCATTGTAAAGTGGTATTAACACTCCCTGTGATCTTGATTCTATTCCTCTGTTAATGCAGCCTAGGACTGTGTTTGCTTTTTGGCAGCTGCAGCACACTGTTGGCTCATATTTAAGTGATTGTCCATTAGGACTCCAAGATCCTTCTCACAGTTACTATTAATTATAGCTGTGCATTTGGTTTTTCTTGCCTAATTGTAGAAACTTACTTTTTTCACCACTGAATTTCATGTTGTTAGATAGCGCCCAATGTTCAAGTCTGTCAACATCTTTCTGTATCTTAAGCCAATCTTCTGGAGTGTTGGGTATTCCTGCCAGCTTGCTGCAATCTGCAAATTTGATGAGTTGTCCATCTATCCCCTGATCCATAAACTACTTTATTGCAATCTGCTTATAATTTAGGTATCTCCCCAGACTGCTTGCCTTCCCTTGGGAACAGATAGATAAGGTTCCATGGGGCTTGGGGGGGGGATCAATCTTATATGTCTTGTGGTTGAACAATGACTCAAAGCTAATTCCCTGCTTAATCGTCTTCCCTCTGTGGGTGGGCATTTCCCAACACATATTGACTATTTATTGGAATTCTTTCACTTCTGCAAAAGAATTTTTTACTGATGGAGCATGCATCAATACCAACATTTCTTATTCCTTGGCTAAGCTTCGTCATCTGGCATTTCCCTTTATATAGAGAGCTTTAATCTGTGTTGGATGGTTCTGAGTATTGCTTAATATGTGAAATATACTTTTGTACTGGTATGTAAACCAACCTCTTCCAATCTAAATTGTTCTCCAAATTTGCTGACATTGTTTGGTAGAACTTTTACAGATTCTTCTTCTGTTACTTGTCATATCTGTAGATATTCTATCAATTCCTGTAGCATTTCAGTTTGGGAAAGACAGATATGTGATATGCTGATCTAACTCCAAAAGATTTTGTACATAGGAAATTTTTTCAAGGTTGGATGTTGACAGTGCTAATTTCCAGAATGTAGCCCTTAGTATATTAATTTGAATATTTATATTATTTATTACAATTTATTGCAGTTTACTAGTATATAGTATATAGAAATGTACTACACACACACACACACACACACACACACACACACACACACACACACACACATACATATATATATATATATATATATATATATATATATATATATATATATATATATATAATAATACTAGAATTTATTACTATTTATTAGAAGTAGCCCCTTTTTATTGTTGAGAAGAGGAACATTGGAATAAATGAAAAAAGTGAATTAATGAAATGATCAAATAGATCAAGATAAACAAAACTGTAATTAATAATTGTCTACAATTTAAACATTTTAAAAATATTTCCATTAAATTCTAAGCAAGATGAAAAATCCCTGCAGAATAAGCTTCCTGATCAAATGTTTGCATAATATTAATAGTAGCAACAATACCACCTTTCAAAGTTAATCAAAATAATCTTATGTTCTTGGTGTAAATACAAGTGTTCAGATGAACTTACTGAAATCAAGTTTCTAACAAACAGTACATGTCCTTTCTCTAATTACTATGACACAGCTAAACAGCCAGTGTATCAACTTTTTTCAATCTGGCACAATTCAGATGCATTAAAGCAGAGTTGACTGGAGACAAAGTTACTGTCTAACAACAGACTGGAAAAGAATGGTCTCTTCTTTTTTAATTGCAGGAATCAAAACATATACATTCTGATGGCCCATGCCATCAGCCTTATTCCCATGTTTAGGGAAGTATTAAGTGGAAGAAAATTGGGCTGTCCTAAATATTTGATGCTATTTCCCCCTTAAATGGCTTATCTCCTAACCAATTCTTCTGTCCCTCCATGCACCAATAACTCTTGAAATAGCTCCAGAAGCAACTCTTTATACTTTCTTTTTGCCTAAACTACCTATAAGGCTGAGAATCAAAGAAACAAACAACAGCACAGTAAATGGGAAAGAAGATTATATAACTGATGTAAAAATTCCAGAGTACAAAACTGAAAAACAACTATATGAATTTTTTATTATTATGCGAGTTCAAGGATTCTCCCCACACAAAAATGGTAAAATTTGGTTTCCATATGTCAGATTTGCGTATGTTACAGAAATGAAACATGACTCACGTTGATCCATATAAGCACAAACCCATTTAACTGGAAAAAAAATTATTTCAGTCATAATTTGATCTTTTTGTGAGTGAAATTGCTATTTCAGTGGATTGCCTTCTGATTAATATCTATCTGAAATTTGGCTGAGACAATGTGACAACTTGAAAAACAAAAATATTTTGTGGACAGGAATAAATATATCAAATATTATGTTTTCTTCTAGAATGTAACCATTTTGTTTCTACAAAGTGGATAATGACATGTAAATCAAAAAGGTTTTATTATAATGCTTGTCCACTATGTGTTTGTAAATTTATTTCTCTCAATATTTTCATTTTCCCATTTGTATTACCCCTTCTAATTTCCATGGATTTTTAAACAAAAGTTTTCACTTAATTTTCTTGTTCAAAAGCTTTTACTATGAACGTATCAGGATTTTTTTGCACTGACATGCAAAATTAGTTATAATTTCATCTTCTGCAATGCAGCAATCCATACAGAGAAAACAGACAAATAACAGCTCTGATATTAAAAAAAAACCAGAGCTTTTATTGATGCACAGTTTGGTATCTAAAAACATGTGATGGTGTAAGTTTCTTTTGGCAATGTATTAAAAAATAATATTTAATGAAGAGTCAATTTTTTTTGGTTTCATATCCCTTATGCTTATTTTGACTAAATACAAGATTTCCACTAAATCATTTCCGTCAGATATCAATGTAAATGTATATGAATCATTCTTTTTACCTCCTGAGAAAGCAATCTTCATTCCTCCCATAACCAGACCTTTTGCAAAGAGGTTATACAACTTTAAAGAGTAAGCATACAGTGAGATAATGCCTAAAATAATACGTGAAATATTATCCATGTCAAATTTCAATTAACAACAAATGTCACTTTTGGGTAATGGATACAGCAAGGTAATTAGTTTTGGATAGCTGGTATTGTATGTTTTACTTCTCTTCCCCCAAACAGCAGGTATTTTGTTATCGGTACATTTCCTATAACAGCACCATTTATTTTCCCTGTCATAACTGGAACTTCTCCAGTAGTAATGGCTTCTATTTTCTCCAGTGTTACATTAAACTGCCTTGGAGCATTCATCATAGCATTTATGGCCACTCCATTTCTCCTGCAGTGGAAAGGGACTATTGTCCAAAACATCCTGTCTCATCCAGTTTGCAAGATGTAGCTTTGATGAAAATCATTCACAGAGGTATGCCAAGCTTTTATTAAGGGCAGCAGAAAATGGTTGTACTTCAACTTGTTTTTAGTACCCCACGTATCTCATCTGTTTTTCAGGCTGAGGAGTTGGGAGGGTGTTAATTAGAATAATTGAAAAGGATCAATTATAATTTAATTGAAATTAAAATTGTCACACCTTTCATTTTTTAAATCAATAAAATGATAATCCTGATAAATTTCCAAATAATGCAACGTAGCCTCATTAATAAAGAATAGAGCAGAACAATTATTTCTTGTGATTTGGCTATCGTGTTTAATATATATCTAAATGCATTAATATTTTTAGCAAATGTGTAATACTGCTGGTTCATTTTCAGTTTTTGATCCACTAAGACATCTAGAAATTTTCCATCTATATTACTCTTAAATCAAATCTCCTCATTTTATATGCATTAATTGTTCTTGTTTTGCCCCTAAATATAAGATACTATATTTGGTCTTTTGGCTTTGTCTCAATATTCCAGATATAAAAATCCCTCTATGGCATGGGTGTCAAACTTGATCGTATCACGTGATGTATCATGACGTATCGTGATACGTCTATGGCATTGGATATATATACATATACATATACATATACATACGTACGTACGTACGTACGTACGTACGTACGTGTGTGTGTGTGTGTGTGTGTGAAGTTTTTTTTTGGCTTGCTAACAAAGAATAAAGGGAGACAGATATGATCATTTCAAACTTATTTGTTCTCATCAGTCAGCCATACCCTTCTGAGTTTCTGACTGATGTTAGCAAGCCAAAATTATTTTTACACAAATATATACCATAGAGTTGGAATCAGACTCTGGAGCAAGAAAGAACAGGTCCTGCTTTTTCTATGTAACATCTTTTAGTTGTTCATTTGGTTTGGATTTCTACATATATAATTTTGCACTCATCTGAATTCAATTTCATTCCGTTTCTTTTAGCCCACTTTTTCCAATCTATAAATATTGTTTTGAATTTCTGCCTTCCACAGTATTAACTAATCTACCCAAGTATGCATCATCTGCCTATTTGACAAGCATTTGCTTCACTACTTTATCCAAATCATTAATAAAAATAATAACAAACCAGGGTTGATCCTTGAGACATTGCACTTGATACCCCTCTCCAATTATGAGAATCCATTAATATGCATTCTTTCAGTAGGAGTTTTGAGCCATAATTAATGTATCCACTTAATTACTATGACATCTAGCCCACACTTAACTAGCTTGCTAATCAGCATGATAAGGTATTTTATCAAATGTTTTGCTAAAGTCAAAATATACAGTATATGTATACAGCATTCCCACAAACTGGTAAGGAAGTTATTCCATTAAAACCTGAAATAAAATTTGCCTGGCAGAATTATGGACAAGAACATTGTGGTAACCTTTGGTAATCACTATGAATGTCAGATAGACAGGACTGTTCATGGTTGGAATGTCTTCTCTCCACTTTTGTGAAGTTTTGCTTTTCTCCATTCTCATAAAGCAGCAACCAGACTATCCACTAAGTTCTTCACTATTCCTGAATGCAATTGAACTGGTTCTAGAGATAGATATTTGCTCTCAAGCTTTTATCTTGTTTGTTCTTCTTACTTCCTCTAGACCAGTGTTTCACAATCTCAGCAACTTTAATATGTGTGTACTTCAACTCTCAGAACTCTCCAGCCAGCATGGGAGTTGAACTCCTCACATCTTAAAAGTTGCTGAGATCGAGAAATACTGCTCTAGATTGTCTATGGAGATTCTCAATCATCAGGGTCATGGATGTCCCAAAGCTGCTTTTTCAAAAGGCAACTGGACTTTGTTTTTCCTTTGAAGACAATTCACTTCTCATCCAAGAAGCTTCTTCACTCAGAACTGAAGAAACTTCTTGGATGAGAAGCAAAATGTCTTCACAGGAAAAACAAAGTCCAGCTGCCTGTTGAAAAAGGACCTTTCGGACTACTCTAGACAGATGAAAGGCTTAAGTACTGGTATTATTCGACTTAGCCCAGGCGTCATTGAGCCCAGGCGTCATTGCCATGAGTGTTAAGTGAACCCATTGTTCGCTATGAGTCAGAATGTGGAAATAAACACTGGTTTCTGAAACAAAATCATAAATTGTAGCCACATGATCTTGGGACCCACTACCCACTACCAGGCTGTGGCCTGTTCGGAAGTGGGCTGTGCAAATGTTGGGCCAGTGCATGCATGTGGACAGCTCAACTTGCAGAAGCAGCAGGCCAGCACATATGCACGCAATTCAAAACTTGTGCAAGTTGAGCTGTGCGCACGTACACGCCATCCTGCCACTCACACAAGTCAAGCTGCCCATGCATGTGCACTGCCTTGTACCTCGTGTGGCCCAGTTCCCCTCTTCCCCCCCCCAGCCAGGCTGTCAAGCCGCAAAGGTTGGGGACTGTAAATAGCTACAAATGTGCCCCAGTTGCTGAGCACCAAAAATGTGGTCAGGTGACTGGGAGGTCAGACATCAAAACTTTGTATACATATCATAAGTCCCTTTTTCAGGTCCTTCAGAATTTTTGAACGGCTACTAAACAACAAATAATGCATTCTACACATTAGCCCATTTGAGGTATCTTGGTTGTAAAACTGTTGCACCATTTCTCTCAGTTAAAAGGTCACAACAAGGGGAATTTTAGTAATATAAAGACATTTTTAAACATCATATTGAAATAACCTGTATTTATAATATTTTGCCAATAATACATCTAAAGAAACGTTTTTGTTCTTCACTTCCTTCTCAAGATTCAGCCATCTTGTGATTTAATGTTATATACAGGATCTAATGAACTCCTCACTGGTTTTAAGTTCCTTCTTCCATAGATAAAGATATATTTTCATGAAATGGCATCTTGTATTATAGTCCACCATAGGTATATTAGGAATTTGCCTAGTATTCCCCAAAAGAGCGCTCCCTAAATCACACTTTCAGAAAACTGGTTCTGTCATTCCAGCATCTCTGTCCAGCTGAATGTTTTCATCTGCCAGGTTACTCCAGATTTCCCTAATCAACAGGAATTTCTGAAAGCAACTTTGGGGGCATCAGTTTAGCATGGCCTTTGTGTACATGAGCAACTCTGAAATGTGTTCCACAGTTATTATTTGAATTTCTAAAGGCCCGACAGCTAGCAAAAGATTCATCTGCACATTTCAACTCTAACATTTTTTGCATACAAAACGGGGAGCCTAAATGCTAAATCATAGTGTATAGGAACATATAAAATATTAAATATATGATAGAATTAAAGTGCTAGAATTTTATTTCTCTGTGATTTATTATGATTATCTTCTTTAATCATGTAAGAACATATTGAAGACTATCTGTACATCTCTCCTCCAGTATCCTTTACAAGGCAATATACTAAGGAGATTTCTTTGGTGCTTCTTGCTCTACCCATTCTTGCTGTGGGTTCAGCTAGTCTCTTGATTATATCACTTTGCTCTCTCCCAATGTGATTCCCACATATTTAGTTTAATTTAGTTTAATTCCATTTATATCCCGCCCTTCTCCAAAGACTCAGGGCGGCTTACAAGCTTAGCAGTAGCCTTCATTTTATGTATATGCCTGCTTATTAGGGCTTTCACACACACCCCAAGCGGCATTATTACAAAGTCAGCTTATTGCCCCCAACAATCTGGGTCCTCATTTTACCTACCTCGGAAGGATGGAAGGCTGAGTCAACCTTGAGCCTGGTGGGATGCGAACCTGCACTAATTGCAGGCAGCTGGTGTTACTTAAGGAGGCATTAGCCCACTGCTCCACCAAGGCTCTATGACTAATTACATGTAGGATCAGTTTACTCTTCGGTCATTCAGTTGTCTCTGCTCATTCGAGACATGCTAGCTCATCAACCATCCAGAATTCCAGAAATATACATTCAATATTTCTGAAGCAGTGTTTTAATTAGTATTACAGAGCAACAGCATTATAATATCATTTTAAAAACCAGACTTCATAGCCTTTCTGTTACCACTACTTTAGCAATGTAATCTTTCTTAATTTAATCACTGTTTATATATATATAATAATATAATAACACAAATATGTGTGTGTGTGTGTGTGTGTGTGTGTAAAAAATTTTTTTTGAATTGCTAACAAAGAATTAAAGGGAGACTGATATACGGTAGCTATTTCAAACTTATTTGTTCTCATCAGTTTGAAATAGCTATATCAGTCTCCCTTTAATTCTTTGTTAGCAATCCCCTCCAAAAAATTTACACAAATATGAGCTGTCACTGTGTGACTACAGCCTGTTGATGGCCTTGGGTTAGGCAAGGTATTTTAAATACCTTGGGTTAGCAAGGTATTCTAAATACCTAAAAGGTAAAGGTAAAGGTTCCCCCGCACATGCGTGCTAGTCGTTTCCGACTCTAGGGGCCGGTGCTCATCTCCGTTTCATAGCCGAAGAGCCAGCGCTTGTCCGAGGACATCTCCGTGGTCATGTGGCCGGCATGACTAGACGCCAAAGGCGCACGGAACGCTGTTACCTTCCCACCGTAGTGGTCCCTATTTTTCTACTTGCATTTTTACATGCTTTCGAACTGCTAGGTGGGCAGAAGCTGGGACAAGTAACAGGCGCTCACTCTGCTACGCGGCACTCGGGATTCGACCCGCCAAACTGCTAAATACCTAACAAACACTTAAAATATATATATATATCATGCTGCGTTATTGTCTTATTTTATTGATTGTTACACTTGTCAAGGTTGCCTCTTAACTCCTTCAACACATCTCACAACTTTAGAATTATTTTAATTTAACATTAAAATAATATGCAAAGGTAGTAAAACATTGATAACTGATTAATTTTATTTTGGCAAGTGCTGAAAAATATATCGTCTGTTTATTTTTCAAAAATAATGAGTGCCAATTCTAATGACAAAAATTGGTCTGCCAATTTTTCAGTTTAAACTCTAGAACTCCAGTTTTCTCTAAAAAGTAGAAGCAATTATACATTTGAGTCATAATTAATATTATGTTGCTATTTTTATGCAGCATTTTCTAAGTACTTGGCAAATTTTGCTTCTTAAGAGAAGTCCATGTAATAGCTCCTATAGAAAAAACAGCACAAATAAAGAAAAGTGTAAAAGAAGATATAATGAATTACTATACTTACATAGTTATTTCATGACCTTTTTAATGTGAACACTGATAATTTTTAAAGCTGTACTTATTATACTAAGGAAAGTATGGTTTACCTAAACAAAATATTCCTGACAGCAAAGAACTAGATTGTATGTGAAATCATCACTCACAAGTATTGTATTGGTAGTATAGGATAGAACAGGAATTTTCAAACTTTTTTAGACCATGGAATCTGCTCATTTTTTAAAAAATTCCCATATCTAAAGGAAAATCTCTAGTAACACAAAATTGGCTATATTCAAGTGAACTTCTTTTTTAATCCCACAATCTCTCACAGTACCGCATCAAGTTCTTGAGGAACCACAGGACTCTTTATAACGCAGTTTGACCAGATTCTTTATCACTCAAATTAGTTTTTACACAGAAAAATTTGTGTAAATCGGAAGTTGAGGAAATGCATCAATTACAACAGTGTGGAAGAAAGCGACACTAAGAAAAACTTAGATTCAAAATACAAATTAACTCAAAGTATCTACTGGAAAGTGTAAAAAGGAAGAATTAAGGGATGAATTTTGTCTCAGAAGTTCCTGTCTAAAAACATGTACTTTCAAGAATGAGACTGTAATAGTTTAATTTTTTACAATGCTTTTGTTGTAACAGGTCAAGCAAGAAAAAAATTCTGGAAATTCTTTGATGAGATGAGCAGCAAACAACAACAACAACAATAATAATAACAACAACAATAACAATCATAATCATAATAATGATAATCATAATAATCATACTTTTAAAGATAACCAAAATGGTTGTCTATAGTTATACTATAGAATAAACATTCCACTATAAAGTAGCTCTATGTTTATCTGTCTGTGGGTGTAAGCATGGCAGATCTTGACTTAACACAGAACATTGTCTTCTTAGCATCACTCTTCCAAGCAGTAACCTCTGCTTGAAAATAATCTTTGTTGAATTTATTTGAGTTTTCATGCACAAATCCCAATAGTTTATGTGCATCCTTTTCAAGTTTAGAATTTAGAAATTAAGATTTACTGAACTAGAACTTTCCCAGGAAAGAAACTGTAAGGATAATAGTCTTCTGGTCCTCCAGCAATTGGCATTCAGTGGCATAGTGTACTTACATATAGATACCCTGTTTTCTGTTATGTCTAATAGCTGTTTAAAAAGATAAACATTTGAGTTGAATCTAACCTTCAAGAGGACATGGCTGCCTCAGCATTTTGAAGAAGGGCACTTCATTCACATCAACATCGCTGCAAAGCATCTCTTCAAGTTCCTTTATTATTAGCTATTGATTAGTGTGTCTTTCATAAACTACCAATGCAATATTTATATAATCCACAATGAAAATACAATCTGTCAGTTTTCTTGTTCAGGAATTTATTAAAGCTCCTTCCTAAAGATTTTTGAAAATCATCTAGAACAAAAACCTAGCAAAAGAATTGATATAAAATTATAAACTGTTTTAGGTTCACCTGACAGCTCATCATGCTCTCAGTGAATCAGCCATTAAATACATTAAATGTTTCTTTTCCCTTAAATAATATTATATTCAGTGAATTATCTGTATCTTCTATTCTGATCTTCTAGAAAGATAAACAGGTTATTTAAAGCAGGCCAGGCAAGCCATAGCATGCTTTCCATGTACGTACCTAATTCACCCAATAAGCAATGTGTTGGTATAGCTTAAAATTATCATGCATCATCAGAATTTTCATGGTATGTCAAGGATTACAATAGCACACTTGAAAGTCACCTGTGGTATAAGGAATGCATCTGCCAAGGCAGAGCCAGCAATTCCCATGCTAGACAGAACTATTATGCCAAAACTGAGCAGGTGCCTCTCAATCAGAAGGCCACGAAGTCAACAGATTCATTTTCTTTGACTCAGAAAAACATGAGATAAAGACCTAGAATTTTAACTTAGAACACCAACATATACAATAGATATTTTTATGTACTGCAGATGGCACATCTCTGGGTATTTGCTTTTATTCTTGTCTGCAATAAGGCAACTAACCTAGCTTGTTATCCATCTGAGTTCCCATTATAAACAATACCTGAATATGGTTTAAGTGTCTGGAGAGTCGAGATTTATTGCCACTTTTGGCATATATAAGGTTTATGGCTCCCAGTTTGTTCTTTAATCTCCCAAATAGCAAATGAAATAAAACTTTTGGCACCAATGCTCAGTTGAAGGTTTTTTAAAGCCTTAATTGGGATGATGGCAGGCCCCATGTCAAAATGAACTTTGGAATTTTGTTGCTTTTGTCTATCATCTTATCTCTCCACAACTTTGAAACAGAAACAGTAACAGAAGTATATATGAAAATGACTCTGACTCAGATTTACATTTATACAAATGCTTCATAAATATTTGAAGTACATATTTGAAAATCTGTGCCCCCAAGAATTTTAAAAATCCACTCTTTGATTTCCAGGAGTGATTGTATAGTAGAAAGTTTCAATTAGCACAACAGAACAACACATTTTTGGATATATTGGTACCTATGGCCCCTCCAAACTTAAGTTTCAAATTTGTTCATGGAAATAAAAAATATGAATTAAACCAAGGTCAGCATATTTATATGTTTGTGTTCCTCAGTTTTGATACTACAAATGATTTTACAGAAGTTCTAGCTAGTGCACTATAGCAGGGATTTTTTACACCTAAACAAGTGTAGCAGGGGAGGGGAATGAGCTGAAGTGACACAAGCCTCAGGGAGAGGTAGCTGTAGCTACAGGACAGAAGCCCCAGGAGCACTGCAGGGCTCCAGCTGATTAGTGCTTCCCTAGCTGGAGGTGAACTGAAGAGAAAAGTGGGGGAGGAGAGGAAAGGATATAAAAGGAGGTGGTTTGGGCAGGGAAGGGATGGAGAAGAAGTTGTGGAAGGAGAGCTTAGCAGGCAGGGAGGGAAAAGAGACAGGGAAGAAGAAGAAGCTATTGCTTTAAGAAAAGGTCCCCTGGTTCATTTTCTCCAGCCAGGAGAATGCAATCAGTGCTGATGAAATGAAAAGCTGGGAGACGAGCAAGTCAGAAAGGAGGTTGGTTTATTTAGTTCTGGGCCAGCTATCAGCTTGATTGGTTACTATAATGATTTCTGTACAGTTTTTACAGCGTTTTATAATTCAGAGGCTTGGTTTATGTGTTTTGGTTATTGGAATATTTTAGTCTATATTTTACAAAGGCTAGCAATAAGTCCAAAGTGTTGGCTTCCATAGGTTTAATCCTTTTAAACAAATTTAATTAGTTTTACTCCCTTATCTTGAATCTGTCTATGGCTTTTAGCAAGTTTTCTTTGTAGGTAAACAGGTTTAATTTAAGGTTATTGCTTTTGCAATTGCAACATTGTCATACGCCTGAGGCAGCTTAAATTAAAAAAATGGAGTTTTTCTTTATTCTGGGAGGCTTTTGTGAGCCTTTTTTGCTTTGTACTTGATTCCTGTGTCTTTAGGGGTACAGTGAAGGAACTAGGGGCTGCATTCTTACTACACTATGGAAGGAGAGGAGAGGGAGAGAAGAAGGGCTGACCAGCCAGCTGGTAGTGGTGCATATTAGTAAATATGGATAAATTCATCATAGTTTGTCAGTGCAAAGGGAAAGTGATTCAGCAAAGGAACTGCCACCGAAGAAATTAAAACTGGTACTTTTTTACTTTTTTCTACAGTTTGTAACATTTTATTAGATTATAGAATAAAATACAAAAATACAAAAGCAAACAGTAGAACACAGTGGGGAGGAAAAAGGGAAAAAGGTTAGGGGGAGAAGGGAAAAAGATAAGGTATTGACTTCTGACTTCCTCTGTTGCAGTAGAAGGAAGCATTAACATTGAACCTCAACTTTTTACTTTTCCATAATATTATAAACTAGCCATTTCTATAACAACAAATGAATCTAATCAGTAAAACCCAAAATGCCCCCCATTTTTAGTCATCAAGTTTTTGACACCTTGCTAAGCACTGGTGGTACTCAAATATTGTCATGTCCTAAAAGTGGCACAATCTGTGAAAAGTTGAAAAGCCCTGCACTATAGCAACTGCTGATAACAATTGATCAGGCATTTAATGAGAAATCCTAACAACCTTCTATTAAGGTACACTATACACAAATCTTTCTATTAACAAAATCCTGCAGCACATCCAGGAAAATGTTTATTGAATGAATAGCTATCTTATACACTTTCTTTAAGATGTAAGTGTAAGATTTAAACTCTACTGTATCATGAATCCACTTTGTATTGCCTTAGCACTGTTACATCAAAGCTTCAGAAACAGTTTTGAGTTTGCTTCCTTAAAAAACAGTATTATGAACATCCTTGACATTTTAGAAATAATTTATTGATTTTTTTGCTCAACACCGCCATAAATTAAATGATGTAATGGATAGCACCGTTATACTACTAGAAAAGCTTGCCTTTCAGCTTCTTAACCACATACTAAAAAAGAGTATCAGCTGGATCAATGTTAAAAATAGTCCAGCTTGATGCTAATTTATACACATGAGCAAAATGATGTAATGCTGAAATAGCTTCCAGAATCATTAACTAGGGATATAAGGCCCCAGTAACATGCTTTTGAGGAGGCTTACCAAAAAGGATTTTTTAAATTTGCCAAAAAATGAAAACGTGAAACTTTCTACATGCTTAAGTGTATGCTCTCCCATTGGACCATTCATTCTCCTTGTCCAATATTTAATTAACCTATTAACTATATAAAATATATCACAGTGGGCTATACTGTTAAGCAATTATGAAATTGGTAGTCAACCCATCTGGTGGATACCAGATTGGGAAAGTCTGTTTTGCAGTGTATCAATCTTCACATGAATATATACGTGCCTTTCTGTATATTGAACATAACCATTATAACTGAAAACTTGCCTCTGATCTAATATTAATTACTGGGTACTGAGTTACCCTTTGAGATGTTTGCAGAAATACTCCAATATTCAGGCCACTATTCTCAGAGTGAAAAATAACTGAAAGCAGGAGATAGTTCTACTGGCAGCTATTCCTCAAGAGGTTCCTAGTTGAAAGACTTAATATTTAGACCTGGTTCTAGATTTAGAACTTTAACTACCAAAACCCACTAGGGTTTTCTGTTTACTCAAGCACTGGAGTCTAGAAAAAAGTGAACAGAATGTCCTAGAAATATTTTTTGACAGAAATTTTCTGATAGAAATTTAACACATCATTTGGATCAGTACAATCAGACTGCTTATATGTTTGCTCCTCTTTTCCCTTACACTGCTTCAATTATTAGTTCCATGCAGAATGCAAAATACTTTCAGCCAAAGTAATTGTATATATGCCAGCTGAATCCCACATATCAGTATAACTGAATCACCTTGAACCATCTTGTGCTTCAGCCTAACTGCATCTGGCATATAAAATGTGGAAAGCAATAAATGAGGGATGTGCACGGCTTTGGATCTGAAGCCAAAAAATGCTTTACAGAGGGAGCAGGGGGTATGAGCCATACCTTCTGGTATTTTTCTTAAGAAGTGGCATCTATTCCTAGACTTACACAATACTACACAATCTCAGGAAACTATTTGTTTTGCACTTGGGAACTGCTGACAGCATGTCCATGCCCACTCCAAAGCATCCTGTCAGCATTTCTTTAATTCAAATTTTATTTTTATGGGTTCCTGCACTAGAAAAAAATGCAGCCTCCTAAGGTGGTACATGAGACATTTGGGAATTAATGATAATTTCTTTCTTCTCCAAATGGTCTGTCAAAATTAGTTTAAGTCTTTCTCAGATTACATAAAAAGTTTATTAACTGTTTATTTTAAATTATTCTTATATT
The DNA here is from genome assembly GCF_947247035.1 of Vipera ursinii. Classification (NCBI taxonomy): domain Eukaryota; kingdom Metazoa; phylum Chordata; class Lepidosauria; order Squamata; family Viperidae; genus Vipera; species Vipera ursinii. The sequence goes on from NC_139513.1 coordinate 259,496,263, forward strand.
GACTGCATTTACTATTTGTTTGATTTCCACCATTATTTTAAAATGCTAAACTCATATAAAATCACCTTTTTTGCAGTACTAATCTAATAATCTAGTACTTCTTTGAAAAATTCTCATTCAATTTTATAGCTTGTGAATCTTTTTTTTGTTCCTTTTTGTTCTTGAAAAGATATAAACAAGGAGAAAATTCCAAAATTAGGTTTTTCTATATCTCAACCTCATTAAAGAAAAAATGACCATGCATTTAAAGGCTACTTTCCCAATATAGTGAATTATATACAAACTAATGGCATGATTATTATCCTGCAATTCGGAACAGCTCTGCCTCTTTATAGGATCTATTAAATAGGTTATTTCTGTAGTACAGTGGTAAAATGTATAAACCACAATAGAAATCAATCAAAACTTCTTATGTATTACTGCTGTTGTTGATTATTACATGAATATGTTGCCCAAGATCTCTGGACAGTTGCACATTTTGGGATGGAGGAAAGCTAAAATGTTCTGTGTTACAATATTATTTTTCAAAATCAGGTAGGAATTCCTTATGATTCATTATTTTCTAAGATAAATGATCATTGAAGTGTTGTTACTATGCTCAATAGTAAAATTAGAAAATACATATTTGTAGTTAATTGATTGGCAAAAGTATTATGCTTAAAAAACAGCAATCTAAAAACTCTTTACATTATTTTCTAGTTATTAACTTTTCTATTCAAACGAATACATGTTTCATAGTAGATCCTACTCAATGGACTAATAACAATTTTTTTTCCTCTAAAATTGATTCCTCAAACAAATAATTCCAAACAAGTAACAGAAATAGCTAACCTGTTGCGTAATCGTATCCCATGGTCCTTGCCAGAGGCGATCCATATAGCATTCATGCACACTTTTCCATATTTCATGTAATGTTAAAGATTTTCCATCTGTAAAAAGAAATCCACATAATCTATTGTGAGAAGTTGTTTATAACATCTCTATATAATTTTTAATCTTTAAAATGTACATGATTGAAAGCAAACAAACAAAATTAACAGTGATGATAACATTAATTCTTCTTAATCTCAAAGAATCACAGCAATAATGTCATGATGTTTGTTTGTATAGAGACAAACAAATAAGGATGTCTAACTTTATTCATCATTGTTTGGTAACTTAAGTAACTCTAAATGGTACGATAGCTACCCTCAACAAGATCCTCTGTGCAATATTGATTATGCCCTCACTCTTACATCACCTTTGTTTAATAAAATAAAGTCCCTGTATTGAAACAAATGTATGAACTGGTTTTGATAAATGAGAGAATATTTTAATTTTTTTCCCAATCTGTCATTATCATGGCATTTATCAGGTGTCAGAAGGACATTATACTGTGATAGTCTTATTCCATTGACATTTTCATCTTCATGAAATAAACAAGATTTATTCCTCCAATTAACATTTGAATGTCATATTTAGATAGGACTTGAAATCATGTTGCCATCAGATTCAGTTTTTTTAACATACTGAAAATGGAGGACAACATTCTGTTTACTATTTAGCAGCACTAATGTCTAGTGCAAAACCAATATGAAAGAAGCAAAGAGAATACTGGAAACTAATATCTGTATAGGAAAATTGGAATGTGTCACAACAGAAAATAAGCTCAAAATACTGGTAGGTTAGCTATCAAGTTACTAATACAAATAAAACAACCAAAACAAGTTGTAATTAAAAGGCTCTTTATGTGCCTTTTAATTACTACTGTTCAGAAATCTGGTCCTCCAAGTTCCCAAAAGCTATCTTCTATCTAGAACTTTTCCATTTTCCTATTCCATTCTTGAGGTGCTTGTGTATTTCCTTTCATTTTGTTTTAGAATTTACTTAATAATTCCGAGATGATCAAGAGTTCTTCTATGGATATTTTTTCACTTTGCAGTCTTTCTTGCTACTCACATTTCCTGTTTTGAAAAAGGCCCATTGTAGGAGTTTCCTCAAGATGTCTCCTTTGGGATTTAATTGAATTATAGGAAACTAAGGCAGTTGAAGACTGCTGGAAAGATGATTATACATTGAAAGAAAGATTGTCAACATATTCTCTTTGGCCACTTTATAAAACAAAGTAAGTACAAGAATTTCATGAGAATATTCCTGCAACTTTCTTTTTGTAAGAAAGTTACAAAAAGCAATTTCTTCTTAATCAGATTAAAGGCAAGTGGTTAAAGCAAATGCAAAAGAATTTTTGTTGCACAGCACTAGTTTTAATAGGAAATGCTAAACACAAAAAAAAGATATGATTTCTGCTGCAAAACTTCCATTTTACATCTGTCATGACTGGCTTCCTTCCAGACATTAAGTAAAACAAATTTGCTTAGATAAATATGAGTATCTGTTATTGATATGGTAATGCACAATTTCATGTTTTAATTGCTATTCTCTTTCAAGTATTCTTTGTCTGATTGAATTGATCCTATTCTAGAATGAAGTCTTTATAACTACAGAAAAGCAGCTACATAAATTGCATTTATTGCTGAGCAGTATGTTTGGATAAAGGATCAATTCCTTGCCTTCAAAAGGCTAAAAGATTGCAAAGTCTGTCCATCTGATTCCGAAACTCTTCTATAAAGCAGAAGACAGTATCTGTTTCAAAGTTGCTGTCTGTTTTAATGTACACTACTGTAATGGCATTACTATCACACAAATAAATGGGGGGAAAAACACTTTATAGTGTGTTACTAATATATAATTTTTACTTCCAATTTTTAAATAATTAAATAACGGTTTTAAAATTAATTCCAGTTAGTTGGGATTTTTATTTGGAAATAGCAAATTTGGAATAAAGTGGTGGAGTTCAAAAGAATCTTTAGATTTATACTTAACATTTCAAGAACTGTTAGATGTGGTGAGGTAATAATGTTCTTATTAATTTTAATAATGATAGAATTGCTGCTACACAAGTCACTTCTACGTAAAAAAAATTAAAAGTATTTATAATTTCATTTTCTTGCAAGAACATGTATACCAGCTCTGATAACTATTCAGAACAGGCCACTCTCAACAGAGGAGAGGAAAACGACATCATCTATCTCCAGTCTACAACAGAGTCCTTTCAACAGTTTCAATAAGGCTCCACACCCATCTGCACTACTCAGCTGACCCTGATGACACAGATAAGCCTCCAGGGGCTTCAACAACTTGCTAAAAGAAAGCAAATGATCAGCTGTCTGCAAGGAGTATAAATCCTGCCATTCCCCACCATCCAGTTAGAGCTGAAGAAGCTTCTTGGATGAGAAGTGAAATATCTTCAAAGAAAAACAAGAAAGTCCAGTTGCCTCGTGAAAAAAGCACCTTTGGAACAACCATGACCTCGATGACTGAGAATCTCCATAGAGATTCTGGTGTCATAGTTGTAATTTACTTTACTATAAAGTACACAAAGTGCTGCCAGAATCCTACAGATATATAAATAATGCAATATGAATAATGTTTACATATGGAAGAATAAACAATTAGCAATATAAAAATAATTTATTATATTTATGACAAAATGTTAGTGCAGGTAACCCTCCACTTATGACACATTTGAGCCCAAAATGTATGCTGCTAAGCAGAACAGTTGTTCAGTGAGCTTTGTCCCATTTTACAACCTTTCTTGCCTCAGTTGTTGAGTGAATTATCACAGTTGTAAAGTTAGCGACACAATTGTTAACTAAATCTGGCTTCCCTGTTGACTTTGCTAGTCGGAAGGTTGCAAAAGGGGATGACAGGACCCCAGGATATCGCAACCATCATAAATATGAGCCAGTTGCCAAGCACTTGAGTTTTGATCATGCGACCGTGGGGATGTTGCAATGGTTGCAACTGTGAAAAATAGTCATGTCACTTTTTCCAGTGCCGTTGTAACTTTGAACGGTCACTAAATGAACTGTTGTAAACTGAGGACTACCTGTACCAAAGATTAAGAAATTAAGACTTTAATTATTTTGAAAATGAAAGAAAATTAATAATATTCACATTAGAGAAACTTTTTATTGGATGAATATTCACAATACAAGATATAATATACCAATCACAGTGTTAATATATCACAAACTCTTACTTAATATCCATGACTGATTGGTGTGTATGTGTGTGTGTGTGTGTGTGTGTATAACATTAGAAAGAAATGTGGCATTAAATGCTTTCTTTTATTAGTACTATATAAGCGTTGTTTTCTATCTGTACATTCCACGTACTACTAAAACAAGTTTAAGACTATATCAACAAATCCAACTAAATGAGTTATTTTCAAATTACTGTTAACAAACAGTAACCGAGTTACTAAATAATGAAAGAATTAATCTTCACAACTAACTGTTCAGTGAAGATATTAACCATTTTTTAATTTGAATGATTCCATTATGTTAGATTTATCTTTGCCATTCTGTCAAAAGAAACACATTCTGTGAATTACAATTCTGCAACTTTAAATGCAACAGGGCATTTAAACAAAACTGTACAGGGAAATGGTCCATTTTAGCTCTGCATTGGTCCTACATTTTAGTGAAGAAATGTAAGATAGAAGGAAGTCAGAGTTAATTGTGAAAATCCTTCAAAAGCTATTGTTTTCTACTATGGAAAAATTCCCAACAAACATGTTAGAGCACATAATTATACTTTCAGGAACAATTAAAATTCTGTACTGCAAGGGGAGCTGTTGGCATGCAATATAATGATGGTGCATTAAATCACCTATCAGCTTCTGTAATATCCACTCCAGCTATATGGAATCATGTTTCAACACATCTGATTCCCTGATGCTGACAAGCTAAACAACTTGTTTTGTCTCTGGGAGCTCTTCTCTGGTGATTAACTGCTTATATAGTGAATACTAATTATGTGAAAATAGCATACTTTTAAAAAATGGGGGTAGGGATGAAACTTGCCTTATACAGTACCTGCAACCGCAGGAGCCTTTCCATTCCACCCTCCACTTTCACCCAAACGGAATGCAGTACTGTTGTTCCAGTGAATACAAAGCTGACATATTTTCACATGCTAAATTAATCGGCTTCTTACTTTATATTTTTAAGCAGCAAGCATTTCATTACTTGCCCACCTGCAAATAGGTTTCAACAGTGTGTTGCTACTTTGTCAAAGGTTTATAATAATTACAAGGATATAATCTCACAATAAGTTAGCAAACTATTACAAGCAATACAGCTTGAGATATGCATCTCATTTCTTACATCCTAAATTGCAAATATAGCCTAAATTACCATGTGCAAAAATATGAACCTGAGATTAAAAACTCTTTTACCAGATTTGTTTTAAAATTTCCTCTTCCAATTTTGCAAGTTAAAATGCTAACATGGCAAAATTAAAAGCCATTAAACAATATAAGGCAGCAAGTGATTAAATCTAGCAAGCACATTCAGTGCATCTTAAGCTACTTTTTAATTAAAAAGAAAATGATATCACTAGTAACATTCAGATGTGTTAATCTAGATAAAGCAAGATAATCCCACATAGAAAAGCTAATGATGCTGCTATATAGGAAACTAAAGTTAGAAATGATTTCAGGATTTCAAACTCCCTAATCCTAGGAACAACTCTTTGGATGGAAAATTGTAGAGCACAGACAAGAGAGTACTACAATCATTTAAGTCCTAATTTGGATTTCCCGCAGGTATCAACTCCTGGTATTCCTTATTATTATTGTTAGTTGCATGGTCACCCAAGTGTTTAGATCAAATCTGTCATTTTCGTCCATCTATAGAGTCTTTCCCAATGACTTAGGATAGGCAGTTGTTTAATAATATTAAAGATATTGCAATTTTCTAAAATCATCTTGTCAATTAGGAGCTGTCCTATTGTCCTCTGCTGTTTGGGCAGTACCCTTTCTGATGGAACAAGCTTATTTTTAACTAGATGTTGGACTACATTAGCCAGGGCTTTTCAACCAGTGGTATGGGTACCACCTGTGGGACATTGGCACCTGGCAGGTGGTACACGACCATCCTAGAAAAGTGGTAGCGGGGGAGGAGAATGAGCTGAACTGGTGGCAGCACCGCACAAGCCTGAGCGAGAGATGGCTGGCGCTGCAGGGCTGTCAGGGCTCAGCGGAAGTGCCAGGATCAGCACTTTTTCGGGGCTGTCAAGGCTCAGTGGAAGCACCAGGATCAGCACCAAGCTCCACCTGGAGCTCGGCGCTGATCCTGGTGCTTCTGCTGAGCCCAGAAGAAGCGCCGATGAGCTGGAATGTTGCAGCATCTCCAGGGTCTTGTGATTTACATTCAGATGCTTGGCAACTGATTCATATTTATGATGGTCACAGTGTCCCAGGGTCATGTGAAGTGACCAAAACCTGCTGCAACCAACCAGCAGACGGGGGGAATAAAAACCAAACACCCCCCACCCCCGCTCCCAATCCTCAACAGAAATGCTCACAACAATGAAAACCTTGGACAAGAGGAAGAGCGCCACCGTCCTGCAGGCAGGTGTCTTGCACGGCTGTGGCTTGGGGGGCACTTTTTTCAGTGCCATTGTAAATTCAAACAGTCACTAAGCGAACTCTTGTAAGTCAAGGACTACCTGTACTTCATCACTTTTTTCCTTTTTGGGGGGGTCATCAGGTTTTTGACACCTTGCTAGGCGACTGGTGGTACTTGGATGTTGCCATATTCTAAAAGTGGTACAATGGGTGAAAAGGTTGAAAAGCCCTGACATTAGCTACCACACCAGTTAGGAATTTGGCAGTTAGCCTATAGTTGCCTGGTTTCCTTTTGTTGGATCCTTCATTGTCATGTTTAGACTGGATTTGGCATTTTTATCTATCTATATTATTATTGTTCATCACGCCCTCAGCTAGATCAGGGGTGTCAAACTCAATTTCATTGAGGGCCGCATCAGCATTGCGGTTGCCCTCAAGGGGCTGGGTGGATATGGCCAGGGTGGGTGTAGCCTACTGGGTGGGCATGGCTAGAGTGCGTATGGCCTACTGGGTGGGCATGGCCAGCTCTACATTGTTTGCATCAAGGGGGCCTGGGCAGGAGTGGGACAGATCTGAGGGTGTCTGGCAGAAGGAGGGTCTCTGGGCCAGGGCCAAGTTAGTGGGGGCCGTTCCCTCACTGTTTCCAGGATGGCTTAACAGGCCACATGAAACCACTTCGCGGGCTAGATCTGGGCCCCGGGCCTTGTGTTTGACATGTCTGAGCTGGATGATCAGACTGGATTAGCAATTTGTATCCACCTATCAGGTCTTTCCCAAAGATGTGAAATAGGCAGATGTTGATGTATGATAATATTAGAGGTATCATCACAGGATATCAGCTGTTTGACATAAAGTTGCCTGTTGCAATTGTCTGATGATGAATTTGTCAGTGCTGATGGTGTTCAAGTGGTGCTTCAATGTATTATATTATATTATTATTATTGTTGTTGTTGTTGTTACTATTATCTATTTTTATTAGTACCTCAAGGCAGAGAACATGCCTAATATTTTGTCTCCTGAGTAGAGAGACTAACTCAGTTATCCAGGTGGTTTTTATGGCCATAGCAGGCCTAGAACTCAGAGTTGACTGGTTCTTCAGTCAACACCTTAACCAATATTCCAAACTAGTTCTTCAAATTGTCTGGGAAATTTTGAGAATTGAAGTCTATACATCTGGACAGAACTATGGTTCGGAAAAGCTACTCTCATCTGTTGATTAAAAATAATTAACAATTTTTCTTCAAGATTGAGTTCTTTACCTTTCTAAGCAATGTAAAAAAAACCTAAGAAATTATATACGTTAAAACAACATATATAACCAACCCTTGGGAATCATTTTAAAAATTATGCACAAAACAGTGAAACCTCATTAATTTGTTTTCATTATTAAAACTTTGTGACTTTTTCTAAAAGCCCCTAACAGTGACCTCAATAACTCTCAAGGTCAAATATTCCATTCATGAGGATCTCCCCATATTTTTAACATTAAAAAAAGGTAAGTAAAGGAAATGATCACAGTTAGGCTTTCTGCCAGAATTCTAAAGATCAAGTTTCTTCAGGCAGAGATGATATCATCTACCCTTAAGATACTGATACTTGCAGATACTGACATATGTATATAAAATGAATCATAAACCACTTACTCATTTTTTATTTAATTGTTAAGTTAAGTTCAAAATTTATATCATTATGTATCTTTTAAATATTTGCTTGATATAGAAGGCACTTACCTAAAAAACTTGCCCTAAAATAGAGAACAGGAGCTTGATAACTGCAAGAATATAGAACATGATATTCATAACGAATCACCTCTGATACTTCAGAGACTCCAGCCTCTTGAGAATCATCCAGACCTTCCTGAAACATAATTTATATTAGTAAATACAAGACTTGACAGGAAAAAAAATAGCTTATTCCATCAAATTAGTACACATATGAGATAATCAAAACTAATATATCTTTTATTATGCATACATTGTATTATATCATGATAAGTCTGGAAATTGATGGTATATTTAAAAAAGTGCACACATGAATACAAACACAAAGACACACACATGTGTGTGTGAGAGAGAGGGAGGGTTTAATATACTTGTGACAAACTGTTTTTTAAATAAATAAGTTCATTCTCTTGTTCTAGTAATAATTAGACCCTTGGGGGTACCATCTTCTTTGTTTGGGGCAATTTAACTATAAGTCCCATTTTTTAAAAAAAAATCTCTAGGCTATCCATATATTTCTTGTCTTACTGTTTAAAATGTCAAAAAGATCTCTTAGTGATATCACAAGTTTGTTTCCCTAAATATCATTATTTGTGATGGTATTTAGAATTGTGTCTCTTTCATGGCAAGTCAGACTACTTTGGAATAGCTTCCCCTTAAAATTCAGGGAGTCCCCAGCCTATTAGCTTTTGGGAGAAATATGAAGATCTTCACCCAGGCATTATGCTAAGGTGGAAGTTAGCCCAGCAAATGCAAATGTAAACATGGAATTAATTGGATACTATAGCAGTGTAATGGGATCCGTGATGCTATTGTGAGGTTTTGTGGGTTTTATTTATTCAGATTTTATGAGTGTTGTTATGAGCTGCCTAGGATTATCATGTATAAAATAGAAGGGCATATAAGTTTTCCAAATAAATAAATACATTTGCACAATTAGTATCACGCAGTCAGTATCACACAGAGAGATAATATACAACAAATTTGGAAAAAAGTCTTTTCTCTTTCAGAACTCAGCTACGTTGAGTTGAAAGCCATATGCTTGTTTTCTCTTCAACTCAATGAACTATTGTATAGAACTTTCAAATATTCAAAATAATTCAAAAAAGTGACATACAAAACTGGGGTAACCCATCATGCTAAATTATTGTTTTACTTACCACCATTCACTGAATAATGCATAGTTGTCTGCTTTAATACATCATGGTTTATAAACTACAGTGTCTAACTTCACAAAATATTTAATATTGTCAGCTGTACAGGGTTACTCTGTGATAAGATGGGCAGCCAATAAATTTAATAAATAAATAAATACAAAGCGGTAACCATAAAAACTACATTATGCTTTAGTACTATCCATGAAGTCAAATATTGTCTTCAGTAAAATGCTTAAAATTTATAATGAACTCCTCAGAATTACAGCAGAAAGGGATCATACAGAAAAAAGCAGTATTGCATTGCGGCATCACAAGCCTAGTCCTTTTTCTACATTTATCACAATCTAAACTAATGCCTGTGGCCATTACTGTCCAGATTACAAATATTATTTTGTTATTTGTTTATATCCCACCTTTATTATTTTTACAAATAACTCAAGGCAGCAAACACATCTAGTCCTCCTTCCTTCTCCTATTTTTCCCAAAACAACAGCTCTATGAGAGAGAGTTATTGAGTAGCTCAAGGTTAACAAGTGGCTTTCATGGCTAAGCAGGACTTGAACTTATGGTCTTCTTGCTTTCTAGCTTGGTGCCTCAACCACTAGACCAGGGGTGTCAAACTTGCCATGTCACGTGACATGTCGCGATGTATCATGACTTTTTTCCCCTTGTCGGAGCTGAGGTGGGTGCAGCTTCCACGTTATGCATCTAGCCTGCAGGCCAGCAGTTTGACACCCCTGCACTAGATCAAAGTGACTCTGGATTAAGATATTGAGTCTAAAATGGTATGCCTTATATAAGGCTATTTAATGAATCAAAGCTGAGAATCAGAGGCTTCCTTTCAACCAATATAATATTCCTAACCTATTACATCTATAGGGTTTCTTCCAACCAAGAAAAGATTTACAGATGTACAAAGGGGAAGAAAAATATTACATTAGAGTCACAGACAATTCACACAGCCAAACTCACACAGAATTCAAAGTATGGTTAAACCAATGTACAGTCTTCTTAAGAATGAAATTGTACCCTGAGCTGCATTTATTACTTCATTATTACTAACAAGTTAGGCTAGATAAATTTAACTGTATTATCTACTTTACTCATTACACTAAGTTGGTTGTCTATCACTGACAATCTTTTGATCACTTTGAGTAGTTAAGCATCCTTCTGTATGATTCATTTGAAAGAAAATAAATGTTAGACCCTAAATTTATATTGCTGGTGTTTATAATACTACTTTTAAACAGAAAATTAAAACTATTTACTCTTATACTAGCCTTGATCCTATTGCTTACCTGCACAAACTATGTATATTTTAATTCATATGATAACAGCAATTTTAATTACTGAAATAAGAATACTTTAATTGTAAACATACTACTACTAGATTAGGCTTAATTATAATGAAAATTTTTTACATTCTATCACAGAAGTGAAATAAATATAAGGCATTCATTAAATCCTTCCCAAAGACCATAATAACTCTTAACTGTTCAAAATATTCGTTCAGACAATTTATGACACTTTTTATTAATTACTGACCACTTGCAAACTGAAGTAATTTCCTTTGCAAATATAAGTAGTCATTTGGAAATGAAGCCATTTTATTTTTGAAAAAAAACATTTATCATGGACTGAAAGACAAATATTAGAATATACAATACTATAACACAAAAAATATATTCCCAAAATATAAGCAGATATTCCTGCCAGAAAAACATATATCTATATGTACAAACACTGTACACTTCCAAGTTTGTATACTATATCGTTCAAAAATTTGAGATGTCCTTAGTAGTTAGCAACTGTAAGTATGGGAAATCACTGTGCAATTGTTTTTTTATGCATGAAGACTTAAAGAGCTGAAAGAAGCAATTAAAAACCAATAACTTAAGAACTTGTTTCAACCACAGCTAGTACTACCTTCCACAGAAACATTTCATACTATGCCAAACATAGTACTGTATTAGAAAACAAACTGATATAAGAAATGTACAGATAGTCCTCGACTTATGACCATTCGTTTAGCAACCATTCAAAGTTACAATGGGAGTGAAAAAAGTGACTTATGACCACTCCTCACACTTACAACTATTGCAGCATTCCCACAGTCACATGATTAAAATGCAATGCAATGCACAGTATCATGTGACCATTATTTGTCAGTTAGTCTGACAAAGTTAGTATGGGATCCACTTAACAAATACATGATTCATTGAACAACTGCAGTGATCCACTTAACAAGTGGCAAAAAGGTCATAAAGTTGGGTGCAACTCACTTAACAACTACTATGCTTAGTAATGGAAATTTTGATCCCAATTGTAATCATAAGTTGAGAACTATCTGTGCCTATTCAAAAGAAATGATCAAATTCCTGAAGATCACAGACTAAAAGCACAGAAATATTTTTTTACAAAGTCACTGAAACAAATAATTTAAGCACAGCAAGCTGTTTAATAAGTATACATAGTAGGGATAATATCCAGTTTTGTTATAGATTTTAACTACATACTCAGAGCACAGGCTCATTAGCTTATCTTATTACCACTTGCATAGCAAGTTCTTCATCCTATAAACATACAAGAACTACTGAATCCCGCTTAAGGCCAGTATTAATCCCTTTTTATTTGGTAAACAGTACTAACAGGATGCATAACAAGACATCTAGAGTACTCATGTGTAATCCTTTGCTGTTCACTAGGGTGAATATAAATAAGGAAGTAAACCTTGGTGTCTGCAAATGTTGATAGCACATTTTAACCATTTTCTGACAGAAATGTATTTTATGAACCAATATAGAACAGAAGAAATAATGAATAAAATTAATAAGTGAAAAGATTTATCAAAAATTTTAATTGCACCGATGTTTTGTGAAATGAATGGTAGAGTAATTATTTATATAATGGCAAGTACATTCCTCTTGTGGCCAGGCATTCAGATGTCCACTGGTTAGATGTTTCAAAATTATGGAAAAAAAGAACTATTTAGGTAATCCCTCTAATACAGGGGTCCCCAACCCCTGGTCCGTGGACTGGTACTGGGCTGCATCATGCCAGCAACCGGTCCACACAAACAAGCAAAGCCCTATCCATGGGATGCAAGCACCACACAAAACCACACACTCTTCGGTCCGTGGTTTGGGACCTCTGCTCTAATATACTCACCCGAAGCTGAGATAGTATTTCAGAAGATAGCCAGTTTAGATTTAACTTTAGTTTAACTTTTGCATGCTTCCTCCTCTAGAGACTAAACATTTTTGTTTGTGATTTTGAATTAAGCAATTTCCAATTACAATGAAACATATCTTAAATTATAAATTCAAGCAAGTCAGGATTAAGTCAAGGCTTAGAATTATGACATATTCAATACTTTTAGTTCATGCATGACTGCTCAAGTTTCCATTTAATGTAAGCCTAGTTCAAAATCAGAAAGGGATGCTTTGTATTTCCTCTGCGAAGCAGAGTTTAATGTCACATTTTACATTGGTCTAGTTCAGGGGTAGGCAACCTTGGCTCTTTTATGACTCGTACACTTCAATTCCCAGAATTCCTGAGCCAGCCATGCTGAGGGGAAAGAGAGAGGTTTCCATACTGAGCTCTGCTGGTCTAGGAGCATATAGTGTATACAGTTCACTGTTCTTTCCAAGAACAGCACTGTTGTACAAGCAAAAAATCATATTCTAAAGACGAATATAGGATTTTTATTATCTTTTTTACTTTTTTCAGTCTCCCACACCATATTTTATATTATTTCAAGTTATCAAACTTTAGCAGCAACTTCTGCGGGGTAAAACATATTGAACAAGTAGATGAGCTCAGCACATCTTGCTGTCTAGAAATTGCTAGCTGAAACCTCATTCTTCTTTTACTTTTGGCTATGTTACACAGGTCTAATGGGAACTCAAGTTCAACAACATCTAGAGCAAACATGTCAAACACAAGGCCCGGGGGCCGGATCCGGCCCACAAAGTGGTTTCATGCGGCCCGCGAAGCCATCCTGAAAACAGTGAGGGAACGGGCCCCACTGCCTTGGCCATGGCCCAGAGACCCTCCTTCTGCCAGAGACCCTCAGATCTGTCCCACTCCTGCCCAGGCCCCCATAGGCACCCTTGATGCGAACGATGTAGAGCTGGCCACGCCCACCCAGTAGGTCATGCCCACCCTGGCCATACCCACCTGGCCCCCGAGGGCAACCACAATGCTGATGCGGTCCTCAATGAAATTGAGTTTGACACCCCTGATCTAGAGAGTCAAATGTTATTAATTCTGTAATAGCAGAAAGAAATTCATATGAACCTGTTATAAACATTTGTGTCCAATTATATCTCACAAATAAGCTGAGTTTACCTATTAACATGCATTATATGAACAATGTATTAGTATTTTCATAAAAAGAGTTCTTTTTGAAGTGTTTTAATATATGGGTTAATTTGGTGTTACCATAATTATAAACTTGAGAGATTGTCACTGATTTCAACTGGATTTTGAATTGTGAAAGACTGAACTTGTAAGTATAGCTTGTGATCAAAAGATCTGTAATTATTATTCAGAGTTTAAAAATGAAATGAAACCTTTTATAACAATAATTTAAAATTTCCCCAAACCAGTTAGTTTTTAGTTGTTGCTTCTTCATTGCAATATTATTTGCTGTACTGCATGGGGAAACCAATCTGGAACTGCCTGTTTTCTAAACAAATTGGGAAGCTGTCATCAGGAAGCATCTGTTTTATTACATTCAATAAAAGATTCTTGTACTATCATTTTGGAATACTAAGTACAATAGATACCAAGCTCACTGTTTCTATCTCATCTCAACTAAACTATTATGTAAAAAGCAGCACTACTTAATTAATGTACAAGATTTTCACAAATCTCAATAACTCTTCAGTATTTTAATCCTATGTTTGCTCTCAAATGTGGAGGGATCTGCTCTTTTTAAAGCTACTTGTTAAAAATTACCTTAAAAATTAATCCAAAATACAGATTTCTGCTTTTGTAAACATGTTAATTGTACATTTTCTCAGAAAGCTGTTCAACAAGATCCTTCAAGCAAAGTTCAATATAGTGGGAGCTGTTAATTTGGCAGCATTTCAAAAGGATCTGGAATCCAGCCAACATCAACTGGCCTAGGTTATGGAAAAATACAGAGAGGGAGAAGGCTCTTTGAAAGAAGAGGAAGCTGATAAAAGTTGCATCATTTTCTACTCTCAAACATTGATAACACTTGATCCAGAAAGCATTTTTGAAGCAAAATTCCCCAGTAATGCAGAACCAGCTTTTTATATATGTTAGTAACATGAACTCATAATTCTGGGATAGTGTAATACAAATGCCAAAAATATGTATCATTCCTACAGGAATGCATTACCACCACCACCCTCTCATTGTTCTTACATTCTCTCACTGTCCCTTGTATTGCTTTTCAAAATTCGTACTAGTCATAAAGAATCGTTCCCATGAACAAAGAAACAAGAGACAGACTTGTTATTACATCATCATTTGTTTAATTATGATTTATTAAATAAATGACAATGACTGGGTTTAGTTAATATAATAAATCAAAGCCAAACAAATCATGTTATGTCTTATTTTGTTGTCTGAATTAGTCCAAAGAATTTCAAACATAATCAGCTAAAATGTTATTCAGTAGGCTATGAGTATGTTACCTATTCTTCCTGTTGTTTATGACTCTGTAATTTTATTTATCAAATTTGTATAGCTGCCTATCTCACCAAAAGCAACTCTGGGTGATGTGGAACAATCACATAAAAACATAAATATAAAAACAGCAGATACTAAAAATATAGAAATCTACATTGAGAAATGAATAGCATAAAAACACATATACAAATCCCTAGGCAACAAGAGAATAAAAATGGCTACCTCACCAATGGAGCCATCTAAGCAAATCTCTAGTTTCCTAGGAGCTCCAAGCCTGATAACATAACCAGGCCTTGAGGGCTTTCCAAAATGACTAAAGGGACGGAGTTAATCTAATTTTGGGAAGGAGAATGTTCCATAAGATGGGCACTACAGAAGAGAAGGCACATCTCCTGGGACCTGCCAAATATGGTTTTCTAACTGATGGTACCCTCAACATGCTATCTCTGCCAGATCTAACAGAGCAGGCTGAAATAAATGGGGAGAGGCGATTCCTCAGATAGCCTATTCCCATGCCACGATGGCATAAAACCAGCACTTTATATTTAGATCTGGAAGCAAACTGGCAACCCATACAGTTTGCAGTGTAGAAGTGCAACACACACTGTATGAGGAGCACATATAACTACCAGCACTGCTGCATTTCATATCAGCTGAAGATTCTAGATACTCTAGATACTCTTCAAGGGTCCTCCCATGTGGAGTGCATTGCATCCATCTAATGTGGAAGAGAGTTGGGCACGAGTGCCTGTAAGGAGGCCTGCCATTCCAGGAATGGGCGGACAAGAGGGAGCTTTGCAAAGGTCCTCCTAGTCACAATTGTTATGAGTCTAGGAGGACCTCCAGACTGTAATATTGTGTTGCAGTATGTTGCATACAAAGTATGGTGCAGAAGAAGGAAAAGAAAGAAGATTAGAAGGAGAAGGAGAAAAAAAACTAGGAAAAAAAATCAGAAATCAAAGTTTTACCTAAGAATAAAATAAAAGAGTTGGAATTTCAAATGAGTGAAGTCAGATGAAGCAAGAAACCATAACTCGAGGAGGAGTACTATTCAATAAATGACTTCTGTGCTTGAGATGAAAGCAGACCCTGTGAATTGCCAAAATAACTGCCTGAAATTTACCTGATCAGTCCACTGAAAAGTAGAAGACAAGACGGTATGAGAACAGAGCAGATACAGTTCCATATGAAATACAGAAAGAAGAATCAAAAAAAGGTACAAAAGACAAATGAACAGGGAAAATAAAATGAGCTGAAAAGGAGGAAAAATAATGACAAAAGAAAAAAAAGGTAGAATGTGTAAAATGGAACAGGGAAAAGGAGATGAAAATTACATTGTATGGCAGGTCTCTGCCAGTTAGGGCAGCTGCCCAAGAGATCTCTTGACTGACTGATGAAATTAACCTGACTTCAAGTTAATATGATCGAATAATAAACATAGGAAAGAAAAGATAAAGGAGAAACAAAAGATAGTACATTCTTTCTCTGAGTGAAAGTTGTAGCATTCAGGTATGAGACAACAAAGAAAGGGGTTCTGTCCCTTTGACCACAATTGGTAAGAACCAAGAAATTAAGGACTGGTTCCTAGAGAAGGGAGAGGCCTGACTATGTACTCTTGGGAATAATGGGTTTGGAATGTAGATGTGTGTATTCAAGTCTAGCTGCCGGGTATAATTATTAATATTGCAGTTGGAGCTAAATTGGAAGGAAAATCATTATCCTGTACACTGTTTGATTGGGTGAGGCTAAAGAAAAAAAAGACAGGGAAAGGTAAGATGGAAATGGTACAAGTTGTTCCATGGGAAAAGAGTTTGTAAATTTCCATTCCCCCAATCTGAACTCTTCGTTCATACTTGGCCTGATGCCATTGAATGTCAGGTTGTCTATGATGAAACTGTGAAGAGAAGGGCAGACCTGGTGTCCAATACTGAACTGGCTGAATAGTTAGGTGAGGGGACAGTCCTCCTCCTCAGTGAGATCTACCCAGCTGAGTACTGAGTGATACCTACACATTTGTAGGTTGACCAGAATTATAAGCTGGGGTTGCTGCTATTTTATAATCTCTTAGCATATAGCAGCCAACCTTTACCAAAGTAGTCATTGATATTGTAATGAACATTATTGGATTTCATTATGGCCACACAGGATGTTTTTAAGTAGCACTTGTCTGATAATATCTAGCAAAAAAACTACTAGTGCTACATTAAAGTGACACCTAATATGGCAAAGCAAATTTTTATTTTGTCTCTTTGTCCCTGTCTCTGTCTGTCTGTCTGTCTCTCTCTCTCTCACACACACACACACATACACACACACACATATATGCAGAAATAAGTATTCATACCCAAGTGAGATACAGCTATTTAGAAAATCTGGAAAAGAATAATCCTCCCAATGAATGCAGGTTTTGCATTTATTCAGGAAATACATTCTA
Source organism: Vipera ursinii (assembly GCF_947247035.1). Lineage (NCBI taxonomy): Eukaryota > Metazoa > Chordata > Lepidosauria > Squamata > Viperidae > Vipera > Vipera ursinii. Next base: position 259,513,693 of record NC_139513.1, read on the forward strand.
GACTATCTGGTATGAATGAGGTGCCAACAAAAGGAACTTTCCCCACTAGAATACATATTTATCATTGTCTCAACATTGTTTGTTACATCCTAAACTCTACATTTCCTCAGGCTCACTTTACCTTGAAACAAGGTAAAGCAGTACAACAAATGAGCATGAATATACGGTATTTACAATATCATACAAATACTAGATTAAAATTTCTTCCATGTAAGGGATGTTGTCAGGACTTGTCTGCTTGGTTTGATGTTATCTGTATACTTTATTCTACCTCCCAGGTGTTCCTTATTACTGCTAAACTCCACTTATTGCTTGTAATCACCCACCCCCATCTCTACTTGCCTCATACAATCAACTTAGTTTGGCTGTTTGGCAGAACTTACTGAACTGAATCCAATTCTTTGCTTACCCAATAATCTGGAAACAACCAGTGAAACATATGTGCTCAATTACATACAATGTTGTAGAATCAGAACATTTCACAATACCATTGCTTTCCAATAACTGTTATTTCAAAACCATTGGGAATAATTCTTGGCATGTGAACAGAACTTCCTTGAGTCTGAATATGCACCAAATAGACCCCAAAGCGAAGAGGATTATAGGTGGGTTTTTCAGTTGCAGGCCATGAAATCATGATACTAAGCGGAAAAGAAAAAAACAAAGATGCAAATGATGCCTTAAAGAATCTTTCCTCACCTTGCATTTCTTTCAAAGTTAATTTGTAACAATCAGTAAACACTATATTAATAATGAAGAAAAGCAGCTTTTCAAGAACTCACTAACAGACCATTACCATGATATTAGAAATAGCATACTCTTACAATTATTGCTTCTATAAAAAGTCCTGATCATGATAATACCCTCTTCTTCATATCTATTTTTTCAAGTTTTATTCCACTGTTTTAATTATATTTTAAAAGGAAGTAATTTGTACATACTATGAGGATGAATCTATTTGCACGGTCTATTTTTGAAACAAAACTTTTATTTAATTAATTTTATTTAACTTTTTAAAGATTTATTACAAAGGCTAGGACTTTTACCGTATAAAGTATGGATGATGGAACAGAAGAAAGCATATTAACTGCTGCAAGCCTGAGTAGGTTTGCAATTTCTTTGAGATTCATTTGAGTGGTACAAAGAAGACAAAGTTTTATGTGCCTTAAGGGGAATAATACAAAGATTTTTTTTTTTCTTTGTAAGGAAGTGACTTTCACTTAATGCTATAGTTATCCTGCCTTTTGATCCCACTGCAATAAACATCATGGGGAAACTGTTTGCTTCCTTTCTCACACAAAAGGCATGTTCATGAATAACAATAAACTATAATTAAGTTCCAGGCATAGGCAGGAATCCCCTCTCCAGTTCCCTCCCTTGTTATTTGTAGAAGAATAAACCAGGCTTCAGATTTGTTTCAGAAGAGTTAGGGTTTGTTATGTATAATCCAGAAATAGTGGTTTAAAATTATTTTTTTTGGATGGTAGAAAGCAATCTAAGAAAGCCTGAGAATTTGAAAATGGTTCATTTACTAATGTCATACAACAAATTTCCAAACTGCTAAAGTATTTTACTTCTTTCCATATAGAAGAAAAAGAAACCAGCAGTGTATTTTCATCACAGGCAAATTCACTCCCTATCAAAAAAACACACACACACTTAGATACATCTTTGGGACCAGAAAAAAACTACTTCTTTCTTTAAAGTAGAAACTGGTAACATACAGACAAAGAACTCCATCTTCATCATTGTTGTTGTTATTATTATTGCAAACATAGGTTGTGTGTATATATATATATGTCTGACATTATTACTAACATTTAGTAGTGCTTCACCAACATTGATCAATAACTTCTTAAAACTTTATGGTCATATTTAACAAATATGTTTATTAATTGCTGGTTTCCTACATATTTCTAACATTTTTTTCAAAATAAAAGCAAAGGAATTCCCCACTGTTTACCTTTTTATTTTTTTGTTTTATCTTCAATAGGGAAAAGAATAGATAACCATACCAATGTCAGACAATGTTAGATAAAACAATTTGGAATGCTTACTAATAAGACGATTATAGGGACGCGGTGGCTCAGTGGGTTAGGACGCTGAGCTTGTCAATCAGAAGGTCGGCAGTTTGGCGGGTCGAATCCCAAGTGCCGCGTAACAGAGTGAGCGCCTGTTACTCGTCCCAGCTTCTGCCAACCTAGCAGTTCGAAAGCACGTAAAAATGCAAGTAGAAAAATAGGGACCACTACGGTGGGAAGGTAACAGCGTTCCATGCGCCTTTGGAGTCTAGTCATGCCGGCCACATGACCACGGAGACGTCCTCGGACAAGCGCTGGCTCTTCGGCTTTGAAACGGAGATGAGCACCGGCCCCTAGAGTCGGAAACGACTAGCACGCATGTGCGGGGGAACCTTTACCTTTACCTTAAGACGATTATATTCAATCTGATATTATGCAGTGTAACTACATTTGAGGAAAAGGATAATTTTTCAAAAATATATAGATTTTTTTTACAACTGCCTTTTTTTTAGTTCTCCTTAAAAAATCTGGGATAATCAAATGATAATGATAGACAGTACTTTTAGAAAGTTATAATTCAACATATATAATAAAAGATATTAAATTTAAAAAGAAGTATGAAATAATAGTTCTGTATACATATTTGTAGTTTGCCAGTGTATGCATGATATAAAAATAAAATAGTATGGAGAAATATAGTGAGTGTGTTTATGTAAACTAGTTTTACCTTTCTTTTTTCTTTAATATCTTAGCTTACTATATCTTACTCCTGTTTTGGACTCTGCATAAAGTTCTATATGGTGGATATTTACTTACAGCATATAGTTGCCCATTTCACCCAGGTGACTGTGTAACATATATGGATTTAAAAGCAGAAAAACCCACACCAAAAACCCTGGCATTTATTTTGTTTTCTTGTATAATACAGGTAGTCCTTGTTTACCAACTGCTTTGTTAGTAAACATTCAAAATTAAATGGTGAAAAACAAAAAGGTTTTGCAACCAATTCTCACATCTACAATATTTCAGTCACATGATCACATTCAGGTGCTTTGCAACCAATATGCATTTACAACTGTTGCAGCATCCTGTACTCATGTCAACACCATTTGCACGCTTCCCAATTGTCTGCAACAATTAATGGAAAACATGAAAGTAAAATTGCAAGTCTGTCACAGTCACATTTCCCCTTAGTGACAGCAGCGGGTAGTGATGGAGCTGCCAGTCCCAACTGTGATTGCTAAACGAAAAATATAGAAGGAACACCATAGGACTTTTTACATAGGACTTCAATGTAAGAGTACATGCAAAACCACCCCAATTCTTATCTAATATCACTAAAAAATTAGATCATTGCAAAGCAGTTTTGCCAACTTTCTTGTAAAATACTAAATTTTCACAGAAAAACTTCAATAATAGCCTAGGAATTAATCTTCAAATGTAATGTTCTTCACATGAGAAAATATCCATTCATTCTGTCATACTTACAGAGTCGTAGGCTGTATGTCTTTTGTTTCAATCTCCTGCTCAGTTCAGGAATCACTAAATAATCTCTGGGAGTGCCGATCCTGTTTCGATTAAAAACTTCCAACTGAGAGGAGTCCTTTACTATTCTAAGCATACTCTCCTAATGCTTAACAGTTCTTATTAGGAAAAAATTCTTAATATTTATCTCAAATCTCCTTTTAATTTTGGCCTCTTATTCCTCTCAATTTTTATTTAGAAAATCTCCACACTCCTCTTCCATGCAACATTCTTTTAGATATTTGCAGACCATAATCATATCCTTCCTCAGTCTTTTGTGATATAAACCATGCCCAATTCTTTTAATGATTCATTATAGGACTTGTCTCCAAATGCCTTATCTTCCTGGTAGCTCTACTATGAATGTGCTCCAGCTTTCCATTTTCCAAACTACAATCTACAGAATGATGTGAAGCCTCTGGAGTGCAATTATTCAACAAGTTGCAAATCCATTACATTCCAGTACTCTCTAGCCCATATTTTTAAGTCTATAAAGGTATATGTAGTCCTTGCTTACTGATAACTGGGACTGTAGAAACTCTACCTTAGATACTCTATACTATTTCAGACAAATGGTTGTCCAATCTCTTCTTAAAAACTTTTAGTGTTGGAGCACCCACAACTTCTGGAAGCAAGTCATTCCACTGATTAATTGTTCTGTCAGGAAATTTCTCCTTATTTCTAGGTTGCTTCTCTCCTTGATTAGTTTTCATCCACTGCTTCTTGTCCTGCTTTCAGGTGCTTTGGAGAATAGGTTTACCCCCTCTTCTTTGTGGAGATATTGGAACACTGCTATCATGTTGCCCCTAGTCCTTCTTTTCACTAGACTAGATATACCCAATTGCTGCAACCGTTCTTCATATATTTTAGTCTTCAGTCTTCTAATCATTTTTGTGGATCTTCTTTGCACTCTTTGTAAAGTCTCAACATCTTTTTTATAAACACCAAAACTGGATGCAATATTCCAAGTGTGGTCTTACAAAAGCATTACAAAGTGGTATTAACACTTCACATGATCTTGATTCTATCTCTCTATTAATGCAGTCTAGGATTGTGTTGGCTTTTTTGGCAGTTGCAGCACACTGCTGGCTCATATTTAAGTGATTGTCCAATAGGACTCCAAGATCCCTCTCACAGTTACTACCTTTGAGCCAGATTCCACCTGTACTGTACCTATACATTTGGTTTTTCTTGCCTAAATGTAACACCTTACTTTTTTGTACACTAAATTTCATTTTGTTAGATAGATTGTTTGTTAAATGTATGTGGAAAATATATATAGGAAAATGCAGAGATTTGCAAAATCTCTGCAAAAAGGTTTTCAAAATAATACAAAACACACAACTTGTAAAGTAAAATGAGTAGTGATCAAGAGTAGTGATACTGCCCACCAACACTTAAAAATCATCTGTATGGCTTTAGATATTACATCATTTTTTTAAAAAAAAAGCCCAATTGCATATTCTGCAAATGTTTATATTCTAATTCTCATTCCTCCCCCACAAGGACATTACTGTGCATATAGCAGCTGCCTTGAACATTTTATACATGCTACAGTTCCCAAAGAACTGCAGAAATTACACCCCATCCCTAGAAAAGCAATATATTGAAAGAAAAGAGCGAACTATTCACAGCCCTGCTTATGAACTGGAGAAGAAATAGAAAACCTATTTACATGGTAAGCTACAATATAAAGCAAATCTCCTAATTAAGTCTCTAATCAAAGTGCTTGTACTGAGAATGAAAACCAAAATCATTATATATCTAATGTCTTTTGCCTTAAATGTGTATGCAGCTAAACCCAAGAACAGTTTCTAACTTTTCAACCTTTAGGTAGGTTTTTGAAACAGTGCTATAAGCTGTCTCAGAGAACACTAAATGTTGAGTTGTTTGCTGAATGAGTAAGTTTTGTATAATATCATTATAGATCAGGGTACCCAACTCCCAGTCCATGGACCAGTACACGGGGGCCACAACATGCCAGCAACCGGTCTGCACAAACAAGCAAAGCCCCATCCGTGAGATGCAGGCAGCACACAAAACCATGCGCTCTCTGGTCCATGGAAAAACCTTTCTCCATGGAACCATTCCCTGGTGCCCAAAAGGTTGGGGACCTCTGCTATAGATGATTGGCAGACTTGGCAATAGTTTACTATGTAATAGCATATATAATAGTTTGGAAAGCTTTTGGAAAATTAATTAACTCCATACAAAATTGTTATGATAATCAACAATAAACAAACTGGTAAATACACATTTTCCTTGAAATGTCAAATACACTTTCTTTGAGTTTGTTGAGGGAATAACCTTTTGCTGGACAGTCTTGAATTAATTGTATATATTAAAAATGTTGAGGGATGTGGTGGCTCAGTGGGTTAGGACGCTGAGCTTGTCGATCTGAAGGTCGGCAGTTTGGCGTATCGAATCTAGAGTGCCGTGTAACAGAGTGAGCGCCTGTTACTCGTCCCAGCTTCTGCCAACCTAGCAGTTTGAAAGCACGGAAAAATGCAAGTAGAAAAATAGGGACCACTACTGTGGGAAGGTAACAGCGTTCCGTGCGCCTTTGGCGTCTAGTCATGCTGGCGACATGAGCATGGAGATGTCCTCAGACAAGCGCTGGCTCTTCGGCTTTGAAACGGAGATGAGCACCAGCCCCTAGAGTTGGAAACAACTAGCACGCATGTGCGGGGGAACCTTTACCTTTATTAAAAATGCAAACAAAAATACAAACAAAAAATACTCTTTTTATCTCTCTCCCTCTCTCTTCCTCTCTCTCTCTCAAAGTGGGAAAACCAGATTCACTTAACAACTGTGTTACTAATTTAACAACTGTAGTGATTCACTTAACAATTGTAGCAAGATCTATCATAAAATGGGGCAAAATTAATTGCCTTTAAGTCTCAATTTGCAATCTGAATAATCTTTCCTGAAGTGCAATTTCTATTGAACACCATCAATGCTATTTGTTCTTTTGATGTTATTATTTCACACAAGAACACTATAGTTTTGCCAAACCATGTTAACAGATTTTTTTTTAATCAGGATATGTAATTGTTGTTAGTTGTGAATTCGTGTCTGACCCATCACGACCCCATGGACAATGTTCCTTCAGGCCTTCCGGTCCTCTACCACCTTCTGGAGTCCATTTAGGCTCACACCTACTGCTTCAGTGACTCCATCCAGCCACCTCATTCTCTGTCGTCCCCTTCTTCTATTGCCCTCAATCTTTCCCAGCATTAGGATCTTCTCCAGTGAGTCCTTCCTTCTCATTAGGTGGCCAAAGTATTTGAGTTTTAACTTCATGATCTGGCCTTCTAAAGAGCAGTCGGGATTGATCTCCCGACTGTTACCCAACTCTAAAGATGGGTAACATTGTTGTAAAGACCAAAAATCAAGCTTTGGAGATCTCTATCTGGCTCAAACACATTTTAAGCAGTGCCCTTGAAAGTGACCTTCCAGCCTAATTCATTTACCTATCTGGCCCCAGAATGAGTGCTATTGATTACATAACTGTCTCCAGGGACCTTCGGCTTTATTGCAAAGGCCCCAGAAGCTATGCCTAAGTTTGACAGTGATCATTTTCCAATCCTGCTCAGTTAAATGCTTTCTACCAAGGAACAGATATTGAGGATTGCTGCGAATCCTTACTAATGCCAGCAAGAAGAACTTACTGCTAAGCCACGTGAACCCCCTCCACCACCATCTGTATCAAATAATAACCAAGCTACTGGCCTCAGATCACCCTGATATCAGATGAATCTCCTGATGCATTCTTGGAGAACTATAACACCCTTACCCAAGTGCACCTTCAAAGCAACAACAGCACCATTCCAAGACATGGTGTCAAGCATGGAAATCAGGAAACTCTGGCAGTTCAAATGAATATAAGGGTTTATTGCAAGCTTAAGCTCTGTACAAGAATCTGAACTACTAACTGTTAAAGCAAATTGGCAGTAGATAAGATTCAGTGGAATTCAAGGTGGACTGGACTTAGATCTCTTGTGGGCGCAAAGTCCCTCAGGACTGATGACATGTTTGACGTCTCCCTCAGGCTCAGCCTGGTCATCTCCTACACATGGTTTGACAAGGATTGTGTTAACAATAGTTCAATGACTTGCATTCACAGTCTCCCAATTTTGCATCATTGCAACCTGTTCAGTCGAAATCTCTAAGATCAGCCATTCAAGTCCCAAAATGTGTCTCTAGTACCACCCTGCAACTAGAGATAGGAAGATAGAGTGTGGGTGACTATTGACTCTTTTTCCCCTTGTCCCACTAACTATGAGGGATGATTTACAATCCACATGGAAAAAGACAGTGAAAAATAAAATCTCACACCTGGGCTGCTTTCCAGGTCTTCTACGGGATATGATCAAGCCAAAGCATTCATTAAACAGCATAACACAAATGCAACCTAGTCAGGTCTCCAATCTTCATTGCCAATGAGACCAACAGCTACGCTGTCTCTCTTATGACATACTTAACTAATCTTGAAGTACCTAACCACCAGAAGACCTTTATTCTGGCACAATGTCATGCCTTCCCGTCAGCTGTCTTTGAAGGTAAATACAGGAAGATCCCCTATCTGGACTGATAATGCTCCTGTGACTCTGAATACCTTGAAACTACAGTTTGTGCATTTCACTAGTGCCTTACTACAGAGACATTTGTACTAGCCTCACTTTACTATTACTTCATAAACCAGAGTACACAAGACTATTTCATACCTCCCTGCTGCTTTCAGCTACCCCCAGGTTGTATAATGTTGCTACACTGTATACTATTGCTAGCAGCACTTAAAATGCATCAGAAGGCCTGTGCCATAAAGTAGTGTTAATGAGCACCTAGATCACATTTCTAAATGCTCTTTATTATGATAGATCTAGTCTGCCATCTTCCCCTATACTGACATCCAACTCCTATTCATCCTTTTAGTCTTTTTAAAGATTTCTGTTTTTATATTTTTTAGCCTTTTGTATGTATAATATTTTTTATTCTAATATATTATTTACACTTTTTAATTCTTTGCACCTTATCCTCCTTATGCTGGTCTTTAATAAAGAATTGATTTGACTTGATTAACTTTAACTTTCAGTATTTTATTTGATCATATAAAATTAATTAATTGTCTCTGCCAATCATTTAACACCTTAATATCAATTCTTACTGCAATTGTTAGAAATAAAAGTTGAGCTTCAGTAAAACATTCATTTTTACTATTGCTATTTTTCTAGCCAAGCCAATGTTAGCTTTCTCCAAATAATAATAATAATAATAATAATAATAATAATAATAATAATAATAATAATAAGAAGAAGAAGAAGAAGAAGAAGAAGAAGAAGAAGAAGAAGAAGAAGAAGAAGAAGAAGAAGAAGAAGAAGAAGAAAAAGAAGAAGTAGTTGGAAGGGACCTTGAAGGTCATCTAGTCCAACCCCCTGCTCTGGCAGAAAACCCTATACCATTTCAGACAAATGGCCAGCCAGTCTCTTCTTAAAAACTTCCAGTTTTAAAATATCATTGTCATTATGTTTTTCCAAGTTTATTAATAGACTTAAAGAAGTCTTTATTATGGTTTAAGACTATTAATCGACTTGGAAAAAGATAATGACAATGATATTTTAAATGGAGAAAGTTCCCAGGTACCTAATCTTTTAACAGTAATATAAAATGTGTTATTTACTACAGGGGTCCCTTTGCTTTTTCAGGTAAATTCTCAAATATAAACATGCATATCTTGCTCTTGTTAAACCTAATATCCTGATACCAAGGCATATTCTTGATACCAAGCTATAAGTTACATTACTGATTCCAAAGAATATCTTGGATGAGTAACTGAAAGTACAACATAATGTGCATATAATATTAATTTATGTTCTTAATTTTATTTCTTTGTAACTTCCTTGTCAATAATTCTAATGCCAGAAAAAAATAAGGAAGGAGAAAGAGAAGCATTTTGGGGATAAAGATCAGTTTACCATTATCTTGGGATTTTTTAATATAAATATTCTTTATCTATGTAAGAAAATTCAAACTGCAGTTCATCTTTTTTTCAGAACTATAAAAGGCCATTCCAAATTATCAAAGGCTTTATCTGAATTTAGAAAAATAATCTTGATTTTTGAAAGTATATTATTGATAAGATTCAGAATGTATCTGTTACTTTTTTCATGTATCTGTTTGGGAGAAAGCTACTCTGGTCAGGACGTATGAGATAAGTTAAAAAGCTATTGCCATAAATAGCTTGTAATCTACGATCAACAAAGACATAGGTCTAAATGACTTTGGGCATGTTGAGTCATTTCCTTCTGACATCTTTGTACAATAAAAAGGACCAACTAGAGAACATACATGAAACCACATCTTCAAAGCAGAAAAATTCAAGGCTTCCGGTTTGCGATCGCAGCGTTGGAGAACGTGTGGGGGCGATCGCTCTCTCCAGCGTCGGTTTTCTCCCTCCGGGGGACCCTGAAGAGAGTTGGAAGTGACCCTGTAGGGGTGACGAGCGAGAAGAGGACCCCAAGTGATTGCAGAAGGGCGGCAGTCCTCCCGTTTGATCCAGGGTAGCTCTTCAAACTGACAGGGAAAAGATCAGCCATCAATATGGCCCATCATCAAGCTGCTGACAGCCGAGGCCAAATTTTCAAGCACCTTGGAAGCAATGTGGAGGAACTGGGTGAGATTTTACCTTCTGTGTATCCCAAGTACTTTCCTGTTAAAATGATTTTCTACACAAACCAGAAGAAATCTGAGAAAGAAGAAGACCAGATCGAATTGAAGACAACTATATCAGAACAAATACGGGGATCTGGGTTACCAGGGCAACAACCTAATGATCATAAATGGACCAGATCTTTCAGAAAATTGCCAATTAGATGGTCTCCTTCAATCCAAGTAACATATACAAGAATGAAGGGAGATCTATTCGATGATTTAAAAGCATTGGTATGGAAGCAAAAGAAGAAAGCTAGAATTAGGTTGAAAAACTGGGGCCTTTTGATTTACTAGAGAGGACCATAAACTGTTAACTAGTGGGCTAAAGGGAGATTTTGAGACAAGGGGAAATTTGATTATTAGATTTAAAATAGTTGTAAAATAGGGGGAAAAAGGGATTAATCTGTCTAATACTGAAGACTTAGATTTACAAGGGAAATGTAAACTAATTATTAGGAAATAGGTTTGAATTACTGATTAGTTCAGATAATATAGATGATGGATTTGAACTAACAAAACATACTCTATTACTAAGGTGGTGATGTATTAGGGTGAGAAATAGAAAATGTTTACGAAATAGAATAAGAATATATTTAAGTAACTAATATGTGTATTTTAGACATTATAATTTGTATGAAGTGAGATAAAGGAAATTTGGGTTACCTGAAAGTCAAATACTATGGATATTAAAGGTTAATTGGAATACTGTAATTAAAAAATAGGTAAAACTTAATAACAGGATATGGATTGTTTATCGAGATTTATTAAGATTATGTATAAGCAAAAAATGTATTCATAAATGCGACAATGAAATTTTTACTGAGTTTGATACAATTAGAAATTTACTAGCTTAAATACGAAATAGCAAATGTTAAGGGAAACAGAGAAGAAATATTTGATGATGTAACCTGACATATCTACTAAAGATTTTGTTATTGAACTATGTTAACCCAATCACCACATTGCATTGTAAATACTCAAATGTAAAACTGGAAAACCAATAAAATATTATTTAAAAAAGCAGAAAAATTCACAAAGGAAAAAGAAAACAACATACTACCCTCATCAGCAGATACAGTGATGGCAAACTAGAAACACAAGTTTATAACAAAGCACAAACAAGTGCTCAATTACCAAAATAACAACCCAAACTCCCACAAGAGAAGCTGTATAAAGACCCTACTTAGACTAGCACAAACACACTGCAGTAACCCTGAACTTCACAAAAAGGAAATAGAGTATCTGTACATCTTCCAACAAAATGGATATCCATGCAACTTCATCAAAAAGTGCCTGACCAATCAACCCAACATAGTTCAACCTACACAAGCTCTGAAAAGGATAAAACTGCCATGCATCAAAAACATCTGAGAAACCATCAACAGACTATTATAATCATATAGCATAATCATAGCACACAAACCAACTAAAACATCCCAAGTAAACCACAAGCAGCCCAAAAACAGGAGTCATGTACAACATGCAGTGTAAAGATTGCAACAGCCACTACGTAGGACAAACAGGCGGAAAACTGGAAGAACACATCCATAAACAGCAACTAATTGTCAGAAGACACACTGAATGCTCCTTAATTTGAAACACAAAGAAAATGTAACCATAGTTTCAACCGGAAAAATGTGACCATCCTAGACCAAGCCAAGTTCAAAAATGCTAAACAAGCCTTGGCACTCTGACAAATCAGCCATCAACTAGTACATACACATAAACAGCTACAAACCATTCAAGAGACAATCAACAAGCCAAAAGGAACACCTCATTATCTGCAATCAGCACCAGGTGAGCAGAGAGTAACAGCAAGATTAACATCAGAGTGTGAATAAGCTAACAGTAAATAGCCCAACCAAAGAACCACCAAGACCACTCTCACCAACACTGAAAGAACAAGCCACCTGAAATATAAAATGACAGCAAACCCCACTCCCTACTAGCACTGATGATGTTAATCTAGTTTGGGGAATGAAATTTCTGCAAATAAACAACAAAGCTCAAGAGCACCGGGACCTTTCATTACCCCCTTTGCAAACAATAAATATAAAAGCTCTAGCCACAAGAAAGGATATGTTATTATAGTATGTCAGTCATTATTTAAACTAATGGCTTAATCAAAAGTTCTTGAAAGGTCTTATAATCTACTACAGAAAAAAAATAATCTGGTCCTAGAGATTTGTTCAATTTCAGTTTCTGTATTACTTCGTTTCATCTCCTGTGATTGATTTATTAAGAGCTTCCTTTTGTTGATCTATACATTTTGTAAACTGTGTTGCATTTAAGTACTTTTTGATCTTTTCCAGGTTTGATGTCTGTTTACTATATAATGAAAGCTAATATTTAACAAATTGATTAATCTTCTCTTCTGTTGTTGAAACATACCATTTCCCATCGTAAATAAAAGTAACAATTCTTTTTTCTTGCTCTTTGTGCCAACAGTTTCTCAGGTTTATTATTTTTAAAAAATATTTATGCATGAGTTGTACAAACTAAAAGCAGGATGGTGGTGGTGGTAGTGGTCATTCCCTTTCAGGATAAGGAACACAAGAAAAACACAGAAAAAAGATTAAAATGGTGTTGTTAGCTGTGAAGTTGTGTCCGACCCATCGCGACGCCATGGACAATGTTCCTCCAGGCCTTCCTGTCGTCTACCATCTTCTGGAGTCCATTTAAACTCACGCCTACTGCTTCAGTGACTCCATCCAGCCACCTCATTCTCTTTCGTCCCGTTCTTCTATTGCCCTCAATCTTTCCCAGCATTAGGCTCTTCTCCAGTGAGTCCTTCCTTCTCATTAGGTGGCCAAAGTATTTGAGCTTCAACTTCAGGATCTGGCCTTCTAAAGAGCAATTGGGGTTGATCTCCTCTAGGACTGACTGGTTTGATCGCCTTGCAGTCCAAGAGACTCACAGGAGTCTTCTCCAGCACCATAGTTCAAAGGCTTCAATTCTTTGGCGCTCAGCCTTTCTTATGGTCCAACTTTTACAGTCATACATTGCAACTGGGAAGACCATAGCCTTGACTATACACACTTTTGTTGACAGGGTGATGTCTCTGCTTTTTAGTGTGCTGTCTAGATTTGCCATTGCTTTCCTCCCCAGGAGCAAGCGTCTTTTAATTTCTTGGCTACAGTCCCCATCTGCAGTGATCTTGGAGCCCAGGAAAATAAAATCTGTCACTACCTCCATTTCTTCCCCATCTATTTGCCACGAATTGAGAGGGCTGGATGCCATGAGCCTGGTTTTCTTAATGTTAAGTTTCAACCCAACTTTTGCACTCTCCTTCGTCACCCGCAACAAGAGGCTCTTTAGTTCTTCTTCACTTTCTGCCATTAGAGTGGTATCATCTGCGTATCTTAGGTTGTTGATATTTCTTCCGGCAATCTTAATTCCAACTTTTGATTCATCTAGCCCTGCTTTTCTCATGAAGTACTCTGCATATAAGTTAAATAGGCAGGGCGACAGTATACAGCCTTGCCAGACTCCTTTCCCAATTTTGAACCAATCGGTGTTTCCGTGTCCAGTTCTCACTGTTGCTTCGTGACCCGCATATAGGTTTCTCAAGAGACAAATAGAATGGTCTGGTACTCCCATCTCTTTAAGAACTTGCCACAGTTAGTTGTGATCCACACAATCAAAGGCTTTAGCATAGTCAATGAAGCAGAAGTAGATGCTTTTCTGGAATTCCCTAGCTTTCTCCATGATCCAGCGTATGTTGGCAATTTGATCTCTAGTTCCTCTGCCTCTTCGAAATCCTGCCCGTACTTCTGGTAGTTCTCGATCCACATACTGCTGGAGTCTAGTTTGTAGAATTTTAAGCATAACTTTACTAGTATGTGGAATGAGTGCAATGGTGAGATAGTTTGAACATTCTTTGGCATTCTTTCTTTGGAATTGGAATGTAAACTGAACTTTTCCAATCCTGTGGCCACTGTTGAGTTGTCCAAATTTGCTGGCAAATTGAGTGTAGCACTTTTACTGCATCATCTTTTAAGATTTTGAATAGCTCAGCTGGAATACTGTCACCTCCACTAGCTTTGTTGTTGCTCAGCTTTTCTAAGGCCCACTTCACTTCACATTCTAGGATGTCTGGCTTGAGGTCAGTGACCACCTCATCGTGGTCGTTATCAGGGACGTTAAGCTCGTTCTTGTATAGTTCTTCTGTGTAATTTTGCCACCTCTTCTTAATCTCTTCTGCCTCTGTTAGGTCCCTGCCATTTTGGTCCTTTATCATGCCCATTTTTGCATGAAATGTTCCCTTTATCTCTCCAATTTTCTTGAAGAGATCTCTGGTCCTCCCTATTCTATTGTTTTCTTCTATTTCTTTGCACTGTTCATTCTTATCTCTTCTAGCTATTCTCTGGAATTCTGCATTCAATTGGGCGTATCTTTCTTTTTCTCCCTTGCCTTTCGCTTCCCTCCTGTCCTCAGCTATTTGCAAAGCTTCCTCAGATAGCCATTTTGCTTTCTTGCATTTCTTTTTCTTTGGGTTTTAGTGGCTACCTCTTGGACAATGTTGCAAACTTCTGTCCATAGTTCTTCAGGCACTCTGTCTATCAGATCTAATTCCTTAAATCTATTTGTCACCTCTACTGTATATTCAACAGCAATATGATTTAATTCATACCTGAGTGGCCTAGTGCTTTTCCCTACTTTCTTCAGTTTAAGCCTAAACATTGCAACGAGAAGCTCATGGTCTGAGACACAGTCAGCTCCTGGTCTTGTTTTTACTGACTGTATAGAGCTTCTCCATCTTTAGATGCAGAGCACATAGTCAATCTGATTTCTGTGTTGACCATCTGGTGATGTCCATGTGTAGAGCCGTCTCTTGGGTTGTTGGAAAAGAGTGTTTGCTATGACCATTGATATTCTCTTGATAAAATTCTATCATCCTGTGCCCTGCTTCATTTTGTACTCCAAGGGTAAACTTGCCTGTTATTCCGGTTATCTTTTGGCTTCCTACTTTAGCATTCCAATCCCCCAGGATGATAAGAACATCATTTTTTGGTGTTAGTTCTATAAGGTGCTGTACGGCTTCACAGAACCGGTCAATTTCATCCTCTTCAGCACCGGTGGTTGGGGCATAGACCTGGACTACAGTGATATTGAATGGTTTGCCTTGGATTCGAACTGAGATCATTCTGTGAAGTTTAAAATAAACTATTGCAAAGAAAGAGACATAAAACATAGAAAAAGAAATGTAGCTAAATCTACCTTTCACCAAAACTATTTAAAATCCTCCTGCATATCTTTATTCTTGCAAAACATCCTTGGTTCATATCCATAAACTGCTCTTCTCCTCAGAGAACGATACTCTGCTGCGAGGAGACCGGGCGGGAGAAATAAGATCAGAAAAGTCTGGAGCTCCCGACTGGGAGAGATAAGATAGGGTCATTGAGGCCACAGAATCAGGTCCAGACCTTTGTTGGCATGTTGAGGCCAACCCCTGGGTGACTACCTGGGAGATCAGGGACTGTAACTGCTCTGGTGACCATGTTCCCTGCACTTCTGACGGTCCAAGACCGGCTGCTGTGGGTGTAAAGGTGGCCTCAGGTCTTGACTGTGTCACTCTGTGGATACGAGGAGCCAGTCGAAAGTTGGGTCCCTGGGTGAAGGAAATCATCTCCTCCTGTTCAGCCCTGGGAAAGTAGGATTGGCCAGCATCCCCATCTGGAGACCAGGCCCTTTGGGCAGACAAGGTGGGAAGAGTGAGATGTGGGCCAAATCCTGAGTCCTCTGCGAGAGGAGAAGAGACATGGTCAGAGTCCATCATGCCTTGTTTCTGGGCTTTGGAAAACTATTTCTCTAAGGCCTGGTGTCTCCTGCTGGCCTCTTTCTCTGCCGCTTTGGAGGGCCTTTTGCCAGAAATGGCCTTGGCCTTGAGTTTCCCAGAGGCCTCCAGCTTGGAGGACTTGTCCTTTGGCTGCCCAGAAGTGTTGGGGGCACCGTGCAAAGACTGAGGTGCCGTGTTGTCTGCCATCACAATGGGAGAAATCTCAGTGGTATGCTGAGAGGGATCTCAAGTAGAGGAGCAGAGTACTGACCTGTGGCTGTATGCCACCTCACATGGATCAACAAGGACTCTAGGGCAATGGTGGCTGCAGGACCAACTTAATGGACACTGGCACACCTGCAATACTCTTGATGGCCGTAATACCAGTTGAAACCACCTTTGGTGCACTGGACAGGTCTACTGTGGTGGCAAGATCACCTCAGTGATAATGGCCAACTCACACGTAGCTCACTTAGTGGCGGCAAGATCACCTCAATGATAACGGCCAGCTCACTAGTCCTAGTTGGTGGCGGCAAGGCCAAGAATTGGCACACATCATCTGTTGGAGTGGACGAGGAAACACCTAGCCTGGGTCCTAGGGCTATAACTGTTGCCTCCTGTAATTGACCATCCATTTCTGAGAGGCTTGTCCACAGAATGTACAGTAAGTAGGGAAGCGAGGTAAAGGTGATTGGACCTGATGTTGTAGGAACAGCCGGAACTGATGGCCACTGTAACCTCAAATGTGTGGCCTGTGATATTATCGCTCTATGGCCTTGATGCCATGGTCAAAAGAAGAGCTCTGGTCCCAGAGCCTTCTGCAGTGGCTGGAAGAAAAGAAGTATAAAAGAACCCCCGCGCCTGCTTTACCTATGAAGTCAAGCAGTGGGTGGCAATATGCTCTAATTCCTCTAGCTCAAAGAAACATGCACTCCATGCCCCTGCGAGTGGCAGACAGGCCGCACCTGGAGCGATAGCGGCGTCTAAAATAGCAGCCACTACTGAGGAAAATCTCAGGAGGGTTAGGCTGACGATAGGGAGAGCCAGTAAGGAAAGCTGTTACAGGCACGCTTGAAAGGCAGCAGAGGATTTCCAGAGAAAACCTCCCCATGCGCCTTCCAAAATGACACCCACAACGAGCGTGGCATGATAAGGGATGGAGGCCTGGGGCTTCCTAGAGACTGCAGAGTAAGAAGGGCACCTTTACCCAGTATGGCACTGCGATGATCCCAGTGTAGCTAGAGAGATGAAGAAGGAATGTAGGCCGAGGCCTGTGGAAAGGGCCTTCTGCAGTGGCTGAGAAGCCAAATGCTTCCTGGAGTTTGAATCTCCAAAGGGAGAGGAAAATCCGCCAAGCGGTTAGGAGCTGCGCTGATCCCAGTGCAGCTAGAGAGATGAAGAAGGAATGTAGGCCGAGGCCTGTGAAGAGGGCCTTCTGCAGTGGCTGGGAAGCCAAATGCTTCCTGGAGTTTGAAGCTCCAAAGGGAGAGGAAAATCTGCTGAGCAGTTAGGAGTTGCATTGATCCCAGCGCAGAGAGGGAAATGGAGAATTCACGAATGGAAAGTAAAGAACCATACCACCTGCTCAATGAATTCAGTCTGAAAACTGGGAGCCAAAATTACCACGTCTATTCTGAGCACAGACTAAGTCATGACTGGGAGGTATCCTGGCCCAGGAGAGGCATGGCAAATTTGACAGTCTAATTGGGCAGGAAGACAGAGTTAACCCATTCGTGGATTCTCCATCTATCATGCTGGAGAACATATCCTTGGTGGAGCAGTGGGCTAATGCCTCCTTAAGTAACACCAGCTACCTGCAATTAGTGCAGGTTCGCATCCCACCAGGCTCAAGGTTGACTCAGCCTTCCATCCTTCCGAGGTAGGTAAAATGAGGACCCAGATTGTTGGGGGCAATTAAGCTGACTTTGTAATAATGCCGCTTGGGGTGTGTGTGAAAGCCCTAATAAGCAGGCATATACATAGAATGAAGGCTACTGCTAAGCTTGTAAGCCGCCCTGAGTCTTCGGAGAAGGGCGGGATATAAATGGAATTAAAATAAATAAAATAAAAAATATATAATGTTATCAGCAGTTAAAGTATAAAATCAGCATAAGCACTATACAGGTCAACAGCATATCTGGATACCTAAGCAGAGTGGTAAAACCAGATCTTTAGGGTCTCATGAACAGCCAGCAGGATTGAGGCCAATCTAATCTACGGGGGTTGATATTCCAAAAGGCTAGTGCCATGACAAAAATGGTTCTGCAGAGGACCTGTCATACAACTTCCCTAACAGGTGGAATCCAGAGTATCCCATTAATTCCCCCCTTAATTTTTCCTTTCAAACAGAATTACCTTAGACTTGATACCTTAAGTCCATTCTCCTTACAAAAATCAAATCACAAAAATCAAAAATTTTCTCCAAATTATTCAGGTTTTCAGAGAGCAGTTTGTCAACATCTTCACACAAAAACATATATACTTACACCTCCAAACACACACCCCTAACATCAACATAGGCATTCCTTATGAATGTATCTATACTAAACAAGCAATAGGCCACCATGGGTCTTTATCTTTGTCCTTGATTAGTACTGAACTATTTGCTAAGCATTCCATTTATTCTCATGAATAATTTATCTCTACCATATATTGCATTTACTAAATTCAGCAATCAATTATCCATTTTCTCATAATTCTAATCTATTCCTTTTATTATATGCTTTCTCTAAATGAAACATACAATAGGCTTTTCTCCTCATTTTTTTATATTTGTCAATGATCTGTTGAAGAGCAAAAATCTTATCTAGAGAATCGCTTCCCTACTGGCACAACCTAAAATCTGATCATTCTCATCTTATGTACCCTTTGGATCAGGATTCTACAATCATTTCTCAAACATACAATTTAATCTCTATATAGTTTTTATATTAACTCTTGCTGCCTTTCCCTTTGTACAATTAAATATAGAAGCAATATTTCCATTATGAACCACAAATGCAATCTTCACATGCACATTAAACAATATATAAATTTGGATCATTTTCCTCAATACATAAATGAACAAGTATACCATTTTTTACTCATTTGTTGAATTGGGTACAGAGAACAGACCACATTTCAGGCCATATTTATGGACAAATATTGAAAATTCAAAAGAGTTCACAAAGTTTTAAGCACCACTGAATAGCTAACAGAATTTATTTGCAAGGAAAAAGGAGGGAAAAGGGGTAAGCCATAAATTTCACTCCCCACCAAGTCTCTGTTAGAGACAATCAGGTTAAAATGAAAGTCTGCTTTTAAAATTATTTTTTGTTATATACTAGAGATCATCTTCAAATCCCAGTAAAAGTCCTCAGGATGGTATGTTTAAGGCAACATATACTGTTCATATAGTTATTTCCAGGATTAAATACTCTAACTTTAAACTGTGGCAGCATTCTAAAATATGATAATGGTGAAATCTAAGTAAAATCGTTATTTAATATGTTACATGTACATACAGTGGCTAGAAAAAGTCTACACACCCTTTAAAATCCTGGAGAACTGGGGAACTACCAGAGGCCTGGAAAATTGCTGAAGATGTTCCCATCTTCAAAAAAGGGAGAAAAATGGATCCAGGAAACTACAAACCTATCAACCTGATCTCAATACCTGGGAAGATCTTGGAAAAGATAATCAAGCAATGAATCAGCGAACATCTAGGGGCAAACAAAGTCATTACCAAGAGCCAACATGGGTTTGTCAAAAACAGATCATGCCAGACAAATCTTATTGCATTCTTTTGACCAGGTGTCAAAATTAGTGGGCCAGAGAAAATGCTGTAGATATAATTTACTTGGACTTCAGTAAGGCATTTGATAAAGTAGACCACAACCCTACTACTTGATAAGATAGAAAAGTGTGGGTTAGACAGCATCACCACTAGATGGATTCGTAGCTGGCTGACTGGCCGTACTCAGCATGGGTCTTCAATGGAACTGCATCTACATGCAGGGAAGTGTGTAGTGGGGTTCCCCAGGGCTCTGTTCTGGGCCCAGTGCTCTTCAACATCTTCATTGATGATTTGGATGAGGGAATAGATGGGGAACTCATCAAATTTTCAGACGACACCAAGCTGGCAGGAATAGCCAACACTCCAGAAGATAGGCTTAAGATATAGGAGGATCTGGACAGACTCGAACACTGGGCGCTATCTAACAAAATGAAATTCAATAGTGAAAAAAGTAAGATTCTACATTTAGGCAAGAAAAACCAAATGCACAGGTATAGTATAGGTGGTACCTTGCTCAATAGTAGCAACTGTGAGAGGGATCTTGGAGTCCTAGTGGACAATCACTTAAATATGAGCCAGCAGTGTGTTGCAGCTGCCAAAAAAGCCAACACACTCCTAGGCTGCATTAACACAGGGATAGAATCAAGATCACGTGAAGTGTTAATACACTTTACAATGCCTTGGTAAGGCCACACTTGGAATCCTATATCCAGTTTTGGTCACCACGATGTAAAAAAGATGTTGAGATTCTAGAAAGAGTACAGAGAAGAGCAACAAAGATGATTAGGGGCTGGAGGCTAAAACATATAGGGAACGGTTGCTGGAATTGGGTATGTGTAGTTTAATGAAGAGAAGGATGAGGGGTGACATGATAGCAGTCTTCCAATATCTCAGGGGCTGCCACAAAGAAGAGGGAGTCAAGCTATTCTCCAAAGCACCTGAAGGCAGGACAAGAAGCAACGTATGGAAACTAATCAAGGAGAGAAGCAACCTAGAACTAAGGAGAAACTTCCTGACAATTAGAACAATTAACCAGTGGAACAACCTGCCTCCAGAAGCTGTGAATGCTCCAACACTGGAAGTTTTTAAGAAGAAACTGGACAGCCATTTGTCTGAAATAGTATAGGGTTTCCTGCCTGAGCAGGGGGTTGGACTAGATTACCTCCAAGGTCCCTTCCAACATCATCATCATCATTAAAATAACAGGTTTTTGAGATTTAAAAAATCAGACTAGATAAATCATTTCAGAAATTGTTTTACCTTTAATATAACATATATTTTGTACAATTCAATTGAAAAACAAACTGAAATCTTTTAGTGGGGAAATAACAATTAACATACAATAATATTGTTGCATAAGTATTATACCTTAAAACTAAAACTCATCAGACTATAACACATTTTTTCACATACTTGGATATGATCTTAGCATGCTGATCTTATTTTCCAACCTGATATTTCATTTTGGTGGTGCAAGAATTTGGCAGGATGGGACTTGAACTCACAGTCTTCCAGTTTATAGGCTGATGCCTTAACCACTTCATCAAATAATTTGGTCATATTCATTACTTCAGCAGACCCAAGACAGCACACATCACCAGTCAACAAAAGATTTGTCATATCCAAAAAAATATTTGATATTATCTAAAAACATATTCACAAAGCTAGTTTAACAAGTTGTTGATTGTGCAGCTCATAAAACAGAAAAAAAACATAATTTGTAAAATGATGTAATAATAAATAAAATGATTTAACCTTTCCTAACTACAGTTATACACTAAACCTGTTCAATATTCAACCTAAAACTATCTATTCCTCTTAACAGGTTCTGTAACGATATAATCATAAATTGCTCTAGAAACCTATTTTTAGAGCATGTGCCTTCAAGTCAATATTGACTCCTGGAGCAAGTGCCTTAACAAGTCACTGCAGCTTTCTTGGAAAGATGTGGGAAGTGGTTTACCATTGCCTACTTCCAGGGCTGAAAGAGTGTGACTGGTCCAAGGACATCCTGCTAGCTTCCTGCCCATGGCAGGACTAGAAATTACAATCTTCCAGTTTCTGGTCTGGTGCCTTAAGCACTGCACTAAATGGCCCTCAACTCCTGAACTAGAACTGTAATATTAAATATAATTAATTCAGAGTAAGCAACATTCAGTGACATTCTTTCATAAATTGCACTGGAAGTAGTTATTATGTAAAATATTTTGTGCATATCTCTATAGTCTAAAAATAATGCAAGAGATAGACATAAAATGGAGCAACAGATTTTTAGGCTTATTTTGTTAAAGAATGTAAGAGACTGTTGATATCTTTTTACTATTATTTCTACAGCTGCTGAATGCATGCCCTCATTATAAATAGGCCAATCAATATTTGTTTTACACATCTCCTGAATAAATGTTTAGATTGGAGAAAAGAGTGGGGGAGGGGGGCAAAATCCTGCTTAAAAATAATGGTCCTCAGTGATTAATAGTGACTAACACTTCTAAATATTGTTTAGAATGTTTTTAGAGAAGGAAAGCTGGCGTATATATTCACTGACCAGAGAAATGCTGTCACTCAACAGAAAGAGAGCAATCATGGCATGAACTCAAAAAAGAAAAAAAATTCCAACAATCTTTTAAATTCATATCAGAACTAATGTTACAATTGGTAAAAACAAATTATCATTAATAAGTCACCATGGTTCTAAATCTCTTCTCTTTTTTATTTATCTGGTTCAGTATACTGTTCAAAAATATCCACTTCAGTTGATTTATAGAAGTGCAAATCAAATTATGTAACATAATAAATCAATATTGCATTCAAATCAGTGTAATCAATTTTTCTTTTTTATATAATTTTATTAAAAGTTCTAAAAAATTAAAAACCAATATAAACTGATATGAAGTGAGAAGAGAAAAAAAATCAGAAAGAAAAAAGTGCATGAAAAGAAGTTATAAAAGCAGTTATAAATACAATTACAAATTTACCTCTTAGTCTAAGGCTACAACACTCTCTTCTTTCTATAATGTATCCTGTGAAAGCATCAAAACTATAAATTTGAAGTTTATTTTTTACATTTTTATGCAAATATTCATAAAGACTTTTCAGTCATCAATAAATATAGATACTGACATTTCTGTGATCAAAGAAGTCAACTTGGCCATCAGAATCTAAGGCCCCAAGGAAAAAAACCAGAAGACTGTGAGTTCCAGGCCTGGCTGGTGACTTTTCTCAGCCCAACCCATCTCACAGCTTGAGGAAAGAATATTAGGTATCTTCACCACCTTGAGTTGTTTATAAAAATATTAAAGGTGGAGTTTTTAAAAATCTAAAAAAGTGATATGTAAGAAAAGATTATTGTCCAATAACATGGTTTAATTAAAATGAAAATGATTTCATCTTTTCTTTTTCTAGAATAATCAGTGCTTTTTTTGTAAAAGAAAAAGGTGCCGGAACTCACACATGTCATACAATCCACCTTGCCTACCCTACAAGGTTCCATCCAAAAAAGGTGCCGGAACTCCGTTCTGAGCGTTCTATGACAAAAAAAGCCCTGAGAATAATTAAAATAAAGCATATATGAAAGTTTTAAGTACTGAAAAGGTTAATTTGGCTTGGCTTTCTTTTTCTCTTCTTTTCTTTCTCAACTAAGATATTCTGAGAACCCTCCATTTAATTTCAAAACAGGAAGCCAGAAAGGAACACATAGTTACAGTATTCTAATCTCTTGCAGATCTTTTTGGAAAGTATTTTTCTAAACAATTGCTGAAAGAACTTTTTTTTTTAAATCTACATGCTATTACATGCAAACTAAATGCAGTGCTGTGTTATTTCTGATAGATGAAGAAATGCTCAGTTTCAAAATTTGGTGGTGATGATAGTGGTAGGTAAATAGAAGGGAAATTGCTTACCAGTTAATGATGCAGCAGGAATAAATTACAGTGTTTTATATTTATGACATTTCTTTCAAAATAGTTTAGACTAAACCCAAGCATGAGAGCAAAGTATATAGGAAAGGCTAGGATATTTGAAAAATATATACAGTACTACTTTTCATTCTAAGCAATTGGTATCTTTTAACTGTAAACATAATTCCTAAAATTGAAACTAAGAACATTCTATATTTTTTTTGCAATTCTTAACTATTTCATCTGTAAATCTATACTCACACAAATATCCAAGCCCAGAGGAATTTAGTATGACTCATTTGTGAATAGACATATATAGATAGTCCTTGACTTACAACCACAATTGAGCCCAAAATTTCTTTTCCTAAGTGAGACATTTGTTAAGTTTTGCCCCATTTTATAACCTTCCATGCCACAGTTGTTAAGTGAATCACTGAAGTTGTTAGTAACACTGTTGTTAAGTGAATCCGGCTTCCCCATTGATTTTGCTTATCAAAAGGTCACAAAAGGTGATCATATGACCCCAGGATACTATAACTGTCATAGTAAATATGAATCAGTTGCCAAGCATCTGAATTTTAACCACATGCTCATGGGGTTGCTGCAACAGTCACTTTTTTAAAATAATAATAAATAATAATAATAAACCTTTATTGTCAAAGTACAACATGTGTACATTGAGATTAGCTGAGCCTCCCCCCGTGCTCTCTCCCCCCAACACACAGTGACAACAAACCCTCCATCCCACCACACTATGTGAACCAACTACACCACACACCGGCCTCCCAAGTCAATTCTGCATAAGATTATGTCCCATTTAAAAGCCTAACAGCCCACGGATAAAAGCTATTTTTCAGCCTGTTGGTACGGTATAGAAATATTAATAAATTAAATTAATAAATTAAAATATTGTAAGTGCCAAAAAATGCCAGAGGGGTCTTGAGCTTGCTTGTTTTCTTTGCAGACATTTCATTACCCAAACTAGTTTAACATCATCAGTGCTAGTAAGGAGTGCAGTTTGCTGTCAGTTTATATTCTAGTGACTTGCTGGTTAATGTTGGTGAGGTGGTCTTCGAGATTCTTTGGTTGGTCTGTTTGCTGTTGGCTTCTTTGGCAGTTTCTTGATGGGGTATTGTTTATCTGATTGCTGGTCTGATGTTAACCTTGGAGTTAATCTGTACTGATCTGGGTGCTGATTGCTGGTGAAGAGGTGCTTGGGTCTTCCTTTTTGGGCTAGGTGATAATCTCTTTTGCATAGCCTATAGACGTTTTAATGTCTATGTGTCTACTGATGGCTGATTTGTCAGAGTGACAGGCTTCTAGAAATTCCCTGGCATTTTTAGACTTGGCTTGGTCTAGGATAGTCACATTTTCCCAATTGAAACTGTGATTAAATCTATCTATGTGTTGTAAAATTAAAGAATTTTCATCATGTCTTCTGACTGTTAGTTGGTATTTGTGTATTTGTGAATGCGTTCTGCCAAGTCTTCTGTTTGTCCTACATTGCTGTTGCAGTCCTTGCATTGTATGTTGTAGATGACTCCTGGTTTTTCTTCTGAAGTTGTTGGGTCTTTTGGTCTGCTTAGGATGTTTTGAAGGGCTTTAGTTGGCTTGTGTGCTATGCTATTCCATGTGGTGGTAGTCCCGGAACCAGCGAAATCTGGGGGCGGGACAAGGGACAGACTGCATCTGCCCTCAGTGTGGAAGGGACTGCCACCCAGAGCACGATACCATAGTCTCTCGAGACTGAAGGATGCCAAAGAAGTAGTGGGCTTGTGTGCTATACTGTTCCATGTGGTAGTCATAGTCTGTTGGTAGTTTCTGAGATATTCTTGATGTATGGCAGTCTAATCTTTTTAGGGTTTGTGTTGGTTGTGCTGTATTGGGTTGAATGGTCAGGGACTTTTTGATAGAGTTGGGTGGATATCCATTTTGTTGGAATATGTTGTATAGATGCTCTATTTCATTTTTCTGCTGTTCCAGGTTGCTGCAAGCAAGCTGCATATTTGTAGCTGTGTATCCAACTCACATACCTAAAAAGTTTAATAATTTTCCTTTTGGTTTCTTTACTCTATGACAATATTTCTTCTTTTTTCAGATTAATGTACTTTGGGGAGTAGGGTAAAATCATGTGAACACACAAAGATCCTTTTGGATTACTCTGTTGCAACTAAACAACAGAGCCTTCTATAGGCTTCTATATATTGCATGTGGATCATCAAGCTAATTCATCAGGGGCAGAGCAATTAAGTAAAGGTGGCAGAACTATGATAAATTAGTAGACCAGCAAAATGTTGTGGACGTAGTATACTTAGATTTCAGTAAGCCATTTGATAATGTAGACCACAAGCTACTCCTTGGTAAACTAGATGGATCTGTAGCTGGCTGGCAAACCGTACTCAACGAGTACTCCTCAATGGCACCACATCCACATGGAGACAAATAAGCAGCAGGGTACTACAAGGTTCTGTCTTAGGTCCAGTACTCTTCAATATCTTATCAATGACTTAGATGAGGGAATTGAAGGGGAACTCATCAAATTTGCAGATGACACCAAACTGACAGGAGTAGCTAACACCCCAGAAGACAAACTCAGGCAGGAAAAATCAAAGGTACAAGTACAGATTGGGCGAGACCTGGCTCAAAAACAGTAACTATGGAGTCCTAGTGCACGATCACTTGACTATGACCCAGCAGTCTGCAGCAGCAATCAAAAAAGCTAATACAATCCTGTGTTGTATAAACAGAGGAATAGAATCAAGATAACATGAAGTATTAGTACCACTTTATAAAACCCTAGTAAGACTACATCTGGAATTTTGATCACCATATCACAAAAAATATGTTGAGAGTTTTGAAAAAATTACAATCAAAATTTAGTAAAACAAATTAGAGATTTAAATTGTGCACATATAAAAAGGATATATAATGCTTTAATTGAATTGGATTCAGAAACGGAACTGGTTAAAGACTGTATGATAAAGTGGTCACAAAATATTCAGGAACCAATTTCGTTGGACACCTGGGAGATAATTTGGGTTAGAAATGTTAAATTTACTCAGGCTCAAAATTTAAGAGAAAATTTTTATAAAATGTTTTATAGATGGCATCTGGATCCCAAGACGTTGTCCAACATGTATCCTAATTTACAGTCCTAATGTTGGAGATGTGGTAGTTTAGAAGCTACCTATTTTCACATGTGGTGGACTTGTAGAAATATAAAAGCTTTTTGGATCAAAATTTGGTGGAACATTCAAAAGATTTTTAAGAGAAAGATAAAGTTTTCTCCGCAATTGTTTTTATTGGGTATTGTTGTAGATTGTGATGTTAAAGAAACTAACTTGATGTTGAACATGATAACAGCAGCTCGGTTACTGGTGGGACAATATTGGAAGAAGGATAGTTTGCCCACTATAGAAGAATGGGTGTTTAAAGTTTCGAATCTTGCAGAAATGTCTAAGATTTCTGCTTATTTGAAAGATCATTCACAGGAAAGATATATTTCAGTTTGGAGAAGATGGATAAATTATATTCAGAACAAATATGGGACTAAAAAGTTCCATTTAGCTTATGAGTAGATTTTAGTGGGATATTGTTATTGGTACTTTGTTTGTAGTTATGTTAAAGGGGAGTTAAACACATTATGAATTTGGTTAATTGTATATTATGCATAATTTCTATTTAGAATATGATTATTGTAACTATAATCCTGTATTTAGCTCTGGGAAGTGGGGGGGAAGTGGATGGGTTTGGGGTGGGAGGGATTTGGGGATATATTGTAAAATTTTGTTTTTGTAAAACTCTTTAATAAAAAAAAACACAGTAACTATGGAGTCCTAGTGTACGATCACTTGACTATGAGCCAGCAGTGTGTAGCAGCAATCAAAAAAGCTAATACAATCCTGTGTTGTATAAACAGAGGAATAGAATCAAGATAACATGAAGTATTAGTACCACTTTATAAAACCCTAGTAAGACCACATCTGGAATTTTGATCACCATATCACAAAAAATATGTTGAGAGTTTGGAAAAAATTCAAAGAAGAACAACTAAAATGATCAAAGGCCTGGAGACTAAAACATACAAAGAACAGCTGCGGAACTTGGGTTTGGCTAGTCTAAAGAAAAGAAGAAACAAGGGAGACATGATAGCAGTATTCCAATATCTGAGGGGCTGCAACAAAGAAGAGGGGATCACATTATTCACCAAAGTACCAGAGGAAAGGATGAGAAACAATGGTTGGAAACTGATCAAAGAGAGAAGCAACCTGGAATTAAGGAGAAACTTCCTGACAGTGAGGACAATTAACCAGTAGAACAGCTTGCCTTCAAAAATCGTGGGCGCTCCATCACTGGAAATTTTAAAGAAGAGATTAGACAGTCACTTGTCTGAGATGGTATAGGTTGTCCTCCTTGAGCAGGGGACTGGACTAGAAGACCTTCAAGGTCCCTTCCAGCTCTATTCTATTCTATTCTATTCTATTCTATTCTATTCTATTCTATTCTATTCTATTCTATTCTATTCTATTCTATTCTATCAAATATAGCATTATATTTTGAGAATCTAGATGGTAGTGCCAAATGAAGGTGGCAAATGAAGCCTGAGACCAAGTTGCAACACAACAAATGTCTGGCAATGTGATGCCTTCTAAGATTGCTGCTGATGTAGCAACACTTTTGTTGAATGGGCCCACACAACTAAAGGGAAAATAAAACTTTGATAACACATAGGCAGGAATGACAGATTCTGTTAGCCAACTGCAATCCCCTGCAGAGAAGCTAGCAAGCTCCTTTGAAATCCATGACAAACACAGAGCTACACTGTCTTTCATAAAAACTGAATTCCATCTAGAAATGAAATCAGGGATTTTTTAACAGCCAAAGAATGGCATGCTGGTTCCAACTCTGTAGCTGCAGAGAGAAAAAGGAAGTTAGTGAATATCTGAGTGTAATACAACTTCATGTTTGTGAAAAAAAGAGGAACAGCAGATCTACTCTATGAGTGTTAATTCGATTGCACATCTTGCCTTAGTACTGGTAATAAGAATACCATTTTTACAAGTGACAGTCCGTCATAGCCAGCAGCTCAAAGAGCTTATGCTTTAATACATATAAAATACTAAATATTCCATGAAGGAGAATTAGAGAATAAAGATTAGTGAATTCTATAACAAATTGTTTTGTAAGAATATGTATATGTATTGAAGGATGTTCAAGTGGAATATGAAACACTGTAATTTTTTCATTTATTCAGAAAATTTATCTGGCTGTCTATTTCAAGCAAAAATCTTTGGGTGGATCACAATACTAAACAATGAAAACCACATACACAAAAACATACCTGTTTCATTTTATCACCTATCACTGCATGGAACAAGTCATTCACCATTCTCCCATGACTTCTTAATATATCTGGCTTTGTTTAATCCCAAATAGTACAATTGTCAGATTTCAAATCAGGCATGGCTGTAAATCTTTCTAGGACTCGAACCCCACATCCAGGAAATAACAGAATAACAGATAATAGAATAATAAAAATAATAGAAGCTACAAAACTTTAGTTAAATATTTTAATCCTAAGCCTTTTCCTCACACCTCTACAAGTCAATGCATATTTGGATGTTATTTTTCCAGCCTTGTTTTAGAAAACCCATGCTTAATGCTTACACAAATGTTCTGCCTGGTATTAATAGTAATGCTTCCTACCTCACAGCTTCACTCTTTAGATGAATCATGCATGGCAGAACAGCAGTGTTTGGCCATATTAATTTGCTGGTGCACTACGCAAGCTTCCTCTTTATGAACTAATTTTGTCATGCCCATTTCTATATAATTAAACAAATGGTGAATTACTGGAGCAACCTTGCCTCACAAAATGATTTGGTATGTCATATAGGTGTGGTGTTTGAGCTAAGGCAGGGCTTTTCAACCAGTGGTACGGGTACCACCTGTGGTACATTGGCACCTAGCAGCTGGTATGCAACCATTCTAGAAAAATGGTAGCGGAGGAGGGGAATGAGCTGAACCGGTAGTAGCACCGCACAAGCCTGAGCGAGAGATGGCTGGAGCTGCAGGGCTGTCAGGGCTCAGTGGAAGCACCAGGATCAGTGCCAGCCTCCAGCTGGAGCTCAGGGCTGATCCTAGTGCTTCTGAGCCCAGAAGAAGTGCCGATCAGCTGGAATGTTGCAGCATCCCCAGGATCTTGTGATTTACATTCAGATGCTTGGCAACTGATTCATATTTATGATGGTCACAGTGTCCCAGGGTCACATGAAGTGACCAAAACCTGCTGCAACCACCCAGCAGAGGGGGAGGGAATAAAAACCAAACACCCACCCCACCCCACCCCCACTACTAATCCTCAACAGAAATGCTCACAACAATGAAATCCTCAGACAGGAGGAAGAACACCGCCAGGCCAGCAGGCAGGTGTCTTGCTTGGCTGTGGCTTGGGGGGCACTTTTTTCAGTGCCATTGTAACTTCAAACAGTCATTAAGCGAACTGTTGTAAGTCAAGGACTACCTGTACTTCATCACTTTTTTCTTTTCTTTTCTTTTTTCTTTTGGTCATCAAGTTTTTGACACCTTGCTAGGCAACTAGTGGTACTCAGATGTTGCCATATCCTAAAAGTTGTACAATGGGTGAAAAAGTTGAAAAGCCCTGACCTAAGGAATAAGGTATTGGTAGAATGACATTTATTCCATATTTCATCTAATATTCTGCTTTCTGAACCACTGGATGAGAATGATAATGATCATTCAGCTACATATACAAGAAGATAGAGATTAGTGCTGTGGTGAAACAGAAAATAAAATCACCTTCGATTCTCTAGAACAGGGGTTTCCAACCGGGGGTGCAAGTTGATATTCCAGGGGGTGTAAAAACTTGGGTTTTCAAAATTATAGTGTATATGCACAATTTGTGGCCATTATTTCAAACTTTTGTAAGGGGTGTGAGAATATATCAGAAGTGATCTAGGACAAGTTGGGAGCCAAAACTGGGTAAGTTACCCAAAATTGGGTAAAAGTGTTTTTTTGGGGGGGGGCAGAGTAATGATGCACAAACTCATTTTCCAATCACAACAGGAACATTTTTAACCAACTTAAGTATTTTATCAACACTGAGTAAAAATAATTTTCTGCTAAGCAATTGTGGGTAATGAAGGAAAAGGGTTGGGAAGCACTGCTCTAGAGGTTTTTTAGCTTTCTCAATATCAGTGATAGAAATTAGGTTCTGCCAGAAATCTTCTTGTTCACAGAAATGCTATAAATATAAAAGCAGAAATTGGAGTTACTGCATGATTGCACAGCCTGCAATATCAGATCATCACCTGTACAGGCTGGCAGTGTAGTCTCTAATCCAATAGTTTCAGCTGGAGGTGAAAAGCTGGTAATAAAAC
The DNA here is from genome assembly GCF_947247035.1 of Vipera ursinii. Classification (NCBI taxonomy): domain Eukaryota; kingdom Metazoa; phylum Chordata; class Lepidosauria; order Squamata; family Viperidae; genus Vipera; species Vipera ursinii. The sequence goes on from NC_139513.1 coordinate 259,544,799, forward strand.
TGTTTCCACAACAGTCCCTATTTCTGGCACTGTCCTAGAAACCAGTTTTTCTCAGGCTCAGCTGACACTCAAAATTAGTTTGACTCTAGCTTTCCTTTATTTATTGGACCGTGCAACTAGTAGTTTTATGCTGTTCAACATGCTATTGCCCCACTCAGAATTAAGAGGAACACTACAGGGCTCAGAAGCTGTAGTTCACAGATTGGAATTGCAGAGCCTGAAGTTCTGCTAGTTCTGCTTTAGAATCTGCACCTTGGATACAATGAACACCTCTAAGTCCTTATTCTTGTCCCCAGAAGGCAATTCCAATATCAACTCATAAAGAGCAATCAATTTTATCACAATCCAACTGAGCAGTATAACTTCATACAGGATAAAAAAAATGGCATTTTGCCTGGGGATATGGCAAGCCATTCCAATTCAGACTGGACCTCATTCTGAATTGAACCGCCCTGAGGGATATGCCAAGCCATTCCAATTCAGACTGGACCTCATTCTGAATCGAACCGCCCTGAGTCCCTAGGGAGAAGGGCGGTATACAAATCAAATAAAACATAAAACATAAAACAAACATTAATGTGGGACACAGATATGGTCAAATGCCATCTCCCAGCTTTTGGAGAAAGCTCATTTATCTGATATTTTGGATTGACAGACATGTTTCCTCCACAAAGAAGACGTTTGGGGAAACATATCACAGCCTTAGCAAGGTGTCACAAGCTTAGCAATAAATCCACATTGATTCCTGTTCATACAACAAAACAAGAGAATCTGGCCCTAAGTAACGCATGAGACCTCAAATGCCAGAAGCTGCCCTTTGCCTTTATATTTGGTAGAGGGTTGGGGGGGGGTTGTTTGTTTTGCTTCATAGGTTAGTAACTCCCTAACCCATGCTGGATTCTTTTGGGCATTTCATGAAAGGCAATTCTCTGTCTGTTGGCAAACAAGAAGTGCAGGATTTTTAAAACCAGGATTTTAAAGAGATGCTGGGGTCCACTGCGATTCAGATATTCTGAGAGCAACAACACTTCTTGATCCAGTGTTATCAATGCTAATGGCTGTTTAGCTTTAGACATGGATATAGTCTGAATTACAGTCAGTACTGATTTAGCCCTTGTAGCTGCTAGTGAAACCTCCTTCCAGAAAAGAGCTCAAAATCAGGAAGAATGATTACCCTGTGCTTGCTTTGAAAGGCCTTGACAGTGATGGCATGCATTAATTAAATGCCCATCATTCAAGCACAACAGACATACTGCAAGTCCATTAGAAGCATGCCATAACAGCCACTCCAAATTAAAACAATTCAAAATAGAAGATTTTGTTTGTTTACAGCTGAACAACAAAAAGAGTATCCATTACATAGAACCTGAAGACTTTCTGGCAGTAAACCAAGACGCTCTCCATTCCTGTGAATGTTTCCTACAATAACAATGCTAGTTGAGCCCCTCCCCCACAACTTTCAGAGGATGACAGATAAACTCCACCAATCATCAACTAGTGAAACTTCCTTTCTTGGATGCTGAAACCTAGTAACAGACATCAGCTATCCTCAGTGGGTTAAGACGCTGAGCTTGTCGATCAGAAGGTCGGCAGCTTGGCGGGTCGAATCCCGAGTGCCGCGTAACAGAGTGAGCGCCTGTTACTCGTCCCAGCTTCTGCCAACCTAGCAATTCGAAAGCACGTAAAAATGCAAGTAGAAAAATAGCGACCACTACAGTGGGAAGGTAACAGCGTTCCGTGTGACTTTGGCATCTAGTCATGCCAGCCACATGACCACGGAGACGTCCTCGGACAAGCACTGGCTCTTCGGCTTTGAAACGGAGTTGAGCACCGGCCCCTAGAGTTGGAAACGACTAGCAAGCATGTGCGGGGGAACCTTTACCTTTATCCTTTCAACAAGTCTTAAAGATACTTCTATGGAGCATCCTGAAAGCTCAAAAAATTTATAAATGTGTTAAGAGTTGTAGAAACACCCTGATCACTCACCACATTATGATGTATGCCAATAAAATTTGTAAATCCATATTTTAATATAAAAACATAATATGAATACACATATGGTTTACTTATTTCAGAAAGAAGTAGAAAGCCAATATATTCCCTTGCAATTTTAATATATGCATGAACTCTAATTATCCTCCTTACACTCTGAGCAGAAGTTATGACAATGAATAAAAATGAACTCCTTTAATGGGTTACTCTAAGCACTATGATGCCCAAATATAATTGTCTCATTCGCTTTTGCACCATTTTGCAGATCACAATATAAATTTTCCCTAAAAGTTTATTAGTTCAATAATTATCCTAATTCTCTAACTAGGCAACATACTGAACCAGACTCTTCAAGGACATCCTTGCATACAAACAGCACTTCACAAATGCAACACTTTAAGGCCACATGGATTATAGCCGGTTTCACAGTTAGTGAGAACCTATCCTGTAAGATTAAGAGGCAATGAGTTACTTAATATAATGGCACATATCCACTAGTGAAAGGGATCAGTTTCTTGTCCCTGAAAAAAGAATTAAGTTTCCTCCCAAAGGTGGAGGGAAGCAGGGAATTGTGCAGAGAGAGAAAACAAGAAAACTCTTTTTCCTAGCAGGAAAATTGCTGTTCAGCAAAATATAGAGAATGCAGAATAGACTACTGTAATACAGAGCACTAACTCAAAATAGGTGGAAATTGTATAGCAATCGTGTTTTAAGAAAAAACTGACTTGCCTCACCTAGTATCTGGTTTATGGGTTATTTAAAATGGTGGCAGAATTTTCAAATACATCAATATTTATGAGCTAAATCATTTCATAGCATTAATCATGCATCTGTAATCTTATTTAATAAAAATGAATTCTAATATTAGACCCCTTCATGGATTACTGCCTTGTCGTGGCGAAGGGGGTTGCGTAATTCAATGAAGCTATGAGCTATGCTGTGCAGGGCCACCCAAGACAGACAGGTCATAGCAGAGAGTTCTGACAAAACGTGATCCACTGGAAAAGGAAATGGCAACCCACTCCAGAATCTTTGCCATGAAAACCCCATGGACAGTACCAAAAGGAAAAAAGATATGACGCTGGAAGATGAGCCCCTCAGGTTGGAAGGTGTCCAATATGCTACTGGGAAAGAGCAGAGGGCTAGTACTAGTAGCGCCAGAAAGAATGAAGCAACTGGGCCAAAGCCAAAAGGATGCTCAGCTGTGGATGTATCTGGTGGTGAAACGAAAGTCCGATGCTGTAAAGATTTTTTCTCCATAGGAACCTGGAATGTAAGATCCATGAATCAAGGCAAGCTGGACGTGGTGAAACAAGAGATGACAAGACTGAACATCGACATTTTAGGAATCAGTGAACTAAAAAGGACAAGAATGGGTGAATTTAATTCAGATGACCATCAGGTATACTACTGCGGGCAAGAATCCCTCATAAGAAATGGAGTAGCCTTCATAGTCAATAAAAGAGTAGGAAAAGCAACACTGGGATACAATCCCCAAAATGACAGAATGATCTCAGTTCGAATCCAAGGCAAACCATTCAATATCACAGTAGTCCAAGTCTATGCCCCAACCACCGGTGCTGAAGAGGATGAAATTGACCGGTTCTATGAAGCCCTACAGCACCTTATAGAACTAACACCAAAAAATGATGTCCTTATCATCATGGGGGATTGGAATGCTAAAGTAGGAAGCCAAAAGATAACCGGAATAACAGGCAAGTTTGTCCTTGGAGTACAAAATGAAGCAGGGCACAGGCTGACAGAATTTTGTCAAGAGAATACAATGGTCATAGCAAACACTCTTTTCTAACAACCCAAGAGACAGCTCTACACATGGACATCACCAGACGGCCAACACAGAAATCAGATTGACTATGTGCTCTGCAGCTAAAGATTGAGAAGTTCTATACAGTCAGTAAAAACAAGACCAGGAGCTGACTGTGGCTCAGACCATGAGCTTTTTATTGCAAAGTTTAGGCTTAAACTGAAGAAAGCAGAGAAAAGCACTAGGCCACTCAGGTATGAATTAAATCATATTGCTGTTGAATATACAGTAGAGGTGACAAATAGATTTAAGGAATTAGATCTGATAGACAGAGTGCCTGAAGAACTATGGACAGAGGTTCGCAACATTGTACAAGAGGTAGCAACTAAAACCATCCCAAAGAAAAAGAAATGCAAGAAAGCAAAATGGCTGTCTGAGGAAGCTTTGCAAATAGCTGAGGGAAGGAGGGAAGCGAAAGGAAAGGGAGAAAAAGAAAGATACGCCCAATTGAATGCAGAATTCCAGAGAATAGCTAGAAGAGATAAGAATGCCTTCTTAAATGAACAGTGCAAAGAAATAGAAGAAAACAATAGAATAGGGAGGACGAGAGATTTCTTCAAGAAAATTGGAGAGATGAAGGGAACATTTCATGCAAAAATGGGCATGATAAAGGACCAAAATGGCAGGGACCTAACAGAGGCAGAAGAGATTAAGAAGAGGTGGCAAAATTACACAGAACTATACAAGAATGAGCTTAACGTCCCTGATAACCACGATGAGGTGGTCACTGACCTCAAGCCAGACATCCTAGAATGTGAAGTGAAATGGGCCTTAGAAAAGCTGAGCAACAAAGCTAGTGGATGTGACAGTATTCCAGCTGAGCTATTCAAGATCTTAAAAGACGATGCAGTAAAAGTGCTACACTCAATTTGCCAGCAAATTTGGAAAACTCAACAGTGGCCACAGGATTGGAAAAGATCAATTTACATTCCAATTCCAAAGAAAGGCAGTGCCAAAGAATGTTCAAACTATCGCACCATTGCACTCATTTCACATGCTAGTAAAGTTATGCTTAAAATCCTACAAGCTAGACTCCAGCAGTATGTGGATCGAGAACTACCAGAAGTACAGGCAGGATTTTGAAGAGGCAGAGGAAATAGAGACCAAATTGCCAACATACGCTGGATCATGGAGAAAGCTAGGGAGTTCCAGAAAAGCATCTACGTCTGCTTCATTGACTATGCTAAAGCCTTTGATTGTGTGGATCACAACAAACTGTGGCAAGTTCTTAAAGAGATGGGAGTACCAGACCATCTTATTTGTCTCTTGAGAAACCTATATGCTGGTCAAGAAGCAACAGTGAGAACTGGACACGGAACCACTGATTGGTTCAAAATTGGGAAAGGAGTCCAGCAAGTCTGTATATTGTCACCCTGCCTATTTAACTTATATGCGGAGCACATCATTAGAAAGGCAGGGCTAGATGAATCAAAAGTTGGAATTAAGATTGCCGGGAGAAATATTAACCACCTAAGATATGCAGATGATACCACTCTAATGGCAGAAAGTGAAGAAGAACTAAAGGGGAGGGGAGTTGACGCCGTCTCAATTCCTGGCAAATAGATGGGGAAGAAATGGAGGTAGTGACAGATTTTATTTTCCTGGGCTCCAAGATCACTGCAGATGGGGACTGTAGCCAAGAAATTAAAAGACACTTGCTCCTGGGGAGGAAAGCAATGGCAAATCTAGACAGCACACTAAAAAATAGAGACATCACCCTGTCAACAAAAGTGTGTATAGTCAAGGCTATGGTCTTCCCAGTTGCAATGTATGGCAGTGAAAGTTGGACCATAAGAAAGGCTGAGTGCCAAAGAATTGAGGCCTTTGAACTATGGTGCTGGAGAAGACTCCTGCGAGTCCCTTGGACTGCAAGGCGATCAAACCGGTCAGTCCTAGAGGAGATCAACCCCGACTGCTCTTTAGAAGGCCAGATCCTGAAGATGAAGCTCAAATACTTTGGCCACCTAATGAGAAGGAAGGACTCACTGGAGAAGAGCCTAATGCTGGGAAAGATTGAAGGCAATAGAAGAAGGGGACGACAGAGAATGAGGTGGCTGGATGGAGTCACTGAAGCTGTAGGCATGAGCTTAAATGGACTCCAGAAGATGGTAGAGGACAGGAAGGCCTGGAGGAACATTGTCCATGGGGTCGTGATGGGTCGGACACGACTTCGCAGCTAACAACATTAGAAGGAACAAAGCACTTCCTTACATAGAAAACAAACTGGATTCCTTTTATTTAATTCTTAATTGTATGATTACAATTGTCACAATTACGAAGCATGTTAAAATCATCAATGATTTTGTTTAACAGTAAACTCAAGACATAGCTGAAGGTTTGTACCAAGTCAGTAAATTTTTAAGAGACATACAATTTGTTAAAGCAATCAAGAACAGCCTTTTAAACAGAGCATTTTAAATTAGTGTGTTTTATCTTTAATATTGATACTTCTCTAAACTTTTGCTATGGTCCTTTGAAACATATGATGTGTACAATATATCCAAGATAAAAATTGTGGCATCACAAATGAATACATAATGGTCTATTGCTTTTATGTCAAATTAATTCTTTGCTCTGACAGCAAAATTTTATCCATAAATCCATACTAAAACAAGATAAACTAGAAATATTTAATTAACAACATTACAGCTTAAAGTTAAACTTTACATTTAGCTTTGATCTTTCAAATGGCAAGGTATTTATATTTTAGTAAAGATCATGATCTATAATACCATGGTTCAAAAATGATTTAAAAGTTTTAACATAAAAATATAACATATATTTAGCTAGCAAAACATTAAAATGTAATCAAAGGCCACAGAACAGAACTTTTCAATTTCCAGCTTCACAGAAATCAACCTAGCATTACGGTATGACACTTACAGTAAATAGCTCAATTGTAGCTCAATATAAAACATTTAAGGCATTTTGAATTTGGATCCAACCACTTTTGAGATTCAGCAGAAATTGTAATTCCTTTCTATATATAAGAATCTTATTCAATAATAGAAATGTTCCACTATATTTTATTTGGTAATATTTCAAAATAAAGCAAGTATTTCAGAGACACCAAAATCATTAATGCATCGTCATTTTTAAAGTTAACTTTAATATTTTGATCTGGTATTGATACCAATATTCCATGTTTTAGCCAGTTCTTCAAGTACTGAGTTACTGGTCTCCCCTGTCTCCCTTAATATCCTGGGATAAGTGATTTTCTTAACTTTGAGATGGTCACATTCTTCCCAGGATTAAGTGAAGCATTTCAAGCAGATGATAAGATAAACACACCCTCCTTGTCTTTGGCAATTTGAGTGAGATGACACTATTGAAAACAGATGTGATCAGTTGTTGTTTAGAGCAATGTAAGTTGGCTGGAAATGCTCATGAAATGTAATTTTAATGCAGGGAAGGTGCTGCTACGAATTTGTCAGTTTCGAAAGACTCATTCATCTTTCAGGCTCTGTGTAGCAGAAGAAGCAGAAGGTCTTCTTGAATTCTTCTTTTTTATCATTTTTTTTAGTATTTTTAGTGTTTCTGAATATTATTCCCATACTGCCTTGGGATAAATACAAATACGATACGGTCATTCTTAATACTAAAGTAGTTACAAATCCTGTTGGGTTGGAAGGCAAAGCAATATACACCACACCATGGTCCATCCAACTAGGCTAGACTCCTAGGAGATCTCGTCTTCACTGGCCACCCATGCTGCTGCTACTGCTGCTGCCATTGCTTCTCTTGTCACATTAGATTTCAGCCCAAATTAAGTCTGGGGGGAAATTGCCCCAACTGCAACTAAATCTCCACAACATTCGCAAACCCTCTTCACCTTTAAAAACAACTCCTAACATCACAGAACACAACCCTATGCCACCAGCCTCAGCATCATGCTTCAAAAAATCTTTTTCGGCAGTTTCCACACATTCCCATTATTTTCCACCAATAATTACCGTTTATTTATCATAAATTTATGGTTTACTTGGGAATAAATGTGGTAAAAAATAAAACAAATCCTTCTAATATTATTCTTAAATCATTCACATTAAGAAAAGTAGTTTTAAAGGTTAAGAAATCTAGTCTTAAAATTTATTTATTTCTTCCTTTTCTCATTTCCATCTATTTTCTTACAAAGACCTCCTATTTTTCATCCTATTTTTTCCCCAAAGAACCCAGTAATCTAATCTAAACTAATAGAGTATTTCATATTCCCTCTGCCCTAATAAACAAAAGAACAAGAGGATACCTGTTGCCAATCTGACTGTATTAAGGCCACTTACCCTGGGATTTCCCCATTGCCCCACATACCATGTGAGAATACTTAAATCAGAGACATAGAAAGAAATCCCCCTACCTCATATGCTCCACTGTCAGCATCTCTAGAAAGAGGAATTTAAGCCTGGTCCTTCATATGTTCCTTCCGCACGCAACTGGAATGTCACTGATGTCCTTGGTGCTTTCTGAGCTTGGTTGTTTTCTTGCAGATATTTCATTTACCTGATAAAGCACCCATGCAGAGAAAGCACCAAGGACGCCACAATTCAACACTGAGCTATACTCTCTTCTATTGATATTGATGTCCTATGTTGACATTCTTGCTTGCAGCAGCATAAGGAATATCCTCTTCCTATGCAACTCATATTTGGTAGCTTTCCCTTTATATCTCTAACTACCTGAGCAACAAAGTCAGCATGTCTCTTCAAATACTTCCTGAACAGTCTCAAGGGCATGGGTAGCACTCCACAAAAGACAGAACAGGTATCCTCCCTTACCCAAGAGGTCCATACGCTAGCCATGAACTGCTTGGCATGTGGCCACCAGAAAGCCTAGGTTTAAATGCCAGAATTAGTTAGTGCTATTCATAGCAGCCATTATCCTCCTCCTCTTCTTCTTCTTCCATTTGTCACAATATGCCCTTTCCCAATTTATGGTTCAAGATAATGTACCCTAACTGCTATAACATTCAAAACAAACTTAAACTATTCCCACTCCCACTCATTTCAACAAGGCCTAATGCCATATAATCCCATTTCCCAGCTTGTTATCCATCTCATCTGCTGGTATTTTTCCATTTGAGTGCCACTGTCTCATCCATTTTACAGGGGAATCATCTTGTTTTGAGAACATTTCATATTTTGAAAACTACACATTTTAAAGCTGAAGTATCCTAGGAAAAACTTTTCAGTTTCTATGGCCTATCATGTCCATTCATATCTTCATACAAATTTCACATATAGGAACCAAAAAAACCCCCTTACAAATCACTATATAATAAAATATGGTAACAATATGTCAAAATTCAAATAATTCTAAACACTTTAACACCAGACTCTTTGCCATTTTGAGAAATATGGTACACTAAAGATTTTTTTTGTATTTAATTTACATATGGCTCTAAATATTGGAAAGGGAGGATGTCAAGTTAAATTATATCTCAAGTCAGAATTTTCAAACAGAACAGAAACACAAAGAATCACCTGGCTAATTTTCTTTCAGTTATAAAACACAAACATCATTGACAAATCCATTTGAATTTCTTAATAACTGATAAGAGATCCCTTGACTCTAGAAACCTCAAGCTACTGAGTTTAGATCTCTGGTACTTGTGATTTTTAAAAAGTGTTTTGAAATCTAGGCATAAAAATATTTTATTAATTAACCTTCTCTCTTATGAACTGGAATTGAAATTAATTGTACAAAGTCACAATGACAATCTAGCACAATCTCTACTTCTACTAAAAAGTTCCATAGAAATGCTTTAGTGAGTTTGTAATACTGTAAACCAGAAACCATTTTAAATTACAACATTGTATGTATTTTTTTTTTAATTTAATTTGTATACCGCCCTTCTCCCTAGGGACTCAGGGCGGTTCACAGGGCATATATAAATTACGATACAAAAGTTAAAATAAGATTAAACCAATGCCCAAATAAAAAACAATAATACAATAATAAAAACAACAATTTTAAAAGCCCATATTCCCCCATCAGGCCAGACCAGCTAATTCGAATAAGTGGGTCTTCAGGCCGCGACGGAAGGTTCGGAGGTCTGATGTCATCCGGAGCTCCACCGGCAGTTGATTCCATAGTGCCGGAGCGCCCACAGAGAAGGCCCTCCCCCTGGGGGCCACCAGTCGGCATTCCCTTACCGGAGGCACCCTGAGGAGGCCCTCTCTGTGGGAACGCACAGGGCGGAGGGGAGTTGACGCCGGCAGCAGGTGGTCCCTGAGGTAACCCGGACCCATGCCATGTAAGGACTTAAAGATCATAACCAAGACCTTGAACCTCACCCGGAAGACAACTGGTAACCAATGCAGCTCGCGGAGCAAAGGTGTAACATGGGAGTACCGGGAAACTCCCAAGACAACTCTCGCGGCCGCATTCTGTACCAGTTGGAGCCTCCGAGTGGTCTTCAAGGGAAGCCCCATGTAGAGAGCATTACAGTAGTCAAGGCGAGAGGTCACGAGCGCATGAGTGACCGTGCACAGAGCATCCCGGTCCAGATAGGGCCGCAACTGGTGCACCAGGCGAACCTGGGCGAAAGCCCCCCTAGTCACGGCCACTATATGGTCTTCCAGGGTAAGCCGTGAATCTAGGAGGACTCCCAAGTTGCGAGCCCTATCCACGGGGGGTAAGAGCTCACCCCCCATAGAAAGAGATGGAACATTTTGAATGTCCCGGGATGCCGGAATGCACAGCCACTCAGTCTTGTCAGGGTTGAGTTGAAGTCTGTTCCTCCCCATCCAGACCCGAACCGCCTCCAGGCAATGGGACATCACAGCGAGGGCATCACTGGGGTGGTTTGGGGTCGAAAAGAAAAGTTGGGTATCATCGGCATATTGATGATACCCAACTCCAAAACCACGAATGATCTCACCCAGCGGTTTCATGTAGATGTTGAACAGGAGAGGCGAGAGAACCGACCCCTGAGGAACTCCACAAACGAGAGACCTAGGGGCCGATCTCTGCCCCCCTGCCAACACCGACTGCGAGCGTCCCAGGAGATAGGAGGAGAACCACTGAAGAACTGTGCCTCCCACTCCCAATCCCCTGAGACGCCGCAGCAAGATACCATGGTCGATGGTATCGAACATGTGTGCATGCATTAGGGTTGGCACAATTTTAACATTTAAACATTGCTTTTAGGGAAGAAATTACAAATACTGCTACAAATTTCTAATAATAAGAGCAGCTCAACAGTTAACCCAAAAAAGGTTACCACAAAAAGATCAGATCCTCTTGACTTGATAGATTAATGCTGAAGCTGGACACCATCTGTTTTGAATATTTTGATTTGATTCCTACACATATTCAACTTGATTGCCAAAGTAGCTCCTACAGCTCTGTTGAGATAATGTCCCTTCCCTGAGGATGGTAAAAAAAATCTGTCTTAACCAATCAAGCATTTTACAAAGCAAACATGTCTTGGTTCTGAAGGAATACTACCTATACAGAGGAATTAGCACATGGGCTTATGGTCTAGGGAGAGGCACTGGGATTTCAATATTCTATTACTATTGTTTCAGAATTCCAGGGAACTAATAATGCTATGGAAATAAAACAAATTGGCAGATTTTGAGGTAGAAAAAAAAAACGATCAACATTGGAGAGAATCGGGAAATGGTGTAACAATACTCCCATCTCAACAATGAGATTTGTAACATTTTCAGGAAAAGAAGAAAGGAGAAAGAATAGAAACTCTCTTATGAGTTTTTGAGCTATTCTGAACTAGATAACACAGATTCACTTCCCAAAGATTTTCTAGCAGTCTAATTTAACTGCAGTAATGCAAATGGACAAATGATTTCAAATGCAGTTTGTCAACTACTTGCAACTGTTCTTTGGAATGCACCATCCATAAGATTGTTAGATGTAATTTCACAAAAGGAAATGATTGGCCCTAAGAGACATCTCTGAGATAAACAGTGTGTTCAGAAATGTGCTCTATTATCCTTGCAGAATACAAAAACAAACAGATCAATAAATGACAATCAATAAACTAGCCTGATATCTTCCAAGTGTGTTGGGACTAAAGTTCTGATGTTTCCTTACATTCTTGAGGGCACCAAATTGGCTGCTTGCAAGCAATTTCATTCCCCTCCTCTCTCCCTCTCTCTCCCTCCCTTCCTCTGTGTGTGTGTGTGTGTGTGTGTGTGTGTTGCAATATTGGATAAAATTAGGAGCTAAGCTAGAAACTCTGGTTAACAATAAGAAATTATTTTCATCTCTTGCATTTAACTCCCAACTCCTGCCGTCAAAAAACTTACATACCTAAATGTATATTGAAGCCATCAGAAAATTTGAAATAGTCATGACAAGCTTAATTAGTGGAAGAAAACTTTGATTTTTTATTTATCCTACCTATTGTTATAAATTAATCAAGTTAGCAAACATTCATAATTCTCCTTCCTGCTCATATTTAGCCCATAACAATAACACTGTGAGGTGAGTTGGGCCGAGAGTTATGTGACCTGCTCAAAGTCACCCATCTGGCTTTTATGCCTAAAACTGGATTAGAACTCGCAATCTTCTAAACCAGCAGTCATCATTACATCAAAATGGCTCTATATTATGTAAATAAATTATAATATATATATTCTGTAACTTTTTACTTATAATGTAGGTTACTGGAGTGTGTGTGTGTGTGTGTGTGTGTGAGAGAGAGAGAGAGAGAGAGAGAGAATGCTATCATATAGCTATTATCCAACTAAAGAATCCCCAAATCACAACAAAAGTAGCCAAAATATTAGCACTTCACAGTACTGCCACAAAGTGCTGTAATTTTAAGAGAAGATTTTGAAGGTATTTCCTTTGTAAAAGAAAAAAACTACATGCTACTTCTGTAGCTCTAAAGCTCCTGCAGCATTTCCACTCCATCAGGTACAAAGCTACGGAATTTTAAACCTTCCTAATTATCCATAAGATTAAATTGGGTCCCAGATAATTTAGTCTTCACTTTCCACAAACCATTTATTTTTAAATGGAAGGAGGGGGAAAGAGACTAGAAGTGCAGAAACACAGTAGTGGCTGGACAAAAAGAGACTGATAAGAGGATTCCCTTTGGAGAGCAAAAAGAGAAAAAAGGAAGCATTTAGTATTGCTTATCCCAGAACTTATTTGTTGTTCATACTGTTATTTAGCTTAATTGCTATGGTAGAAAGAAATACAAATTTTAATTTATATAAAAATACACAACATAAAATCACAAAACATCATCAGTAACGGGGTGCACAAACAGCAACCATATCCTTATCCTTCCTTGCACTGCTTTCAAAAAATATTCAGATTTCAGAATATTTTAGCTTATCAAGACATATTAGTTACTTGAGATTTATAATATGACTGTATCTTTGGTAAGATACAGATTGAGCAGATATAAAAATCTCCATCACCAAGAAATTTGCAAAGTCAGTTCAGGGAATTCTTTTAATCTCTATTCATCTTATTCCAAAGGCAGGTTCTGCCCTAGCTGAGGGCTCTGAACAGCAGCATGTGAAGATAAAAATGGCTTCAGGTGTTATTATGCAACATCCGAGCAGTTTGGCATTGAGCACAGAGGGCTGAAGGAAAGTATCAGAGTGCTGGATCATTGGTATCATCAAAGTATTTGAAAGTACACTTTTCACAAGCTTCCATTATATAATACAGATATGCCTACACTTTATCATATCTAATTTATTTAATATTAATATATATTATTTTCTATTTAATATTGATAGATATATTATCCAACACAACCACGTATTGAATTTAAAAAGATAAACACCCTATATAAACCCAAACTCTGGTAGAATCTAACAGATGCATAAGAATATTAAAATAAAAGGGAAAGCAAATCTGGGTTGATGGAATCAACTATCTATTTAACAATAAATAACCTGTTCTCCATAAACCGTTTCATGAAAAAGAATTAACTACTAGCCTAAACAATATTCGGTTTCCCACTGAACAGTTTTCTAAGAAAATGTTCATCCACACATGAACACACAAGCAAACAATTTGTTTAGAATAAAGAATGCAGCAAGTTTGAAGGCAGCAGATGGAAGGAGAACATTATTGCAACAGCCAAGAGAGCTGTTAAAGCTTTCTGGCTATTTCTAAGCGATTTAATGTGCTTTCTTTAGAAGTTTGCACTCCCCTGTCACTTTATCTGATAAGTCTGAATATCTGGAAAACAACTTTTCATTGGCAAAATATAACAGAATGGAAATAAATAGTTAGATATGTATTACAAAGTATCACTAGATAGTTAGAAAGCTTGTATTTAAAAATATTACTTTCTCTGTAGGACATTTTTGAATGAATGCAGTTTCCTTCAAATTAATTTCTCTGCAATTGAAGTTGCTATTTTGCCCATTGTCCTTATAAGCTATTTTTCAATCGTTATAAAGGTCTCTTGCTTCTCTTCCTAGATATAAATTAACTGAATATAAGGCTTTGATCAAATGCCAACAGATTCATGAACCTAAAATATTCATCTTTGTTGTTCTTTTTCTTTTTTTGGCTGCTATGGAAAAGCTTTCACCAGGATGCTCCTCAAATTTCACATGATTTTATTTTTATATTTCAAAATTTCAAATACCTGGAATTGCTTTTAAACCTGCTGCCTTTCCAATCCCAGCTGTGTTCTTGTAACAGTGCAGGAAGGCCAGCACAGCAGATGTTCAAGGAAACCATGTGACTAATCATGCCTATACATATACTGTAAATTCTCTGTGAAAAGTGATAAGTCCCATGGTTCCTCTGGAGTATTAGGAAAGCGTTTTAATGTACAAAGAAAGCTGATTATAATATACTGATTTTTTAATCAAGATGAACATAAATTGCCAAAGGGTAAAACCAGAAACTGAAGACAAAACTTCTGAAATGAAAATCCAACATCCTTAGCACAGGATGACTCCTAGGTGACATTTACAAATAACCTATAGTGTTGCACTTCCAATTTGCTAATCCTTTGTTTCATTATTTTCTGTACATGGGTTTTTCTGCTCTGCAGTCAGTGACATAGTAAAAGGGCTAACAGGCTAAAGTATCAGAAGCAATACGTATTAGCATGCACGAACTTTTATTTTTAACTCCACTTTTAGGCAGAAATAGAGATTTATTTGCAAAACCAGTTTAAGGGTTAACAGGTGGAAAAAAATAATTAGGTTAATCTTATTACTAAAAAATAGTTATGGCATTGTATGAAAGACATTTTGTTATTTTGTATTTATGTTATAATAATCCTATGAGGATGAATATTCATTTTTCACATTTTTTTTTAATCCCATTTATATCCCGCCCTTCTCTGAAGACTCAGGGCGGCTTACAATCTAAAGCACAAATCAATGTGCTTAGCAATAGCCTTCATTCTATGTATATGCCTGCTTGTTAGGGCTTTCGCCCCCCCCCCAGTGGCATTATTACAAAGTCAGCTTATTGCCCCCAACAATCTGGGTCCTCATTTTACCTACCTCGGAAGGATGGAAGGCTGAGTCAACCTTGAGCCTGGTGGGACTCGAACCTGCACTAATTGCAGGCAGCTGGTGTTACTTAAGGAGGCATTAGCCCACTGCTCCACCAAGGCTCTAATTATAATTTTATAATTATAATGCTGTTTCCCCAGGCATTTGGGCCAGGTGATTGAGGGAGCTCTGCTGGTGACATGGTCTTTCTGATGTTTTAATTTGGGAATGAATTACATGCAGAAGCTGAAGTTTTTGTTTTAATTCTTACATGTCGGCCAGAGAGAATGAATTATTTAAATAAATAAACAGGAGAACAAGTGGAAGTTCATCAGGAGGTAATTTTGTAACAATTTCACCTTTTAATAGAAATAAAACTTGCTCAGGTTAATGGAAAGAATGGTCTCTGGAATTTATATAGACCTTTATTTATTTAATAACATTTATTTGGCTGCCCATCTCACATGACACAGCTCTGGGCAGGCTACGAACAAACTACAAAAAAAAAATTCAGGAAGTACCAAAATTAATATTATTATAAAACGGCTGAGAGAGAGCATCACAGTACAAACACTGGAACCACCTCATCAGACCACTATCCCCTTGAGACTCCAGGCCTTACAGACTTACAGAAGGTCAGTAGAGATGGGGCTAATCTCACTTTCTGGGAATTATTGTTTTACTGGGCAGGTGCCAGGGCAGACCAGACCCAACTCATGGGTTCCGACAGATGTTATTCCTTAGCACATGGGGCCTGGAACATTTGCTGATACAATAAGGATTAATCTGGACCTATGTGTTTGTTAGTCTTCAACACTCTGAAGACACTCGACTAGACAATAGAAGGAAGAAAACTGGGGAGGAGTAGAACCTATTCTTAGAAACTGCTGTCTTGGTCACACAGTAGATTTAACACAATTTATAGGTTTTTCCATACTTAGTTAAGAATCACACAACATGTGTGATCTTTTGTTTTGATTTGAAACGAAGTGTTACATGATCACAAATCATTGTATTTTGTCTATCATAATTTATGGTTTCCAGTGAGGCATCAACCAAACCAATAATGGTTTCATCAACAAGCCACAGTTAAGTCAAGTATGATTTTGCCTATGTATTTTCTATACACAAAAAACTGCTGTCAATATACTATAACCAATAGTTATGCTATGCTTAGGCTATTTGAAACTATACTATCCGTTTTATTGTGTATATTTAAAAATGAATCTCATTTTGTATTTCAAATCTCATACTGCATCAGTATCAAAACTTAGATATTGATATCAACATATTTTTAACTTTTGTCCTCCTGAATTCAGAAGAATATTCACTGTGAACAAAACTAAGAAACAGATGCTTTTACATAAAAGAATAAAGAAAAATCATAACTCGTTAAGATAGTTAAAATAGAATAATGAAAATAGGTATTCCATAAAACATCAGGTGAAGAAGACTTTCACGTCCTGGGTTACATGTAAAGGTTTTTCATTTTTTTCTTAGCTTCTAAGTAATATGCAAACACTCCAAGATTATTGTATACAAATACAGATCAGAACCAACTAATTAACCCTGACCTGATTAAAAAATAATAATTTAATATTTTCTTTAACCAACTATTTCAAGTGGCACTTCAGTTAATAAAATTTTGACTTGCTTTATTGGCTTGAATTGTATTTTATTTCACTTAAATTTAAAGGCTGGATATTCCTTAGAAACATTTTTAAAGAATTCATTTTATATATTAAAGCTAACTTTATATCTTCTCATAAAAATTACTGCTGATGTCATGATATTCATTAGGAAATATACTACATTCTCTTATTCATCAACCCAAATTGCTATATTAGAACAATACACAATAGACATTTGTGCTACACAGTACATATATAATGGAGAAGCTCAAAAGTCAGAAACTTTAAAAAAAAGATCAGAATGATGATCCTATTATTTTTATTAAAGTTTAAATTTATGAAACACTGGCTAAAGCTAATGACAAAGTACTCATAACTTTATCGTTCACATTTCACACAATAAGCATTTTACATGCTACAAGAAAACACACTGAGCATTATGTTACAACTGCTGCATTTCTCTATTAACATATAGCCCATGTCAAACGCAAAAGATCAGAACTTGTTTAGTGTTAAAAGGAAATTAATGAACTTTCAAAACACAATTGTTGTGGAAATTCCTTTCATTTACAACCTGAATAATGCTTGTTCCATTCACAGAATAAAATGTTTAGACTGATCAAGAAAAATATATTGTAGGGATTTCACCAGGTTATTTATTTATGCATTTCAAACTGAGAAAAAGAAATCTGAATTAGAGATAATTTGAATATGACATTATTTAATAAAGAGTAACAATTTGATATGCTGAAACAACAATTTAGAAAAAGATCTTAATTTCAGGATAAACATGATTAACTATCATGTAATTCATTTTTCCATTTCTATGTAAACTCCAGGAGGTACGTCCTGGAGGTATGTTCAATCACATATTACATCACATTCTAAAGAAATGAAGGTGTTTTTGTTCATAATTTATTCCAATTTATTGTACTTTAAAAACCTGAGAACTGTACAGTCTAAACAAACAAACAACCCTGCAATTCAATAGGTGTCTTAATCCAAAAAATACAAAAGGTCACTTTGCTTACTTTAGTTAATGGGTATTTTTTATATTAATATGATGTCTTATTCTTCTTAGCATATCAGAAGCATATATATATATATATATATATATATATATATATATATATATATATATATATATATATATATATATATATATATATAAATATATATATATATATATATATATATATATATAATTCAATTATAAAACACATACACTATAGGCAAAACATCCCAAATTCAAACCTGCCAACTACCAATAGGGCTGAGAATCTCCAAAGAACCATTTCAGTTAGGAACATGATATTTTTTTCCATAGAAAAAATAGTACCTAGAGATCAGGGTGCAGAGGTAACTGTATCATTATCAGTCTTTAAATGAGTTTATAAAACTTGATTCTGTTGGCATTCCAGCAGAAAGAGAATTATGGTCTGTTCCCTACCTGAGTTAGAAGGAAAGAAAATGAAGATGCTTAGGCTAATTGTTCTGATGATTTATTGGATTTTTAAGACTGACTGATTCCAAAAGGAATTAGGAGGCTTAAAATATTTCAAATTACATAATTTAAAACACAGTTAGAAACACAACCAACCAGATAAAAGAGCAATATTAATATTCAAAAACCATAAGGACCATACTTGATGACATGAGAGCAGAGCCAAGTCTTAAGGACTTGGGAGAGTAGATGTGCCTATTTCTGGAACTTCTCCCGTTTCAGAGGACAGGGTCTGTAATATATACATTGCTTTACCTGTGCCCATTTCAACATTTTAACCTTAAATGGTTTCTGGAATATCCCTATAATCTCTTTTTTTTTCAACTAACTAGAACAACAACTTGCACCTAAACATCGGCAAGACGAAAGAGATGGTGTTAGACTTCCGGAGAAAAAAGGAGGAACCTGCCCCACTTTACATCGGGGAGGACTGTGTAGAGAGAGTTTCCTCCTTTAAATTTCTGGGAGTCTACCTCTGTGAAGATCTGACCTGGAAAGTTAACACAACCCAGGTGGCTAGAAAGGCCCAACAGAGGCTTCACTTTCTTAGGGTCTTGCGGAAGAACAAGGTAGAACAACAGCTAATGACCCTCTTTTACCGGTCTACTATAGAGAGCGTTCTCTCGTATGGTATTGTGGTTTGGTATGCTGGTCTGACAGCCGCAGACAGGAAAGTATTGCAGAGGGTAGTGGGCACAGCACAAGACATTGTGGGCTGTTCCCTGACACCACTGGATGACATCGCCAGGGCTCGTTGCCTTCGAAGAGTGAGGAAGATTCTCAGGGATGACTCACACCCTGGACGGTATCTCTTTACTCTCCTACCATCTGGTAGGAGATATAGGAATATAGCCAGCCGTACCAACAGGCTGAAAAATAGCTTTTATCCGTGGGCTGTTAGGCTTTTAAATGGGACATAATCTTATGCAGAATTGAATTGGGAGGCTGGTGTGTGGTGTAGTTGGTTCACATGGTGTGGTAGGATGGAGGGTGTGTTGGGGGGAGAGAGCACGGGGGGAGGCTCAGCTAATCTCAATGTACACATGTTGTACTTTGACAATAAAGGTTTATTTATTATTATTATTAGAAGCAGGGATAGGCAACCTTGACTCTTTTATGACTCGTGGACTTCAACTCCCAGAATTCCTGAGCCAGCATGGCTGGCTCAGGAATTCTGGGAGCTGAAGTCCACGAGTCATAAAAGAGCCAAGGTTGCTACAGAATTATTGCAGGGAACACATCAAAGCCCAATGTTGAATGGCAGAAAATGCATTGTATGTTTTCTGCATGCATTGTATAACACTGAATCAACTCAGGTACAAACTATACATTCAAAACTATTAAATGTAATTGAAATTATAATTTTTTTAGATTACTCCTGTTAGCAAAAGTAACAGTTGGCAGTTTATAAACTATCTTTAAAATACAATACTTGGATTTTTTTCCTCTGAAAAAAAAATCCTATTGAATGCTGGGTTTCATTAAACTTGTTTACATTTTTTCCTAAGTAATGTTTATTAAGTTTTAACTTCAGATTTTTACTCCATAACAAACAGTGCAGTTATGCAAATATTTACATTTTTGTTCAAGCTATTTTCTTCTACACAAAAATAAGAAGAGTTTGATTTTTTCTTATTTGAACACATTTGTTTGTTTGGAAAAATGATTAATAAACATTTGTATGATTAATATGTGCACCTACATATGATGCCCCTTAATGAAAATGCATTCATATAGCCAAGCTAAATTTTCAAAAACTGTCTAACTTTAAAATTAAAAGATTATGTTCAGCATTAATAACTTGGCAGCTGATTTATCCAATGGAAAACTTTCCATATTTAATCCAGAATGACTTTTTCCATCTCACCATAGTCTCAAAAATAAAAGCAATTCACATAAAACATGTATGACTGTAGGCTCTATTGACACCAAATTAATACTATGACATTTATAGAAAATTATCTGATTACATTCTATCAAAGGAACATGATTCAAAGAAATCAACCCAGTCATTTTAGATCAGGGGTGTCAAACTGCCAGCCCACGGGCCGGATGCGTCCCAACGAAACCGTGCCCACCCCATTGCCGGCAAAAGCTCTGATACGTTGCGCGATGTCACGTGACGTCTCAAGTTTGACATGCCTGTTTTAGATGTTCACAGTACAAAATTTATTATTTATGTATTAGCTCTAATCTCTAATCAATATATCAATGCGTTTAATCAATAAAATATTAAGAAAAGATAACATATCTTTGAGTTGAACTTGACTCTAGGTGAGCACATAGGAATAGAATAGAATAGAATAGAATAGAATAGAATAGAATAGAATAGAATAGAATAGAATAGAATAGAACAGGAGAGGAGAGGAGAGGAGAGGAGAGGAGAGGAGAGGAGAGGAGAGGAGAGGAGAGGAGAGGAGAGGAGAGGAGAGGAGAGGAGAGGAGAGGAGACTTGGAAGGGACCTTGGAGGTCTTCTAGTCCAAACCCTGCTCAGGCAGGAAACCCTATACCATTTCAGACCATTCTCATACCAATTAATTGAGACCAAATTTTTTAGTTAGAGTTGTATTCAACCATAACAAATCTACAGTACAGATTTCACAGGCTACAGGAATTGCAGAGAGGAAAGCAATTCCGTATCATGCAAGCAACAATACATTCCAATTACCATGCAAGCAATAATCCACATCCACATTACACCGGATATGCCCCATGAGAAAATAGATAAGTGACTGGCCAATTCCATATATATGTATTTCTATAAAGTTTATACAGCTTTTCTAAAAGTGCTTCCAAATCCACCAAGTCAATATCTTTATTAAGCCAACTGAAGTGTTACTAAACTGTTACAAGCAATCAAGTTTCAACAGATCTTCATATGGGTTACAGAAGGATGGAGAGGAAAAAAGGTTAGGAAAAATGCAGCTGATGTTAGATGGCTCTATTGTTAGGTGAAGTTGTAAGGAGTTTCTGATATGCAATCATATACTGTCAGATACAGAATAAGATGTAAAAACAATTTTATCTAATGCATGCTTTAGCTTGACCACATAATCTGAGTAATGTTACAGTTAAAATAAATATACAAATTTATATTACAAATATAATGCTACAGATTTGATAAATATTGCTTACTTTTACTAAAAATATTCTAAATTGCAGTAAGAAATGTGTACAAAGAAAATACAATTATTCTTTTAAGCAGGAATTAAAATTAAATATTTTAAATCAATTAATATTAATTTAACTAACAGAAATAATTATTTTAGTTGTTAATGTGAAATAACTGTATGAAATTTAAAGTTATCCCTAATATTTGTGAAATTTAATTTAAATGTCTTTAAATTAAATGGCTGTTGGGAAAAAATCCTGCAGAAAGCAGAGCTATACAGCTATACAGCAGTTCCAAGAAGGCTCCAGACCTATTTGCACTACTCAGGTAACCCTGAGGACACAGACAAACCTCCAAGTGGCCTCAATGTTTCTCCAAAAGAATACACATGACCAGATGTCTGAAAGGAGTATACAGTAAATCCTTCCATTCCCACCATCCAGTCAGAGCTGAAGAAGCTTCTTGGATGAGAGGAGAAACACCTTCAAAGAAAAGCAAGAAAGTCCAGTTGCCTCTTGAAAGTGCATTTCTGGGACAACCATGACCTGGATGACTGAAAATCTCCATAGACATACAGCTTTTTAATTATTCAAGTAGCAACAACACTACAGGGAATTTTCAACTTAAGAATCATTTGTTCAGTCACTGTTCAAAGTTACAATGGCACTGAACAAACAGACTTGTCAGCAGTGAGAGCTGGGGTGGTAGAGCGCAAGGCACTGGGCTCCCAGCATGCAGGATGGAAAAGATGACTGCAGCTGTGACTGGGGCAGATGCAATTCCCAGGCAATTCCCACCTTGCAAGGCAGGGTACAAGGCAGCCAAAGGGCAGAGATGGTGGGGAAATTGATGGGTGGGAGGAGATGGAAGCAGTCCCTTACCTTATTGAGGCTCAGGAAGCCCAGAATGGCTTGCATTGGTTGGACACTTGTTTCATAATGCACAATTCTCAGTTAACAATGGGAAACCGGACTGCCACGATTGCAGTTATTAAGTAGTGGTCACATGATGTCTCCATTTGTAAGAACATCACATAGCGATGAAAATTTCAGTCCCAATTATGGTTGTAAGTCAAAGACTACCTTAAAATCTAATTGTAATAAACACGAGAAAATCAGCTCATTTTTTTCAATTAGTCTTAAATCTGATTTTATTTAGCTATTCTCCTTTATTTCACCTTTAAACTAGTTCAGAAATGAAACAGCATTTTTTTTAAAATGACATTGGCATTGATTGCTTCTGGCTTATATTAATGTTTGAACATATCCATTCAAATAAGGGCATTATAACAACAAAACTTGATTCACAGATAAACTCAAGCAACTACTTCGTGCCAAAGAGGAAGCCTACAGGAAAGGAGATAGAATGCTGTACAATCAGGCCAGGAATGTATTAACAAGGGAGATCAGAGCAGCAAAAAGAAGCTACTCTGAAAAGTTGAGGAAATTAGCCCTCAACAAATGAACCAGCAAATGTGTGGAAAACCCTTAAAAATATCACTGGCTACAGCAAACCTCCTTCCCATGCTGAAAGGAATTGACAACTGGAAGATGACCTGAATGTGTTTTACTGTACATCTGAGAGGAAACCATTGTCAACTATCGCCACCCTCTCCATTTCAGATACACCAACAACAGCCAAGTCTCCAATAGCTGATTCCATCCTTCTGGGCCTCCCACCACTGGTAATCACAGAAAAAAATGTGTGAGGTCTATTTCACAGACAGAAGCCTGGAAAAGCACCAGGCCGGACAAGATAACTCCTTGACTGAAAGTTTGTGCTAACCAATTGGCCTCCATCTTCATCTGCATCTTTAGTTAATCACTAGAGATCTGTTATGTTCCTTCTTGCTTCAAACAATCTACTATCATCCCATCAAGCCCTCCATCAAGGAGCTGAACAACTACACACTGGTTGCTATGACATCCATAATTATGAAAACCTTTGAAAGGCTAGTGCTGGCCCACCTGAAAACCAACACGGATCCAGTGTTAGACCCCTTGCAATTTTCATATTTGCTACTGAGCAAATTGGCAGATGATGCTATTAATATAGTACTTCACTACATCTTATAATATCTTAAATCTTCAAGGACCTATGCAAGGGTCCTTTTTGTAGACTTCAGCTCGACATTTAATACCATCACTCCAGATATTCTTCTCACTAAAATTATTCAGCTGGCTGTGCCTGACACACCTGTAAGTGGATCATAAGCTTTATAACAGATAGGGAGCAGCAGGTGAAACTAGGCAAAATCACAGGTACCCCCCAAGGCTATGCACTTTCTCCATTACTCTTTTCTCTATATACCAACAACTGCATCTCAAAGGATCCCTTTGTTAAAATACTGAAGTTTGCAGATGATACAACAGTGATTAGTCTCATTTGAGACGACAACAGGTCTGCATACAGATGGGAAGTTGAACAACTGGCCCTGTGGTGCAGCCGGACCAATCTTGAACTGAACACACTCAGAACTGTAGAGATGTTAGTAGATTTTAAGAGAAGCCCTCCTATTCTACCACCTCTTACAATACTAGACAACACAGTATCAACAGCAGAGACTTTCAGGTTTTTAGGTTTTATAATATCTCAAGACTTAAAATAAACACTTAACATCAAAAACGTCATCAAAAAAGCACAACAAAGAATGTTTTTCCTGCATCAACTCAGAAAGCTCAGACTGTCCAAAGATGCAGTTCTACAAAGGAATTATTGAGTCTGTCATTTGCATCTCTATAACTGTCTGGTTTGGCACAGCAATGAAATAAGACAGACACAGACTTCAACAAATAGTTAGGACTGGGGGGGAAAAATAACAACAACCAGCCTGCCTTCCATTGAGGACCTGTATACTGCATGAGCCAGAAAGAGGGCTGTGAAAAATAGCTACAGACCCTGCACATCCTCTATATAAACTGTTTCAACTTCTTCCCTTAAGACGATGCTATAGGGCATTGTACAGCAAAACAACCAGACACAAAGACAGTTTTTCCCCCATGCTATCACTCTGCTAAACAACTAATCCCTACAATACTGTCTATGCCCTAGGATGTCAAACTACCCAGTAGGGCTGTATTACCTATTATCATTCTCATCTTTTCATCTTTCCTATTACCTATTTCCTTAGTTTCTTATAACTTGTTTTTTGTATCTCATGATTTATGTTAATTGCTTTTATTTAGTATTCTATTATGATTTAGGTTGATTATTTGGTATCCTATGACTATCACTAAGTGTTGTATCTTATGATTTATGATGATTGTATTTTATGATTATGGTCATGATTTATCACTTGTTGATTGTATCTACACTGAGAGCTTATACACCGGAGACAAATTCCTTGTGTGTCCAATCACATTTGGCCAATGTGAACTATTACCCCCCGTAGATAGGGCTCGCAACTTGGGAGTCCTCCTAGATTCACGGCTCACTTTGGAAGACCACATTGCGGCTGTGACTAGGGGGGTCTTCGCCCAGGTTCGCCTGGTGCGCCAGTTGCGGCCCTATCTAGGCCGGGATGATTTATGCACGGCCACTCACACGCTCGTGACCTCTCATCTAGACTACTGCAATGCTCTCTACATGGGGCTGCCCTTGAGGACCACCCGGAGGCTCCAACTGGTACAGAATGCAGCCGCGAGAGTTGTGTTGGGAGTCTCCCTATACTCCCATGTCACACCTCTGCTCCATGAGCTGCATTGGTTGCCAGTTGTCTTCCAGGTGAGATTCAAGGTACTAGTAATGGTGTTTAAGGCCCTACATGGCATGGGTCCGGAGTACCTTAGGGAACACCTGCTGCCGGCATCAACTTCCCTTCGCCCTGTGCGTTCCCACAGAGAGGGCCTCCTCAGGGTGCCACCGATCAGGGAATGTCGATTGGTGGCCCCCAGGGGGAGATCCTTCTCTGTGGGCGCCCCGGAGCTATGGAATCAGTTACCGGTTGAGCTCCGGATGGCGCCCGATCTTCGCTCCTTCCATCGCGATCTAAAGACATTCCTATTTGAACAAGCCGGCCTGGCCTGATGGGGGATGGGTGGGGGTTTTTATTGTTATTTTAATATTTGTATTTACTGTTTTTAGTGGGCATATATTTAATCCTTTTTTAACTTTTGTAACTCTGTATTTTTTATGCTTGCCCTGTTCACCGCCCTGAGTCCTTCGGGAGAAGGGCGGTATATAAATAAAATGAAATGAAATGAAATGAAATGAATAAAGAATTCTATTCTATTCTATTCTATTCTATTCTATTTGTCTGATACATAATGAAACATTTGATTGTATAATCAAAACATGATTAACAAGCAAGTATTATATATGAACAACAGCTAAACTATTCTGTAATTATTCCAATTAATTTTAGAGTCTACCTGGTAACCTATTTGATGAATGCTCACATTACTAAATTTATTGATTTAAATTACAATATTAAAATATTTTGGTTTGATCAAAAGCAGAAATGTTACATACCTCAACAGACAGAAATGTTGGTTCATCATTTACTATGTCCACTCTGCCTGAAGAGATACTTCTGTTTTTCAGCTGAAAATGTGTTTTACTCATGTAGCCATCAGTAGAGTCCTATGTTTAGATATTAAAGAAAAGCACACTTTGAATTTTTTGTTTTCAGGAAAGAATTCTACAAATTAAAAAGGTTTTTCATTTTAAGGATTTTAATTAAATTATGCAATACGCAAACTGATACAAAAGCATCCCAAATTAAATACTTAAGTCCTTGAGTAATCAAAATTTTGTGAAGTTGAGCCTGTCTCTCAGATATTACATATATTATATGTTATTTTCTTGGAAACAATGCATAAGTGGTTTGTCATTGGCTTTTTCCAGAGTGTTTTGTCAAGATTTATTGCTCAATATTCTTAAAACAGTATATAAAAATTCAGAATTATTAGACCTACTCCTACCCACATTTTCTATTCATGTTTACTCAAATATAAGCCCCCTTAAATTTAATGATGTTCAGTCTCGTGTATGCATAGGATTGCTGCCTCTGTTCTATTGATTCTATCCACTTACTTTCGTAATACTAGAAAAATCTTTACCTTTTTCTTTCTTGGTAATACTTCCATTAGTTGAAAATCTTAAAGCTGATTTTTTTTTCTCAATTTCTTTACTGGAGGAATCTTTTCACTTTCTTTCTAAGCTATCCTAGTAATATTATATTGCTATCAAATATTAATTCATTGTCATGTTTTAAAACCAGTTCATCAAACTCAACCAACCATTATACGTTCTAGTGGTATTACACTTTATTTATGGTTACAGAAATGTGTAGGCAATATATGAGGATTAAATCTAAGAAAAATTCAGTATTCTGAATAAAGATATTTTCATAATATGCAGTAGAATCTGATCTTTCAACAGAAGAATAAAAATACTAAATTTCACTATTTAAAACAATTATTAATTAGCTAAGTAGAAACAAAATTTTCAGATGAAACATTGGAATTGGAAGTTTCTAAGAACACATTTTGAGTATTATCGTCCAGGATGAGGACATAATTATTTGTAAAATATTACAACTTAAAGCATTACTTAAAGAGGATTTGTTCCTTTTACAAAGCAACGTTTGCCTTACAAAGTGTATCATACAATATGATCTTGCCTTTTGCCTTACAAAATGTATCATATCAAATGTGGCAGAGAGAAAATAAGACACAGGGTAAATATTCATAAATAAAAATCTCTAGTTAATACCATATTGAATAACAATTTCAAAACAGTCAAAACAAAACAAGGTTGTATTGTTATTAAATCATATATGCTGACCCATTTTCCAGTTAAGTGCAGATGGTAAACTGATAAATTGTAAGGCACAAGCATTCAACAGACATTCAGTAAAAGCACTTCACAAGAAGCATGAAGAAGGATTCTTCCCATATGCCATTGAAAATGGAACAAAAAAATTACCATCTGTAATACAGGAGAATGTGAAATAGCACTTTCTAAAATTAAACATTAAAGTACATAGACCCAGAAATGTACTAAAGAGCTCTGTAAGAATGAAAAGTATAATTAAAACTGCTAACTTAATTTTCAAAATGTGAAGGGGTTTTTTGGACTTTAGTCATTATAAATGTCTCAATATGGTGCTTAGCAGCTTCAAATACTCTTACCAGCTAGAATTTATCTAGATACATATATGTTTAGGTGATTTGCCCACTTACAAGATCAAACCTGTTATAAGACCAAATCACCCTTGGTTTGGTCAATCACTGATGGTTGATCTTTACAAAAAAGGAGATTACAGCTTTTTTATTCTCTTTGATTCGCTGGCAGCTTTTGATACTGTTGATCATAATATCCCTGTGAACTGAATCTATATATTTGAAGTTAGAGTTACTGTACTAACTCACTTATATCAATAGGGCCATATTCAGGAATAAAACTGGATAATTCCAAGTCAGTTCAGCTGAAAGATTCTAACAATCTATTTAATCCCGAATGCTGGTTAACTTTTACATGTTTGTTGAAGGGGAGAACCACTAAAATGTTTTTAATCTGTTCTAAAAATGTTAATGCTTTTTCCCAATTTGCTATCGAGCCAAATTCACAGTAGCCTTATATGATATTAGAATCTGAATACCTATAGGTGTGTATATCCTTATGTAACTGTCTGTCTAGACCAGGGCTGTCAAACTGCCGGCCCGCAGTCTGGTTGCATCATGCTGAGGCTGCGCCCACCCCAGCTCCGGCAATGCGAAAAAGTCACAATACGTTGCGACATGTCATGTGATGCGGCACATTTGACATTTGACATGTTATGTGATGCGGCACATTTGATCTTGATTCAAATACCCTAAATAATAATAATAATTTTATTTGTATACCGCCCTTCTCCCGAAGGACTCAGGGTGGTGAACAGGGCAATAAATACTAAAATACAAAGATACAAAAATTAAGAAAAGATTAAACAACGTGCCGAAAACATTACAACAATAAGTTAAAATACGTTAAAACAATAATAAAACCCAAACCCATCAGACCAGGCCAGCTTGTTCAAACAAGTAGGTCTTTAGATCCCGCCGGAAGGACCGAAGGTCGGGTGCCATCCGGAGCTCAACCGGTAAACGGTTCCACAAATCCAGCGCACCCACAGAGAAGGACCTCCCCCTGGGGGCCACCAGACGACATTCTCTGATCGGTGGCACCCTGAGGAGGCCCTCTCTATGGGAGCGCACTGGGCGGAGGGAAGTTGATGCCGTCAGCAGGTGCTCCCTAAGGTACTCCGGACCCATGCCATGTAGGGCTTTAAAGGTCATTACCAGCACCTTGAATCTTACCCTGAAGACAACTGGAAGCCAATGCAGCTCACAGAGCATAGGTGTAACATGGGAGTATCGGGAGACTCCCAACACAACTCTCACGGCTGCATTCTGCACCAGTTGGAGCCTCTGAGTGGTCCTCAAGGGCAGCCCCATGTAGAGAGCGTTGCAGTAGTCCAAGCGAGAGGTCACGAGCGCATGAGTGACCGTACGCAAGGCATCCCGGTCTAGATAGGGCCGCAACTGGCGCACCCGGCGAACCTGGGCAAAGGCCCCCCTGGTCAGAGTTACTATATGATCTTCTAAAGAAAGCTGTGAATCTAGGAGGACTCCCAAGTTGCGAGCCCTATCTACGGGGGGCTCGCCAGGCATTAGGTTCACAATGTTCACCTGGGCATAGCTTATCTTCATGCCTTCTGGTCTTATTCATTATTGTCATGTAGCTTGTTTTTAAGCTGATTTTAAATATTTTAAATATTTTACTTTTAGAAGTTTCAATTGCTTAAAAGTCACTGTAAATTGATTTAAATTGCCCTCACTTTGGAATTTGTTATTTACCACTGAAAATGAGTTAAAATTTATAAATCAAATAAATTCACAGCATAAAACTTGAATATGTCATATTACACAAGTAATCCGAACAATGATGGCATATTCCACCTCAAGGAAGGGCTAGTTCAGTTCTTCCCCCCACTTTTCTCAGAGCAAAACCACCCCAGTGGAATGCTGAGGCCCCTTTTAAGTTCCTTCTGCTTTTTTTTCACTGCACAAAGTCAGTCCCCTATGATTAGCAGACAAGCCAGTCATGTCTCAGCAGCAGCAGCAGCAGCAGCAGAGTGCTGGATAGCAAGGGTGTCTGGGATTCAGCTGGGGTTCTTATGTCTTGCAGAGCATGGCAAGCAGGCCTAGAGCTGCTTGGTTCCAGGGCTGCTTGCTACTCCACAAAGCAGGATGCAGGATAGCCAAAAGGGCACAGATGGAGGGGAGATAGGCAAGTAGGAGGAATTGGAGGCAGCCCTTTCCTTACTAAAGCTTGGGCCTGAAAGGACCCAAAACCAAAATGGCTTAGACTAGGTTGGGTATTTGGCTAACAACTAATAAATTTCACTTATTAATAGCAATGTGGATTGCCAATATTGCAGTCATTAAGTGATATAATCCCATGATTTCTTATTTTACAACCGCATTGCAGCAATTGGAATTCTAGCCTCAACTGTGGTCCTTAAATTGAAAAATATCTATGCAGCCACTATTTTCAAGGAGCATATCAGGAATCACTTGAACTTCTGTTTCTCATTAACAGAAAACCAGAGGAATTATGCAATGAACTTAAAGAAGTTGTTTATGAAGAATGTGAAAAAAGACTTCCAAAAATGAGGAAAGCAAACTGGATGTCACAACAAACAGTGAAAATGGCAAAGTAAAGAAGAAAGTCAAAATCAAACAACAAACATGTCAGAAGGGAACTTAACAAGGTGTTTCAGAGAGGTGTTAGAAGAGACAAGAAGCAATATCTGTAAAGAAGATGGAAACAGACATGGAGAGCAAGGAAAATCTTTCAAAAGATCTCTGAAATCAGAAGAATGTTCTAATCTCAAATTGATATGCTAAAGGATGCCAATGAACAGACAGTAACCAATTCAGTGGAGAACAAAGGAAAATAAAAGTATACTGAAACAGTAGAGATGTCAAGGTATTCAATATACGGTACCTTAAAAGATATTCTCTACTTACAAGTAAGAGAAGATGAAGTTAGATAAACTTCAAGCCTTACCAAGCCAGAAGGCTATAGGAAGTTAGTATACTTAATAACCTTAATTTCACATTCTAGCAAAATAAGGATCATCCAAAGCAGATTACAGCCATGCATGGGAAAAGGGATGCCAGATGTTCAGATAGCTTTAGAATAGCCAGGGAACACGAGATATAATAACTGATGCTGGATATTTAAGAGAGCAAAAGAATAGCAAAAAGAAGTATATGCTTCATTGAAAAGCTTCAATTGTGTTGATCGCATCAAGCTGTGGAAAGTACTAGGAAAAATGGAAATCCCAGACTTCCCATTATTTTCATGGGAAATGTACAGATAGGTCGGGAACTCACCAAAAAATACTCATTTCAAGTTGGCAAAAAAAAAACACACACGATAAGACTGCATACTCTGCCCTTATTTATTCAATCTATATGCTGAATATATATTAAGGAAAGCTGGACTGGAAGAAAAGAAGGGTGTAAAACTGAAGGAAAAGATATAAATACCCTGCATTCTGATGATACTGCTGACAGTCAAACATACAAAGGATCCACAAGCCTTAGTCAAAGAGCACAGTGAATAAATAGGACTAAAATGAAATATAAAGATAACCAAACTAATAATAGCAACTGCAAAGAGTCCTAGATTTGACAATGAAGGTATCAAAATGGTGGATAGCTTCTGCCTAAACCAAGGGTAGGCAACCTCGGCTCTTTTATGACTCATGGATTTCAACTCCCAGAATTCCTGAGTCAGCATAGCTGACTCAGGAATTCTGGGAGTTGAAGTCCATGAGTCATAAAAGAGCCGAGGTTGCCTGCCCCTGGCCTAAACTATCAACTCTAAAGGAACAAGCAGTCAAGAAAACTAGCACTTGATAGAGCAGCTAT
Organism: Vipera ursinii; assembly: GCF_947247035.1. Lineage (NCBI taxonomy): Eukaryota > Metazoa > Chordata > Lepidosauria > Squamata > Viperidae > Vipera > Vipera ursinii. The sequence goes on from NC_139513.1 coordinate 259,576,237, forward strand.
GAGGGCATTGAAAAAAAATATTCAAATGATGTGATGTGTCCATACCTATTTACCTATCAAATTATCCTACTTCAAACATATTAGGTAACAACTCGGGTCTCTGAAAAAGGCTCTAATGCTGAAAAAGATGGAAGGAAATAAATGGAGGCTGACAGCAGTAAGGTAGATCACTCAGTTACACTGATAAATACCCTGTTGGGCAATTTCACAAAACAGATTAGGGATAGATCATGGTGCCAGGAATTGAAAATCTGATGGCACATAGTCTATCCATCTATTGCTGTTTATATTACTGCCATGTAGCTTTATATAAAGATAGAGAGGGTTGCTTCCAACCACATTATATTTTGTTTGTTCTCCAAGGAACACATGAAGTATGTCCAGATTCCATTTTGGGGAGTGAAAACATACCACAGCTGAAAAGATATTACTGAGAATTAAACAACAGAAAGTTGTAGAATTTAGATCAGCACAGTAATCTGGAGATACTCTGGGTTGTCCATTTCTGCTTTGTATTATAGATACAGACTGTTCTTCACTCTGGTTTTGTGTTGCTCACAAGTGGTATTAATTTTGATGTAAAAAAGATAGATTTTTAACATTGGCTTAAATAGAAAAGCTTCTATAATGGAGGAGAAATATTTTTAAAGATTGATGAAACACAAGAATTTCTACTCGACACATTCACTTGCTGTTTTAATCACTTTCCTCTATACCTCCCAATATGTTCCTGATATATTTCTCACAATCCATATGCAGTTCCAAAGACTGTTCAGTAATGTTTTCATTAGTGAGCATTCAAAGATGAAAAATCCCCAGATGTTAGTGAATTACAAATCCCAGCATTCTTCATCACTGTCCATACTGATAGGAGATTTTGGGTATTGGGATCAATAAATCCTGTATTATACCAATCCAACAGTGGTGCAAAAAAGAAGGGGGGGAATCTGCTTGCTGCAGTTTTCCAGATAAGAGTTAACTACCAAGAATCACATTTCTCCTATTAATTTTCTTCTAGCTAGCAACATGCAGTTGCAATATGAGGTATAGATCCAAAAATGGCTTTTATGCCTGATTTATGCTTTCACAAAGCCTTCAGAAAACTTGATTTATCATCTACCACTATACCACAAAATGAATATATATATATATAATTTATCCTGCAAAAATAGGACAACTGTTCCAGGTACTATTAACCAAACCTAGTTACACATTTCTTACATATTATCTCATTTAAGAAAATTAAACATGTTTTTGACAGGGTTATTTTTAAAAAAGATGTTCTGGGATTGTGTAAACACAGCATGGATTCCTGGTAACAATATCTACTGAAAGACAACTAAAATGCATGGTTGGTAATAAACAGTAGCTGCATATTAACAGCTCATTTCTCAAAGAAAGCACAAACAAATTGGGGTTTTATTAGCTGTTTCATTAAGTTTTATTTTAGAGAAGCACATACAAAAAGCATATGTGCAACAGCTGATATAAAAGGATTCTATTCAAAACAATCTCTGTTCAAACCCCATTAATGTACCATTAAATTACTTGATAAGTCTGCAGATTTAACTATAAATTTAACTCTTTGAATAATATATTACTTCTGACAAGTGTTTATTTCATTTCCTGTGATTTTAAATCAATGTATGTCTTTTCAGCATATTAATTCTGTCCTCCAAGCTGCATTATCTGTCTGTCTGTCTGTCTGTCTGTCTGTCTGTCTATCTATCTATCTATCTATCTATCTATCTATCACAGTGCCATAGGCTATTCTAGAATTTCTTTCGTCAAGATTTCACCTAAAATGAATATATGTACTTTTGTCAGTATACATTTGAACACAAAACCAATTCTTTTCAAGAAAATTACCTTGTCTTTAGTTGCTTTTACTGGCACCTTATATTTATGTCCCCACTAAAACCTAATGAGCCAAATTCAGAATGTACTTTTACTAGAACGAACTATGACTGTACAAGCAATAAAGACTATAGTTGCAAACCAAATCTAAGCAGAACAAAAACATAGGATTATTGGGTAGGAAAAACAAACTTCATTTCAGTACCTTACTATAAAATCCCCTACTAAACATTGCATAAAAACTCATAAATTGGCAATTCTTGGTTTATATATTTAAAATTATAAACAAAATCACACTGTATGAAATAAATCTCATTTGAATTTTTTGGTAAGCATGTATACATGTAAATTGATATTATTATACAGTTGTGGCAGGATATGATGCCCTGATACACATAGCAAAATATAAAATGATCTAGGTGTAAAGATTTTTTTTTTGGTCAGTACCAACTCAACTGTTAGATTAGACATCTAGCAGCTTCATATCCAATTAAATTACCTGAGAGCAGGCCCATCATATGTTTGGAAATACACACACACACACACACACACATATATATATATATATATATATATATATATATATATATATATATATATATATATATATATATATCAGGCAGAAGTGTTAGGCAATGGTAGAATCCTCAATGTTGAGGATTGCTGGACAATTTCTGTACTGAATGCATGCTGGATTGACTTGACACATTGTGTGTGAATCCAGACACAGGTTGAAAAGAAATTTGTAGCTAAAAAGCCAACAGAAACAAATACAATCTGAACAAAATTGTGGAAAGGAATGGCTGGTGGAAAAAATATAGCATTTGGATGAAGCAGCAAGGACAGCTCGACAAAGGTTTTGGATGTCCAAAGAACTTGGGGAAAAAGTTGTTTTACTACCTTTTGCTTTTCTCTCTAAATTAAAAGGAAGCTCAAGAATTGAAAATATTGAAACTGACTAATAGCAAGAGTACCAGAGTAAACAATCTTGTATGAATCAATGAGGAAGCATAAACTTTAAAAAAAACTTATTTTCCCCCCAGAAATATCATTTGTTAAGGCCATTGCATCTACAGTATTACAAATAATTTATCACTGTATTTAGAGGACACTGTCGGTGTCCATGTGTATCTAAAAGTTCCTATCCCTCTTCCCAGTTTCCAATATATCCAAAGACCTGGAACTAAAATACAACTACAAAAACATACAGGACTATCCTGTGTAAAGTCAGACCACCGGTGCATCTAGCTCACTTTGATGTATAGTTCACTGATTGGCTGCAGCTCTCCATGAATTCAGAAAAGCATTTTTTCTTATTCTATCTTCAGATAAATTAGACCTAGGAGCTTCTCTATGTAAAACATGTACTTATCATATTTGTATTATATTTATGATAAAAAAATTTCAGTTATCAACATAGTAGAGCACAGATAGAAAATCATAGAAAATCAGATAGGATTACAGCAATAACTAAAGCCGTGTTGCCCAATCTTTGGATCATTTGTTCTATATGCAAGCAATATGGCTACAGCAAAAGTCCATCTGTTCACAAAATGGTTGTCAACAAGGCTTGCCTAGTTATGAGTCAACGTCATCAAAACATTACCCAAAAGGAAAACTTGTAGTGTTCAAAGAAATCCTTCCCTCTTAAAAAGAAAAAAGCCATCTCCTTAGTGATCTGTAAACACAAAATATTCTCCAAGCAAGCAGTTTCTATGTATACACTTAAGTACTTTTAAATTCTTTTTTTGCTTTGCTTTGTTTAGATTTTTAGGTGTCCTGTGATAATTTCATTGTTTAGTTGATCACTGTAGATTTTTGCTACAATGAATGGTATTGTAAAAAAATATAACCTAAGAGGAAAGTGTCTACACTGGTTATTTTTGTAATTTTCTGCAAAATGTAGATCATTAACAAGCATAAAGGAAAATTTTCCCAATGCAAATTGTTTCTGCTTCTTTTCAAAAGCAAGTTAAAAATATTTATAAAGGAAAAGAATACCCAATTCTCAATGTCTATTTAATTTTTTATTTTGTTTTGTTTTATTTTGTTAAAAGCATCCTAGTCCTATCACTTGTATTTATAGTTTTGATTTCAAATTAATAATTGAAATTAAATATCATATTAAGATTTTAAGAAAAATACAGTGCTTTAAAAAAAGAACCAAAGGCCAAGTAAGAATTAAAATTAGATAAGAGATCTTATTGTTTAAAGTTCTTGGAAGAAGAGCTTTCAGAAATCAAATTAAATAAATATGAATATTTTATCTTAGTATAAATATTAAAGTACAATAAACCATAACTTGGTAACAACTACTCTCAGGAAGAGGACAGGAAGGCCTGGAGGAACATTGTCCATAGGGTCGCGATGGGTAGGACACGACTTCGCAACTAACAACAACAACTCTCAGGAAGTCTTTATTAGAGATGGCTTAAGACTTTGAAGTTTGCCCATACCTTTATGCTTCTCCATTGCCAATCATCCCCAATGCTTTGTGAATATTGGAGAAATTCTGTACAATATTGCTTGAATTTATTCTCTTCCAAAAAGAAATCTGCATCAACCAAGTTAAGTGACATCTGTCAAGAAATGGAAGTGTTAGCATTGGCAGAAACTGTGAGCTCTTAACATATTACCTATCTCCCAAAGGAAAGGAAAGAGAGAAAAACGGAAAATTCAACAGACAGTAGGGATTGGACTCATGCCTAATCAGTTTGCTACAGAAGGGCATCTGAAGGGTACCAAGTTAGGAAACACTTTTGAAGTAATACATTTATGTGCATGAGTCTGGAAACTATTCCAAAAGAACAAACATTTCCATTTTTAGTTTTTGTGCTATTTAAACATTGGTTACTACTTTCTTACCAATCAGAAAAATGTCAGAAAAAAAATCAGTAGTGCAATAAAATGTGTATTTTTCCTAGCACTCCAACATGGAAAGCATTTAGCTTAACAATTTGCTTTACCAAAATGAAAACAGATTGAATAAGCAAGGGAGCTTAAGGAATAGAGTGTCTATAGATTAGAGTGAACCTGACAGCAAAACCCCAACTATCTTATTTTTAAAGAGAATTATTGATTAACAAATATTGTCATCATCCCAGATTATTGTGAACTAGGAATTCCATACTCCAGGGTTTGGACTTTATCAATAATTACTAGGTCTCTCAGCATTATCAACAGAAACAAAGCAGTAGTTAGCATTGCTGGAGGACAGATGGTATAATTCTCAGACACCTAAAAGGAAGTTTGTTTTTAGCAAATAAGCATATACAACAGTTACATCAGATCAACTAGGAAACTTATAAACAACTCCATTTCCATGTGCTAAAATCTTTGAAAAATTAAGAATTTTATTAGTTATTTAGTTCTTATAAAATATATCACATTTTAATAAATAAACATTCTGAGTTTGAAGTTATATTTATTCATTTATATAATCAATCAATCAAGAAAAGCAGGTTCAACTTGGGCAACTAGCATCAGGTTAAAAACAGTACAAAATATTCACATCAAAAATAAGAATTAAATTTTAGTCTGTAGTTTATGTTGCAAAACTATCTTTTTTATGCTACATTTTCAAAACTGGCTGCATTCTGCAGTCTGCTGAACTTGTAATTCACCACAGTTATTTATGATCAGTTATAAACAGTCTTTTTGTTGCCTGCATCAGACTGAAAACTGTGGCAAAAGATAGCTAAATGCCTAATGGGGTATATATGTGTGGGTAATCTAAAACTATATTCACAGTCTAAGACTGCTGGAAACCTAGCCAAGGAACTAATTATTATTAAGTAGTGCCTAAGAATATAGGCAGTTCTAAGCACAGTGGGGGGGGGGGTGTTTCACATTATGATGTTCAGGTTTGATAAATTCAGAATTTCCAAATATCAAGGAAATCTTTTAGGGTGCCAAGCATGGCATAACAATAGATTTGTTGTATTCAACTTCAGTCCCCAAGTCCTAATATTTGATAATATTTTCCAATTGTTTTTTCCTTAGTATCACCCAGAATAGAAACATCAATAAATCAGATTCATTTCTTTTCAGTCTGTTATATGGGACATGTTATGAACAAAATGCATCTCTTTTTGGATCTTAAAGTCCCATTAGACCTTAACTGTCTAATTTTAAAAAACTTTCTTAACTTGAAGTTCCCAGTAGTTTTTACCACATCCAATTCCAACCCTCTGGCAAAGTTTCCAGTGAATAATTCTGGCAACTTAGTCATGACAGTGCTTTCAGTCAGTTTGTGAAATTTTGCAGCAGCCACTGATCAATTATTTCATCCTTTTTACTGCAAAGGTGACATTTGCTGTTGTTACATGTTGAATTTTCATCTTCATACAACTAATTGGCAAAGCTTGTTGTTGAGCCACCAAAATAAAGCTTTCAGTTACTTTATTTAATACTCAAATTTTATATAACTCCATATGGGTTTTTATCAGCTTTTCCTCCTAAACCTTCAAATATTGACCATACATTGTCTTGTTCTTCCAATTAAATCGGTTTCATTTCTTTTCTTTTCACCTTTACTGATTTCAAGAGCTTTCCTTGACTGTTTTCAGCAAGGGTTCTTGGTTTTTCTTCATGTCAGGCCATGCTTATATTAATATTATGGTTTGTTGTAGTCAGCCAGATGTTTAGACTGCATTTGGCATTTTTATCCACCTATTGAATCCTTCCCAAGGACCTGGGATAGGCAGGTATTGTTTGATGTTATTAAATGTATAATAGGAGGTAAGCTGTTCCAAGTAAAGCCGTCTTTTACAATTAAGTCATGGTGATTTTATCACTGCTGGTTTTCAGGTGATGCTCCAGATGTTTTGGGATTGCACCCAGGCACCTATTATTGTTAGAATATTCAATTGTTCCCATTATATTGATTCAATTAATTAAAATATTTAAGATTGCTTTTTAAGATCAAGTCTTCATTAAGTCCTCTTATATAAATAGATATCAACAATAAAATATTAGAAACATTAAAAAGGCAGTGGCAATGAGCAATGCAGTATTCAATCAATAAAACAGCACAAAATAAACTTATGCAAAAAATTAAATTTATAATATGTGCATCTCCAGTTACACATTTACAGTAATGGGGATAGGTAAACCATCACTGGATTACAAGTCTAGAAACATGACACCAGCATTAAAACACTCTCTTTCCTTTGTTGGAACCAAGAGGCATTAGGAGTTACCCTTGAATAATTAAAGTATATGAAACTTATTTAAGCAAAATGTCATACATTCCATAGTGTTTATGGGCACAAGGTTAATAATAAATATTTAGGTTTCTGCAGTTAGTACAATATTATAAATTCTAGCTAGCCTATTCCCGCCCATCAAGGGTATACAGTACAGGATATACCAGATGTTGATTTCTGCTACCTCCACAGTAATCTTTCTCAATCTGTCTTCTAGATTTGTTGGGTTTCACTTTCCGTAATACCTGGTACTCACTAGCTGTTGGGAATTTTAAGAGTTGAGGTCAAAATATATCTGTACCGGAGAGATGAGCTGAAGCGGATCAGCCAGCGCAGCTCCAGCTGATCGGCGCTGACTGGGATCACCAGCTGGAGCTGTGCCTACTCCACGCGCGGATCCGGAACTCCGTCGGTCTCCGCTGTCGCCGGCAGCAGCACACAGGCCTTGGGGGTGGGGAGTCAGCTGAAGCTGGGGCGCTGCCTGAGCTGTGCTGAGGCCCAGGGATCAGCTCTTGCGGCTCCACCTGATCGGCGCTGCCTGCAACGGTCGGATGGCTTGCGGATGGTTTAGACTAGGCTAGGGCAGCGACCGAGACTGGAGCTCTACCAGAGCCCCAGAAGGCGGCGCGCCCGGAAGAAAAGAGGAAGAGGCGGGGAGAATAGGAGAAGGGGTTTGTAAAAGGAGAGCTTTTGGCGGGAAAGAGAAAGTAAAGCGAGGGATAGAGAGAGAGAGATGGCAATAGGAATAAGGGAGGCTTCTGTGGAGAAAGCCTGAGGGAGGGAGAGAGAGAGAGAGAGGGAGGGAGGGAGGGTGATAGCAATAAGGGAGGCTTATGTGGGGCAAGAGAAAAAGAGAGAGGGCTATAGGAATAAAGGAGGCTTCTGTGGGGTAGAGAAAGGAGGAAGGGGAAAGGAGGCAAGCAGAGGAATCAAGGAAGGAACAGAGACTGTAGAAGTAGAGACCAGCAAGCAGAGAGAGAGAGAGAGAGAGGAAGAAGGGCTGACCAGCTGTCTGAACACCACCCCACCGCTGATCCACGCACTGGGAAGGGACTGACTACCACTCCACCCTGTGACCTGCCTGCTGGGAGGGGACTGACCACCATCCCAAAAAAGCAGAGGGGATCCCACTGCAGAAGGCATGTTGCTGTGGAAGATTGTGGAAGAAGGGATTGAACCAGTGAAGTGGAATGGACCAGGATGAAGCAGCTTTCTCAGGATGCTTTATTCTCAGACCCAGTCTGGAATCGGCTAAAGACTCTGGATGCGTGGAACACCTGGCGGTATCATGAGCTCATAAGGAGAATTAGGGCAACAGAAGTGGTGGAGGAAGTCAAAGAGGCCACAGCCAATTTGCCACCAGAATGGTCCCCATGTGCGGGAGTGAGAAAAATTGGAGGTGACAATGCCCAGCTTACCGCTATGGAAGCCAAAATATCTCACCTAACAGAGATGACGGCCTCGTGGATGGCAGTGGGTGGTTTGCCCTTAAATGGAGGCCTGGCTGAGCTGATCAGTGGGAGGATGGGCTCTTCCACTTCAGCTGAGAAGCCAGTGAGGCAGGTGATCTATTAAAGCTGTGAGGGTGTACTTGTATAAAACTGCACAAACCACAAAGTCCAGCTCAGTCAGAAAACTACAAAGGGCCCTCAGTGACAGGAGTGATGGGACATCTCCCTTAGCGAGGGGCTCACATATGCAAGGGCCTGCTGAGGACAAAGCACAGAAGCCCTGGCAACAATCTTTGGAGACTTGCAGGAGTACTCAAACATGAACAGTCAGACCAGATGCTATGCCTCTCACCGCTGAGATCCCTGAACAGTTGGTGGGTCAGACACCTCACACCGATTTTCCTAGATGGGGTGATGGGGGACATTCAACCTCCAGTGCAGATAGTATACTGATATCTGGTGCAAGAACAACAGACTCCTGGGGAAGGTATGGGATGGCTGTAGTCAATACACTGGGTGAGCAGAATACTACAACAAGGGGAGGTGGCATGTCTGTAGGCCTCTGCCAGATTGAACTGGAAGAAACCTCATCCTTGAATCTGATCCCAGAAGACAGAACATTGGATTGGAAGTAATCCCAGGGGGTCTCCACAAAGGCCTTGTGGCAGGATAGAGGGCAAATCTTGGTCGGAGTCCAGAATGTTACCAACTTCCCTGTGAGGTTGAAGGACTGAATGTTGTTTGGACAAGTGAGCCCAGCCATCCCTGTTGTACTCCCTGATACAGGGGAAAAGCCTGAAGTGAGGTTTCAACAGATAGATTCTACCTGAAGAACACACAGCTGGCCCCAGAGTGGCAGGATAGAACTAGAGACAACTTTGGAGATGGCGACACCTGTTTTCAGAAGATGAATTTGACATGGGGTGCTCTAGAAGCGCTCAATATCAAAGTTGTCTATAGGAAGATAAACCTTTCCAAAAGAGGTCTCAGTAGATTCCCTGACTTGGTGACTTAGACCTCAGACCTGCATCTAACAGAGTTGAAGAGGACCGGGATCATCTGAGAATTTCAAAGTCTTAAACCTCTCCTATAGTAGCCTGGAAGAAGAATGGGTCCCTGAGAAAGTGCATAGATTACCGTACCCTCAATTGGAGAACCATTCCTGATCAGTACACTGTCCCCCCACCCTGGATCAAAGATGCCCTATACTGCTTATCAGGGGCAAAGTAGTTTAGTGTGCTGGACCTGAGAAGTGGCTACCACCAGATTCCCATGCATCTAGATGATAAAGAGGAAACTGCTTTCATCTTCTCCTTGGGGTTCAATGAATTCATTTGGAGGCCTCAAAGGTTATCAGAGGCCTCTGTGACTTTTCAGTGACTTATAGAGTGGACGGTGGGAGACATGAATTTGATAGAGGTGTTAGTGTACTTAGATGATATTGTCTTTGGAGAGATTCTTGAAAAACATGAGCACCTGGAGAAGATTCTGACTAGGCTCCATGAAGAAAAGTTGAAGCTGTCCCTAGAGAAATGCCAATTTTAGCAATCATCTGTTATACCTTGGTCATGTTGTCTCCACAGAAGGGATATCAACCGACCCCACAAAGGTTGAGGCCGTCACTTCCTGGTTCAGACCCCAAAATGTGGCTGAACTGTGAATGTGCAGTGCATCTTCAGGTGTATCAATTTTTTTGTGGGGGTGGGGAGAATAGGGAAAGGGGCAGAAAAAGTAAGGCTTGGAAAGGCAGAACATCAGTCTGATTGGGGACATGCCAATTGACATGTCAGTGCAATCATAGAGCAACCTTTAATGCAGGCAGCAGGCCAAGATAGGATTTTGCAAATGGCTCCAACAACATTCTGACCTAGTTGAAGGAGAAGAAGAGTGAGCTTTGGGTGAAGGGAGAGACAAGTTTCCACATCTGCCTGTCTGTCTGCCCACTTGCCTTTCCAATCTTGAGACTACCGCACCCATTTTTTCTTCCCTAGGTTCTTTTCTCCCTTCCTCTGAACCTTCTTAGCTTCCTGCCAAGGCGAAGTGCAGTTTCTTCTTTTTCTCTATGGAAGGAGCTCAGCTGGGAAGGGAAGGGAAGAAAGAGTCAAGCAAGTGCAGAAGTCTTACTGGGCTTTCCTATCTTTCCTATCTTTGGAAGTGCATGCGTGCAGCCAGACACCTGCCTATCTCCTGGATAAAGTGGAGAGACGGTGAATAATTCATTTATTGTAGAGTTTCAAGTTGGTTGGTCCCAGTTCCACCTTTAGAAAGAGAAATTTCTGTTATGTATGTTGGAAGAGCTGTAATATGGCTTGCCCCTCTTAATTTCTGCAGTACAATAATTCAGACTTCCCTCCTAGTGTCTGCATGATTCTCAAGGGTAAGTTAACCTCCATGTTTTCTTCAACTTAATAGGGTGCACTGACTGTCAGGTTACCATCTAATTAGGAGTTCCTAGACTAAAATTTGATTGCTTACCAAGTATGCCTTGTGAGCAAATCTAGCAACTGCAATGTAACCCGGCTTAAATACTCCAGGATGGATCAAAGCAGTATGGTCAACTTATGGTTCAGTGTGTTGGGCAAAACAAGGCTATTAGGTTAATCCTATTATCCTTCAGATAATGTTGAACAAAGGCTGCCACCAAGAATTCAAAAAGTTAGTATTGAAAGCACTGTGGCAACATGGCTGAGTTAATCTGAATTTCCTGCGGCATTTGCTAACTGCTGTTGTGATGAAATGAAATAAAACTCTGATGGTTGGAACACTGCCAGATCTTTGTAGTTCATTGCTCTGACTCATCCAAAATTAGATGTGTTTAGGTAAAGGTAGAATTAAAACACTTAAAAATGTGCATGAATTTTAGATTCTACAATCAGATCACATGTCCCCACAGCTTAAGCAAAGATCTGTCAATCACTACTCTCATTACATAAAAATGTCCTGTTACAAGGGATCCGTGGAAGCAGTTTTTTTCTGTATTCTCATTTTTTATTTTATTATTTAAAGTTTGAGGTCATCTAATTCTGCAGCAACTCAGGGCAGCCTACAGATAAAAATTCAAAGAAAACAGTCTATCAAGAAGAAAAAGAATACACCTGACCAGTGTGTGTTTGTGTATGACTACTTAATATAAGTGATCTAGGATATGCCCACTCCAGTTGACATGGCCAGACAAAATGTGGAAACAGGCAGTTCAAGTAAATAGGCTTTGCACCATGCAGGAACTCTATAGGTGATAATCAGCACTCTAGAAAGGGTACAGAGAAGAGCAACAAAGATGATTGGGGGGACTGGAGGCTAAAATATATAGGGAACGGTAGCTGGAATTGGGTATGTGTAGTTTAACAAAGAGAAGGGTGAGGGTGACATGATAGCAGTCTTCCAATATCTCAGGGGCTGCCACAGAGAAGAGGGAGTCAAGCTATTCTCCAAAGCGCCTGAAGGCAGGACAAGAAGCAACGGATGGAAACTAGTCAAGAAGAGAAGCAACCTAGAACTAAGGAGAAACTTCCTGACAGAACAATTAACCAGTGGAACAACCTGCCTCCAGAAGTGGTGAATGCTCCAACACTGGAAGTTTTTAAGAAGAGACTGGACAGCTATTTGCCTGAAATGGTATAGGGTTTCCTGCCTGAGCAGGGGGTTGGACTAGATGACCTCCAAGGTCCCTTCCAACTTCTTCTTCTTCTTCTTCTTCTTCTTATTATTATTATTATTATTATTATTATTATTATTATTATTATTATTATTATTATTTGCACCTGGAAGCCAGCTGGCAACAGGGCACTCACAAAACTGCAGGGGCATGTGTCCATATTGCAATATACTGACCAAGCCTTGGTGGAGCAGTGGGCTAATGCCTCCTTAAGTAACACCAGCTGCCTGCAATTAGTGCAGGTTCGCATCCCACCAGGCTCAAGGTTGAATCAGCCTTCCATCCTTCCGAGGTAGGTAAAATGAGGACCCAGATTGTTGGGGGCAATTAAGCTGACTTTGTAATAATGCCGCTTGGGGTGTGTGTGAAAGCCCTAATAAGCAGGCACATACATAGAATGAAGGCTACTGCTAAGCTTGTAAGCCGCCCTGAGTCTTCGGAGAAGGGCGGGATATAAATGGAATTAAAATAAAATAAAAAATAAAAAAAATGCTGCTGCATTCTATAGCTTCCTCTTCAAAGGCAATCTCTTACAGAATGTATTAAAGTAATTCAGTGAAAGGTGATCCAAGTCTGAATGACTGCTAAAGACCCTCTAGTTCGGAAATGGGCACAAGAGGCACACAAGTTGAACCTGAATGAATGCCCCCTTGGCCATAGCTCCCCCTTACTCTTTGAACAGGAACTAAGAATCCAAGAGGACCCCCAGAGTGTACAACAGTCTTACATGTGGTACTGCAATTCCATTAAGGGCTACTACAGATGAAAGCTCCCTAGAACCAGAAGGGCCAAACTATAACATAGCTTCTCAGTCTGGCCTGGATTGAGCCTAAGTCTCTTCCGCCCCATCTAGGCACGCACAACCTCCAGCATTGAGTACAGATTTTGCATTAGCTTGAGGTCCAGTATTTGCTTTATGTGCCTTGTTATGCCTATAAGCTGCTGGTGACTAGATTGATAACTCAGAAGTGAATTGCCTGGATAAAACAGTGGTAAAATAGTACTAGTAATGGAAGAAAAATGCATTGACATATCTACAAAGTGATCAAGAGGTGCTTAATTCAAAGGGGACTTTGCCGTGGGAAAATTACAAAACATTATGTCTTTTTGCATGCTTGGAATGCTCTTTATTTTTAATATTCTGTCCTATATTCTACAAAATCTCATATTAACAGTGGTGATTTAGGATAATAATTTTAGACAGCAGTATTATATGGACTGATGTCTGTGTGTTTACACACAGTTTTAGTCCATAGTTGGGATTCACTTATCACATAAACCAATATTACAGTTTATTTAGGTTTTGCTTATGTTGGTTTAAGCAAATTGTAGCTTATTGGGAAAATATTTTACCATAAACCTTAATATAATATAATATGAATTCATAATACGAAACCAGTAGTAATGTAGTTCATTTAGTTTGGGCTTGGAACAATGGATGAGCTTTCTGATTCTAATTTGTAAACCATATTTATTGCATAGCATTATATGTAATCCTGGCTATTATGTCATTGACATATCATGACTTAGTGGGATATGCACATAGAAAATACTATTCCTTTCCAGACTATAATTATTTTCTCCTCAAAGTTTAACAGAGACACTGATAGAGGATGAGACAAAGAGATGCAACATGGGTTGTACAAACTATTTTGTAGTATTTTCATGTGCATGCCCATGAAAATGAGTTAGTGCATTGTTATGCATAGATCAGTTAGTCAGAAATGCCATTTGTACTTTGAAATATCCAAACCATAACATTCATAATAAATAAAACAATTTTATACTGATTCAGTGAACCAGGACTACTTAGACACGCAGCAGATGTCTTTGGTCTCTAAAGATTTTTCATTGTTTTTATCTTCTTTTTACCTAGACATGCAAGGAGTTAATTCTGAAATCTTTTGAATACGAGATGTACGCTCTAGCACTAAGCTATCATCCCTCCCAAATACATTATACTCTCTGTTCATGAATAGGAATGCAGCGAAGCACAAATGTTCATGCAACATAAACCCGTTAGTGACTAGAGATGCCAGAGTAGTTTTTATATAGTTGCTGCTACAGATTGAAATGGCTACTCATCTGGAATTATATGGTAGGTTTAGCTAAATAATCAATTTGCTACAACATTCTGAAGTGTCTTTCATCCAATGTACATATGTCAGTATGTAGTTGTTTTTACATTCTATAACTGCATTTGCTAATGATGTTGTGCTATCATGTGTGAAGTTTTCCAAATGTGCTATTTTTAATTTTGGTGAGTGTGACAGCAGTTAGCACATCTAGTAAAGTAAATGACTTTACTAGATGCTAAGCCCTTGTTTGTTTGTTTTATAAAGTATTGTCATTGGTGAACATAATATTTCATTTCTGAAATCCTTCACTCTAGCTAGAGCATGGTTTTTATTATTTTATCATAATATGTTCTTAAGGAACAGATTATTTTGTTCTATAAATCAAAAAATAACAATTTTTATTACAAATTATTTTATTTTTTTAAATAAACATCAGTATCAATGATAATGTATAAATAAATCATAGTATAGTGTTATGAATATTTCTTCATGTGCAAATGTTACTGTGCTTAATTGGGTTTAATCTCCAATAGCTGTGTTTAGAACACATTTGAAGATACAAAACTATTTATATGAACTGCAGAATGGCTGAGAAGTGAAACATTGTTTTTTGCCTTGTATGTTTATAGTTTGTTTCTTTTTATTATTTTTAGAAACATTCAGTTAATTATGTACTCATCATATATTGAGAGAACAATAACAGAATGATGGAAAAAGACAAGTAAATGGATAATGGGAAATGTAATTGTTCTGCAGTTCATTCATTATATATTTAAACACATGAATAAGGTTTTAACAGAAACAACACCCAAAGAATTGAAACTTTGAATGAACAACGTATTTTGTAAGCTTCTCTTGGTTATTGTCCCAACAGCTTTATTTTTTTCTTACAACTATTAATATTAAAATCTATTATAAGCAGAAGTTAAGTATCTCCTGCCATTTCACATCTTCATGTACAACACTATAAAATAAAAAATGGCTTCATCAAAATTGTTCAGAACATCCATCCACTATCATACAAAAAAAAAATAGTGCCCTTCTCTGCAGTCTTTTTAGAGTCTCAATATTTTTTGTATAGGGAAGTGTGGATTTGGTAATACCTGACATTGGAGATGGCTCAAACAATCATAGCCATGAGCACTAGGGCCTTGTTGAAAATAATCAGTAATCTAACTCTTGTGGCTGGCCAGACTTTGTATATGGGGTTCATTTGGAGCAAGCCTTCTTAGGAATTTCTGTAGACTAGTGAAGAGGAAAAGGGTAACAGCCTCCAGTTCATAACAGTGATTAGTTATAACAGTTGAAAGTATTAAACTCAGTGCTTTTTTTGTAAAAGAAAAAGGTGCCAGAACTCACACATGTCATACAACCTGCCTTGCCTACCCTACAAGGTTCCATCCAAAAAAGGTGCCGGAACTCCGTTCTGAGTGTTCTATGACAAAAAAAGCCCTGATTAAACTTGATCACTATTGGGTGTACAATGGACATTTTAATAGCACATACGAATGTGGAGCTACTGTCTATCTCAATGCTTACCTATTGTCTAATTAAATATTAGAAGAACAATTAGTATTAATTTTTGAATTTGGGCAACTTTGGAATATAGATTTTACCCTTTTTCCCATGCCAAATTGACTTTATGGGAAAACTCAACTTTAAAAATTGGGGGGGAAAAAGATGGTAATTTGGAAAAAAATGGATGGAAGGAGAACTTCTGACTTTGGACCAACTGATGGTGAAGATGAATTTTTAACAAATCTGTATTAAGAGATAAATATCATGTATCACACTGCAATATTTTACAGCTATAACATTTGTTAATAATATTGTTTGCACCAGCAGCATTTTCAGCTTCTGACATGCCTGAGATACTAGAACAACTTGTTAAATGCTTTAAAACTAAAAAAAAAACTACTATTAACTTTTAGAAATATTTGGGTTTTTTAATTTTTAATTTTTATTAATTTGTAATATAGCATACAAAGAAAATATGAAAGTATGTAATAGGGAAGTTAGGGAAGGGAAAAAGGAAGAGAAAAGTGGGGGAAAGAAAAAAAGGCATTGATTTCTGATTCCCTTTGGTGCAGTAGAATAAAACATTAACATTAAACCTCAACTTTTTATTTTTACATAATAGTATAAACTAGCCCTTTCGATAACAACAAATCTATCTAATCAATAAACCCCAAAATTAAAGTTTCAATTTTTTTCCACCTCAAGCACAATGTCCAGAAGCGATTTCCATTTAGAAATAAAAGTATTTGTATTTTTTTTCTTTAATCAGAGCAGTCAGTTTAGCCATCTCTGCTAATTGCATCAGTTTTTGCAGCCATTCATCCATTGTGGGGATCAAGGTGACCTTCCATTTCTGTGCGTAAAGTAGTCTTGCTGCCAACATATATAACCTCAAATTTCCAATTTTTGTTCCCAAGTCTTTGTTCATTAATCCCAAGAGAAGAGTCTCTGGTTTTCTTTCTATATTCACTTTAAGAATTTTCTGTATTAAGATATGAATCCTACTCCAATATTTCTTTGCTTTGTCACACTCCACCATAAATGATAAAAAGCCCCTTCTTTACATTTACATTTCTAACATTCACTTGAAAAACCTTTACACATTCTTAACAACTTATCGAGTTAAATACCAACAGTACATCATTTTATAAAAAATTTCTTTTAAGTTATAGTTTAATGTAATTTTTAAGCCTTTATTCCACATATTCTCCCATTGTTCAAGCATTACAGTTCCTTGCCCACTGAATCATACAATGCTTTACTTGTTCATTTTCCAGATTTAAATTCAATGACATTTTATAGACTTTAGCAATAATATGTTCATCACTGCCACACAATAGGATTTCCAATTCATTTTTAACAAAGTTAAACCCATGGTTCTTTTTGTCTAATTTAAATCTTTCTTTCATTTGTAAATATGTAAACCAATGGAAGATAGAAATATTTATTATCAATAAACCAGTTTAATATGTGATGCTAGCAAATGAGTGGAATAAAGAATTAGAGATTACTATGTTGCCTAGAAGCGATGTGGTGGCTCAGTGGGTTAGGACGCTGAGCTTGTTGATCAGATGGTCAGCAGTTTGGCAGGTCGAATCCCGAGTGCTGCGTAACAGAATGAGCGCCTGTTACTCGTCCCAGCTTCTGCCAACCTAGCAGTTCGAAAGCACGTAAAAATGCAAGTAGAAAAATAGGGACCGCTACGGTGAGAAGGTAACAGCGTTCCGTGCGCCTTTGGCATCTAGTCATGCCGGCCACATGACCACGGAGACGTCCTCAGACAAACACTGGCTCTTCGGCTTTGAAATGGAGACGAGCACCGGCCCCTAGAGTTGGAAACAACTAGCACACATGTGCGGGGGAACCTTTACCTTTACCTTTTATGTTGCCTAGACAATGAGAAAGTCTTAACATCTATAGCAATAGTGTCAATGGGCCTCATATTATGACTTATACCACAAAAATATTTAGAATTTATTGGATTCCATTATGTTTTATAGAAAAGAACTTTTAAAAATAGCATTTTGTTGGATATTTAATAAACATAATACGTTCTAAAACATATGTTTTACAATGTCCTACAGTTGCTAAATTTTAGGAGAAAATAGTAGGTTGTTTAAATATATATTTAAATAACATATTCAGATAACATATTCAGAGGATATTATACTCTTGAACTACATAACTAAGAGCATGGAATCTGACAAGCAGACAATGTAAATGGATTCTCCCTATCCTTACTATGGCCAAAAGACTGCTATTGCATCATTAGAAAGGTCAATGTATCATTCGGTGTTTGAAGACCTGATTGCACTTGCCACATTTGAGTGGATTGTCCATAGATGTAGACTTTGTATGGAGGTTAGAAAAGCATGATAGTTATCCAAGTGTATTAAAAATATATACATATTTGAATAAAATTTGTTTTAAATAAGGGTTCTCCAAACTTGACAACTGTAAAACTTGTGAATTTTAACTCCCAGAATTCCGCAACCAGCATGGAATACGGTCTTTTTTCCGTCCTGAATATGTTATATCATAATTATATTTGTGTGTCTTTTCCCTTTTTGTAATAAATAAATAAATAAATAAATAAATAAATAAATAAATAAATAAATAAATAAATAAATAAATGTGAGACAGATTCTACCTCCAGGTCTGAACAGAATGGCTTCAAATGGGAGACTTATAAATATGCCAATTGTTGTCCTGATAGGTAGGGCCCCAATTCAGAACAAAGTAAATAGTCTTCTATTTGAAACATATAAGATGTTATAGAAATATCTACAGACAGACCTCTTGTATAAGGGAGCTTTTAGTAGAAGCCCCAAAAATATCCTTTGTAATCACTAAATTTACAGATTAATTTGGCATCAATTATCTTCCTGTAGCTGTTAAGCTATTTAAAGCCAAAGTTTTGGGTTTGATGTTATATGATGCTCACTTGAATATTTATAAGGAGTTTCCTAATTTAGAAACAATTCAATTAAAATTTCTGAAAAATTTGCTATGGGACCTAGATATTTACATTACATATTTAAAGAATTTTGCCTGTTTGGTGGGCTCACCATTAATTGTCCATCATGGTAGAGCCTTAAAGCATTTCTAGAGATAATATTTTTGCTTTGAATAATTAATTTTCAGGTGTCCTCTAGGGCAACAGTTTCCTTTCCATTCTGCAGACCAGCAGCAGGGGGAGAGAGAGGAGATGGTTTTGTGCGCCATTTGCACAAATGCAGCTTTGCACACTTGTGCACTCACCCGCCGTTTGCGTGGCCCAGTTCCCTACAGAAAGAACTGGACTGCAGCCTAGGAGTTGGTGACCCCTGCTCTAGGGCAGTAAAGTTATAGACCTTTAAGGCATTTTCAGAAGCCTACTTGAGTCACAGACATTACACGTGAAACTCGAAAAATTATAATATCGTGCAAAAGTTCATTTATTTCAGTAATGCAATTTAAAAGGGGAAACTAATATATGAGATAGACTCATTACATGCAAAGCAAGATAGTTCAAGCCGTGATTTGCAGCAGGTGGAGTGTCTCATGCTTTATTCCTGGCTTCTTTCTAATAAAACTCCACTTATGAACCAAATTACCAGCATACGCTTTAGTAATTTAATATATGTGAATTCCAAATGGGTTGCAGATGAAGATGAATTGTACAACATAAACCTCTGTGATGGATTTTTAAGTGCATCAGCCATTGCTTAGAGGCAGTCCCATTCTTGGAACAAGGTACACCTCCACAATAGCAGCTAGTCCTGCCTTCTTGACCATTGGGACATTGATTAATCTCCTCCACTCAATCTCCCAGACTTCACATGCTGGGAAAGATAAATACCCTACCACATGGAGAGTCAAAACAGGATTAGGCTTAAGGTTAGGATTAGGATTAGGTCTACGTGAAGTCCTGGCCAAAAACTGATGTCAGGGATACATTCTTAGAAGCACTGTAAGGAAAACAGCATTGATGCTTTTCTTTCGGAGTTGTTTCAGCATCAGAATAAAACACATGGGAAAATGCTTTTGCCTACCAAAATTAAAGTAGTTTAGGGTTAGTATTAGAGTCATTTCAGTCAGGGACAAAAACTGACATCAAAAATAGATGCTTAAGAGGTTGTCTAAGGAAAGCAGTGATGACAGCTTTTTGATAGGACTTGTTTTTCATCCACAGTAAATTACATGGGAAAATTCCATTGCCAATAAAAATAAAATTAGGGTTAGGGTTATGGCTTGGAATCATGACTGAAAACTAATGCTAGGAATATGTTCTTAGTGGTTTTCTAAGGAAAACAATGGTGACTACTTTTCTTTCAAATTGTTTGTCGTCCACAGCAAAATACATGTGAAAGCATCCCAGTGTCGATGAAAAGGAAGCTAAGGTTTGGTTAGGGTTAGGGTTAGGGTTAGGTCTTCTTTGAGTCAAGGCAAAAATTGATGCCAGGAAGAGATTGTTAGATATTCTGTAAGCAGCAGTGATTGCTTTTCTTTTGACTCATTTGTTGACCATAGTAACATATATGGGAAAATCAGTGGTGGGATTCAAATATGTGAACAACCAGTTCTTTGTGTGGATGCTGCTTCTGGAAGTCCATTCTGGGCCTGGGCAACAAAAAATTAGCTACCGGTTCTGCCAAAATGGTGCAAACCGGCTGAATCTCACCACTGGGGAAAATCCTTTTCCATATGAAAATTAAAGTAGAGTTAGGATTAGGTTTATGGCTAGGATTAGGTCTCCTTGGAGTCAGGACCAAAACTGGACATCCGTCACAGATTCTAAGAGATTCTGTAAGAAAATGGATGGTTACAGCTTTGTGTTCTTACCTGGGGTTTTGGTCCGTAGTAAAGTACATGGCAAAAATGCATTGCTAATGAAAATGAAATTAAGGTTATGGTTATGTCTATTTGGAGTCATGGCTGAAAACTAATGCTAGCACTAAATTTTTAGCGGTACTGTAAGAATATCATAAGAAAAGCTGTCAATGTTGCTTCTATTACACTACCTATAAGAATCTATCCCCGACATCATTTTTTATCCATGACTCTAAGGAGACCTTACCCTAACCCTACTCTAATTTTTATGGGTAATGGGATTTTTCTATTGTGATTCTCAAACAAATCCAAAAGAAAAGCTGTCAACTTTGCTCCCCTTCCATAGCATTAGTTTCAGCCAAGATTCCAAATAGACATAACCCTAACCCTAATCCTAACCATATCCCTAGTTTCATTTTCATTGGCATTGAGACTTTCCCATTTATTACAGCTACCTGGAGCCACAGGTGAGAGCTGAGCACTAGATTTTTTAAAAAGTTAAAATAAATTAACCAAAAGAAAGAAAGGGAATACAAACAAAAAGGGAGGGAATATAAAATGGAATTAATTTAATTTCAAGTATTGCATTGATTTTAATAGAATTAGATGCCAAACCAGACGATCAAAGCCCTTCTTTAGTTGTGTTATTTTGTTTTGAAATAATTACAACTAGCCAGACTACTTAGGAAAAATAAATGCATGAATGAATTTATATTATAGCCTTTGGGTAGTCACTACATCACATATGCCCTAGATAATTTTGGATTGTTTCAACAATAAAGGGCCATATTGGGAACCACTGCTTGAATAGTTGACATTTAACAGGATCAGGGTTCCAAAAAGAATGAGCTTCCTCTTCCTCACAAATTACTTTCTAATTCTAATATGGATCATGGTGTGTTGGGACAAAATTATTATTTTCCCCTTAGTCACCTGCTCATATGAAAACTACCCTGGCTTCTTGCTCTCTAAAGAGTTTGGAGCAAAATTCAAGGAGTCCAATCCATCAATTTGTTATCCAAAGATTTTCTTTAACAAAAACTGCCCAACTCAGCCAAATGAAGTGACAAATCCAAACATGGACATTTACTAAGTGTACTAAACAGTTAATCATCAAGCTTTCTAACATTTATTATAAGTATTCCTGGTGACCTATCTCATATCAGTATGCATTAGAGTGAATGTCAGAAGTTGCTGACTATATCATTATACTCAGCATGTTTTATCTATTCGGTGCTTTAATGTGCCGCAGTGATTCTTCATCTAAAGTACAAACTAAAGAAACAATCTGTCTTCAGCTTTTAAAGCCAGCCTTGCCATTGCTTGCCATGTGGCTCTGTCAAATAAATGATGTAGAGTTGGCTAAATTCCTTTGCAACACTGGTCTTTCCAGATATAAGATTTATCCCTAAATAATAACTGTTTCAGTTTTTAAATTCTTGCCAAGTCTATGACAGTCTGAAGTGACTTTTTGCACCAACTTTAATTATATCCCCAGATTCAAAACTGATATTTAACAACAAATTTCTTAAGCCAAAATCCAGCTGTTTTTGAAATTAAACTTAGAATTAAAGAAATATTATTACAGTTCATATAACTCTATATGTAATTTTGCTTTTGATCAGCAAAGCAATATTTCCTGCTTTTTCCCAATCAGAGAACATAAAGGTACTTTCATATTTTTATTTCAACCTTTATGTTGATCATCTTAGGTTCCTAACAAACATTATTAATATTGTATTAGTAGTACTCATAGTCTTTTTCTGGCCTACAAGCCATGCAATCTTACTGAAATCTGCAATAATTATTCTTAGGCTACTAGTAAAAAATATTTTATTTTGTCAGAAGAACTCTATTGCTCTTGTGGCAAGGTATATCTTAGGTTCCATTTCTACTTTAACAGTTCTTTGATCTCCATTCCATCAATAGTTTAGCTTAATGTTCATCCTGTGATGCCATCTACATTTGTGACCTATTGCTGTGGTGGCCTTCTGCAAGGGGATTCAAAACATCTGCTACAAAACTGATCATTTCATACAGCATCTTTATCAGCCATTACAGGTGCTACTATTAAATGACTATTTGCTCTGCCATTATATCTAGTTTCCTGATATTGATTAATATATACTCAGTCTTTAATATACTATTTTAAAGTCATTTTCTTGAGGCATTTGTGGGAATCATGTTTTGTCATCAAACCAGTTTTTACCTTCTCACATGTGTTATTCCCAGGGCTTTTTTTCTCATAGAACGCTCAGAACGGAGTTCCGGCACCTTTTTTGGATGGAACCTTATAGGGTAGGCAAGGCGGGTTGTATGACATGTGTGAGTTCCGGCACCTTTTTCTTTTACAAAAAAAGCACTGGTTATTCCTATACTTCACAATAAAATTCAGCTACGCCAATGTATTCTAGACAGATGTACTCATTACCATTTTGGAGATGGAGAGCTATTGGTGAATATATTCATAAACGGCCCCATGTAAACCAAATTTTTGTTGTCCTGTCCCATTTTGGTTACCAAACCCATAGAAAACTGAACCTCCAGCAATACATTTCTAGCAGAACAAATCACTTTATAAAAGTCTGTTTGTTTCTATAGCAAGTGTTTTTGAACTCAGTTTTGTGGAATAATGCATGACTTTTGGCAGTTTCATAAGCACCTATAATGCTTGGGCAAAGTGGAGAAACAACAGGATCTTCAATAATGTCTGCACATTGATCAATATGATCTGCTATTTTATGCTTACATGCATTTGGAAAGCTTTTTAGGTATTTCTACATTGCGACTTTGAGATCCAATGAAGTCTTCCTGAATAAGTTAGGATACTTTATCATCCAGCATTTGAATATACTGTCCTTGCAGAAAGTTTGCTTTACTTTCTTGGGTTATATTGAAGGAAAGCATCACTCTCAATAAAGCAGACTTTTCTGCTCTGGACCCTAGAGTTAAACCTGCCCAGAGCTAGAATCTGGGGTCTTTTTAGAGAAGAAGTAAAATCTCCTGGCAGACTTCAGAAACCCAGTGTTTCTGAATAATATGAAGCAGCAATTTTAGACCCTTGCATCTCCCGAACCAGGAAAATGAACTTCTAAAAACAATTTTATTTGTATTGTTTTAAGGTCCATCAGACAACATTAATAAGGCAATTCTCAAGAAAAAGGCAAGAGTATTTATCCTTATAGTTGGCTGATTTCAGAATATCATACTTTTAGTGTTGTGAATAGGATAGATGCAAAATCTGTGACAATACATTTGGTGCAGGGCTTCTTCTATTTAAATAGAAACTGTAAGTTCAGGTTTCCTCTGTCAACATGGCAAAGTTGAGGACTGAATAGTTAAGAGACATGTAAATTTGGCACTGCCTGTCACTTGCCCATAACAACTATAGAAATAATGTATAACAACTGAAAAATATATGAAACAATATTAAGAGGAACTGTTAAATACAAGAGGATTTTTCTGAGGAGCAGAGGGTAGCAAAAGGCTGCTTTTAGTTGCCAGGGCCCCATAACACTTTTAAATTGTCCTTGTAAATGATATTTGCAGATTCCCCTTCCCCCCAAAAAAGCAAAAGAAGTGAGATGTATTAAATTTTCCAAAATCATAAATCTTGTGACCTTTTAGTGTTTTGCATTGTATAGTGTGAGTTTCTAACACTTCCACTTGAGATCCTTATGGACCTTACAAAATTTCAGATAATAAGAAATACAGTGGCAGAACCTGAACAAATTTTAGAGTTATTATCTTTTAGGAAGAAATGCACTGTGGGTCACTATGAAATTTAATTACAGTATTTCCTTTTCTTACCTTTTCTTACCTTTGTCAGAGAAGTTTGACCAGCAATCTAAAAACTTTGGTGTGAGCAAGAAAATATAATCAAATGCAAACATCACTTAGTAAAAGTCTCAAGAGAAAAAGGGGTTAAACTGATTAGGCTTGTAAGACTTTTAATTACAATAATTATCAAGCTACACCTACATTGGTCAGAAACCAGTACAAAAAATATTAATGCAGCTGACTGAGGAACTCATCAACTATAATACATTAGCTATTTTATATATTTGCAACATATTATATATACATATGTTTTTCTGCTCTTTTTGGTTTTATTAAGTGTTTTGCTATTTAAGTCAATGATGAAAAAGCCAACCAACCATTCATTTCACTCCTTATCTTTAAAATTCTATCACTAAAATTGTACTGCTTAACAAAGTAATAGCCTGAGATAGAGTTTCTAATCATCTACACTCTAAAGTGCTCTGAGGCAGTCAAAATTTCTCTAGGGCTTTGGCGGACAATGGAGTGCATGCTAAGGAGGAAAGGAGTGAATTTTGCAGAAAACTACTGTGGTCTTGTCAAAATATTCTAGTGGTCATTAAAACACTATCTTCCAAACTAAAGGGGAATAGGACAAAGAGAGAAAGGAAAAGAAGACTACAGTAGGTACCAAACTTGTCAGCTTTATTTATCTAATTCAGGGCTTTTCAACCTTTTCACCCACTGTACCACTTTTAGGATATGGCAACATCCGAGTACTACCAGTCGCCTAGCAAAGTGTCAAAAACTTGATGACAAAAAAAAGGAAAAAAGTGATGAAGTTCAGGTAGTCCTCGACTTACAACAGTTTGCTTAGTGACTGTTCGAAGTTACAATGGCACTGAAAAAAGTGCCCCCCAAGCCACAGCTGAGCAAGACACCTGCCTGCCCACTTGGCTGCGCTTTTTCTTTTCTCCGAGGTTTTCATTGTTGTGACCATTTCTGTTGAGGATTGGCAGCAGGGGTGGGGTGGGGGGTGTTGGGTTTTTATTCCTCCCCCCCCCCCCCCCGTCTGCTGGCTGGTTGCAGCAGGTTTTGGTCAGTTCACATGACCCTGGGACACTGTGACTGTCATAAATATGAATCAGTTGCCAAGCATCTGAATGTAAATCACAAGACCCTGGAGATGCTGCAACATTCCAGCTGATCGGCGCTTCTTCTGGGCTCAGAAGCACCACGATCAGTGTTGAATTCCAGCTGGAGCCAGTGCTGATCCTTCTGCTGAGGCCTGACAGCCCCAAAGAAGCGCTGATCCTGTCACTTTCGTTGAGCCCTGACAGCCCTGCAGCTCCAGCCATCTCTCACTCAGGTTTCTGCAGTGCTGCCACTGGTTCAGCTCATTCCCCTGCCCCATTTCCACTATTTTAGGATGGTCACGTACCACCTACCAGGTGCCAATGTACCACAGGTGGTACCTGTACCACCGTTTGAAAAGCCCTGATCTAATTCATTCAATTGCACTGAATGAATTGATCAGTATATCTCCTTTAAAAATCACATATACAACATAAAAAGCAATTTTGTGTGTATCTGGCAGAAATAATTAGGGAAAAAATGGTTTTTATAGCTCTTTTGTAATAAATATTAAAAACAATACATGGCTTGCTAAAGCACATAATTATTCTGACCCAGCTCCCCAATCACAACAGACGCGCCAAATAGTCTCTAAGATTCCTTTTATTTCAGGAATGCCAGCAGTTTCACACAACCTCAAAAACAGAGTTCACTCCCTTTTCCCCTGTAGGGGTCTCCCAATACCCAGAGTTACTCTCAGTCTCACCACGCTTGCAGCCAATAGTCCTTCAAGCAAGCTGGCTATTGTTTAACATGCCCAGGCTAAGAAGGCGCTCTGACTTCCAGCGCCACAGGATCTGCAGAAAAACTCTGGCAAAATTCAAAGGAGAAGTGTCAGGAGTTCCAAATACAAGTGGCTGACCAGCAGGAACATGAATAGTTCTCTGCCACACCTATTCGTCTCCGCCCCTGTCTTTTATCCACAACTGAAGGTGGGGCTCCATTAGTGACTCTTCTGCCCCAAAGACTGCCCCTTAGCCTCTCTGCCCCTTAGCCTCTCGCTGTTCTTCTCTTCTCAGCTTCCGCTGCACCCATGCCCCATGTGATCCTCCTTTCCTGACTCACTTCCTTCAAGGCCTCAAGGTTTCAAAGGTCTCAACCTTTCCATCTGAGGGCTGGGGGATGACCCAGGCTCCACCTCTGTCCCTAGCTGTGACAGCTCAATTCCTTCGTTGGAGCTTTCAGATGGACCTGATGCTGGGCCTGGCGCCCATTCCTGTGCTTCCTCATCTGAATTGGTTGCTGAGTTCTCCAGCAGCCAACAGGCCACAACAATAACGTACTAAGAGCTATTCAAGCATTAAAGTGGCATGGCTACAACATTCTTGAGCTGATGGATGCAGACTGCCAATGGCTCAGCACATATAGCTCCTATTAAATCTTCACGCATTTGAGGTTCCCTAATATATCAGGATTTTCAATAGCAAGGCCCCTGTAAATACATTCAGTTGATCTCTCTCAAAAAGCCTTATGAGAGAAGTAGCTTAGTAGCTTAGTACTGTAGTTCTGGATTCAAGTGTAGAGTCCTTTGTTTTCTCTGAGCTTGTTGTTTTCTTGCAGACATTTTATTACCCAATCAGGTAACATAGCACTGATGTTGTTACCTAGTTGGGTAATGAAATAACTGCAAGAAAGCAACCAAACTCAGAGAAAACCAAAGATTTCACATAGCCTTTTTTAAATCTTCAGGCTGAACATGCAAGGATAGGAGGGCAGGAACTAATATGTGTGGTCCATTTTTTTTCCTCAGGTCCCATTAATATTATAGTATGAACTTACAGATATCATATAAATAGATGTCTATGTTCACGGAAGTGCCTTTACTTGTCTTTAAGTGCCTAATAGATGTCTGTGTTCAGGGAAGTGCCTTTATTTGCTTGATAAATAAAACCAAAACCAAAACAGTGGTGCTATATCTCTAATAATAAAAAAAACTATTTTCCATCTATTTGCTGAACAATAGCTACCATATTCATCATTATTACCCACTCTGATTGAAATTACTGAGAGTTGTACTGTAGTTCAGAAACATCTGGAAAAGCATATTTCCCCATCTTTGACATATAACAAAATAAATATATTATTCACAAGCCAATGGATGAGAAATTTGAAGCATTAGGATGTGACATCAAAGGTTTAGCTATGGATCAGGTAGAAAGATAAGATCATTGTTTTCAATTGGTGCACTGTATATTGTCTCGTTCTTTCAAAGCCTGTTGTTTAAAGACTTATATAAAGTTACTTTACAGCAGGGGTGTCAAACTCAATTTCATTGAGGGCCGCATCAGCATTGCGGTTGCCCTCAAGGGGCCAGGTGGGTATGGCCAGGGTGGGCGTTGCCTACTGGGTGGGCATGGCCAGCTCTACATCATTCGCATCAAGGGTGCCTACGGGGGCCTGGGCAGGAGTGGGAGAGATCTGAGGGTCTCTGGCAGAAGGAGGGTTTCTGGGCCTCGGCCAAGGCAGTGGGGGCCGTTCCCTCACTGTTTCCAGGATGGCTTCGCGGGCCACATGAAACCACTTCGCGGGCCGGATCCGGCCCCCGGGCCTTGTGTTTGACATGTCTGCTTTACAGTAACTATTCAGTACTGTAGAGTACTGTACTGTACATTTATGCTATAATATTAATGGGATCTGAGCTATCAGACCCAAACAGTTATGCTATAAATAATTTCAGTATATGATCAAAGACTATGCTAAAGGACTAATTTTCAAACTGCAAAAAACTAAGTTGGAAAATGCAAACTGATCAGTTCCCTTCCTCAGGAGCTACAGCTATAGATCAGACAAAATATTACCTTTAGATCATTAACAGCAATTGACAATTCAAAGCCAGAAGTCCCACATTCTGCCAAAAAGTATCATTTAAAATTCATATCATTGAGCTCCAAAATCGCATTCCTTTCATAAAATGATGTTATTGTGCAGGGGATGATATTCAGACATAGCATAAATCAGAATAATTTTAGCTGAGTCCTTTTATGTTAGAACTAAATAATGGCACAGTACCTGTGTCTAGCCACATGGTGGAAGGTTTTATATGTTATTCTACTATATGTATGTTCATCATAATTTCATGAACAGGTACTGTGCTTCTCATTCCTCACTATCCCACCAGCCTTATACTCACAAACACTTGTAACAGGTTATCACTTTACACCCTTTGTCCTTGAAATTAGAATGTTTATAACATATGCTATAACAAAGTTAAGGTTAATATGGATTTTCAAAATCATTTTGTTAAGCATGCCATATTGAAATGAAACATCATTAGAACATGTATAAAGCAAGATAGAGTCCCAAATATAAATATATACAGTAGAAGACAATTATATCAGTACATCAGGAATAATATATAAATGAAATGAGATCAAAATTAAGCCTTGCTGGGTTTCTCTGCAGGAAAGAGGAGATTCAAAAACATCAAGATGGCAGCTGCAACTATGCAATCAAACTCCATCCTATCCACAAGTAAAAAGGACACAAAAGAGTATGGATTTGATAATATGATCACACCTATCATCTTGTCGTTTTTTTATTCACTTTGCAAACTCTCCTGGGTCTTACCTAGCTTTGGGGTACTATCACCAGCCTGCCACTCAAAGACCAAATTTTGGCAGTTTTATTTAAAGATTTCACCCCTCATTAAACAGGACCCTTTTACACAAAATATTGCTAAATAAGAAAGCATGTTACTTTTAATATAAATGATTTGCCAGTACCAATCCTTTTAGCTATGTAATGAGAAATAAAATGCAGAAGGTTCAAAGTATGTATTAGTTAGATAAGCACAGAAGTAGTCTAGGCTGGGAAATCTTTTGCAATGTCTGGATAGTCCTTCCACATCTTTATTTGTCTTTTCCTACAAACATAAAATAAATTTCACTCTAAAATCACAGTAGTATAAACATTTATATAATTTATGGGGTCTGCTGATGAGTCTAATTATAGACTTAAGACTTAATACAACTTAAGAATTATTTGATGAGGGGCACCTCATTTTTGTTGTATTTATCTTTTTAAAAGAATGCATTTATTTTGTCTAAATGTAATAATTAATCAGTAAGATACCTCAATTAATCAATGTCAAAAAAAAACAACTTCTGAAGCAAATTGTTGTCCTGTATCCTGATAAAAATAATTAAATAATCGTATGAAGGGAAAGAGAGCTGCAAATATTTGGATTTAATCACATTACTAAAAAGCTTAACAAGCAACCAAATTATCTGCTTTTATCCCGTTTTATCATACCTACTGCACTGATAGTTTTAAATCTGATGGTTTAATATAAACCAGTTGACATTTTGTATGTATGCTGAGCTGAGAAAGGCTGCAAGGATAACTGATAGCAAGACGTTGCTTGTCCCTGCAGCCTTTATCAGACAACTGGAATACAAAATACAAACTATGTGGGCAGGAGGCTATCGTAGCTGAGCTTATCAGCATAGTGCAATACAATGCCCATGAAGAATTGCATCTATTTTAATTCCTGGTTTTCCTTAACACATAAAATACAGGAAGTGAAAGAAAAGAAGTCCATGATGATAAGAAAAAACATGGAGGGGTTGCAGGGAAGATCTACTGGATTTCGAATAGAAACTAGAAGCACAATGCAACTAAGTGGGTGGAGAAAGAGATAAAAGGATGCATAGTGGAGAGCGACTGAGAGTAGAGAACAAAATATTAGAAGAGAATGGGGGGGGACAAGTTGACACTCAGGAGAGAATGCAATACTAGAGAATGTAAAAAGAGCCAGTTCCATTTTATTCAGGTGTCCTCAACTTTAAGAACACCACTGCAGGGTACAAGATTTTTAAAATGTAAATTTCCCTGCTTCAGTGGGAGGAGCAATATTCCCCACAATATTCTTTCCGTGTTGGTTTTTATATGCAGCTTTCAAATGAGTATTTTCAACCACAGAAAAATAGCTTCAACTCTTGCCACACTTTGATGAAACCTGTAACCCTGTGACGTATATGCTGTTCATTATAAGTTAAACCCAAAAAACTAACCCTTTGCTATATCTGAAATTTAGAACTCCAGCAAATAAATATAAAGTTGCCACACTAGTCAGACAACCTCATAGGATAATCTTACATAGTCAGTGGTTCATTCCTAAAGCATCTTCGTACAAAACAGATTAACTGGTTAAGACATGTCCTTGTGGGATCCTTTGTGTTCTGTCAGTAGTATGGCTTTTGCAGTGCTTAGCCACTGACTTTAGTTTAGCCTTGTACCTGGCAAACTTTAGTTGATTATGCAGCTATATTTGGCATTAATGAGCATGGAATTAGAAATCGGTTATTTCCCAGTGCTATGTGAAATACATTGCACATGATTTGAAGCTCACCCATTAAAAAAAGAAAAGTAAAATAAAACTGCTCTGGAAAAGCAAGAGTAATCTAATAAGGTCAGAGGGAACACTGTACATTGTCAGCTTGAAATGGAACCTGGAAGGATGGGTTTCCCCGAGTTCAATTGAAAAGAATTTCATCCATTTGATCAAATCATGATCACTGTTTCAGAACTGAGTCACTACTTAAAGTATGAACATCTGGACAGACTTTTAAATAAATTACATACATCTGGATACATTTTTAAAAGTTAACAGTATTTTGTGCAATGTCAATACTAGGTCTTTTTATAACATATACATTGCCTCCTATATGAATTCACATGTTGAACAAATTGCAATTTTTCTTTTTAAGAATGCAAACACAGAATAACTATCATAGAATAAAGCTATATGTGGTATATGCTGTTTGTGGCTTGCTTTCAGCAATCCTACTGATTATGGACTCCGTTTTCCTAATTTGTATCAATGAGAGTTACTTGGCCTAAATCCAGCTGTTTGGACTTAACTGAATTGCTGCCCAATGACCCTTCCAAAGAATAAATTATGTAGGCTGCTCAGTCAAGATAAAGTATGTTCATTTAAGTAACACAGAGTCTTGTAACATTTTAAAGACTAACAGATTTATTATGGCATAAACTTTCATGGCTTAGTCTCCATCAAATGGACAGAATGTTAAATTGACTGACAAGTATGTATAACATAGAAATGGTTGTGCATTTGTATGACTATAAATAGTAAACAGTGAGGTCAAAAGTAAATTGTAGATCATCAGCTACACTTAAATATTCTCATCAGCACTAAGGTACTGTAGACAATTTTAACTTCTATTTTATGTTTAGCTGCAAACTGATAAGGAGGAAAAGTTTGCTTCCCAAAAAAGTATTGAATTTCTTGTTTGCCTACATATAAGTTGCAATTTGCATCTCAAAGACTATATAACAGTTTGCTCTTCTGGATTGCTAGAAGGTGTATTGTGGAGTTTCTCCATGGTGCAACATTACTGTGCCAGGCAAATATAACAGCAATTTAGGAAGCAAAATTTTTCAGCTTCTTATTTCATTCTGGAGCTAAGTGGGTTTTAAGACCACGCATTTTTCTGCCCTGCCAGCATCAATTTTCTCTTTAAATACAACCTATAGAGCAGGGAGTCATTGCAAATACATGATATAAGGAAATCTTATTACTTTTATCTGGCCTGATTCCAAGAAGCAAGCATACTGGTTTTACTGCATACCACTTTTCTGCTGAAATAGCATGACAGTGTGGTTACAATCACTGAATACATTATTAGGCTGAGTAATATAGTGCTTATTGAAATAGGGTAAGGAAAATCTGCACATTTTTGCAACTTTGATAATAAACATACATTGTTAACAGGTGGAAATCTGTGGAAATCTGCTCATTTTTCAGAGTAAGATGGATAGCATGCAAATTTAATAAGTAAATAACTGGACAGAGACCAAAACTTTACTGGAATCACCTGGTTGCAGTTTTGAATGCACCGTTTTGAATGTACACCTTTTCTGTTTAACAATATTGATCTTAAAGGTAAAGGTAAAGGTTCCCCCGCATGTGTGTGCTAGTCGTTTCCAACTCTAGGGGCCAGTGCTCATCTCTGTTTCAAAGCCAAAGAGCCAGCGCTTGTCCGAGGACGTCTCCGTGGTCATGTGGCTGGCATGACTAGACGCCAAAGGCGCACGGAACGCTGTTACCTTCCCACCGTAGCGGTCCCTATTTTTCTACTTGCATTTTTACGTGCTTTCGAACTGCTAGGTTGGCAGAAGCTGGGACGAGTAACAGGCGCTCACTCTGTTATGCGGCACTCGGGATTCGACCCGCCAAACTGCCGACCTTCTGATCAACAAGCTCAGCGTCCTAACCCACTGAGCCACCGCGTCCCTATTGATCTTAAGTCCTGTCAAATAATGTCCTAGAATATGTTTTTTTTTATTTTTATCTCTGCTCACAACATTTAAATACTTAAACTTGTTTTTAAAACTTCTTTGACTCAGGATAGAGGAAATTCACCAGGTGCTGCAAAACCTGTATATCCCAAGTTACATAATAACTAAAAAGCAATTGTCAAATATTTCCCAAAAGTAATTAAAAAGGAAATAATATGAACCCACCATCCTTTTAAAGGTGCTGACCATAGCTTGAGCAAGAGCTCTAAAGCCATCGGAGACCAAGGAGCAATTTTTTTGGAGCACTTGTGAGCAATCTCAAGTCTTCTCCTTGTCTTGGGAGAAATTACGATGAGCCAGTCTAGTTGCTGGCTTTTCATTCCACTGCAGCCATTGGCTCCACTTTTTGCAGTGCCATCTTCAGTTCACCATTTCTTCCCTGGAAGTCCACAGTGGTCATAACTTCAAGGATCAGTCATTACTATCATTCAGCATTGTTGCAACTTTAATTAATTGGTAGGCAAGGACTACCCATAGAGAGGAGACATGTTTGAGGTCTACAGTAGTGCTTAAAAGCTTGAGAACAAGTATGCCTTCTTGGGCAGCAATAATTTCAATTAAATGTTTCAATAACCATTGACCAATCCTTCACATTGTTTGAGTGAATTTTAGCCCATTCTTCCTTACCTTCCTTACCTTTAACTTAGTGGGCTTCCTTGTATGAACTGCCAATTTGGGGTTCCTCCACAGCATTTTAATAAGATTAAGGTCAGGATCTGGCCATTCTAAAATATTATTTTTCTTTTGTTTGAGCTATTTTTTGGTCATGTGACTTGTGTGTTTTGAGTTGTTGTCTTTTGCAATACCTGCTTTCTCTTGAGTTTCAGTTCATGGACAGATGCCTTGATATTTTTCTTTAAAATCTACAGGTGCAATTCAGAATTCAGAGTTCCATTAATGATGGTAAACCATTCCGGCCAAGAAATCTCCTTCATTCGAGGCCATTACACATTTCCATACGTATTACGAAGCTCAGGCTTTGATAGTGATTACCAAGAATTTTGTTTTTTAAATAAGGTAAGACTTCCCACATTCTTCCCTGATTACCATCTCATTGACTGAAACCTCTGAATAATTTTCCCTTCAAACTAACTGATGATCCTAGAAGTTCACCTACTTTTGCCACACACAAATATGCAGCTTTGTATCATTTTCTTCAATAAAGAAGTCTAATATGTTTGACTCATTTGTTTAATTGGATTCTCTTTATCTAGTTTTAGGACATATAGAGAACAAATCACATTTTATGTCATATCTCTGCAGAAATATTAAATATTAATATTACTACATTAAAGGATCACAGATTTTTTAAAACTGTGCTATATAAAACCTTGCAGGACTCAAAGAAAGTAGACACAGGGAAAACTTTTTTCCCTCTTTCAAACATGAGGAACAGAGGAATTTAGGGCCATTTATTGAAAGAAAATTTGGAACAGACCAAAAATTAAAAATCACTTCTTCCCACAGCATATAATTAAAATGTGGAATTCAGACCTACCATCATCCATGGTAGCCATCATTTAAATCAAAATTGGAAACCATATAGAACAATAATACTTACAATGAAAATAATGATGGAAAAATGAAACCCAACCAAAATACAAGATAAAGATGTAGCATGACCGTTAAACTGAAATTTTAAAAATGATGACAATTATCTGCTCATCCAATTTTCTGTAGGAGAGGTATATTGTGAACTGTTCCAAAAGGTTAAGAGGGATGTTATGAGCCTTAATTCCAATTGCAAGTTATTTCATAATGCCAGAACGATGACTGAAAAACAGCAACTCCTGGCTTCCTTTCTCTTTATTTTATAAATTTATGAATGTGGGGTATCTTAATCCAGTCCTTTGTTTTTCAAAGTGGGCAGCCAGATGCCTCTGAATGTCCATGAGCAGCAGGAGGTCAATGTATTTTCTTCTCCTGCCTTTATTTTTTTTTATTTTTTTAACTAGTATTGCAGGCCTGTTGCCTCCAATTCAGACATAACATTGAATGTATCTGTTCTCCGCTCATTTGAAACTATCTTCTTCATATACCAAGCTTACAAATCTGTTTTCTCTATTTATCTTCACTTGCTATTCTGAAATATTTGAGAATATTTTCCAGGTGCAGGAGAATTTTGGAATTGGATTCTAATATGTCCAGACAATTTGACCTTACGGTTTCAATCTACATATCCCATTTATTCATGAAAGACTGACCCACTTGATGAGCCATATTATTTCCATGAGAAGATATCCAACACTTTTCTTCCATAAGTATTAAATATGATGAAGTGTGTGTGTTTAAGATGAACAGTTTAAGAGGAGAGCTGAGATCCATTATGAAATGTCTATTCAATTCCAGCTGATTTTTGAACTTCAAAGAATATAGACATTTGACTTGAAAGATCTTTTTTATTAACTTGATCAAGATACAATTGTTTATTAAATAAGCAATTAATCTAGATTATATTTTAAAAGTAAATTTACTTTCCTTCCGCTATGACATCAGCCTTCATATGAATGCATTTCCCTATTCTTTTCTCTCCACAGATAATTTTCTATGCAATGATTTAGCACCAGCATGCCCTATACTTGAGTTCTTGTATCCATTACTTCCTCACCTTGATGCTTTTTCTACAATTGCTATTTTGAAGTGTCAAATAAATCCACAATGACATCATTTTCCATACATCCATGCTCCACAGTCCTTATCCCATAACATATAAATAAAATAAACTCTTCTTTCCAAAATAAGAATACTCTTAATCATGTTTATAAATAATCAAGGAAACAATATATAATTAATTGTCTGAGGTAGATTAGGCTGCAAAATAGTAACTAAATTCATCTGTCACAAGCTACAAGGCAGTTTGTTTTGTGTTCTTAGTATGTTGTGAGAACTCAGCTACCATACTATGGTTTGTACACCACAGTAGTTCTGAAAGGAGAGCCACATTGTATAACCTTTGAGGAAACATGGAGGATGGAGTGGAAAAAAGGCACAATATAATACCCAAATAACTACAGACTGACCATTAGAATATTGAAGTTAGGCAAAACTCTAGAACAGATTACTAAGTAGTCAATACAGTATATAAGTATTTAGAAAAAATACATTGCTTCACAAGTCAGCATGTGTTTATAAGGAACATATCATGCCAAATTAATTTTATTGACAGAGTGACCAGTTTATATGATAATAGGAATGCAATGAACATACATTATTTAGATTTAGATTTCAGGAAAGCTGGATTGTTCTGCCATGAAATGATTCAAGGCTAGTTGAGCAACCATACCCAATGAATGTTCCTCAGTAGCTCCACATCAATCTTGAGGCTGTTGAGTAGTGTACTATAAGATTCTGTTTACACTCAGTTTTGTTATAAATTATTTGGATGAGGAATTAAAATACAGGATCTTCAAAACTGCAATAACACAAATACCATACACATAATACTTTATAGAATAATAAAAGTTAATGAGAATCTTGATAAGCTGCAACAATGGGCAGTAATCAACAAAATAAATTTAACCTGGAACATATGCAAAGTCCCTGGTTTGGGTAAGAAACTTCAAAGGCATGGATATAGGTTGGGAGATACTATACTTGTTAGCAATCTATGTAAAAAGAATTTGGTGCCTTGGTGGAATAAAAGCTAAACATGAGCTAATAGGGTATTATAACTTTTAAAAGGGCAAATGCAATTGTATAGTATTAAGATCAAGAAAAAGCAGTTTTCCTGTATTCTGCATTGTTCTGACCACATCTAGATTATGGGACAATGATACATTGAAGAATGTACACAGGCTAACAACAAAGATTATATGGGAACTTGGAGTGGGGAAAGGGGGCAATCTGTGAAGCATTGTTAAAATTATTGGATATGCTTCGCCTAGAAAAGAGAAGTCTGTGAGGCAATATGATGGGTACTGTAGTGAGCCACTATCATATGGATGAGATACATTGTGTTTAAGTTACATGAAAGCGGATTTCTATGGACATAAAGGAATTCATATGAAGGAAGAAATTAATACCCCAAATATCTTTCCATTATCATAGAACCCCTAGTGCTAAACTGATAAAGGCTTACATTAATTAAAGTGACTGATCATGAATTGCTTACCTGCAAATGTACAAGACAACCCTGTAGAGAAAGATTTACAAATATACTGGTAGCAATTTTAGATTTTTGGCTTCTGTAATCCTTTGCCTTGCTACTTATGAACCATTCTTTGGTCTCTCAGCTAGCTTAGGTTTGAAAACTATGTATTACACAATGAAGACTATGACATTGAACAATCAGTGTATCTATAGAAGAATACAAGAATGCCTATCTTTTTCCAGGAGTATTCTGACACAGTCTACATGTCTTAGGCCACAACAG
Source organism: Vipera ursinii (assembly GCF_947247035.1). Classification (NCBI taxonomy): domain Eukaryota; kingdom Metazoa; phylum Chordata; class Lepidosauria; order Squamata; family Viperidae; genus Vipera; species Vipera ursinii. The sequence continues at coordinate 259,613,400 of NC_139513.1, forward strand.
ATTTCTTTAAGCTTTGCAAACATAATGTGAAATGTTCTATATGTTTAGTAAAATTGAAAGACATTTAGAGTCATAAAGAATTTTTTTAAAAAACAATTATATTTCATTGCATGAAAAGTATTTCAATGAATAATGTTGAGCAGTAGTCAGTTCATCACCTAATGAAATAGTTATTGTTGATAGCAATGGCTGATCATTTTTTTCCTTCTTTTATTTGAATTATACAGAGATTTAATAATAGTAGTAGTAGTAGTTTTAATAATAATAATAATAATAATAATAATAATAATAATAATAATAATAATAATAATAAAACAACAACATTGGAAGGGACCTTGGAGGTCACCTAGTCCAACCCCTTCCTCAGGCAGGAAACCCTATACCATTTCAGACAAATGGCTGGCCAGTCTCTTCTTAAAAACTTCCAGTGTTGGAGCATTCACAGCTTCTGAAGGCAGGTTGTTCCACTGGTTAATTGTTCTAACTGTCAGGAAGTTTCTCCTTAATTCTAGGTTGCTTCTCTCATTGATTAGTTTCCATTCGTTGCTTCTTGTCCTGCTTTGGAGAATAGCTTGACTCCCTCTTCTTTATGGCAGCCCCTGAGATATTGGAACACTGCTATCATGTCCCTCCTCGTCCTTCTCTTCATTAGACTAGACATACCCAATTCCAACAACCATTCCTTATATGTTTTAGCCTCCAGTCCGCTAATCATCTTTGTTGATCTTCTCTGTACTCTTTTTAGAGCCTCAACATCTTTTTTACATCATGGTGACCAAAACTGGATGCAGTATTCCAAGTGTGGTCTTACCAAGGCATTGTAAAGTGCTATTAATACTTCACGTGATCTTGATTCTATCCCTCTGTTAATGCAGCCTAGCACTGTGTTGGCTTTTTTGGCAACTGCAGCACACTGCTGGCTCATGTTTAAATGATTGTCCACTAGGACTCCAAGATCCCTCTCACAGTTACTACTATTGAGCAAGGTACCACCTATACTATACCTGTACATTTGGTTTTTCTTGCCTAAATGTAGAATCTTACTTTTTTCACCATTGAATTTCATTTTGTTAGATAGCGCCCAGTGTTCAAGTCTGTCCAGATCCTCCTGTATCTTAAGCCTGTCTTCTGGAGTGTTGGCTATTCCTGCCAGCTTGGTGTTGTCTGTAAATTTGATGAGTTCCCCATCTATCCCCTTGTCCAAATCATTGATGAAGTTGTTGGAAGAGCACTGGGCCCAGAACAGAGTCCTGGGGCACCCACCACACACTTCCCTCCATGTAGGTGCAGTTCCATTGAGGACCACACACTGAGTACGGCCGGTCAGCCAGCTACGAATCCATCTGGTGGTGATTCTGTCTAACCCACATTTTTCTATCTTATCAAGTAGTAGGTTGTGATCTACTTTATCAAATGCCTTACTGAAGTCCAAGTAAATTATATCCACAGCATTCCTCTGATCCACTAATTTTGTCACTTGGTCAAACAATGCAATAAGATTTGTCTGGCATGATCTGTTTTTGACAAACCCATGTAAGACTCATACAATGCACATCTGGTTCTGTCACATTCTAAAGACAAGATATATTCCCATCAGTAAGTCTACAAACATGTGAAAACATGTTCTGAGTTACAACAAAACTCAGACTTCAGCTTCAAGAAAGGGCATTCTCAAATTAGAACTGGTATAATCATTATATTAACTGTTGTTCTTACATGAAAAATAGCAATAGCAAAAGAAGAAATATAGTACAAATTTATTAGCATTTCTTTTAATATATTACAGGAAGTAGTAATGAAGTAGCATTCTTACCATCATAATTTTAATGTGGAAGAATAGTTTCAGAGAAATTCCTCTTTGTATGAAACTGTAGGGACTGTAGTATACAGTACAGTGAGATACATCAGAATCAGCTCAAAGAAACCTCACTGAGCTCATCGAACAACCAATGTCAGTAGACATCTGGATGGGTTCCTGAAAATTAAAGACAAATAAATTTAAAACAAAATCAGGAAGTTGTACAAGTCAGACAATAACTTTCAGAATGGAGTCTTTTCATATACAAATTAATTGTGAAGGTCAGACACCAGATCTCACTTAAGGCTATATCTATGAGTTTCCAAACCAAAGTTCTCTTATTCTGACCACATATATTATGATATTATAATAAAAATACCCTAATTATAGTTCCCAACTGGACATTTAGAAGGTAAGTCAAAATTTCTAGGTAGATAAAGCAGACTATTTCTGAATTGATGCCAAGAAAATTATGCAGATATAGTCATTAAGTCACCAAAACCTATGTTTGACTAAAAGAAGATTTTATCATAATGCCTCTTCCATGAAATATTTCATATTTTGTCTTGGTTCTGGAGATACTGCTATCCCTAATCAACATGGGCCATTAAGATTCTATGATTGTAATCATCATATAATGATGGGCTTATTACTGTTTTACTTAATGACCATGAGAGTTTGCATGTAAAGTATTTCGGGGAAAAACAAAGGAATTGTTTACACACATGATGCTAAGCAAGGATCTTTTTTTAATCAGAGTTTGTAAAGACATTCTGGGCAGCTTCCAGAACAGGTGCATCATTCTCACAAATGCTATAGCCACTTTAACAGTTTAAAAGAATGCTTTTGTACCTATTCTCACTGCAAATTTTGAATGCTTCAAACAGTCCTACTGAATGGTACACTTTAACTCTATAATTTGAAATAAAAGTAATTAATATAACTAGTCAAATTACTTAAATATATTTCCTTGATAAAAACACATCAGTCCAGATAAAAACCTAGTAAATCCAGACAAGTCCATGGAACTTTTGCTAGCAGTATGAAAGATTCTTGTTACTGCTTTCTTCAAGGATATTTTTTTCCTCCCATTTCTCATTATAACCTACACTGCTGGGATTTCCTGTGTTTTGCTACCTATTACCTATAGCTGATGTAGTTTAGATTTCTTAGAAACAACCAAGGTCAGTCACCATGTTTCTGTTTGTTTGTGTTTGGCATGGTAAAGTACCTAATAAAAGAAGTTCTCATTTAGATTTGGCCACATATTATTGCTTAAATTTGTTTATTGTTTTTAAAATGTACTATATCTAGAGGAGCTTTTATAGACTTAAAAATTGTAAAATAAAACATTGATGCTGTTGCTATGAAGAATTATGATCTCCATGCTCCTACAGTGTAAGTACAGCACATGAGAAATATCACTGAGGTTACTCACCCACAGAAATTGTGGTGGGTCAAAAGAAAGAAGGCAAACTTCATACTACAAAATTATATTACTATAAATCCACTAAGGATTTATACATTGCATCATCAAGGCTATATACAATATAAAAAACTCCCTGCAATTCTTTAATTTGGAGTAGAGTCAGGGTGACTGGATTGAGCTGAGTGTTTACTGGATGGATGCCCATCCTGATGCCATGTGGAGTTAGCAGCAAATATTTTTGAGCAGCATACTGGCCTAGTGATAATTCAGATAATACTGTGTTTTCCCAAAAATAAGATCTAGTCTTATATTATTTTTGCCTCCAAAAGAGGCACCAGGTCTTATTTTGGGGGGAGAATAATAATAATAATTTTATTTATATACCACCCTTCTCCCGAAGGACTCAGGGCGGTGAACAGGGCAGATATATAAAAAATACAAAAATACAAAAGTTAAAAGAAAATTAAACATATGCCCAGCTAAAAACAATAAATACAAATATTAAAAATGAGATAAAAACCCAACCCATCCCCCTTCAGGCCAGGCCGGCTTGTTCAAATAAAAATGTCTTCAGGTCGCGACAGAAGGAGCGAAGGTCGGGCGCCATCCGGAGCTCAAACGGGAAACGATTCCATAGCTCCAGGGTGCCCACAGAGAAGGACCTCCCCCTGGGGGCCACCAATCGATGTCTTTTCCATGGTGTCTTTTCCATGGTGGTGGCACCAACAGCCCCACCCAGCCGATCCACTTCTTCGGCCACTTGCCGCCGCTCATATGGGTCGCCGATGGGCTCCATTTGGCCGCCGGGGCCTTCAGGGAGTGACTCAATCCAGAGCCCAGTTCTCAGCTGCAGAGGCCTTTCCAGAAGGCCTCTGACTGCGAAATGGAAAATTGAGGTGATGCACATGTCAATCCAGAGCTCCATTTCCAGCTGCAGAGTCATTTCCTGAAGGCCTCTGACAGCAAAATGGAGGCCCACCCCAAAAATCAACCTAGGGCTTATTTTGGGGATAGGTCTTATTTTTAGAGAGTGTATATTGAAGGAGGAAGGCAAGAATCATTAAGTAAATGTCAAATTAGCCTGAGAAGAAAGAGAGTATGAGAAAGAAATTCAAGATAACCCCAGCCTTGTTTCTGTTTGGTAAAGAAGTGGCAAGAGGAACTATGATAGGGTTTCAGGATGCTGTTGTATGCCCTATAATGATAGAGTTCCAGTGGATCTTGTGTTGCTTGTCTTAATTTAGCCTATATCAAAGGGCTGACAACCATTTTTGGAAAACCTGGGACATAGAAATAATGGCCAGGTCTTTTGCCCAGTTGTGGTTGGTATGCCAGTTGCAGGTCTACCTGGAGTGACAGAATCTTGTAACAGTGATTCATACCCTTATTATCTTGCATTTAAACTCATTACAAACTGCCGGCCCGTGGGCTGGATGTGTCATGCGGAAGCCTCGCCCACCCCATTGCCGGCAACGGCAAAATCGTCCCAATACGTTGTGTGACATCATGGCGCAAATTTGACATGTCTGCATTACAGTATCTTGCAATGAGTTCTCTATATAGCTGCCTCTGAAGATCATGCAGAAACTACACCTGGCACAAAATGCAGTGCCCATTTGCTGGTGGCTATTGACCACCTGAAACATGTAACATCAGTGTTGTGGGCCTTGCATTGGTTACTAAAAAAGTTTGGAATTCAATTCAAAGTGCTAGTTTTGGCCTAAACATTTTGACCTGAAAGTGCCTGCAGGATCATCTTCTATCTGAATCAGCCCATTCTATACAATCATTCTAGGAATGGTACTGATTGCTCACCACTATTATTATGTATTGGCTTAAAACTTAACATTAAGAAAACCAAGATCATGGCATCCGGCCCTCTCAATTCCTGGCAAATAGATGGGGAAGAAATGGAGGTAGTGACAGATTTTATTTTCTTGGGCTCCAAGATCACTGCAGATGGGGACTGCAGCCAAGAAATTAAAAGACACTTGCTCCTGAGGAGGAAAGCCATGGCAAATCTAGACAGCAGAGACATCACCCTGCCAACAAAAGTGTGTGCACTCATGGCTATGGTCTTCCCAGTTGCAATGTATGGCTGTGAAATTTGGACCATAAGAAAGGCTGAGCACCAAAGAACTGAGGCCTTTGAACTATGGTGCTGGAGAAGACTCCTGCAAGTCCCTTGCAAGGCAAGATTGCAAGGCATTCAAACTGGTCAGTCCTAGAGGAGATCAACCCTGACTGCTCTTTAGAGGGCCAGATCCAGAAGTTGAAATTCAAATACTTTGGCCACCTAATGAGAAGGAAGGACTCACTGGAGAAGAGCCTAATGCTGGGAAAGGTTGAGGGCAAGAGAAGAAGGGGACGACAGAGAATGAGGTGGCTGGATGGAGTCACTGAAGCAGTAGGCGTGAGCTTAAATGGACTCCAGAAGATGGTAGAGGACAGGAAGGCCTGGAGGAACATTGTCCATGGGGTTGCGATGGGTCAGACACGACTTCACAACTAACATCATCATCATCATCATCATCATCATCATCATCATTATTATTATTATTATTATTATTATTATTATTATTATTATTATTATTATAGAAGGCTAAGGGCAAAAAATGCTGCTTATGACCATGTCCCATTTTTAAGGAAAAGGCTTCCCTTACAAAGAAAATTGGCTCCTTTTCTAATGTCTTTCCCAAACATGATAAAGGCGAAGCATTTCCAGAATGAGTTTGGTGATTGACTTTTCCACTCTTGTCATTTTATTGTTATACTTTTTGGTTAGTTAATGTTTTATCACTTAATATAATGAAGTTTATATTTTATTGTTTTAATTAGCTTATCTACTGTTGACATTTTAATTATTTTTATTCCAAATGTTTTAATAGATTGTTATAAACTACAGTGAGTCTTTGTAGATTTAACAATTTAGGAACATACTACAATCTATATGCATTTTTCTTTCAATACATTTTGTATCAAAATGTTCTCTTTTTCAAGTTTCATACTTTTCAGTTTTATGACAAATTTACTGCAATTAATATAAATTAATGCTAGTATTTATCCTAGGTTTTCCCTGTAATTCAGGGAAATTAAATTAATATACTTTATATTTTATATGGAAAATGTTCAATTTGTAAAGGATAAATGCTTAATTGTAAGCTGTGAATTTATTGATATAGAATACATGTCTTTGAAACATTGCATTATCTATGTATGTAGAGTACTAAAAATATAATAAGTGGATAGCTTGTTTTAATAATAACTGGAACTGGACTTTTTATAGAGGTGTACCATGCACAATAGAGCTTTATGTGTTGATGTTTCACTACCTTAAAATTTTAAAAATGATTACTTCAAATGATGAAAATCATTAGCTCTAACAAGCAATCACAATCCCTAAGCACTGGGAAATTATTCTGATCTCATTAAAACTTAAAATATGTATAAATGCACAGATATATGGCTATAAAACTGTGGGAAAGTATCTATTCATACAGAACAGTAACAATCAGTGAATTTAATCCCATAGTATGGAGAGTTACATGCTAAGCTAAATATATTCACTTAGAAATATAAGTAGTTACCAAATATGATTGTTTTAGAAATGTACTACAAAGATATTGAATACAAACTGTTATATATTGGGCTCAATGGTAATACCACGTGGGTTGCTGGAGCAGCTAACGGCTCTCCAGCAACCCAGACTACAAGTCTCCAGTGCTGCTATTGGCTGTCCCTAGGCGGCAATGGTTGCTTCAAACCTATTTGCTCCCACCTAGGGGCTAGACTATATATTGCGGCTAGTTACAGCCCAATTTTCAGTTCAGATCTTGCAAGCAATATACCATGAGCTTTCCTGAACTCACTTGCCTCATCTTCATTCCTGCGCCAAAGAACCCGCTACACAACACAAACAATAAATCAGAAGAGTAAAAGCTTGTTGCTGATGGAATAAGGGACCAGGATGTGTTTTAAATTAGGACACTAACTTAATAAAATGTTATACAAATTAAGTCAAGTTCACAAGTTCATCTGCCACCTGAATGACAAACAGAGCACATGCTTTGCACAACACACAACACTAAAGTAGAATTGACTTCTTGTAATTCAGTGAACTGGGTGAACAGATCCTTTTGCACTGTCCAGTTGTCACATCACCAGAACAAGTAAACAACTGTTTCTGAAGGTCAGAAATGGATAATATTACCATTTATTAACAAGGAGTGTTTTTCTGTTCTACTTTTCAAATGCTCTATTCTATTCTATTCTATTCTATTCTATTCTATTCTATTCTATTCTATTCTATTCTATTCTATTCTATTCTATCTGTTCTAACCCTTGTCTATCCACTGTTTCGCATGTTTCCAACCAATACAGTCTTGAACTTTCTTTTGCCAATTGAGCCTGCAATACTTGCTGATGATGTTGATTCATTATGTTTTAGGTCTCTTTTGTGAATGCTTTTTATCAAATGGAACCCATTCTATAACTGTCTTAGTCCACTATTGCAGGCTAACGTCAATGGTTCATTGGTTACTGTGCAAAAGAAGGACCACCAAATCAATGTTTATCATGCATCCCCATTCTTACGTTTTTCTTTAGCCTACAGTAATGAAAACAGCATACATCTTTTTTTAGCATAAATAAGATTGCAGGTTCAAAACCCAGCAGAAGCTTTTTAATGAAAAAGTGCAGAGAAGCGCAACAAAGATGATTAGGTGACTGGAGGCTAAAACATATGAAGAATGGTTACAGGAACTGGGCATGGCTAGTCTAGTGAAGAGAAGGACCAGGGGAGACATGATAGCAATGTTCCAATATTTGAGGGGCTGTCACAGAGAGGAGTGGGTCAGCCTATTTTCCAAAGTACCTGAAGGCCAGACAAGGAATAATGGATGGAAACTGATCAAGAAGAGATTCAACCGGAAATAAGGAGAAATTTCCTGACAGTGAGAACAATCAACCAATGGAACAGACTGCCTTCAGATTTTGTTGGTGCTTCATCACTGGAAGCTTTCAAGAAGAGACTGGACTGCCACCTGTCAGAAATGGTGTAGGGACTCCTGCTTGGGGGTTGGACTAGATGACCTACAAGTCCTTTCCAACTCTGTTATTCTAACCAGATTCTAACCAGATTTTCCTTTTCCTGAATAAAAATTAGTCATTTTAAGCAGAAGACTGTCGCCCCTAGCTGCCGGACTATCCTGAACTTATAGCCCCAATTCATAGGGAGTATAACGTAATTAATATTCAATGTATAGAGTTTTACTTGTATTTGCATTCTTTATATAAATATGATATATATCCTAAACAGATCCTTTGTTACAAGGAATAATCTTTCACAGATTTTGGAAATACATTCAAGAGACATGGCCACACTGTTAATTTTGAAGGAGATATCTGATATTAATGTAACAATGAAATGTTGAAAGGCCCACCAGTTTTGGATTCCTTTAAATACTTAAAAAGTATGATTCCTCTGCAGGAAGGGAGGAAAGAAGGGAGGAAGAAAGGAAGGAGTCAATCTTTTATAATTTTATCTTATATAATGATTATTTTGAAAATAGGAAAGGATCCTACACATTGTATGATTTATCATCTGATTTCCTTGATAAATATAAATGCTGACTATTTTGGCATGAAGATTACAGATGGTATTAGCAACAATAATTCACCCAGTGCTATCTGGATATTTGAAAGTGTGTCAAGGATATCATATGATATAATAATGATAAATAGATTAAGTTGTATTAGATTACTGGCAAATATTTAAACATCAAGTTCTGATAATAAAGAATCAACCGTGACAGCTTCATGAGATTCAAGGTGCTGGTGATGACCTATAAAGCCCTAAATGGCATGGGTCCGGATTATCTTAGGGAGCACCTGCTGCCAGCATCCACTTCCCATCGTCCTGTGCACTCCCACGGGGAAGGCCTCCTCAGGGTCCCGCCGGTCAGGGAGTGGTGGCGGGCGATCCCCAGGGGGGAGAGCATTCTCGGTGGGCGCTCCTGCCCTATGGAATCAGCTGCCTGTGGAACTCTGGATCGCCCCCGACCTTCGTTCGTTTCGCCGGGACCTAAAAACTTGGCTATTTGATTTAGCCGGCCTGGACTGGGGGGTTTTAATGGTTTTAAATTTTAAACTGTTTTGGGCCTATTAATTTAATTTTATTTTAATTTGTACATTGCACTGTTTTAATTTGCCCTGTAAACCACCCTGAGTCCTTCGGGAAAAGGGCGGTATATAAATTGAAACAAACAAACAAACAAACAAACAAACAAATAAATAAATAAATTATATGCAGACGTAGCCTTTTGCACCTATCACTAAACTATGTTAAAAATAGATTTCCAATAAAGTGCATAAATTCTTCTGCTTGAATAATTACTAATGGGGTTATTTCTTAAAATGAAATGTGGATCTTTATAAAGATGCTCCCTATCTTTTAATATTTAACTTGGTTAACTTGGAATACCTGGTGACATTCAAGGGGTTCAGATAATAAAACAACGTTTTATATGCATCTAGTAGACTTGGGGTCAAAAATGTCAGGATGATCACATAATCAAGACCTGTCCCTTTTTGCATACAGGTGATATTGATACATGTCCAAAAGTGGTAAAGTTTCAATCTCACAGTGCTAACTGCAATCTTGACTTTTTTTAATCCTTCCCCTATGGATGCCTGTTGTGTATGTAAATAGTTAGCAATAAGCCATGGAAGAGATTGCAAACACAGTGCAGCTTTGCAAGGTTTAAAGCGGGAAAATAAGGTGCATTCATTGGACGCCACAACCAAGGAGCGGGAAAAGAGACTGTTTGTATTGGTTACAGTTCAAACGCTTTCTCTATAAAAGGGTTGCAACAATTGACAGTTGACAGTTGACTTTGTGTATTCAATAAACTCGTTCAGTGTTAACCACTCTGAGTCCTCGTCAATTCGAACCAAACAACTGGCGACGAAGGTGGGATTGACAGAAGACCAGAGATTAGGAAGAATTGTCGTGAAGGCGGCAAATTCAGAGCGAGTCATAGTCAACCGAGCGGCCGCGGCAGAATAGGAAAAAATTCTCCGAATGGCGCAAATCGGGTCACTGAAGGAATTCGACCCTAACTTCCCCGAAGATTGGGAAGAATACATCGGTCAGGTCGAAGGATTCCTGTTAGTGAACGGAATCACTGACGACCGAAAAAAAGCGGCGGCACTTTTGACAATCTGCGGCACACCGGTCTAGAGAGTTGCTGTCGGGCTGTGCCAGCCACAACCAGTCTCCAGCGTGCCCTATGCCGACCTCCTCGCAAAATTAAAGGTTCACTTTACTCCACGAAGGTCCGAACTCTTTTGGCGGCGCATCTTCGAAAAGAGAAATCAGAGACCGGGGGAGTCCATACAGAAATTCGTCGCTGCTGTCAGGGAAGCCGCAGTACGTTGCAAATACGATAATTTAGAAATTAGAATTCGGGACAGAGTCGTGCTGGGCTTACGTGATGAACAATTACAAAATAGAATAATCGCCAAACCTACCGGCGATTTACAGGAAGTGCTCGACGAACTCCTAACGTATGAGTCAACCGGGTATCGCGACCCCCCCCCGCGGTAGCATGGCGGCAGCACCCGAAATTAACCAAGAGGGCTATGTGGACTGCGGGGAGGTGGATCAGCAGTGGGAGGAAGAGATCGCCGAAGTCTCCAGGCGATTCGGAAAGATGGCACCAAGACAACTCAGAAGCGAAGGGCCTGAACCTGGCCGCCGGCAACAACCCGCAACACCGCAAAGACCACCGACCGGGGCACAACGACCGTGGCGGGACACCGCAACCAGACCGCGCGACAACGAAACCCAGAACCGATGTGGCAGCTGCGGCGGCAACCATCCCCGCGCTTCCTGCCGATTCCGTACCGCCAAGTGCAGGGCTTGCGGCAAGACCGGCCACATCCAGGCCATCTGCAGAAACCACGTTCGGGACACCCGTCTGAATGAAGTCGATGTGTGGCCAGAGGGTAAGGTAACCCCCAATGCTAGTGGCAAGGAGACCCCTAAAACCCGGGTGAAATTTCCAAACCTAAGGGAGGTGGCCCGAGTCAATCGGAGACGGCGGGGAAGGGGTCACAATTTTCCGGACGGAAAATTAAAAATCACAGTCCTTCTGCAAGGGGTCCCTTGCAGAATGGAAATCGACTCAGGGGCTTCAGTGTCGATAATTTCCACTGAAACCCTTGAGAAAATTGAACAACTAAGCGGAAAAAGAATTCCACTTAGTCCAACTAATATTCAATTAATGGACTTCCAAAAAAGTCCAATAATCGTAAAAGGAAAGACCAGCCTTAGAGTAAACTTTAAGGGGTTTAAGGGGGTCTTAGATTTGATAGTTACGGAGGGGAATAGGACCAGCTTAATAGGGCTTAATTGGTTTCCTGCCCTGGGAATTTGGATAGGGGGAATAAATTCAGTGATTAGAAATAAGACCCTCGAATCCGTCTGCAAAGAATTTGCAGACGTATTCGATGGATCTCTAGGCAAGTACAAAGGGCCCCCCATTAATTTTAACCTAGACCCCTCAGTAAATCCAATCAGGCTAAAGGCCCGGAGGGTACCTTTTGCCTTAAAAGAAAAAATCGAGGCCGAGCTCGACCGGCTTGTAGGCCTCGGAGTTTTAGAACCTGTTGAGGGCGGTTTGTGGGAGACGCCGATTGTCACACCCCTCAAACCCAATGGGGATGTGAGAATCTGCGCCGACTACAAAGCGACCCTCAACATTGGAATGAAAAAGCATGCTTACCCGGTCCCGACGGTGAAGCAGGTCCTCGCCACGATCCAGGACGCCGCCATCTTCGCCAAGCTCGACTTGGCGCATGCGTACTTACAGTTGACTGTTTCCAAAGAGGCTGCAGAGGCACAGACAATTGTTACCCACAAGGGGGCGTTCCGAGTCCACAGACTGCAATTTGGAATTGCAGCAGCTCCAGGCATCTTCCAAGAAGTGATGGAGAGGACCTTAAAGGGCATACCTGGAGTATGCCCTTACTTTGATGATGTCCTAATAGCTGGAAAAGATGAAGGAATGTTAGTAGAGCGGCTGGAACAGGTACTGGGTAGATTTAGAAAGGCTGGGTTAAAATTAAAAAAGGAAAAATGTAGCATAGGGGTTAAATCCACTGATTTTTTGGGGTTCAGGATTGACAAAAGCGGAGTCCACCCTACCCCTGAAAAAATTAAAGCAATAAAAGGGGCTCCTGAACCAAGGAACAAGGCTGAGCTACAGGCCTTCCTAGGCTTGGTAAATTTTTATCACACTTTTGTGCCACATAAGGCTGCCATTGCAGAACCACTGCACAGGCTTTTAGATAAGAAGACCCCTTGGCATTGGCAAGACAAGCACAAAGCGAGTTTCCAGACCTTAAAAGACATCCTTTCCAGTAGTTCAACTGTAACCCACTTTATAGAAAACAGACCAATCTACCTGGCGTGCGATGCTTCGCCTTATGGCGTTGGGGCAGTAATCAGCCATTTAGACACCCAGGGAATGCAAAGACCCATTGCTTACTACTCCCGCACACTAACCAAGGCAGAGCGGAACTATGCTCAAATAGACCGGGAAGCTTTAGCCATAGTGGCAGGAGTTAAAAAGTTCCACGACTACCTGTATGGCAGGAACTTTACAATACTGACAGACCACAAACCCCTGCTGGGACTGTTTACCACAGATAAACAGACTCCCCAAATTATGTCTCCCAGGATGCTGAGATGGTCCATTTTCCTCTCAGCATATTCATTTTCCCTCCAATACCGACCAGGTAAGGACATGGGTCACGCAGACGCTCTTAGCAGATTGCCCCTTAGCACAACAGAGGAGGACCCTGCCCCAGTGGGACAAGTAATGTCCCTACAAGATATTCCTGATTTGCCCCTAACTGCTAAAGACATAGCTGAGGCAACCAATAAGGACCTCATCTTAAGGAGAGTAATGGCCTGGGTCATGAGCGGTTGGCCCAACGCCAACCCAGACGTAAAATACAGTCCATTTTTCAGAAGGAAAGATGAACTATCAGTTCATATGGGTTGCTTACTCTGGGGAACTCGTGTAGTAATTCCAGAAATCCACAAATCAGCTATTCTATTTGAATTGCATGAGGGACACCCTGGAATAGTAAGGATGAAGGCCCTGGCTAGGAGTCACTTGTGGTGGCCAGGATTGGACCACGACATTGAGGAATGCGTTGCCAATTGCCATCTGTGCCAACGTTCCAGGCCTGAACAACAACACATCCGCACACATAAATGGGAGCTAGCTAGGAATCCTTGGTCCAGGATTCATATTGACTTCGCTGGACCTTTCCAGGGGTTAACGTTCCTTGTAGTGGTCGACAGCTACTCTAGATGGCTAGAAGTAGTACCGGTCAGTTCAGTAACGGCAGGCAGAACAATACAGGCATTAAGGGGCCTCTTTGCCACTCATGGGTTGCCGGATTTAATAGTGTCTGATAACGGACTACAATTCACATCTATTGAATTTCAGGATTTCCTCAAGGCCAACTCGATTAAGCATAAGACTTCTGCACCCTTCCACCCCTCCACCAACGGATTGGCTGAAAGGAATGTGAGGACCACGAAGGACGCGCTTAAAAGAATCATTCGAGGTGACTGGCATCAGAGACTAGCTGAGTTCTTGTTGGCTCAGCACACAACCCCTTGTTCGGCTACAGGGAAAAGTCCAGCTGAAATGAGGTGGGGCAGGAAAATATTGACCAAGCTGGACAGATTACACCCTGACAGACTCCAACCAAACATTGAATTAGACATTCCTAACAGAACATTTGAAGTGGGGGACTTGATTTGGGCCAGGAACTACGCCCAAGGGGACAAATGGATTCCAGGGGTGGTAACTGATATCTTAGGTCCCCTATCATACATCATTGAGGGGGAAGGGAATAGGATCTGTAAAAGACACATAGACCAGCTGAGGAAAAGATCTAGTGGGTGTGTGCCTGCTGAGGGGGACCAAAGCTCAGTAAGGGGAAACAGTACAGACAACATTAGGCCAGAAAGCGGTGTAGAGGTTGGGCAAGATGACACATTCCCTGATGCCCAACAACAACAATTCAGTCCAATTGATTGGGAAATACCCCTGCGAAGTAGGCCAGTGACCACTGAATCCCAAACACAACCTAATACACAAGACAGTACATCTGAAGCCAGTAACCCAGAGCCCAGGTCTAGTAGTAACCAGCAGCCAAGCAGTCAACCAGGAAGAAGGGTCCCTAATAGCCAAAGTAACAGATACCCGTCCAGAATACATAGGCCACCAAAATACCTAATGGATTTTGTAAAGAAATGACACCAACTGGGGGGTAAGGGGTGTTGTGTATGTAAATAGTTAGCAATAAGCCATGGAAGAGATTGCAAACACAGTGCAGCTTTGCAAGGTTTAAAGCGGGAAAATAAGGTGCATTCATTGGACGCCACAACCAAGGAGCGGGAAAAGAGACTGTTTGTATTGGTTACAGTTCAAACGCTTTCTCTATAAAAGGGTTGCAACAATTGACAGTTGACAGTTGACTTTGTGTATTCAATAAACTCGTTCAGTGTTAACCACTCTGAGTCCTCGTCAATTCGAACCAAACAATGCCCATATGTGTCTTATATGTATGGGCCTTTTAAATAATTATCAAAGCGCCTTACTACAATTTGCAAGAATGGTATACAATTTGGTGGATACTCTGTCATACAATAAAATGGAATAAATTAAATATTTTACCAGTTAGTAATAAGGTTTCTATGAAGGTGTATAAAAACAGGATTTTTTTAGTCTGGGAATATTGTTATTATGATAACCTGTTTATTAGAAATGAGCATCTATGGACTTCTCAATAGGAGTTTTAGATGGCAATCATCCTTTCATAGGAGTTATAATTTATTTTAATGTACATGATTTTGTTTTTTCATTTAGTAATTCTTTTTGTTAGCTTTGGATATGATGGGCTTGGATTGTAGCAAAAAAAAGTTGATTGTGTATTCCTGAAACTTGTCTGCATCAATAAAAAATGGATTGAATGATTCTGCATGATCCAAGTTCAACTCATTGTTTAAAAACTGAACTCTGGCATTTTGCAGGAAAACTTAACTAGTGTTTACTCTAGAAAAGCACATTTCATTTTTACTGTACAGTATTGTTTTTTATTTTTCTTTATTCAATTTTTTTGTATCTATGTTAGTTGTTAGTTTGAATTAATTTTGTTTTTTAATATATAATTTAGATTTCATTGTTTGAACCATACAGGTAATCCCTGAGTTATGAGCATTCCCTTAGCGAACATTCGAAGTTACGCAATAAGCGCCCCCTAGTGCTTACCAAAACTCACGAAATTGTGAATGTTGCTGCACACAGCAATCATTCACCCTTACGAACAACCACAATGGCACTGAAACATTCACCCTGGCTATTCCCTCCCTCCCCCCTGGGTCTCCCTAGGCACTAAGCCTATGGATACTTACCTTGCAAAGATTGAGAATCCTTCTCTTATTTGGCTGTTTCTCTTCTTCCTTTGGTGCGTTCACAGAGAATAGAGGCCTAAAGTAATGCAAGGTCACGCAAGATCAGTGGCATGAGATCTCAGGCTACTGATGTCATGTGATTCCACCGTAGTTTAGGACCCTGTTCTCTGCAAAAGAGAACGGAACAGAAGCCGGGGGAGAATGGACCTCCGGAGGCACACAAAAGCCTCTCCAAGCCTCCATTCTGGGCCTCAGAGGCCTGCAGGAGGCCTCCGAGACCCAGAACGGGCCTCCAGAGCCCCGCTGAAGTGTCCCCCAGTGTCCTTTCCGGGTGCCAGCACCCCAGAAAAGGCCTCTGATGCCCAGAATGGGCCTTTGGAGCCCTACTGAAGCATCCCCCGACATCATTTCCAAGTGGCAGTGGCCCAAAAAAGGTGTCTGACACCAGATTGGGCCTTTGGAGCCCCGCTGAAGTATCCCCCAGCATCCTCTCCAGGCAGCAGCAGCCCAGAAAAGACCTCTGATGCCTGGATCGGGCCTTTGGAGTCCCCCTGAAGTATCCGCCAGCATCCTTTCTGGGTGGCAGCAGCCCGGAAAAAGCCTCCAATGCCCAAATTGGGCTTTTGGAGCCCTACTGAAGCATTCCCCAGTGTCCTTTCCATGTGGCAGCGGCCCAGAAAAGATCTCCAATGCCTGGAAATGATTCCAGGGGACACTTCAGCGGGGCTCCGAAGGCCCGTTCTGGGCCTCGGAGGTCTCCCTCTACTCTTCCTGATAGCAGAGAAAGAAACAGAAAGGCTGGAGAGGAGACAGATCTTTGCAAGGTAAATGACATAGCACGGCAGGATTGTGGGGAGCATTAGGTATTTCAGTGGGTCGAGGGAGAACTTTGCTGGTCTGAAGATGGCCTGTTCCATAACTAGGCCCCTCCATGACCTTCCCCATCTTGAGATACCTCATGTTCACTTAGCGAGCTGTGCTGTTCTGTACCAGCCTGCTACCGGCCCTGCAGAAAAGGCAGGGACAACCCCTCCACAAACGGCAAGAGGCTGGAATACGCTTGCCAAATTTATTGCAACAAAAACAAACAAGACACGAACCAAGAAACAGAAGCTTAAAGAAACATGAACCATCCGAGCGGTTGCCTTCAGCAAACCAGCCCTCCCAGACATTCCCCTTATATAGAGTTCAGGGTGTGGCTTCTCTCTGCCTCCTTCCGAGAAGCCCCATTGCCTTCCTCTGTTTACTCCTAATTGACTGCCTCCTGCGTCGGGCGTCCTTGAACAGGGCCAACTGTGGGTCATCTTCATCCACACTGTCAGGGTCACACAGCTGTGTCTCCGTGGTGACCAAGTGGGAGGGGCCTGGCTGAGGGCTATCATCAGCAAGACCTTCAACCCCCTCAGCAACGTCTTCAACACCCCCCTCCTCCTCTGAGTCGTCCGACCCAACTGCCGAACCCACAGGCTGACCTTGAATCACAACATGTGCATTCGCCCACGCATTAAATTAGCAAATGCAAGAGTGAAAGCTGGGAGTGAATTGCATTCAACATACGAGATTCACTCCTACGGATCCTTGAGTTACAAATGGAATGGGCAGGCTCCATTACATTCGTAACTCAAGGACTCCATGTATATGTTTATAAGCTGTGGTTTCTGTTTTTAATGTATTTTTATTTCCATTCTTTGAAAAAATTAGTAAAATACTATTTTTTAAAAAAAATATCCCTAAAACAGCCAGAAGTATTTTGTAAGACTTAGAATTTCATCCTTTTTCAGAATATCTATAAAAGTTATTTTGGAGAACAATGGATCTTACTATTAGTTACTCTGAACATTCAGGCTAATCTTTTTTCCTAGAAAAATAATTAACTTAGAAACAATATACTTAACATTTACACAAACTTCTGGAACCAAATATATATTTGGCCAGAATAAAGGCCAATAGCTTACAGTTAACATACTTTTAGAATTGATTTCTTAACATTAATTTAGTCAAATACAGTAGTTTAGAAAGTGCACATTTTATTCAATTTTGAGTCCATAGAAGACTAAAGGTATGTTTTGTTGCCAATAGGTTTATGATCATATAATCTGAGTGTACTCATATTTCAACTCTATAAAAGAAATCGAGAAACACTCTTAAAGCTTTTTTAAATATAACTGATACTTCAAACTTCAGAATTCCTTTACACAATCTTTCTAAGTTTCAGGATTCCAAAGTTGAAAATATGACACTGTAGACCAGACATGTCAAACACAAGGCCCGGGGGCCAGATCTGGCCCTCGAAGTGGTTTCATGTGGCCCGCGAAGCCATCCTAGAAACAGTGAGGGAACGGCCCCCACTGCCTTGGCCCTGGCCCAGAGACCCTCCTTCTGCCAGAGACCCTCAGATCTGTCCCACTCCTGCCCAGGCCCCCATAGGCACCCTTGATGCGAACGATGTAGAGCTGGCCACGCCCACCCAGTAGGCCATACGCACTCTAGCCAGCCACACCCACCCAGGCCACACCCACCCGGCCCCCTGAGGGCAACTGCAATGCTGATGCGGCCCTCAATGAAATTGAGTTTGACACCCCTGCTGTAGACCAACAGAGACAGAAGAACATTTGCCAATTAAATATTGAGTTTCAGAAAAGCACAAAGATATGAGGAGTTTAAACTAAATAAAAGACATATTTTAGTTACATCTGCAGTGGGAAGGTAAAAATTTATCCTTGTCTTTTTTTCTGCCTTGTTGGATTTATGGGTCCCAGTAAAGTAGGTGGGGCTGGTCCGGATTCTTTTCTTGCCCTTGGGTGGCATTTTGGGGCCATTCAGTTAAGCCAAATGTGGTAAGACCTGTTGCAAGCTGGGAGTTTATTTCAGAAGTGTTTCGCCATCTTGGTTCCTCGAGGGAGAAATAAATCTCTTGTTCTTTCCATGATATTAAGAGAAATACAAATATTGAGGGAACATTTTAAGCAAAGTTCAACATACTAAAAGACGAAGAAGGTAAACACCTACCAGTAAAAAAAGAAGTGTACTTATATGAAATAACTATTTCAATCCTCAAATCAATTACACATACATTTCTGATTGAAAATGAAAAATGAAAATGAAAATGAAAAAAGACTCCCAAACCCAATCTGCTGCTCATTGTTAAAAAAAAACCAGTTTACCCTATGTCAAAAGCAATAACAAACAGTATAAATAGATGAAAAAAATTGTAATAACAGTTTATCTTTCTAGGCTCAAAAATTCATGGAATGGTGACCATGAAATAAAGACCCAAATGTTGAATATTCCACAAAGAAATAATATACAGAATATAGAATAACAGAGCTGGAAGGGACCTTGAAGGTCTTCTAATCTTCCCAGACAGGTAACGGACTTCCAAACTCCTGTTTCAATTCCAGAATTTGAGTAGGAACCAAATGGTGAAGAGGTTAACCAATAAGAGACGGTCTCTCTAGAGGGCAATGTTGAGGCAGACAAGTCTTGGCCTTCAACTTCTGGGCATCATTCCCCAAGGGAAAGGAGCCAGAATATTTGAATTGTCTAAATGTTTTGCAGAAGGAACCATCTGGCTGGGAGAATTCTATGGAGTTGGGGGAGGGCAGCTCTTCTGACATGCCTACTCCTATTGCCCAGTTCCCATTAGCTGTTTGGAGCTACTTCAAGCATTGCTCCATCTCCATCACATGAAGCCGATTGCAAATCTTGGCTTTCTAGAAACTTAACCTTTTATTCAGAAATTGGCTTTACTTGGCAGAAGGCTTTGAGACATAGCTTAGGAGGTTGAGTAGCTCCTTTATTGAGTATAAAATGAAGCCATTATACATATAAGAATGCAGTATGAAGAAATCAAGGCCTTATATAGGTATGTGCTCCATGATTTATTTCTAGGCTTTTCCTCCTCCTTTTCTGATTCGGTGCATATTATTATTATTATTATTTATTGGATTTTTATACTGCCCTTCTCCCAAAGGACT
Source organism: Vipera ursinii (assembly GCF_947247035.1). Taxonomy (NCBI): domain Eukaryota; kingdom Metazoa; phylum Chordata; class Lepidosauria; order Squamata; family Viperidae; genus Vipera; species Vipera ursinii. The sequence goes on from NC_139513.1 coordinate 259,633,103, forward strand.
CAGGGCGGTGAACAGGGCATATAAATAGAAATACAAAAGTTAAAAAAGGATTAAATAATTGCCCAATTAAAACAATCAGAATATAAAAAAACCATTAAAACCCTGACATTCCCCCATCAGGCCAGGCCAGCTTGTTCGAATAAATGGGTCTTTAACCCGCGCCGGAAGGAGCGAAGATCCGGTGCCATCCGGAGCTCAACCGGCAGTTGGTTCCATATATTTTGCCATTCTCTCTATGGCACTGAAAGGCAGACATAACAGTTCACTCTAGACTAGGAACTACAGGTTCTTGTCTCACCAGCTTGTCCCTTCCCTATTCCTTCCTTCCTTTTCTCTCTGCATCGGGACACATCCTGGGGTTCTCCTGCTTTCTCCTTCTAACAGTGGATAACATGATGTCCTTCCTTTCAATTCTATTTCTTTCTCAGCCTGAGTTCCCCCCACTTTTATGCTTCCCCTTCACTTTTTTTTCCTGACTGATGATGGGCCAAAAGGAAATATGCATTTATTTTCTTTTGGTTAAAGTTATTTTTATCTCCTTTCTTTTGGAACTTTCTACCATTCCCTCTTCCTAACATCAGACATTAGGAAATTAGAATTATTATCTGGACAACAGACAATTATTATCTGGAAATGGTGTAGGGTTTCCTGCCTGAGCAAGGGGTTGGACTGGAAGATCTCCAAGGTCCCTTTCAACCCTATTTATTATTATTATTATTGTTGTTGTTGTTGTCTCTTTTTAGTGCAAAATTCCACCATTCCAGAACTCTTCTCCTCATCCTTGGATGGTACAGATCTTGTTAATTATTCATTTATCACATTTATATGGCCACCCATCTCACAGAAGCAACTCTAGGTGGTGTACAACAATCAATAAAAAACACAAATATATAAAAAGTCATTATAAAAATATAAAATCATTATTAAAAATGAAAAGACACTATACAAAAATTTAAATCTACAAACCATACAGACAAAGTAAAAAATCACCTACAGTGGAGCCATCTAAGAATGTTCCAGGTTCCCTGAGACTCCCAGGTCTGGTGACATAAAAATGTAATTCTACTGTAAATTCCATAAAAATGACCATCTCTCTTTCAGTGTTGGGTTCTGCCAAACCCTGATTACACAGCCAATCTGGCAATTGGTCTTACATTGCAAATGTAACTGTCAAAAGAGACTGGTGCATGAATATTACCTGCTATGTCCTACAAGTGGACATCTACCCACCCCCGTTCATCCAATAAATTAAATGTTCCAGTTTGTTTCTACTACACTGGGAATCCAAAATACATTTTGTTTTTTATTTTTTTTCAGTGACAAAGAAATTATTGATGAAAGGGCAAAAGAGTTTGCAAGTTCATGAGAAAATGATGAAAAACTTTTCAGTTTTTCTGTAAGATTTAGGTGAAAGGTCAGGAAACTAATTTGTGTATTACAGAGTAGTCCAGTTTCTTTTACATTTGTGTGGAGGAGAGAAATTTGATAAAAAGCCATATGTGACCTTCAGCAACAGAGCATTTGGAAAAGGTAGTGGTATGATCCAGTTAATCCATAAGGAAGTCCTTAGCAGCTTGAAATTCCTAAGAAAAAGCATCTGAAATGTGGGAAAGATTAAGAAGCAGCAGGACTAGGTAATAGCCATAGATAACCTGAAATGATAACATCTGAACAAAACTATGAACAGAATCACTTGAAGCAAACCCAATCATAAATATAACATCAGGCCAATTGTGGTATTGCTCTAAGATGGTATTTCATTTCTCCATAGGACTGTGGATGAGGGAACAGGTGCTTAGGTAAGGTAAGTTTGCAGAAAACCTGTTGAAGGAATGTCAAATTAAAGGCCATGATCAGAAATGAATTTGGCCATTTTAGAAAAGAGCTAAACTATTATTAGAGGGGCAGTCAGGCTCTTGACATGTGGGTCAATTAGAAGTGCCAAGAAACTATATCTCAAGGACCAGGTGGGGAAGGAAGAAGATGCAATAATCCAAATGGTTTGCTGGTCAGATATTTTGCATGGTGACAAGTATAAGAAGAAACAGAAGGCTTGATTTCTACTGTAACACAAGACTACTAGAAGTCATGGAGAAGATGAATGGCTTTCAATATTCCGATATACCCAAATGACATGGTATAGCTGCAACACTGTTCTCGAGGAAGGAAGGATATATAGCTGGTCATAGTGTGGTTATCGTCCCCATTGGTAAGAAAAAAGATCAAAAAGGTTCCTCTCAAGGACCCACATATATGGCTTCTGCTATTGTGAGTGTGGTTTGACAAAGAAGACTCACCACTAAAATCCAGAGTCTTGCAGGACAGGACAGATGTTGGTGGGAGGCCAACAAGAAATTGGAACAGGTTCAAGGATGGAAAATATTCTGGCTTACTTATTAAAGTATCATCCTTTTGTTCTGCAAAGCAAGGAGTATAAGAGATGTAAAAGTTAGAATAGGAGGGGGGATCACCTCCTTAAGTATACCCAGTGCTTTTTTTGTAAAAGAAAAAGGAGCCGGAACTCACACATGTCATACAACCCGCCTTGTCTACCCTACAAGGTTACATCCAAAAAAGGTGCCGGAACTCCATTCTGAACGTTCTATGAGAAAAAAAGCCCCGAGTACACCTATGGGAAATTTGTAGATGTTCCACATTCTTCTGATCATTTTTGAATACTATTCTGCACCTTCAAGAATATTATTCTGCACAATCAAGAAGATGGTGCCACTGCTGATACATTTATTTAATGGCAAAAACCCTTTATTAAAAACATAATAGCTTCTTTTGGCTGAGAGGAACTGCCTGAAAACATGCATAGAAGAGGAGGTTGCTCTCAAACTGTGGAGTGGATTGTAAAGGTACAGCTGCCAAGGTGAAACCAGAAGTATCAGCTGGTACAAACAGAAACAAATGGGACTCAATCCATAGCAAATGGATTGAGAAATGAAAATCTGTTTGAACTGCATTCCTTTAGCTTACAATAGAGACTATGCTCATGAAAGCACTGAAAACCTGCTCAAACCGGATCAGTGCGGGCAGAATTCTCAGTCAACAAATCATATGGATAAACAATAAAAATCATCTAACAACTCTAGAAAATATCATTCAGAATCTAGAATACCTTATTGGCCAAGTAGGATTGGACACACAAGGAATTTGTCTCATTGTACATACAAACAACAAGATGAGGATAATAGTAACACAGCCACACCACATGGGTAAATATAGACATAAGATATAAGACTCTGGGAATTAGGTATTCAGTGGAATAATGGCATAAGGGGAAAAACTGCCTGTGTCTAGTTTTGGCATGCAATATCCTGTAATGGCATCACAAGGACAAGAGTTGAAACAGTTTATGTCTAGGATGTGAGGAGTCTGTAGACATTTTCTCAACTTTATTTTTGACCTGTGCAATATGCAGGTCCTCAATGGAAGATAGGCTGGTTGTAATTGTTTTTTCTGCAGTCTAACTATCCATTGAACTCTGTAGCTGCCCTCTTTGGTTGCTGTACCAAACAAGAAGTTATAGAAGTATAAAGACTTCATAATTCTTCTGAAGAACTGTATCAACAACTCCTAAAGGTAAAGGTTCCCCTGCACATGTGTGCTAGTCGTTTCCGACTCTAGGGGCCGGTGCTCATCTCCGTTTCAAAGCCGAAGAGCCAGCGCTTGTCCGAGGACGTCTCCGTGGTCATGTGGCCGGCATGACTAGACGCCAAAGGCGCACAGAACGCTGTTACCTTCCCACCGGAGTGGTCCCTATTTTTCTACTTGCATTTTTACATGCTTTCGAGGGCAGTCTAAATTGTTCCTAGTTCTATCCCACTGTCATCCACAGGGTAACAGAAATGGCTTTATATTGATGCATAACTTGACATGTTGGGTAACTACTTAATTTCTCAATGGTCCAGCCTCTTAGCCTTTGTGATTGGGACTTCCCTGTTTCTGGATGAGCTAAATATGAAGCATTTCGGCCATGTGCTTGCAAAATGCCTTCCTTCCTCAGAATGATACTCTCTGGATGTTTAGAAAAGTTTTGGAGCATTCTAATAATACACTCAAGCACAAATAACCAGCTTGTTCACTGTGTTTATGTGGATATGCACATCTTTTCTTGGACAGATAGCAGTAGTCTCATAAATACATGTTTCCAAACTCTAATATGTAAGTGTTGCAGGGAATATAAATAAATGAAAAAAATTGTAACAACTGTCTTTCCATCCCATACTTTGTCACAGTTCATCAAATCTTCCATTATTTCCAAAGAGACCTGGATTCACACTGACATGAGTTTATCTCGAAATTGATCTGAAAGCCCCTCTTTGAATTACAAGTAGTCCTTGACTTATGACTGGACCCCAAAAGCTACTTACAATCCAGCATTTACTTCCAGTTTCTGGCAAAACCTGGCTTACATAGGTATTGACCACAGCAGTCACTTAATGACCACTGCAAAGGAAGTTTGTAAAATCAGGTAGGTCACATGATAAACTACTTTATGATTGTCATGATCTATGGCCGTAATTGCCAGGCTTAGCTACAGTCATAAATTGAGGACTAATTGTAATTAGTTAAACTTCTTTCATTCCACTCCACATCTGAGTCCTTCGGGAGAAGGGCGGTATATAAATAAAATTATTATTATTACTATTATTATTATTATCATTATCATTATTATTATTATTATTATTATTATTATTATTATTATTATTATCTTAGCTAACAGCTGAAACACAGTTTCTACACTAAATATTTAACCTGAATTCAGTGAGTGGTGCCTGTCCTTTTAGACTCTTGGTGGTATTCAAGGTCAGTTGCGTGGGGGAGTTGGCCCAGTGGCTGTTCCATTTTCCAATGCTGCAGAATTTGGCATTTTCATCCTACTCTTTAATATCCACATATCTGGATGTTTGGAGGAGGTGATATGGAAATACATTGGTTGCTCAGATCAACCAATCTACATACTGTTATTTCTTTAAACTTCATGAAGCGTCTAGAGTAATTTTGGAATTGGGTGGTCTAGAAATCTGACAAATAAATACATAGGATTAAATAAGGTGATGCAATTTCTGTGAAACCACTTAACTTTTTGTCATCTCCTATTTTGTTTCTAGAAAGTATCATGCTGTCTCTGGAGGAGATGATGTGGAGTTTTAGACTTATAGCTCTTACTATATTTGCACATGAAGACCAGAGATCATACCCTGGGGAGATTTTACCCAAATTCAGCTTGTGAATTAGTTGTAGCTTTATTTGGAATAGGAGAGCCTGATGATAGTAACTCACGGTCTTATGGGTATGAAGATGGATGGCTGCTGCAGTGTACTTTATATGGCAATTGAAGACAACTCAAAAGCTGCAGTTTATAAAGAATGCAGTTATTGGTGGATGAAAGCCTCTAAAGCCATATAACACTGGTTTTGCAAGCAATGTGCTGTCTTCAATAGGCTTTAAAGCCTAATTCAAATAACCTATGAAGCCATATATGGTTTGGCTCCCATTTATCTCTGGGATTGCTTTGTCCAAGTAGAACTGCGCTGTCCAGCATATTCATCAAACAAAGGGATGCTCAAGGTCCTGCTATTCATTTTGTGATAGGAAAGATGAAAGCAGTTGGGAACATAAAAGCAGTATTTCTCTGAGGTGCTTCTCTCTGAAATTTCCCTAAGTTCAGCGAACACCCATTGGTGTTTGTTCAATGAAGCTATGAAAATTATATTCTTTGGAAGTATATTGGTTATTTGATAATCACAACAGAGCAGGGTGCTGGGCTGAGAGATATTGCTATTAATTTGACATTTTATTCTAATTATTGAGTTTTATGATTTTACTGTTGTTGTGAAACACAAAGCATCATTATGGAATGCAGCTGAGAAACTTCATTTTTTTAATCTTCCTTTCTTATCAGAAGACCATACTGCATCACCCAACATATATTCTCTAAAATTGTTCTTAAAAAATCATGTAGGATACACAATCACCAAACAATACATTATTTTTCTGTGTTAACATCCACATTTTGTGACCTCATGAAGCCACTCTAAGGACTAATTACAGCCTCTTGTGGCTCTTTTTTGACTTTTTGGGCCAACAAGCAAGATAACAGGTGACAGCTTCAACTTTTCAGTTGTTGAACATGCACCTTCCTAGTAGTTTTTGCTTCTGCACAGCACATTAGTTGGTAGGCACCAGGAGGCTATGAGAGTTGCAATTAGTTTTGCCTAGCCCAATCAAGCTTCCTATTTATGAGTAGCAGATCACTTTGCAGGTTAGAAGATTCTTGAGAAAGGATTTAGTCTGGAGGTTGTGTGTGTTATATGCCCCTCCAGGTTCAGCAAATGGTCACTCATCACACACACGGCCTGTTGAGGCACATGGATCACGTAAGCCACTATTGCTTTCTATCTGGGTTTTCTAGGTAAGTAGGGCTAGAGCAGACAGAACACACAACCCTAGTTAACAACTAGGAAATAATTAGGAACACAGAAAAACCATTTTCAATCAACACTGAGACATGTCAGGTTCTTTTGGAATACACAGAGACCCAATGAATTTAAAGTAGCAGCAGAACTTTCAATACCATCATGACTATAGTGCAGCCATAGAAAATGATCTCAATGTATGATTACAGTACTGTGGCAAGATTATTATAGGCCTAGAGATGGAAATATTTGATAGTACCCATTCTATAGGTATGGATGGTGAAATTGACAGATCTTGCTCAGATGGATAAACTAATTTCATTCATTCAAGAAAAGACACTATCTACATTGAATATATCTATCTAGATACATCTAATGTATCTAGATCTAATGTATCTACACTATCTTATGAACTTTTTGCATAAAATGAAAAAAAAATACTTTGATGATTAGACAAGACAGGTTATAGAAAGTATCATGGAACTTTAAATACAGCTTAACATTTAATTGTACTTATAACTGCTGTGAATAATATTACAAACCACTTTCTGTATTTTTTCTTTCTTTTCTATTTTTCTTAACATTTTTCTTTCCTTGCCTCCTTGTTTTCTTTTTTCCTCACTTTACATTATTTTGTATTAGTTTTTATTGTAACTTTTAGAAGTTATAACAAAAGTATATTTATGACATCTTATGTATGACCACAATGCAAAAAAGATCCAGTTATTTTTATCTTAATGGTAAAATTCCAAATTTAAGTCATATTACATTTATTAACTTTATATAACCTGTGTAGTGATATAAAATAACCATGGTGGAGGTTTTTCCAGGTTTACCATGTATAAAAAATACATTTCAAAATATTGTTTGTTTCCATTTAGATGTTGCCTGATTCCAAATAGACTTGGGCAATTCAGAGTATAATTAACAATACAAATAGAATGTAAAACAAAGGAAGATGGAATCTGGTCGCTCGATACAAAACCATACATCCCAAAAAAACCCCAAAACCCCTCATACATCTCAACCCATAGTCTAGGAGAACCACCAGACCTGATGGAACACCAACAGGGTGCCAGCATACAGATTTCAGTGTGGAATCTCATTCAGAAGATTGCAATAGCAAAGGCATGCTTCATAGGTTCAGATAGATGGCACTGTTTAATTGAAGGAACCTAAAGCGTGCTACTCAGTTACACCTTTAGGTTGGGCAAATCCATGGGTATATAGGTGGTCCCTTAAATATCCTGGTGTATTGTTTTATAAGTGGGACCAGCATCTTGAACCATATCCATAAACACAAGGCAGAGGAATTATGAGGACATAGCACAGCATACCCAGTCTGGACCAGTTGAAACTTTTGAGTGGTTTTTGAGATACGTGTAGCACTCATTGCAATACAGTAATGAAGCTCATGACTAGGACATGAGTGATTATCTAAAACAGGGGTGTCAAACTGCCGGTCCGCGGGCTGGTTTTATCATACTGAAGACGTGCCCACACCATTGCCGGCAATGCAAAAAGAGTCGTGATACATCGCAACGCATCACGTGATGTGGCAAGTTTGACACCCATGGTCTAAAACACCTCCTGATCCATGAAGGGGCACAACTATGAACAAAGGATGCTCCAGAGGTGATCATCATACCAGTGTTTATTTATCTGATCATTAGGAGAGAGTTACTGAGTCATGTGTGCTTGGTACTTTGTATATGAATTCTGGCACTATCTGAAGTTAACTAGAGATTTAAAAAAAAGATTGTCTCTTAAGAATGTATAAAGTGTATACATCAAAATGTATAAAAGTATTCATGAATGAGATGGAGAAAACTTTTAAAATGAATGCAGAAGGAAACAAAATTGACCAATGTTCCTATCCCAACTCAAAACTGAGATATTCTAATGACAATTTTCCATTTACTTCCTTTGGATCACAGTCTTTTTTTTTAAGTTTTAATGATAATAAATCCACTTCTGTGCAAATTTATATCCTTAAATGTTAAAGGCTTTTTTTTTACCATTCCACAAAGTTAAGAAATAATTGTTAATCCTGAAAAAATACTAAACTCATTGAACTACAACATAGCAGCTCACCATGCGTGTTTTCTTCTAGCTCACATTCATTTTAAAATATACTGCTCAAAAAATAAAGGGAACACTTAAACAACACAATGTACTGTATTTAATAGTAGGATGTCTTATCTTGTGTTCCCTTTATTTTTTTTGAGCAGTATATATTTCCAGTGGTGCTCAACAAGCTTCCCTTCTGTTTTATTTCCTGTATTTCTATTTATTTCCTATATTTTATGCTACATTTCTAAAAGACCAATTGCATCACAAATCTATTGGCAAACAAAACTGAATGTGCTTAATTGAAATCATTAGTATTTATATAATTCTGTTTAAATGAATAATGTAAAGAGATGGAGAGAACTGTGCTGGCTGGTATTTTCTACAGATATCCAACTCATCGTCTGAAACTCATTGTCCTTCAAATGTATATGACAGAATTAGCACCATCAGTGGACTTTGATGGTGGTGCCTCCAACCATATAAAACAAGTGTAAATATGTCATTTCCTTCAAATATTATAGTGAACTTGAATAAAGCATAGGAGCAAAGGAAACAATAATAATCAATCTCCTCTCTGTGTGGCATTCCGAGAGGCATCTGAGTAATAGTTGTACATTTTTAGTACAGGCCATATAAATTAGGTCCCAAAGAGAGGTCAGTCAAAGTTGCTGTGGGCTAATGTTTTGGCTGAGTGAAGGTTTGTGCCTCTTGTTCCCATCAACAAAGACTATCTATTACATAGTCTTACATAGAACTCTGGGGCTGGTTGTAAAACATTACAGTAATTTTTCTAGACTATTACATAATACTTCCTAATTCCTTATGGAACACAATGGGTTAACCTTTCATTAAGCTTCAAAAGCCTTAAAGAAACTTCAAGTGTGTTAAAACTTAGTTTCAAAAAAAGTTAAATCTATGGATGAAATGATTTAGTTGCAGTGTGAACAAGACCTGTTTGAATTAAGAAAAAGGAACTGCTAACCTAATTTTCTCTAACAATAACAAATCAAATTGCAAAAGTTTTTTTTCTCATTTATTCCATAAGCACCACACTTTTATTTCTTGGGCTACACGTAACATTCAGCTGGATGTTAGTTTTTCTGTTTTGAGGGAAAATAAATGTTTGATTTTTAGATTTTGCAACATAGTCAGTTATTTTGGATTGCTAAGTAACTTTTATCATAGAATCTTCTTTTTGGCCTTCTTTCCTAGGTGAGTTCAGAAGTTGACGCAGTGTAACGCATTGCCTCATCTCTCTCCTGTGCGTGATGAGGCCGTGAAAAAGCACTGGTGTGCCCGCGATGCTATTCGGCTAAAAGATTAAGCATGTGCTCGTTCACACAACTCGGCAAATCGCCTTCTGCACGGATCGTATGTGCATGTGTTTGAACTTATGGATGTATGTCGGAGGTCGTGGGGTGGGGGAGGAGGGAGTTCTTGCGAGCAGCGCCGCTGCGCTCCCTCGCCACAAAAGCGAGGCGGAAAGCAAAAGGCTCTTCGCGCGCGGGAGAAGTTGGATGTTGACAAACTTCTTGTGGCAGTGAGACTGTGTCAGCACAACTTCCAGGAGAAAGAGAGAGCTGCTCTTGTAAGGGCGGCGGGAGGCGGCCGCGGGGACGGAACAGCAAATGCTATTCAGCCTGAGCAGTTTCAAGCCGCCCATGCTAGGGAATTACTGTAGTCTAGCTACGGCTCTTAGCACTGGCGCTGGCTCTCTCTGTGTGTGCGTGTGTGTGTGTGTGTGTGTGTGAGGGAGCGAGCGCGTGCGTCGGGAGAGGAAAGAGGGGGAGGCGGCAGGCGAGGGAGCCGAACTAGGAGCTTTCAAGTTACTTCACTTTAGCCCTTCGGGCAGCAAAGGCGGATCAAGCAGCCTTTGGGGCAAGAGCGAGGCTGCCCTGACAGCTAAAGGCGATGCAGACCCCGCAGACCAACCCATCTTCCGCGGCTCTCTCTTCTTTCGCGCCCCCTCCACCCAACCCCAAAAAACTCCCTCCTTTGTTTCCCCAAATAGGACTCTCTAAAAATGTGTGCTCGGGCAGATTGACAGCCAGGGTCAAGAAACAGCTGTTGGAGTGAATGTGCCTTCCTCTCACTTCGGAGGGGGGCTGCGCCCTGCCAAGAGAAAGTGAGAGGGAAAGAGCGGGCAGGCGCGACGCCCTTGCCCGCCAGTTTGGGGCGGATGGACGGGCTTCCTGGCACAAGCAAACAGGCGCTTGGACGCCGCAGGGCAGAGCAGACACAACGTGCCCTTTGCGCTCAGACTTGCGCGCCACATGGAGGAGGCCTGGTCTTTACCTTTACCTTACCTTCGCTGCGCTGTCTAAAAAACGGCAGCAACAGTTTGGGTTTCGACGTAAGCTTAACCTAGAAAAAAAAAAAGAAGAAAACTTCGGCCCTCGCTTTCAGTTCAGGCACGCGCCCTAGAGGGGCAGTCGCCGTCTCCCCGTATTTTAAGTCTTGCGTGAATTCTCCGATGTGCTAAATCAGGGGTCTTCAAACTTGGCCCTTTTATGACTTGTGGACTTCAACTCCCAGAATTCTGGGAGTTGAAGTCCACAAGTCATAAAAGGGCCAAGTTTGAAGACCCCTGTGCTAAATGGCCTTGTAAGAGAAGTAACGAAATTGCCCCGATAAGAAGTGGCGAAATGCATACAGTTTTCAACAACTGCTTGGCCTACAGCAGGGGTAGGCAACCTCGGCTCTTTTATGACTCATGGACTTCAACTCCCAGAATTCCTGAGCAAGCCAAGATGGCTGAGGAATTCTGGGAGTTGAAGTCCACAAGTCATAAAAGGGCCAAGTTTGAAGACCCCTGTGCTAAATGGCCTTGTAAGAGAAGTAACGAAATTGCCCCGATAAGAAGTGGCGAAATGCATACAGTTTTCAACAACTGCTTGGCCTACAGCAGGGGTAGGCAACCTCGGCTCTTTTATGACTCATGGACTTCAACTCCCAGAATTCCTGAGCAAGCCAAGATGGCTGAGGAATTCTGGGAGTTGAAGTCCACAAGTCATAAAAGGGCCAAGTTTGAAGACCCCTGTGCTAAATGGCCTTGTAAGAGAAGTAACGAAATTGCCCCGATAAGAAGTGGCGAAATGCATACAGTTTTCAACAACTGCTTGGCCTACAGCAGGGGTAGGCAACCTCAGCTCTTTTATGACTCATGGACTTCAACTCCCAGAATTCCTGAGCAAGCCAAGATGGCTGAGGAATTCTGGGAGTTGAAGTCCACAAGTCATAAAAGGGCCAAGTTTGAAGACCCCTGTGCTAAATGGCCTTGTAAGAGAAGTAACGAAATTGCCCCGATAAGAAGTGGCGAAATGCATACAGTTTTCAACAACTGCTTGGCCTACAGCAGGGGTAGGCAACCTCGGCTCTTTTATGACTCGTGGACTTCAACTCCCAGAATTCCAGGAATTCTGGGAGTTAAAGTCCACGAGTCATAAAAGAGCCGAGGTTGCCTATCCCTGGCCTACAGGAAACATTGGTAGATTGTAATAGGATAACCATCATCTTTGTGGATACTTAGTTGCTTAGTTGAGTTGCGGTCACTTTGGGAGCCCAAAGGCTAATGTGCTTCAATATTATTGACAATCAACTGGAAACTGCCTATGCATAATATCTCTCGCTGCCCTTTCTACTTCTGGTTGTGCATTCCTGCACTTTACTATTTCTATAGTATAGTAGCAGGGGTTTAAAAAAAATCCTTGCCTTCTTAAAACACAAAAGCAGCAGAAGCAAAACTGAACAACTAAATGTTGTACTACTACAGTACTACAGAACTGGAGTTAGTAGTGAAGGGAAAGCATACATCTGGTACTCCTGATTCTGCTTTGGAGTTTGGAAAAGATTCTAAATGCAAACTGCATTATTAATTGACATAATTAAGTTTAACTAATTGTTCTACAGGTAGCATAAAAAATTAGAGACTGGGCAGCGCAGCTGGTTTCCCTTGGCGAACATGTTCAAAACTGGAAGTTACTTCTTGGCTCTTGCTTATCAGGAGGCTGGTAAAGCAAGGAGCGATAGTGCAGAAAAGCTATTCTTTATATGAGCAAAAGTGGAAATACTTTTTATAAAATTTATGAAATGGTTGAAATGTGGGAGTTGTTTGAGCAGAACATCAGGCAGAAAACTAAGAGCCCACTCAGAATGATCAGGACAACCTCAAAAGACAGCAAGACTAGATCACCACATAATTAATGCACATTGTCACATTTTCATATTATGCTATGCAAAAAAGGCCTGTTAACAAATGGGTGTCTATTACCATTCTTCTCCCTACTGAATGCAAATCTTTAAATCAAAATTGTAGGTTTATTATATAGACCAAACCCCAATTACCTATCATACTGGATTGTGAAAATTGGAAGCTGAAACGAAGGCTTATTGTTTTTGGCTTAGCAAGTCTTGAGAACGTAACCATTGCCATTTAAAAAGACTTAACCATTGCCATTTAAAGAGACTTACATGAGACCATTAAATCCACAGCAATTAACCTGCGGGTTGCAAGATATATGGATTCTCCATAAGTAATTATGTGGTTAAAGCTTGGTTTCCTTCAGTTCTGGGATTCCCTTTTTGGAATTACAGATTTTCAAATTATACAAAATCAGTATCCCCTATTACACTGCAAGAAAACATCTAATACTGGAATATTGTCAAGCTACTGTTCTGCTGTTTGGAAGTATTTCTTCCATTGCTTTCTTCCACTTCTAGCAAGTTTATATATTTTACACACTTCTCCAATAAAAAAAATATTGAAATGGATCAGTGATTTATAGGGGACTTTTATTAGGAAAGCTGGGAAAGTATTAGAGGAAAGGGTTTAGAGTTGTGACAAGCCAGTGACATGGGAAAAAAGATCTGTAATTTCATTGTTTTCAGGATGTGAAAAAAATTAATGTGGATAGATATTAAAAATCAAGGAAGAAGAACTATGCGGGCCTAAAACCAAAGCCCTTCTTCCATAGTATTCTTTTCCATAGTGACTCACAGAATGCTTATGGGAAGTTTCAGCAAGATGTAGGTGCAATACTCTGATTTCTTTTCTTCCATATCATTTCTAATTTGAGAATGAATGTCTACAATCTTTCCAGATACTTTGTGAATCTGTCAGGTCCCCTGTAAAATTTGACAGTCTTAACAATGTCTTGAGATTACTGCATAAAGAAAATCCATTTTTCCAAAACAGGACTCAAAATGTTAATGTATCGTACACCCTATGAAGTAGAGACAACAAATGCTACTGTTTTTATTGGTTTTATCTTTGGCGAATTGATCATGATTTGTTTAAATTGCTGAATCCAAACCTTTTACATTTCAATTATGTCATATATATTTTAATTTGAATATAGTATCTTGGGGCACAAATGAAATTACCAATTGAAAATCCAGGTGACAGAGAAACAAGCAGATGCTTAACTCCCACTGAGAACTGGGGGATTTAAAGAGGGAGGGTTCTGTTTCCACAATTCATGTAAGACACTAATACAGCCAAATCTCTTAATTGGAAGTTCTGAAATATAGGATCACACTATAATGCTAAAAAAAAAAATCAGGATTATGATAATGCAGTATCCTTGCCTGGCTGATTTTTTCAAGGAAATGCTAGAATTCCTTGAAGGAAGAAAGTATTGGCAAGGCTTCATTACATTACTAGCCTGCTCAGTGTTGGCTAGAGAGGCAATGTCAAGTATGGCTCAGCACTTGAGGGATTCACTGTGTTTACAACACCATGCTTATCCTTGTTACTGAATTACCCATTTTCTGGAACTGCATAATCTATTGAACCATAATGTATTGAATCCAATGTGCTGGGTTCGCACAACAAAGCCACATGGAATGTGTTGTAAGCCACCCTGAGTGTAAACTACCTGGAGTCAATGTGAATGAGTTGGGCAGCTATATAAATTTTATTTTATTATTTATTTTATTTTATTTATTATTTTATAAAAAATAACAATACAAGTAAGTCACAAAAAGCCTCCCAACCAAAGTTAATATTATTCAAGCTCAGTATATTGTTTAGAAATATCTCCTAGATTTTTAGCTAGCATGGTTAAACATGTCTGAACACAAAATCAGTGTTCCAAAGGGTCTTAAAGACCTGGCTGTTCTCACAGGCCTTGGGACAGGGTGGGTGGACCTAGATGTTTTATCTTTGTGACAACTAGAGAAGGGCTTGTCCCAGACTCAGATCTCTTTTATTTGATTGTGGCCTGGGAAGTAGCCATCTTTCTTCCCTCTACACATATGCAGGGGAATGCTCAAGAACAGCGTATGTGTTCAGCCCACGCCACCTCTGTACGGTTTTAATGCTTGGCAGATGATTCTGTGATCAACTGTTATAAACAATATGCAATAGTGGTCCCCCTGAGAACTTTGTCTCTTCATTTTGAGAGACAAGGTCAAGATTTGTTCCTCTTGTTAGATATATTGGAAAACAGTAATAGTATATTGTGCTTTTATAGTCCCATCTTAACATATTTCCTCTTAAGTTAAGATTTATTGACTTTGATGAAACCTACTTTTTAAATTGTAACCTTGTGTAAGAGTAAATAAGATAAAAGAAGCTTTTGATTTTGGCTGACAAAGGCTCAGAGACTTCCCTGGGTTTTGAATCAGGTTTTATGCAATGTCTTCACCTGAAGACTTTGCAGAGAGTTTTGAACTAGAAAGAAATAGTTGCTGAATTGCTGATTTATAGAATGGAAACTATTGATTCTAAAATAAGTCTGATTAAAATTAACTTCAAAATACTGCAATCAGATGAACCATAAAGCTGTTTTAGGCCATCAAGTCCAACCTTCTGCTCATTGTAGAAATCAAAATTAAATCTTAGACAAATGGCTGTGTAACATCCTTTCAGATATTGAGATATGCTGTGACGTATCTTCAAATATGCCATGGCCACACTCTCGCAGTTCCTGGAGGCTGTGGGGGCCTGGATGGGGAACAACAGGTTTCTACTTAAGAAAACCGAATGGCTTTGGGTACACTGGGATCTGGGATCTGGGACTTTGTCATCTTTGACTCTGGATGGGGTGGCACTGCCCCAGAAAGATCAGGTCCACAACTTGGGGGCTCTCCTGGACTCGCAACTCATGATTGAGAAGCAGGTGGCAGTTGCAGCTAGGAGAACCTTGCACAACTTCATCTTGTGCACCATTTGTGGCCTTTCCTGGATCAGGATTCCCTGCACTCAGTCATTCTGTCCATGGTCAGCTCATGGTTAGACTACTGTAAAGCACTGTACATGGGGCTACCCTTGAACAGCATTTGGAAGCTACAGCTGGTGCAGAGTGCCATGATGCAGGCAGTTTTGGGGGGACCTAGAATGGCCCCAGTATCACCACTGCTCTGAGCTGCATTGATTACTGGTCTGTTTCCAAGTGCAATTCAAGGTGTTGGTAATCTCCTTTAAAGCCCTTGATGCCTTGGTCCAAGTTACTTGAGGAACTGTCTCACCCCACTGGGATTTACCCGTCCCACCTGTACTGGCAGAGTAGGCATGCTGTGGGTCCCATCAGCCTGAGTAGTCCAGCTGGCAAAGTCCAGGAGTAGAGCCTTTTCTGCTGTTGCTCTTGCCCTCTGGAACAACTTGCCTCTCACGATGTGATCTTGGCCCCAACCCTCCTATCCTTTCACAAGGGCCTAAAGACATGGCTCTGCCAGCCGACTTGGAGCTCTAGTGTGGGAACAACACAG
The DNA here is from genome assembly GCF_947247035.1 of Vipera ursinii. Classification (NCBI taxonomy): domain Eukaryota; kingdom Metazoa; phylum Chordata; class Lepidosauria; order Squamata; family Viperidae; genus Vipera; species Vipera ursinii. The sequence continues at coordinate 259,649,314 of NC_139513.1, forward strand.
TGTAGGTGATTGATTGAGTAACAACTGATCCCACCTCCTCCCACTCTGCCCCTGCCCTCCCCATGTGTGTTTAGGTTTTAATGCTGATTTTAATTATTTATGTTTTAACTGTACATGTATTGATTTATATTTTTTATGACTGTAACATAGAGTTATTCTATGGTAAGAAGGGCAGCGAATGAATGAATGAATAAATGAATGGTGCTATCATATCTCACCTCAGTTGCCTTTTTCTTAGGTCAAACTCAGTTTGGGAGTATTATCTAGCAGACATGCTATGTTTTATGATAATATGAGAATTTCATATACTTAGTGCTGAGCCAAAATATCGGGGGGGGGGGGTTCCTTAGCTGCCTGAATAACAGAGAGAAAAGTATATATTGTATGCAGGCTGACAAGATTGTACTCCAGACATCTAGACATCCAGCTTGCCAGGCAGAACAGGAAAAATTGGGCTTGGTTTACCTGTAATTGTAAAAATAATGGGTTTTAAATATCTAATGAAACATTCAGTTTCTACTGATTCTATTTTAACAGAGTATGATCTGCATGATTATAGATGAATTTCCTCCTAAATTACTGTATGTACAAATAGCTTTTTATGTTTTTTTTAAAAAAATTAATATGTAAGCTTAACCAAAAATTGCACAGAAATAAAACATAGAAGAAAAATAAAAATAAAGAATAAGGATTGCCGATGGGCGATCCCCAGGGGGAGGGCATTTTCTGTGGGCGCGCCTGCCCTATGGAATCAACTGCCAACGGAACTCCGGACTGCCCCCGACCTTCATTCATTTCGCCGGGACCTAAAAACCTGGCTCTTTGAGCTATCTGGTCTGGACTGAGGGGTTTAATGTTTTTAAATTGTGATTTAATTTTTGAGGCTAGACTTAATTTAATTTATTTTAATTTTATATTGGATTGTTTTTAAATTTTGCCTTGTAAACCGCCATGAGTCCTTTGGGAATAGGGCGGTATATAAACCAAATAAATAAATAAATAAATAAATAAATAAATAAATAAATAAATAAATAAATAAATACACAATAAAGCCTTATGAAAGATGTTCTCATTAACTCTTCTTCCTTTCCCTTACAATTTTCCACAACTTCTAATCACTTCTTAAATAATGGTTTGCATTGAACATTAAAAATTGGAGATTATTGCTTATAACAGTTTAAGTCATTTTATCTGTTATTTTAAATTAGTCTTTTTCTAGAAACCAAATTCCAATATCTAAATTTGCCTGTCATGTGTAAGTAGCTGCTGCTGCTTAAATTTAGTTGCATTTTCATTATTAATATACGCTATCAGTTTTGCCATTGTTACATATCCTCCAATTTTTGTCTCCCAATCTTGTATCATCAGCAAAATTTTACTTTTCCAATCTTGTGGCAAATTTATTCTTACTAGGTCACCATATATTTTAGTAAATTATTATGCTACTTATTTATATTTTCTGGAATTATTCCAAATATGAATGTTTATGGATTTCAGTTCAAATTTTACTTTTAATTTTTTTTGGAAAGTTTTGTTTATTTAATAAATAAATATATAATAATTAATAGTTTGTGTTGATAAATAAATAATAAATGATGTTTTGATTCATTTCCTTCTGAGATTTTTTTGCACAGCCATCACATGTTAAAAGACTGTTTCTTATGGCGTTTCTAACAAGTATTTCCGTAAGTTCTGTGTAATTTATAAATATGTTCCAATAAATGATTCTGTATATGTATTTTGAATTCTATTCATTTTTATCATGGCTCTCTTTTCTTGAGGTTTCTTTATTATTCATAACCATAATAAATTCCTATTTTTATTATGTGATTTTTATTTTGCTGTAACTTTATTTTCTGAGCCTAAATATACCATATTAGAACATTCTTGCTGTGGGTATCCTTGAAGTAAAAAGCATATGATGTGAGGCTAACAATAAAGTCACCAGATTTATTCTAAAATTCCATGTTTTTAAGAAACTTTGTTTTATATTATGTCCCTTCAAATTCTCTTCTGCTTTTGTTTCTTTGTACCATAAATACAGTGAAGTCCATTGGCTAAGTCAGCTCCTTCCAAACTGATGTTTTGTTACATAGAGATTTCTTTATGCTGTTATCCATGATAGACAGCTTGCCTGATAATGTAATTTAAGATTAGGAAATGCAAATACACGTCTATTGAGTCTTACAAAATTTTGAAACTTACTCTTGTTTTTTCCTCATCATGATTGTTCTTTGCAATCCAGCAAGTTTTTGTCTTGAGACTAGAATTAGTAAAAAAAAAAGAACATCTTGGGTAATGTATTCATTTTTATTGTCTCAAGCTGTAGCCAAGAAAGTTTTTAAGTTTTCCATCCATTGAGATCTTGTATTCTTTCTGTACATAATTTATTGTAATTGTTTTGAAATATGTCTTTTTTATATCTTGTCAAATAAAGTTCTAAATATTTCACTGGATTGTATATATAATTATTTAGTGCACTATGAGTCTGAAAACAAAACGGTGTTATCTCAGCTCTCTTCTAAACAAAAGTGAGGCCAGCAAGTTTAGGATTGTAGCTGATGCCTCTACGTGATTAATGACTCTGAAATCGTTAACTATCAAACAATGTATCATGTCAGCAATACTGAAGGAGAGTTTAGTAAGGAGAAAATGTCTAAGTACTCATACTTTTACCATCCATACACAAGGGAGATATCAAACTATTTCTTTTTTATTTAAATTTATAAGACTGCCCAACTTAAGGAGATTCTGTATATTTTTCTGCTATTTTTTTTATTCATCAATTCTCTGAATAAAGCAACCAGGATTAAAGTTTCTATTTTTTTATTACCAAGAAATGCCTTCCAGCTCGGAGAGAATTTTATATGGAGGATATTTTCTATCAATCTTACTTTCCAAAACCACTGTGTTTCTCAAGGGTTTCAGTTTAACCTTAAATGAAATTGTATTATGTAAAGCAATTTCTGAATTTATTATATGAAGGTGATGAGAAAAGTTAATCCATCTCTAAATTTTAGGGCAATGTAACATAGCAACTTTGAGATAACTTATCTTATTAACTTTATTGTAACTTGCATTATTTATATCTTTATTTAAACAATACCAGTTTTTAAAAGATGATTGGTTACATCCTCATTATTACCTGCTTTAATATTTTTCATTTTGAAGGACTACAGCTGTTTCCATTTCTATTTGCAGGACTTAATTTCTGATTCCCCAGTCATTTTAACTGCTCTTCTCTGAATCTCTTCCAATTTCTGTGGTTACTTTTCTTTTTGAAGAAAAAGTTCTCAATCACGTCAAGAGAGAATTAGGTAAAATGCAGTAAGACTGAAAAAAATGTTTTGTCTCTATATAGTTACTCTCAGCATTTAAATGGCATAGAAAAGATTCTTATCAGCAATATAAGGTTATCATTATTGGCTTTATACCCTACCTTTACACCTGAAATATAAAATCTAGTTCAAAAAATTGACAATTGAATTAAATACATAAAATATAATATAGGACTATAAATAAATAAAGGTATTTTGAAAAGTTACATTTTATCAATAGAAATGTCTAATGCAGTCTTTCTCAACTGCGGCTAGGGGTTCTGTTAGAGACTGTGATTTTAAAAAGAGGAACTTTTTTGTAAACTGCATAATACTAGCAGATTTATTTATTTCTATTTCACATTTCTAAACTGCCCATCTTGCTGAAAGAGGGACTCTGGAAAGTGTACAGTAAAACATCAAAATATTTAAAAAGTATATAAAAATTAAAATGTCAGAGTTAACATTTTAGAATTAAAAATGTAAAAGTTATTAAGCTATGTTTTAACTCCTTTTCGGAAGGCCAGGAGATTGGGGGCCTGTCTCACCTCTAGAGCAAGAATATTACATAGTGTGTGGGCAACAGCAGAGAAGATGCTCTTTCTAGAACCCATCAAAATTCTTTAACTGATGGGGTCTGCAGCATACCTTCCCTGCCTGACAGGTGGGATGGGCCAATGTGATGGGACGAAACTGATTTCCTAGGTAATATGGCCTTATGCAGGCTTTTAAGCATGAGGAATCAGTTGTTAAATGTTGTAAACATCACAACATGTGTATTGTTTAGATTAAAAGTTAATTCTACTGTGAAGTTTTTATATTTTTTATGATTTTTTCATAGGGGTTTCCTGAGAACTGAAAATTATTTCAAGGATTCCTCCTGGATAAAAAGATTGAAAAAGGCTGATATAAAGATAAGAAGACATCATGAGGATGCACATTTGTAAGTACTTTTTAACCAATGACTTCTTTTTAACTAATTCAAAATATAGTTAATTACATCAGTACTTATCTCCAAATTAATCTTCAGTCAATCAGAATAGAGCTGAAAGGGATCTTGGAGGTCTTCTAGTCCAAATCTTCAGGGCAAGCATAGCTCTATTCATCTACATTTCTTCATCCAAAATTAGGCTTTGCATTCTTGATTAGTAGAGCTCAGTTCTTAAGTTGTAATCTTTAAATTGACCCACATCATTCTATGATCTGAAATATTTTCTAAAATTCATTACGGTACTCATTTCTTATTTTGCTCCTAAGAACTGGTTATACAGACACAGAATCAAAATTAATGTTGGGCTTTTAAAATAATATAGATTTATAGGGTCTTAATCAGCTTTTTTATTTCTGATCACTCAATGTCTTTTCCACTTAATTCATCTTTGCCTTCATATTTAGTAAGTTCTTCCCTGCTATAAATAGCTATATTACATCTGCAGATATTTGCTTTGCTGATCTTAATCAGTAAGAAAATTATTTTCAAAATTAGTTGACATTTTTATAATATCCTCAAAAATATCTCATCAACGTAACTTCTATACTCCATTGTATAAAATTCAGTGAGCATGCCTATTCAGTTTTTTATTGTTCTTATGTTCAGTTTTTGGTTCCCACTGATTTCTGTTGGAAAATATACTTTGGAACGCACTCGCTGCTGAACTAATATTATTTCATGTCATAAACCACTAATCAATGGCATCAAAAGTTCTAATAAATAAATAGAAGGGATTATTTAATTTTGGATGGATGAACTACTTGATTTTCCATGATATTATTAAGTAGCCTTGGACAAGGTAGATACTTTGCCAGATTCAGTCTTTTTTTTAAACATTGGTGTGATGGACTACAGTGAAGTGGTAATCTCCCGGGAAGGATGGAACACATTCCAAGGAAGGGACTAAGACAAGAGACAAGCCTGGAGCTGGATAGGAGCACAAGAAGACAGTTAGGATAAAAACTTCCTAGAATTTCCAGGATACATTTGTGAGAGTAGTAAAATCTTAGTCTGAAGATTTTGTCAAATTGGTTTGAGCAAATAAAGAAATGAACTTTGGATGGATCATTCAGTGTTGTCTTTGGGCTGGGCAGAAAATGTTCCCTTTATAGGATTAGATGAATAAGAATACAGGAAAAGCCCTTCCACATCAAACAGTATTCCTACAGTGTTGTATCAAATACCTAAAGGAAGTTCACAATTTAAGTAATGAATTCCTTTCCTTTTTGTTCCTCTCCTAGATATGGTAAGTAGAGTCAAAATGCTTCTAAATCTACAAAAGTGTTTTTAGCTATTATGACTCACACTCATATAGGTTGTTTTCCATGAATTGCATAAACTTTTTAAAAAGTATCTTTTGCACTGGACTTCCTGTGGCGGCGCGGCACCGGAGACAGCCTTTTCGGGCTGCCCGCGGCTCAGTTGTGTTGTTTTCACCCGAAACAGCGCCGATCAGCTGTTCGGGTGGATTGGAAGCCCCCTCCTTGGGAGAAGAGGAGGGGGTGAGGCCCCAGGTAGGGGTTGAGTTCTCCGGGGCCGCCTGAGCTTAAAGCTTGGGCGGCTGAAGGATTGAACTCCCCCGTAGCCTGGGTTGCTCCCAGCTGTTCAGCGTCTCTGCTCCGGGATTTTTGGAGCGGAGCCAGGCGTTTGCGACCACCCCTGCCAGAAGGAAAGACCATGGAATAAAAGGAGCAGGCAGAGCGGTACAGGAGGATAAGGTGAAGAGGACTTTTATTTTTACTCTCTAGCTTAATGGACTTTATAAACTTAAAGTGAAAGTGTGCAACAAGTGAAAGTAAAAAGATGGCGGCTAAACCTCCCTCAAAAACTCTTCGGAGTGCTGGAATTTCCCCGGTGCAACAGACATCGTTGCAAGCTTTGCTTCCTCCTGCTGCATTGACATCGAAGGATTTACAAGATGCTCTTGAAAAACAAGCCCAGGTAATTTTGGAATCACTGGGTGATAAATTGGCAAAGATGGAGGAGAAATTGGAGAAATTGGAGGAGAGAATAGAAGAGAGGATGGAAGAGAAGTTCAGTGCGATGAGGGTAGACATTTTGTCTACAGTGCATAGTGTGGCTGAATGTGTGCAAGATCTGGATGAAAAAGTGGAAGACCTGACTCAAAAGAATGCCATATTAGAAGTAAAGGTACTGGAGAATGAAGATTTAAGAGACAAAATGGACAGAGAACTGAGTCTTGTTCAATATCATCAGATGCAGTATGCTGTTAGAATCAGAGGCTTAAAAGAAAATATTAAGGAAGACCTAAAGCAGCTGATTTCTGAGGCTCTGGAAGCAGTATTGGGTCAGCCAGCATCTGAAATAAAGGGATGCATGGATAAAGTGTTTCGTGTAAATTCATGGATTGCTAGACAGAGAAAGCTACCTAGAGATGTGGTGGTTTATTTTGCAAAGAGGGAAACTAGAGATGAAGTTATTCAAGCTGCCTATGATACTAAAGTTGTGATTGCTGACCAAGAAGTTTTGGTTTTAAAAGAAATTCCTCCAAAGATTTTAAGGAGAAGGAAGGATTTTGCATTTCTTGTGCAGGAACTCAAACAATGTGATATAAGGTTCAGATGGGAGATTCCAGTAGGATTGGTGGTGATGCATGAAGGCAAAAGGTACCGTCTGGTTACTGTGACACAGGCGTGTGATTTTTACAATAATGTTTTAAAAGCAACCCCACTACCACTTCTGGAAGCTGCAAAGGGATCTGGAGAAGGAAAACCTCAAGAGGCTGAAGCTGGACAGACAGAGGAGAATGGTCCTGGAGGAGATCAAGCTACAACTTCTTTGGCTGATCCTGGAGAGCAGAGGGTGACGCGTGCCGCTTTAAAACGAGCAAAAAAAATAAAAGAACAAGATCAGCAGAAGTTTATGGAATTTTCAAAATGTACTTACAGCCAAGCAGTGGGAGGAGCACGGCCTAAAGGAGATAGTGGGCCTATTAAAGATGTGCTCCAACAGCTTTGGGATGACATGCATGGCGACTAAATTTTTAACTTGGAACGTTAATGGACTAAATTCACCACAGAAGAGGAAGAAAGTTTTTCAATATTTAAAACAATTCAAGATAGATGTTATATGTTTGCAAGAAACGCATATTAGGGTTATGGACCAAAAGTATTTATCGAACTCAAGGTTGGGCACGCAATTTGTTGCTTCTGCAATGAATAAGAAAAATGGAGTGGTTGTTTATGTAAAAAGTGCTTTAACAGCGGACTTAATTGAAGCAGATAAGCATGGAAGATACATTATGATAGAGTTGCTGTTAGAAGGTAAAAAGACGCTTTTAGTTGGATTATATGCTCCTAATCAACAACAAGCTGATTTTTTAGTTTACTTCACACAAAGCTTACTCAGTTGGATTATAAATCGTTTATTTTTATGGGGGACTGGAATGGTGTTTTGGATGTACAGATGGACAAGGCTGGTTCTTTTAAGCGCGTTCCAAGTCATGCTAGACTGCCTAAATCCTTTTTTGAAATGAAGGATGATTTGGAACTGCGAGATATTTGGTGTGATATACATTTGCATGAAAAGGATTATACTTTTTTTTCTGACAGACATCAATCTTTTTCCAGGATCGATTTTATTTTGCTGATTAATGACTTTTTTTCTAGGATTAAGAAGGTGAAGATATGTGCAAGAACTATTTCTGATCACAGCCCAGTTTGGCTAGAGATTAATAAGGAGAATAGAGATAGGCGCTCGTGGCGCGTAAATGAGAATTTGTTTAGAAATCAGAGAAATGTGGAAGAATGTAAACAGCGGATGAAGGATTTTTTTGAAATTAATATGAATAAGGATACTTCTATGGACATGGTTTGGGATGCTAGCAAGGCCTATATGAGAGGGGTGTTGATATATATGAATAATAAACACAGACGTACTTTGGAAGCCAGGAGGAAAGAATTGGAGAATGAAATTAAGGAAAAAGAAAAGGCTTTGATTTTGAATTCAGCGGATGTGAAGACTAAGGAGGTTATTAAGCTATTAAGAGGACAATTTGGTAAATTAATGGCTGACCAAGTGGCAACCAATTTGCGGTTTGCCAGGCACAACACCTTTTGCAATGCTAATAAGCCAGGTAGATGGCTAGCTTACAGATTGAGGAAAAAGCAAAGGGCTTCTAATATAGATAAAATTGAGCATAAGGGAAGGGTTGTGTTTCAACAGGATCTTATTAAGGAAGCTTTTGTGGATTTTTATTCTAAATTATATGCTAAGGAGAAGATTAATGAAAAAGACATTGATGTATATTTGGAGAATGCTAGCATCCCGGTTCTTACGCAAGCACAAAAAGAGGGGATTAATCAATTGATAACAGAAGAAGAAATTCTTATAGCAATTAAGGAATTGAAGGTGGACAAAGCGCCAGGTACGGATGGTTTGACTGCGGCTTATTACAAAAATCTACAATTAGAGATGATAAAACCGTTAAAGGAACTGTTCCAGACAATTCAGAGGGGGGGGGGGAAAGGTGCCTCCGTCTTGGAGAACTGCTTTTATTTCTTTGATTCCGAAGGAAGACCAAGATGCTACTCAAGTTAAAAATTATAGACCGATATCACTTTTAAATACAGATTACAAGATATTTGCTAAGGTGTTGGCTAATAGACTGATGAGGGTTCTGCAACAGGTGATTCATGGGGACCAAACGGGGTTTATTAGTGGTAGGCAAATGAAAAATAATGTGAGGCATATAGTTGATGTGTTAGAGTTTTTGGAAAGGAACAACCAGATCCCTGCGGCGCTAATTTTTTTAGATGCTGAAAAAGCTTTTGATCAATTGAATTGGCAATTTTTGATGAAAGTTTTAGATAAAATGAATTTTGGGGATAATTTTTTGCAACCAATTAGGGCATTATATCAAAAACAAACTGCCCGAATAATAGTTAATAATAGCCTGACAGAAGCATGTAATATTGAGAAGGGCACAAGGCAAGGGTGTCCGTTATCGCCCTTGTTATTTGTGTTAACATTGGAGATATTATTGGTTAAAATACGGAATTCGGAAAAAATTAAGGGTATACAAATTAGAGATCAGGATTATAGATTGAGAGCGTTCGCAGACGATCTGGTTGTTACAGTGACCCAGCCGGAGAACTCTGTTGTGGACCTGATGGAGATAATAATACAATATGGGAAGGTTTCTGGATTTAAAGTTAATACACAAAAAACTAAAATCCTGGCCAAAAATATGACAGCTTCGCAAAAGGCTCTCTTAGAAGGATTAACTGGATTTGAGATTGTTAAAAGGGTCAAATATTTGGGGGTGCTTCTGTCGCCCTCTAATACAAAGTTATATAAAAATAACTATGAAAAATTATGGGGGAAAATTCAAAAAGAAATGGAGAGCTGGGAAAAATTGCAATTGTCTTTGTTGGGGTGAATCGCAGCAGTGAAAATGAATGTCCTGCCTAAATTCTTATTTTTATTTCAAATGATACCGGTTCTTAAGAAAGATTCTAATTTGGAGGAATGGCAGCGAGGTATCAATAAATTTGTTTGGGCAGGGAAAAGGCCGCGAGTTAAACTTAAGATTATGCAGGATACTCGTGAAAGAGGTGATCTTAAAATGCCTAATTTTAAATTATATTATGAAGCTGCTGCGCTAGCAGGAATAAGTGATTGGATCAATTTGACACAAGAGAGATTATTAAATCTTGAGGGCCACGACTTGTTGTTTGGCTGGCATGCATATTTGTTGTATGATAAGAAGGTAGATAATGTGTTTAGAGTGCATATTTTAAGACAGGCATTGTTGAGAGTTTGGAAGAAGTACAGACATAAGCTAGATTGTAAGATACCATTGTGGGCAATCCCAAAACACGCAATAGAAAATATAAATGTTGGTTTTAAACATGATGTGACTACGTACAAGGAGATTTTAAGCTTGGAAAGAAATGTCTGGTGTTTGAAACCATATAGCCTCTTGCGAGATGAGAAGATTGTTCAAACTTGGTTTCAATATACTCAGCTACGGGCCAGGTGGAAAGAAGATCAGAAAAATGGTTTTACAATGACTGATGAAAATCTGATAAAGCAAATCAGAAATCAGGGTCCAGCACATATTAAACGGATATATCTTGCTTTGATAGAAATTGACTCAGAAACAGAACTTGTTAAAGATTGTATGATTAAATGGGCCCAAAACATCCAAGAAGTTATTACAATGGACATGTGGGAAAGGATTTGGGTGAGGAACGTAAAATTCACACAAGCTCAAAATTTAAGAGAGAACTTTTATAAAATGTTTTACAGATGGCATTTAGATCCTAAAAAGCTTGCAAGTATGTATCCGAACTATCAGCCTAAATGCTGGAGGTGTGGTGAAGAAGATGCAACATATTTTCATATATGGTGGACTTGTAAAAAGGTTAAGGCTTTTTGGATAAAAATTTGGTGGAATATGCAGAAGATTTTTAAGCAAAGGATAAAGTTTTGTCCGCAACTCTTCTTGTTGGGAATAATTACGGATGCTACGGTTGTGGACACTAAGCTGATGTTGAATTTAATTACGGCAGCAAGACTCTTAGTAGGTCAATATTGGAAGAAGGAGGAACTGCCGACTATAGAAGAATGGACTTTAAAGGTTTCTGACCTGGCAGAGATGGCAAAGATCTCGGCTTATTTGAAAGATCACTCGCAAGAACGTTATGTTATGGAGTGGAGAAAATGATTGAGTATATCCAGAACAAATATGGGACTAAGAAGTTTCATGTAGCATTTGAATAAGTCTTCCTTTCTTTTCTCCTTTTTTTTCTCCTTTTTTATATATCTTATATTAATAGTGTTTGTAGTTATCCTATATGAGCTAGAGAGAGAGAGATTTTAGAGCTTATGGTTGTTAGCATATGGATGTTTATGATTGTTTTTTTTTTTTGGTTTTTTATACCTTGTACTTAGCTCTGGGAAGTCGGGGGGGAGGGGAGGGGGGAGGGGTAGGGAGGGAGGGATAGGGGAGGGGTAGGGGGATTGTTAAAGATAAAATGTATGATAAAACTTTTCAATAAAAAAAAGTATCTTTTGCACTATTGGCCATAGGGACAGGTTTTGTATTGTTTTCTTCTGCTTGACTCTCTCATCAGTTTCACAAGACAACAAGATGTTCACAAGATGTTCATAAGATGTTGTTGTCACATAGCAACATATCTGCTTTCTTCAGATAAAATAATGATACTACAATACTGGTAACATATATTTTTGCTGGTATCTAGATCTGCATAATAAAATGTTTATTTTGTCCTATACCTTTTATGGACAAAGCAGTAGCAAATTTTTTTTTAAATTTTGTGGGAAAGTACAAAAATGGTTTATAGTTCAAATCTTGGTAACATTTTGTTTATAAACATTTCCATCGGATAAAACAAAACATTTTACAAAGCAAATGTAAGTTTTCTATAAAGTTTGTCTCGGCTGTGTAGCCAACTCATGATTGTTCCTATTCTGATGTTTTGCTCTTGAACTAATAAGATTATTTATTTATTTATTTATTTTATTTATTTTTATTTAATTTAATTTGTATACCGCCCTTTTCCCGAAGGACTCAGGGCAGTGAACAGGGTAATAAATACCAAAATACAAAAATTAAAAACAGATTAAACCATAGTGCCCAAATACAATAAATAAATTACTTAAAAACAATAATTAAAACCCAAACCCATCAGACCAGGCTGGCTTGTTCAAACAAATAGGTTTTTAGATCACGTCGGAAGGAGCGAAGGTCAGGAGCCATCCGGAGCTCAACCGGTAAACGGTTCCAAAGTTCAGGCGCACCCACAGAGAACGCCCTCCCCCTGGGGGCCAGCATTCTCTGACCGGTGGCACCCTGAGGAGGCCCTCTCTGTGGGAGCGCACTGGGCGGAGGGAAGTTGATGCCGGCCGCAGGTGCTCCCTAAGGTACTCCGGACCCATGCCATGTAGGGCTTTGTAGGTCATTACCAGCACCTTGAATCTCACCCAGAAGGCAACTGGAAGCCAATGCAGCTCACGGAGCAGAGGTGTAACATGGGAGTATCGGGAGACCCCCAACACAACTCGCACGGCTGCATTCTGCACCAGTTGGAGCCTCCGAGTGGTCCTCAAGGGCAGCCCCATGTAGAGAGCATTGCAGTAGTCTAACCGAGAGGTCACAAGCGCATGAGTGACTGTACGCAAGGCATCCCGGTCTACATAGGGCCGCAACTGGCGCACCAGGTGAACCTGGGCGAAGGCCCCCCTAGTCACAGTTACTATATGATCTTCTAAAGAAAGCTGTGAATCTAGGAGGACTCCCATTTAACATAACATTTTATGTTAAGGTTTTAATTAAATTCTGCTTCTATTTAATTTCTTATCCATTTATATTGATTCATTTATTCATTTTACCTATAGTCTATTCCACAACCAAAATTGGCTCTCAAAGCAGCTTACAAATAAATTCACATGCATATATTTAATGTGTGAAAAAAACCTACCCTCAAGCTATTCATGATACATTTCTGGTTCCAGATTTGGTCCTTAGAAGAAGGGGGGAAAAGGATAACAGATGCAAGGTTTGTCTTATGGGAAAAATACCTAATTGTAGAATTTTGCTTAATGTGAAATTTATTAGCTAACAGTTACTTGTTTAGTCATGTTAATTCTTTGCTGTTATGATAGAAGGTTTTCCTACATTTTGAAATAAAATGAAACCTTACTCTCTAGCTCCAATAATTTTATAACATGTATTGACCATTTCCATTAGGTGTTGTATTAGTTTCTTTTAACCAAAGTTTGGCACTAAGTTTAATTTAAAAATGTTTGTTCTGCTTTGTTCTCTGTTGTCAAGAATAATTTGACCAAATTATGTTCTATCATTGTGTCTGAACATGATACATTCAACAGTATGTGATAACTATAAAACTGGTAATGCAAAAGAACATAGATTTTAGTAGTAAAATTACTACTACTACTACTACCGGTACTTGCACAAGCATTAATATAAACTGTGAATTTACTAACTAATCTCAGCAAAATTGTTTAGCTGTTTAGCTGTTTCTTGTATTTTAAAAATGCCTTGAGTATCTTAAATTTTGAATTTATCATGATAAATCTTCATTTTTCATTGTTTTTCTGAAAAGAATTCCAAGTATCACATTTAAAAATAAAACAATTATGACTTTTTGATATAAACAGACTTTACATTTACACATTTACTTAGATCATTTATACCTATTTTATAACTAATGTTTATCCTACAAATATGAACAAAGGATAGTTGAAAATACATGAATACATGCTACGGCATATATCATGAAGGTAAAAGATAATTAATATGTCTGCTAATTATATTTAGCTAGCAGTTTTCTCTCTCTCTCTCTCTCTCTCTCTTTCTCTCTCTCTCTGTGTGTGTGTGTGTGTGTGTGTGTGTGTGTGTAAAATAGCACACAATCTTCACATATGATATGCTATTTTCTTACTCATTCATTCCTATAGACCTTTATAGACAGCCAGTTTGATGCAATGGTTAAGAGATCAGGCTAGAAACCAGGAGACTATAAATTCTAGTCATGCCTTGGGGACAATGCCAGAGATGTGATTTTGGGCTAGTTACTCTCTCAGTCTTAAAAAGTCTTGCTAAGAAAACTGCAGTTGTCAGGAATCAACATTAACTCAGACAAGTGCCAACACATTTACACACACACACACACATTTACACACAGCACAAATCTTTTTAAAAAGGATATTAATGGTAGGAACTGCTGTTATTTTGATAACCTTACACTGTCATTCTAAAACACCAAATGGTCTTTATAAAATTGTTACAATATATATGAAATGCTTTAATCTGGATATTTGCCCATTGAATATACCTGAGCATTCTAGTGCCACAGTCCCTCATCCTTATTAAGCATGCTACAAATGTTCAGAGACTACAGTTTCCACAATACCCAAAGATTATGAGGATTGGCTATTCTAAGAGTTCTAATCCCATTTCATTTGTAAATCATTTTATTTCTGTTCATTTAATCAGTCAAGACAACATTTTTTTTAAAAAGTTTAATTTCTGATCTTCTGTGAAGAATCTAGTAGGGTGGCCAGCAAAATATCAACCTGGATTCTCTCACCCTGCATTTCACCCACATCATACAGCTGTAGGCAATCTCGGGTTTTATGAGTGATTTCTGTCTTAACTCTTTCTTTAACTCAAATTTATATGTAAGTCAAAATCTTGTACTTACACACAAGCCGCCTATTACTAAAAATGGTGGATGGTGTATTCCTTCCTCAAGCTGACTAATTGCTATAGCTATGAAGTGTTTTCATAAAATTGGTAAGGTTGCAATTCTCTGGCTGAGGGTTTAAGTACCGTGATTTTTAGCATCAACATTGGTTGTTTAGTGGTTGTTTCTTATATGTTATAAGAATCCTCAATTTATGACCACCATTTAGTTGAGGACTACCTGTAATGGGGCTGGGTTTTTTTGTTTTTATTATTGACTTCCAGACTACAAAAGCAAGGCAGGTAAGGTAGGTAAATAAACTTAAAGAAGTAACTAAACCAACCACTTGTACTACCTTCTTTGAAGCAGGTTTGTTCTGAGGACCCGAGAATCCACATCTCATTTGCCTACCCCGCTAAAATGTTTGCGGTTGGATTCCAACTATTGCCAACATAATAAAAATTAAAAGGCCTATCGTGGAAAAGTCTTTTCAGCTATGCAGTCTATTACATTTGCAACTACTTGTTTCCTACTATACCCTCACTATAAAAATCTTGTCAAAAACTTATATTTAACAGCAGTCAATGCCTGATCATGTATGATATTGCTCAGGTGCTTATTTCTCTGCAATTGATAGATTTATCCAATAAATACATGTACATACTGTATAAAGTGATGCACATCTATCAAAATGGATATCAAATACATGTCATTATCATATTATCTACCTTAGTAATGGATTCATTCCACAAATTAACTCTATGGAAATATTGTTAGCATGATCATTTTTAGTCACATTCTAATGTTACACAGAACTGATTCATAAATATGTCTCTGTAGCTTCATTTCAGCTGTGATTCCCTTTCATTCCATAACTGTACAAAAATAAACTGAGAGAAAATATTTAAGTATATATTTTAGCCCTTCCTAATGGTACTGTTTCCTGATGAGGTTGCACATGCTTTATCTTCATTCAAAGCCAATACACTATTGCCCTCTTAGTTTTAGGAAGTTGAGACCATACTTTGCTAAATGTCATTGGTATTTTGTGTTCCACTTGTAGTGTTTAAAATGTTCGGTTTCATTCTCTTCTTTCAGTAGTTTGTTTTTATCTGACTCAGGTCTTTCCATCCATTACTGCTTGGGGACTTGAAATATAGTACTGGAGAAAAGCAATCCAACTCTGACAGCACAGCATGTTAAAGAAGTAGCAAATGCCATCTTGAACAAGAACTAGAGAACACTTCACAAACTAGAGGTCCTTTCTTTTTGTTAGGTTCTGCCAACAACATATTGTGAACCATAAAAGACAAGAAGTTCATGCCATATTACTTTTTGGCACATATTTACCAAAATAGCTGATAGTTACCTATATTGCACTGCAAGATTGTTTGTGCTTTAAAATGCTTTCACCAACACAATATTTGTCATTTCTGACAAATACTTTATAGCTGACTGACATCCCTTTTCTAGACACAATAGTCATTGTAACCATTGGATGTTGTTTGGCACTCTTTTTTCCACTGGAATATTGTGTGCATTATGAACAAAATACATTTTGTTATGAACTATCTTTCATGGCAAAACAAATTTAAACAATACTATAAGATGTGGATACTTTACAACTTTTTGGTACTTATCTTACAGACAGCAGTCCTAGTAGTACAGATAAGCCTGCATCACAAATTAGCAGTTTGTTAAACTGAAGTGAGTGTTAAATATAGATTAAGTTTTACCTTCTCCCCCTTTGATTCCTACTGTGTCTTATATTTGGTCTTTCCATATTCAGTATGTACCAAATACTTGTATCTTTTCATAATATTACCAGAATTTTTCAGGAATATATCTAAAGCTGTATATATTTGACCTTCCTTTTTTACTACCACATGTTTCTGATGTCATGCACAATGTACTTTTCCCTTTCCCCCCAAAAAATATGATAGTTAAGCAGAAAGAATACATTTAACATTCTGTTAAATGTATGTGTATATAACAATTGAACAAATATAAAATTATTTGACCATCTTGGTGACAGACTTGATGAACAGGCAATAGAAAACCTCTGTTAAAAGAGTATAAAGCAAAACAAATATATTTACCCATCTTGGATGTTGGGAATACATGAGTAAACTTAAGATGACAAATTCAGGGGAAAATGTTTAACATCCCTTTAAAGGCTCTTTATTAATTTTATATAATTCTCCCTAATAAATATCTATTGAAACAGAGAGTACCTGCAAATGCAAAAATATATGTATCCTTTGTGCAGCAAAAAATTAGCATGACCAAAGAGAAATGTTATTCTCTTTTAATAATTGATATACTTATTTAATTGTGCATAGGGTTAGATCAATTTGGTATTAGCTTCATGCATGTCAAACAATTTTCTAATATTGGAGACAGGACAGAAGATAAGAAGTACTTTGGGGGGTATAGAAACAAAAGGACCGGACCCCTTGACTCAGAAAGAATAGAAACATGCTCTGGCTCTGTCCCTCTTGCCCCATTGTGGTTGCCCTTCTGTTGTTCTCAGTTCAGAAGAGAGATAATTTTAAGTCATCATAAGCTATACAGATTCCTGGCCACCTTTTAGTGCAGCCTTTTCCCCCACAGTTTGCCCTACCCATTAGCATTTGGCTTCAGAGTTCTTTTCGTGCCCATTATCTCCTCTTGCCCCATCTCTCTTTTTGACACCAATTTCTCTCCAGGTTTCCAGCAAAATAAAGGAGAGAGGAGAGCAGCCAGCCACTACTTCATTTGGGGATGGCAAGGAAGAATGTTTGTGCTAATGCACTTTAATAGTATTGTGGAATGTATCTTTACCTTCAAATGCAACAGCTGCAACTTTTTCCTCCCGTATAGTGTCTAGAAAAATAACAATGGATGCTAAACTGGTCTTTTGTGGCTTATTTATAGTTTCCCTGTGTGAAGTTTTCCACTGCCACTGATCTAAGAGAGCAATTTCAGTTACCTCTCTAGTTACATAATCATGGCAAAATCTGCTTCTCTCGTTGGCACTCTTTCTTGTTTTTCCATTTTCATTTCCAAAGTCTTGTTTTCCCATTTTTTATTTCAGATTATTTTAATATAGGAGATAATCAAATGAGATGGTGAATAAGTTAAAAAAAATCAACCTAGTGAAACCTACACAGAATCCTACAGTCCGCTATGCTGCAGCACCTTCACAAGTGGTTATTTTCTCTGCTGGCTGGTGTCATCCTGAAAGTACATGATAGACAGCTTAACCACCTTGTCGGTAATGATTGTCACAGTCACAACTCAGGGTGGTAACTGCAACTTGGCAGTGTCTCAGGACAGGCAAGTTAGGCATAGTATAGACTTTACAGGGCTTTTCAACCTTTTCACCCATTGTACCACTTTTAGGATATGGCGACATCCAAGTACCACCAGTCGCCTAGCAAGGTGTCAAAAACTTGATGACCAGGTAGTCCTCAACTTACAACAGTTCATTTAGTGACTGTTTGAAGTTACAATGGCACTGAAAAAAAGTGCCCCCCAAGCCACAGCCGAGCAAGACACCTGCCTGCCTGCCCGGCGGCACTCTTCCTCCTGTCCGAGGTTTTAATTGTTGTGAGCATTTCTGTTGAGGATTGGCAGTGGGGGTGGGGGTGTTTAGTTTTTATTTCCCCCATTTGCTGGGTGGTTGGAGCAGGTTTTGGTCACTTCACATGACCCTGGGACACTGTGACCATAAATATGAATCAGTTGCCAAGCATCTGAATGTAAATCACAAGACCCTGGAGATGCTGCAAGATTCCAGCTGATCAGTGCTTCTTCTGGGCTCTGTCGGGCCTCAGGAGCCCGACACTCGAGGGGGGGCCCCTCCACCCCCCCGGCACCCCCTGCCTTCCAGCCGCTGCACTCACCGGGCTCCTCGGCGACAACACGATGTATACGGGAAACATCCTCAAAGCGGACGCGCAGGGCATCCAGGAACAGCCCAACGTCCCCGAGTTCACGGGCGTGGTCACTGTAGAAATCTGCTGCCCAGGTTGCAGCCTCTCCCTGAAGGCACGCGGTGACCGCCACCACCATCGCCCACTGTGACGTGTAGGCCTGGGCATACCCATCCAGATGGTTAATCACCTGACCCAGGAACATAGCCAGGCGGTCGGGGTGGCCATCATAGGTTATGGTGAGCGGTGGAGGTCCCCACACCACACCCGGACCCCACTGCCCGACAGGTGAAGGGGCCTGGGCCTGGGTCGCCCCCGCCGGCCTGGGTGCCGGACGTCCAGGGCCCCGATCAGGTGTTGGCCACGCATCACGCCCTCCTCGCGCCCGCGTGGATGAGGGCCGAACGCCACCCTCCCCGGGCACCTTGAACTTCAGGCTGGCCAGTCGGAAACGGGACGTCACTGGCTGACTGGCTTTCTGTCACAACCCGTCCAGCAGTCTGAATGGGTGGACTTGCTATCCTTCGCGGGAGTGGCCTACAACAACGCAGTGCATAGCAGCACCGGGTTCTCCCCCTTTAAGGTAGTCACTGGTTACGAGTTCGTTCCCATCACAGGTTGTGACCAGGGGTCCCCTGCATCCTGCACACCTGGGGGATGGATGCACCGGTTGGAGGAAGTGTGGGGGATAGCAAAGAAGGCGTTAGAGCGGGCTGCAGGGTCATACAAAGAGCAGGCAGACAGATCCTGGACTCCCGGAGACGGAGGGGGCGGGTGCAATACTTGGTGCTCTGGAAGGGATACCCCATGGAGGAGGCCACCTGGGTGCGGGACGGGGATGTGTGCGCACCACGCCTTCTTCGCGTGTTCCACCGGAAACATCCGGGGAAGCTGGGGGGGACTGCCGGTCACATAACGGAGTACTCACCTCTCTCTCCTTGCATTCCAGGTGGGCCCCTGGTAGAGGGGGCAGCATGTCGGGCCTCGGGAGCCTGACACTTGAGGGGGGCCCCTCCACCCCCCCGGCACCCCCTGCCTTCCAGCCGCCGCACTCCCCGGGCTCCTCGGCGACTCGAGAGGCTCCGGAGACCGCGCCGCCGCTCCAGCTGCTCCCAGAGGCGCCGCGGCTGCCGTCTTCACCCGGCGGTGCATCTGCGCGGGGCTCCTCGTTGACTCGAAAGGCTACGGGGACCGCGCCACCGCTCCAGCTGCTCCCAGACACACCGCGGCTGCCGTCTTCGCCCGGCGGCGCGTCTGCGCGGGGCTCCCTGGTTCGTGAGGCTCCGGGGGCTGCGCCGCCACTTCGGCTGCTTCCGGACGCGCCGCGGCTGCCGTCTTCGCCTGGCGGCGCGTCTGAACAGGGCTCCCTGGCTCGCGAGGCTCCGGGGACCGCGCCGCCGCTTCAGCTGCTCCCAGACGCGCCGCGGCTGCCGTCTTCGCCCGGCGGCGCGTCTGCGCAGGGCTCCCCGGCCTACGGCGTGTCCGGTAGAGGCCGGGACCAACCCAGCATCTCGGCGGCCTGGGAGGCCTCGGGAGCTTCGGCCGTGCAGCAGAAAGCTTCGGAGACTCCGCCGCTGCGGCTGTCTCCTCCGGCCGACGCCATGCCTGCACGGGACTGTGTTGTTCGGGAGCTGGCAAGGCCATTAGGGGACGGGTTCCTCCCTGCCGCGGTGCCCGGGTGGCTGGAGGCCTCGAGCGTGGACGACGACAGGGGGGTTCGGAGTTGGGCGCAGCAGGGAGGGGGTGAGGGGGAGGAGCACGGTGGTGGCAGAGCACGGGAGGGGGTTTACCTGACTGGGCGTCAGGCGAAAGGCCTTGTAGGGGAGGGGTGGGGAAGATATGGGGACTGGGAGGGCGTGGGCGTGTTTGGGTGGAGTATGGGTGGGGTTTTCGGGTGTGTATATAGTAGCGTTGGCTGCAGGTAGCGGCCAATGCTGGCTTTGTTTCTTGTTGTGGCTGTTGCCTTGGACAATAAAGTGCTTCCAGACCGCAGCGGAAGTCTCTCGTTCCTGTGTTCGGCACTCTGCCCTGCTTGCTGCAGGACGGGTTGTGACAGGCTCAGCAGAAGTGCCAAGATCCGCACCGAGCTCTAGCTGGAGCCTGGCACTGATCCTGGTGCTTCTGCTGAGCCCTGACAGCCCTGAAGCTCTAGCCATCTCTCACTCAGGCTTGTGCGGTGCTGCCACCAGTTCAACTCATTCCCGTCCCCTGCTACCACTTCTCTAGGATGGTCGCGTACCACCTGCCAGGTGCCAATGTACCACAGGTAGTACCCGTACCACTGGTTGAAAAACCCTGGTATAGACTAGCAAAGGGTCAACAAATTTTATACTGGCATTGTTTTATGCTAAGTTATGGAAGGGTGACTATTTATCAACTGCAGAATGCGAAAGAGGTCATCATTCAGAGTTGCTGTACTACAGTCTCCATCTTGATCTTTAGCAAGAGGTTAATGTGAACTTGAGACCAATCAGTTTAGAGGGGCACATGATTTTCATCACTGACCTATTGATTAATTCTGATTGATAGAAATTTGCCATGTTGGGTCATTGAGTAAGATAAGATTTTCAAGCAGACCATATTCAAATCCATACAATAAGCATGTAAGTTTAAATGATATAAGTTTAGTACTGGAAGAGAAACTTGTTCCACACCATTCAAGAATGCAGGATATGAAATAGTGAAATTAAATTTTATCAAGGCAGATTTCAGTGGAATATTAGCGGAGAGACCCCCTCAGTAAAAGCACTGGATAATGGTACTAGTAACTAGTTATCCAAAGAGATAGTGGGCTCTTCTTTGCTGAAGGTATTCAAACAGGAGCTAAAGGTAAAGGTAAAGGTTCCCCGGCACATGTGTGATAGTCGTTTCTGACTCTAGGGGCCGGTGCACATCTCCATTTCAAAGCCGAAGAGCCAGCGCTTGTCCGAGGACATCTCCGTGGTCATGTGGCCGGCATGACTAGACGCCAAAGGCGCACGGAACGCTGTTACCTTCTCACCATAGTGGTCCCTATTTTTCTACTTGCATTTTTACGTGCTTTCGAACTGCTAGATTGGCAGAAGCTGGGACAAGTACCAGGTGCTCACTCTGCTACGTGGCACTCGGGATTTGACCCGCCAAACTGCCGACCTTCTGATCCACAAGCTCAGCACCCACTGAGCCACCGCGTCCCTTATAAACAGGAGCTAGATTAGCTCTATTAGGAATATTTAATTTGGATTTCTGCACTGAATAGAGGTTCAGTTCATGGCTGAAATGGGTGCTTCCAATTCCATGGTTCTACGAATCTAAGGCAAAATGTGATAGATTAAAGCTGTATTGAGGGCAGGACAAGAAATAATGGATGTAAACTAATCAAGGAGAGAAGCAACCCGGAATTAAGGAGAAACTTCCTAACAGTGAGGACAATTAACCAGTGGAACTGCTTGCCTTCAGAGGTTGTGGGTGCTTCATTACTAAAGATTTTTAAGAAGAGACTGGACAGTCACTTGTCTGAAATGGTATAGGGTTTCCTGCTTGAGCAGGGGGCTGGACTAGAAGACCTCCAAGGTCCCTTCCAGCTCTATTCTGATTCTGATATATCACAATAAGATGCTGATTTGTTGAAGATGCTACAGTAACAAGTTCATTCAATACCCTATAGTACAAAGTGTGAATTAGCTTATGGAATAATGCAAAATCAAACCCTGGCAATTCTACATGAGAAAAGTCCTTATGTCTGTGGTGAAAATATGGGGATCTTAAACAGTCATAAAATATATTCAGTCAAATACACTCAGAACTAAGGGATTGAGTAACTCTGTGATATTTCCTTGTGTCTCTGATAAAGAGCAGCAAGGCATTTATCACTGATTGTATTTGGAAGAATTACATTGTACTTCACAATTTGTGTTGTTATTTTTGCCTTCTGGAAAATGCTTGAGTACTGAATTTTGTTCTATTCTTGTGTAATTTATTGCTATATTTAAAGTTTCCTTCAACACACTAAAATCACTATGTGCTATAGAAGATTGTTAGTTAGACCTTCTACTTTGATAGATTTCTGAACTTTAAAGATAATACTGAAATACATCTGCTTCTCCTGTTCAGTGGTTTTATATATATTATAGGGTCATTTTGGGGTCAATTGCTTAGGTTTTTAAAATACACATTTCTGATAGTTTTAAAAATATTTTGATTGTGTACTGAGCCTACCTTTACCTTTATGAAAATAATTTCCATAACCAGAATTAGAATAATTGATTGACCCTCTAAAATTAGTCTAATCAATCCGAATTATAGTGAGTCATGAGAAAAGAACAGAGCACTGCAGAAAGGAACAAAAAGTTTCCATGTATTTTCATTGTTAATGATTATAATGATTTTTAGGATTTTATCCATTGTTTTAACCTGTTGTAAGCCACAAAGAATAGCTTGTTCTGTGACATGGGCAGTTATACAAAATAAATGAATGAGGCTTGAGGACCTTTTCCCAGCTTCAATTGGAGCACCAGTAGCAAGTATACCTAGTGTGGGAGGACCAATCTGTAATAACTCATGCCTTCATTATCACCCAGCTGGATAGCTGCAGTGGACATTTGATGCAGTGCCATTAGTGATTTCTCTTAAACTGCAACAAACCCAGATGTGATGGCCTGCATGCCTACCTGATTCTGGCACTGGGAATACATAGCATCAACTCTGCAAGCCTGCATGGACTACTGAGTAGTTCCTGGGCACAATTTAAAGTGTTGGTATTGACCCACAGAGCTTTTTATGGCTTGATGCCAGGTTCCTTGCAGGATCACTTTCTCCAACCAGAAGCTTAACTCACTAGAGTTTGTAGTCATGGGTTGGGTTTTTTATTGTCATTTTTAATATATGTATTTACTGTTTTTAGCTTGGGCATATGTTTAATTTTTTTTAACTTTTGTATTTTTGTATTTTTTATATGTCTGCCCTGTTCACCGCCCTGAGTCGTTCGGGAGAAGGGCGGTATATAAATAAAATTATTATTATTATTATTATTATTATTATTATTATTATTATTATTATTATTATTATTATTATTATTATTATTTATAATCCTACCTTTCTGAAAGAGAGTCAGAGGGCTAGGAAACATTGCTTTTATACATCAGTGTTTTGGAGTATACTCCCTATGGGTATCAGGTTCCTCTCTTTGTGCTGGTCCTGAAGAAACTGTTGAACTTGAAATTTTTACAAAGGAATTCTCTTAACCATTGTTGAGAGAGAGAGAGAGAGAGAGAGCAAAGCAAACAATATTCCTGCTCTGTAGTCTCCCACCCCCACCAGAAAATAATGACCTTTATTAGGAACAACCCTGTAATCAGTATAAGAATCTTCCTAGATTCTTCAGGCTGAACTTTTGTTTGTTTTCGTAAGGCAAGAATGTGGTGAGAGGTATTTTGTAGCATGATAGAAAAATCCTATGTTGAAATGTAGCATATAAAATTGGGCTACATCAAAATATCATTGCAAAATTAAAATTCAATAACTCAATACCTCAATATTTCTTAAGTCAAAAAATTTAGGTATAAATTAGGTCTCCATCAGAGACCTAATGGAATGGGGCAATATGGATTTATGATATGGAGTATTCCACTCTATTCTCATACAGTACTCAGATTTTTCAATGTCTATGGAAATTCTCAGTCATCCAGGTCATGGTTGTCCCAAAGGGACTTTTTTCAAAAGGCAACTGGACTGTTTCTGTTTTTGCTTAAAGATGTTTCACTTCTCATCCAGTTCTGGATGAATGGTGGAGAATGGAAGATTTATATTCTTTGCAGTTATCTGGTCATTAGCACTCTTTCTGAAAGTTGTTGAGGCAACTTGGAGGTTTATCTGTGCCCTCAGGGTCATCTGAATAGTGCAAATGGGTGTGGAACCTTCTTGGAACTGCTGGAAGGGCTGTGTTGTAAACGGGAGACAGGTTGTGTCGTATTTTCCCCCCCACCTGTTGAGAGAGGGCTGTTCAATCTTAATGTCCACTCAAAGTCCACATTGTGGACAGAGAAGACCACTAGTTTGAAAAAGGAGTCAAAGAAGCCATCCACATTAAGATTGTGGTGAAGGGGGAGCGCGTGGGGAGGTGTTGTCTGCCTTTCAGTCATTTCATTCCTGGCAACTGCCTGTAGTTTTCATCCCCCAGCATATTAGTAGGAAAAGAACTTTGTAAATTTGCAAGAAGTCTAAACATATAAAAGTAACATAAAAAGCTGCTTCATTAGCTCTGGCAGAATAGGCATGTTATCAGACTTGTCAATTAAAGATTGTCATCTGGTGGGACCTGGTAAGAGAGACTTCTCTGTCATTGCACTTATTCTGTGGAACATCCGTCTACTGAGAGGTGAGATTATCCTCAGTCCTGTTGGCCTTTTGGAGAGCCCAGAAGACATGGCTGTGTTCACAGGTTTGAGTGTTGGATTGTCATAGTTTGACTGGTGTGTTTTTTAACCTTAGCTGCTATTTATGTATTTTTGTTGTTGTTGTTTACTTTTGTCAACTGCCCATAGTCAACCTGGTAAATTGGATGGTATATGATTTAATATAAAGGTAGCGAAATTAAATAGCAGTAGCATGAAAAATTATTGCTACCAATGGAAGGAAAAGGGTCACAATGAAATCATTACAGATTTCCAAGCTTCTTTTTTTAACAATAGATTTATATGTCATATTCCAGACACTGTGTTTTTACATCTTCCTCCTGAAAAACTTATTGCAGTTAATACATGATAACATTAATATTATTTTGATATTTTCATCTCCAAAAATCACCATTTTACAAGGAAGCACTCTACAACTGTTTAAGGTAGTAGAAGTAAGTGAGCTGTAATTCAGGAGATTCAGGCAAATCTATAGCTAAATTAATGGCTTTCATAAATAACTAAAACAAAGCATTTTTGTTTATTTGCTGTATCCATTTTAAGACAGTTCTAGTGTCTGTCTGAATTAACTGCGTTTTCTTTAAAAGAAGGAAAGACAAAAATAGTGTCAGAAAGAGAGTAGTATGTGTTTCCTTGGTAACAATGTATTAGTTAACTTACAAAATGGCAGCCAATGTTTTTAACAGCAGAGTTTTAGGGCATTTTCAGATATTTTCAGATAACCTGGATCACTTGGGTCTCCACTGAACAATGGGCAGAATTCCTGGATCTTTAATAGATGCTTCATCACTTCAGCAAGAAGGAAAATTTCTTGCTGGGTAAACACTTTTATGTTTGCACAGGAAAGTACCTGCAAACTTGCAGCATTTTTATACTATTGAGTCAGATATGTTTATGAAACTCGAAAATCTAAGATGATCCCACGAGTTTTGCAAGAAATTTGCAAAAATGTTCTCATATGATTTTTCTAACATTAGATTAGTGCACTTTTCATTGTCTTCTAGCTGTTTGTGCACATGTGCCTTTAAAAACATAAAAAGGAATATCGTGACTCTCCGGAGCTGACTCAGGTTTCACCTTCACACAGCTGGTTGATATGCTAGACTCTAGAGGCTGTAAAAATGCCATTTTAACCCTGTATTTAGTTGACAACATTATTGTGTATTAAATTGGACCTTTTAACATTTAAAGTTAAACTTTTAGCTCGGCTATTTTAAACAACATATACATTATAAGAAAAACAAAATATTTATTATTTAGAAACAATAATTATGGAAGTAAGTCTTTGGTAGCTTAGTAAGACTAACTCCCTGATAAGAATTGATAGAGGTGATTTTGCATTATAGCATATATGTATTTACAATTATACAGTATTTAAATAAAGATAAGATATGCTACAGTATTATCATCAGTATTTCAGCAAACTATTATAGCTATATTTTTACAAGTTGGCAGTATTGATTCATCAACAATATTTGCTATTTTTGTTTTCAATAGTTATTTCACATCCCTAAATCCAAAAGCTCGATGAAAGATAAGGATATTTTATTTAACTTGTTTTGCACATTATGCAAATAACATACCAAGCCCCACCGTGCATTGGTAGTATACATTCACTGCTTTCTTGATAAAAAAATAACAGAATTCATGTTTTGTGATTAAAGTGAATTTAACATAGTAGAGCATTTTGATGCATAGCTTCTTCTCAAGGATGGCTTTTCAAGGCTTCTGCGTTCTACATGTCTATAATCTGTCACTCTGCTGTAACATAGGTTGCCATATGAATAAAAGGATTCCTTGCAACAATTCGTTTTCTGGTGAGACAAGTGGGCTAAGCACTATCAAACAAGTCTAGCTCTGTGACTTTAGTTTCAGGAAACAGATTGGGAAAGATGAGAACATCTTCTCAGACCTGGCTAGCTGGAAAAGGACCTGTTGCTGATTCTTGCCAACTGATCATGTTCTCTGTCCAGGCTGTGAAGTATTGCTACTATGCAGATCAAGGTTTTGCTATCATGTGCTTGACCTATATTTTTCTCTGAAGTGAAATGCAGCAACCATCTTCCTTTAAAGAGAGTATGAAGAAAGGAAACAGTAGTGACAGTAGGTCCTGCATGTACCTTAGTTTCTAGTTAGATTAGCAGACTGAGACTGAGCCAGTCACTTCAGCAAGTGGAAACTAAAGATATATATCACTTGTGCTGAGTCACTAGTTTTACCTATAAATGTACTGTAGTAACTTAGCACTAATTCTAACCCTAAATAAGAATTTATAAGCCATAGTAGTTGGGTTCACCCATCATGATAAGACAAAAAACAAACAAATACATTGTTGTGATGAAAACAAGCTGTACCTTACTTAGCAAGCCTGGCTTAGACTAATATGAGAATGAATCTAAATCTTCCAATATACTACATACTATGAAATACAAAATGTATCTTCCCTTCAATGCAAGAAGTTTTAGTGAGTATGAGTTGAAAGGTGCATTGGGGGTGGCTATTCCTGTCTCAGGCAGTGAAATAGTTTGGGCTGCTTCTGGTTCCACTTTTCCTAGCATCTGAATCTCTTTTTTTTACATATTTTTACTGGTGGAATTTGAATGAATGCAAACCAGATGCTGTTAGCTTTGTGATGCATTTTGGCAGACTTTCACTGTTCCCTGCATTCTGTTCCTACACAACAGAAAATACTGGAATCGATGTAGTATCATGATCAAAGTGGTAGGCAATTTAACTTAAATCTTTGCTCCAAGTGAACATGATCTTCTTTCTTGATTATCTGTGGTAATGTCTTCAGAGGTTGTGGGTACTCCATCACTAGATGTTTTAAGAAGAGATTGGACAGCCATTTGTCTGAAATGGTATAGGGTCCCTTCCAATTCAGTTATTCTGTATTCTATCGTTCAGCCACTGTAAACATTACTTCTGTCCTTCCTTCCTTTTTTGAAAACAGTTTTACAGTGATCTGCTGTAGTTTAAGCCATCATGGATGGCACTTGGGAGGTTTACCCAACCCCAACCTTTCTTATCATATTTTATGATAAGGACCACCTGCTGCCGGCGTCAACTCCCCTCCGCCCAGTGCGTGCCCACAGAGAGGGCCTCCTCAGGGTGCCTCCGGTCAGGGAATGTCGACTGGTGGCCCCCAGGGGGAGGGCCTTCTCTGTGGGTGCTCCGGTATTATGGAACCAACTTTTTTGAAGTTGAGCTCCGGATGGCATCAGACCTCCGATCCTTCCACCGCGGGCTGAAGACCCACTTATTTGAATTAGCTGGTCTGGCCTGATGGGGGAATATGGGTTTTTAATTGGTTTTTTAGTATTCTATTATTGTTGTATTTTAATTGGGCACTGGTTTAATTTCCTTTTAACTTTTGTATCGTTATTTATATATGCCCTGTGAACCGCCCTGAGTCCCTTGGGAGAAGGGCGGTATAGAAATCAAATAAAACAAACAAACAAAACAAACCTACCCTATAGATTGAAAATAGAAAAATGACAAGAAATGGTGTTCTTAGAAGAAACCTGTTTTTGAAGAATAACCAATGAGGTTTTTCTACTTTCAAGGACAGATAGTTAATACCTCATTATAGTAATTCTCTTGTTCCTGTTTGCGTAGCATAGCTGACTAGAGCTGGAACTGTTAAAGCTAAATGTATCTCCTCTAATATTGGTGTGCTTAGCTCTTCATAGGATATAAACAGCTAAGGTAATCAAGATAAGCATGTCATATGACAGAACTTTAATCAAGGTAAGCATGTCATATGGCAGAGCAATTACACTAAATTATAATGCAAATTGTAAATTTATATATGATTGGAATATTCTTTGTGGCTTGTAAAACACACTCTATGTGGCATTTAAGTTATGATTAGAGTTAGGACTAGCTTTAGTTTAGATATGGCCTAGCTATGTGTGAATTATGTTAGGGTTAATTTTTGACCCAAACATTCTGTTAAATTAATCCATCCATAAAGTTATTTGGAGGATAATTGGGACAAAGGAAAGGAGTAGGATATTTCTTTTAATATGGTTTCATTTTAGAATCATTTGCACATCATCAGCAGGATTTATTGAATAAAATTATATTACAAATGAAGGCAAAATTATATTCTCGTTCTATACATTTGATTTCAGTAAAGAAGAAATCTTCCATCCTCTCTTCCATTCTTTTCTGAAGTACATTTAAATGGAAGTCTATTCCAATATTAATGGTATTATTGAAGATGAGATTTAACAATCTAATAAATGAAATAAATCACAAAAAAGTTAAATATTGAACCAAGAGATACACAGATATTTCTCTTAGTTTACTTTTCCCTATCAGAAAACAGGCACCATATTCCCCAAGCATTTCATAAAAATCAATTGTATATATGCATGTGCAAATACCGGGCAGTTTTATAGGATGCCTAGAAATTCATAGAAAGCCAATTTGGTGTAGCGGTTAAGTCATTGAGCGAGAAACCAGAAAACTGAATTCTAGTCCTGCCTTAGACGTGAAGCAAACTGGGCAAACTTTAGCTAGTCACTTTCTTTGAGCCCTAGGAAGCAATGGCAAAAAAGGTTTGCCAAGAAAACTTCAGAGACTAGTTCAGTCAGTTGCCATGAGTCTTGACATCAAACCTGACAGGAAGGAAGGAAGGAAGGAAGGAAGGAAGGAAGGAAGGAAGGAAGGAAGGAAGGAAGGAAGGAAGGAAGTTTTAAACTATTTGTGTATCTTTCAGATGACAGAATCAAAGCATCAGTTCATATCTATTATCAGTTATTTGTTTTATGAACTGCAAGAAAATAGCTGGAATTTTGACCAGATTTAGATTATAATACTGTCAGGTGAAAAAGAAAGCACACCATCTTTGCGTTCTATGGTTTCACGTATCAAGACATAATAAAAATCATCTAGTCCTTAGCAATTCTTAAAAATAACAGAATAACAGAGTTGGAAGGCAGAGTTGGAGGTCCCTTGCTGAAGCAGGAAACCCTATATCATTTCAGAAAAATAGTTGTCCAATCTCTTCTTAAAAACCTCCAGCATTGGAACGTCCACAATTTCTAGAGGAAAGTCATCCCATCAATTAATTGTTCTAACTATCAGAAAAATTCTCCTTAGTTCTAGGTTGTTTCTGTCCTTGATTAGTTTCCACTCATTGCAGCTGGACAAAGATTATGTTGGATAAAGATTTCGTGTGTTAGTCCAACAGAAGCTGTAAATCCAGGAGAACACCGAAGTCATGGACCTGCTACTTCAAGGGTGGTGCAGCTCCATTTATGGTCAATACAAGACGTATGGGGAAATCCCAATGAATAAACACAGCTTTAACTTGCGCTCAATTTAAGTTTGTTCTCTCCCCTCTGGGATCCAATAGATTCTAAGCACTGCAACAAGATGAAGTGTGGGGCTCTCCATTGGAACCTAGCACTCTGATGTACAATTGGGTATCATCAGTATGCTGGTGATTCTAGATTCTAAATCACCAGATTGCTTTCCCCAGCAGTTTCATATAGATGTTAAATAACGAGGGGAGAGAACCAATTCCTGTGGCACTCCACAAGGGAGCAACCAAGGTCCAGCCTCTCTTCTCAAATCACCATTGACTAGAACCAGTGACTGAGGAATGAAAACATATAAAACAGTTGCTCCAACGCCCAACCACATAGCCAGCAAGCTATTGTGGTTGATGTTTTCAAAAGTATAAGAATTCTAAAATAATCAGGACAATGTACAACCTCCATCCAGGTCCCAATAAAGTTCATCAACCAGAACAATTGATGCCATCTCAGTCTTTACCCAGATTGAGACTGTACTCTGACTAATAATTAATCCAATTTCTCTAGTGTGTCCTGTAGTTAGACTTGAACAACTTTTTCCACAACTTTTACAAAAAAGGAAAAGATTGAGACTGGGTTGTAGTTGTTTAAATTTCTGGATTGAGGGAGGACCTCTTCAAGAGGGGATAAACCAGCCTCTCTTTCAGGGGTGAAGGCAATGAGCCTCCAGAGGTTTTCACAACTTTCTGGATCCTGGTTACAGCATCCCCCTCTATCTATCTGAGAAGCGAGGAGGGACAAAAATCCATGAGTGAAACAGATATCCGAGAGAGCACCCTATTCATTTCCTTGGAGGTAACAACATTAATAAAAGCCAGGTAAGAGAGCAAGACAGTAACCCCACAAGAATCTGCCCAAGTAGAATCAAAACTACAACAAATTTGAGTGACATTAACAAGCGAAATATCAAGAAAATCAATCATAGCAACCCAATAGTAATTCAGCCAGGTGGCTCCTACTCAAAAGGGCATTGGTCACACAGGAAAGAGCTGCTGGCCAGCACCTTGCCAATGCAATAAGGGAGAAGAAGCAAGAACATTTCATCTAATTGCTACAGAATTATCTTGAAAACGAACTCGTACCTATAGTCGGTCAAATTCAATCTTCTTTGTCCTTCCCCTATACTCCAAGTATCATTTTGCTTGCTTCATTTCCTGTATGGCCTCGGAAAACCAAGAAGTCAGTCAGAATTATATACTGATTTCCTGAGAAGTCTCACTGTGTTCTGTGGAGCTTCCTTCAAACTTGTGGTATAGGACTGAACCTCAGTTTAGTGAACGTATAATGAATAGAAGGTGATTGTATTTACATTAAGAATGTTTACATTAGAATACAATTGCTTGTTGCCCAGAAAATTGGATATGAAGTAATTACTGAAATGGTAAATACTTCAAGAGCCACATTCTTAATTGTAAGCAAAAAATAAATCTCTTAATAGCTGATATAATTCAATGCTGATATAAATCAGCAATACTGAACAGAACTAGTTGGTAAAGAATAAACCAATTCAATGTGTTGCATCTTCAAGGTGAGGGACAATTCTTTATATTTTGTGCATTTATACATTAATGTGCCAGAAAGTTCCTTGGAAGGTTTTTCTCAACATTGTGGTTTTTCTGATGCAAAAAGAAGAAAATTATGGTTAACATAAATAGACTGTTAATAAAGAACTTCCTACTTCACAGTGATTGGCCACATCTCCTGCTTTGGGGAATGCAGAAGTACTGGAAAAATTATTGCACAGTTTAAAACACCTAGTTAGAGTAACATTTTCTTTCTGAGATGCATTAGTAATTTCATGTTGTGTTTTGCAGACAATCATGTTTTACCTGATTAGGCTGTAGTTAAAATTCAGAGGCAGGTCAGTGCAGAAAGAATAAAATATTCTAGACTGATCAGATTTTGCATGGAGGCAGATTGGCATAAAACTGTGCACAAGTGGAATGTGGTGTCAATCCAGTCTGTTAATAACATTAACTTTTCTATGTGATTCCTAAATTTTACAGAAAATACGTTATGTGAATATTTTAATGAAGTATGTAGTGTAGGCAAGTGTATCTTATTCATAAATTCATAAATACTCTAAGCAGAAAATATTAAAATTCTTGGTGTTTATCAAAAAAGATTCTGAAGGAAAATTCCTATAGAATAAGATCTTATTTATATTTAATATTCATATTAGAGATCAGGTTCCAATTTCAGAGTGATTAAAGAAAAGAGAGAAATAGATCTGCTGTACTGTGTATTACAGCTGAGCAGTCACAGTTAAGATTGTAAGAGAGATTTTTGAAATCCATGCAGAATTTCCATCAGGTCACTAAAGGAATAATTATGCTTGTGTGCAGTTAATGTTGCCTGACTATTTCTTCTGACCCTTTGTGTCTGTTTCTTTCTGTGCAGTCCTGTTGTGATCATACAGTCTGAATCCAACCTTCTGTAAAATGCTCAGAATGAAAACCTCCAATGAATTATTTGTTTTGCCTATAGAACAGAAAGCTTACTATTCCTATACAGCATAAAGATTAATATAAGAGAAATGTTGGCCACTTGAATATATGCATTCTTCAATGTCTGAAACAGCTTTAGCTACATTTCTGTTGTTGCCCAGATATGCTTTGCTGTTACATCAGGCAATATATTTGCCTGGGTTGTTTTAAAGGTTGCGGTAGGTGGGGAATGAAATGAAAATCCTCAGTTATTCATAAAAATGAGATAACAATATCCTTTTCTAATTCTTCTTCCTCTTTCTACTTTTAAAGCTAGATGACAATACTTGTAGTACATGAGGAAATTGGATTCAAAATCTTTTTTTTAAAAAAAGCTATATATTATTGTACTGGTTTTATTGTTGTACTGTAAAATGAATTTGGATATTAATGAAAATTAAGAGACAGATTGGAAGCTTGGTGAATAGCGTTGAACACAATCTTAAAATGCAACTCACATTCTTGTCTCTGTAAACCTAAATGGTTATGCAAGAATGCAACTCACATTTTTCTCTCTGTAAACCCAAATGGTTAAAAACAAAAAGCAGCAAAATCTCTGGCTTTCCTCTTGCTGTAATTTTGATGGTATTTGATTTCTGTTTGAAAACCTATAGTTCTGTTTCTAACTGCATTGCAGAGAATATTCACATCCTATAAAACCTTGGGCTGCAATACATCCAAATCAATGGGGGTTTCAGGAGAGACAAACCAAAACCTAGCACTGATTATTTTCCCAGGCATAAAAGATTCAGAAATAGATTTTTTAAAAAATGTATGTACAACCTACATTCTATTGAAAAAGGTGACTTTTCACAGATTCATTAAGATGGTCCAAATACATAATAATATACTACTATTCAGATTCTAACTTACATGCTCTATTTTTTTAAAAAAAACATTTTTTCTTGTATTTATGTGTTTAATGTATAAAATTGAAATACTCTTTATTAACTTTTTGCTGATATCTCATTAAACATTACAAACACACATCCCAAATTGTGAAGAAGCATAAAGCTCCACCAGTTTCATTTTAAAAGCCCTAGCCTTTCTTTATATGTAGCAACAACTCATACAACTGGAAATTGTTTTCTGAATCCCATTATTTTCAGACTTTTCAAAGGCTTGCAGTCTAAGTTCATCTCAAACTGTTCACAAGACCAAAATTATTTTTTTATCCTCAAATTAGGAAAAACTGCACTGAGAATTAGCCATCGAAATTTATCTTGAGGTTTAGCATTGCTGCCAATTTTGTCCTAGGACAACCACATTTATTGCAATAAAATTTATATAAAAACAGTAATATTGAATGGAATTATTGTCATCATCATCATTAACATCTAAACATGCATTAAAATACTGTATTTCTTTATGAATAATATCTCAATCACAATATACTGAGAGCCAGTTTGGTGTAGTGGTGAAGGTGCTGACCTAAAAACCAGAAGACTGAGGAGTTCTTAGGCATGAAAGTTGATTGGGTGACTTTGGGCCTGTCACTCTCTCTCAGCCCAACTCACCTAATAGCCTGGCTGTTGTGGGGAAAATTGGAGGGAAAAAAGGAATATTAGATATTTCACTGCCTTGAGTTATTTATAAAGGTAATAAAAGCAGGATAAATATCTAATAAATATTGCATTGTGTGGGCCATTAATAGGGTTGTTCTGCAAATTGTCCAAAACACAAACCAATTTGTTTTGCTTCAGCAGCCATTTTAGTGGAAATATGTTCTGCATAATCACTCCTGCTCAGTTAACATGGGGATGCTCTTGAAGAGCTACCTCAGAATTTTAAAGGCAGCATGATTTGGGCAGCAGATTTGTTGTTTGTTTTCTCATGAAATATTTGTACAGTACCAATATTCATTTATTTACCTATTATTTGTTTATTAAATCTACACATTATCAAATCAAAATAGAACTACATTGACTTACAATCAAAATAAAGCCACAGTAGCAACAAGATATATAAGAGAGCTCTTAGATCAAACTCTAGTCATGAGACATATAGACTTAAATCCTACAAAAGACCTGTCAAAACATTTTATTTACATGCAATTTAATTACTACCCATAGAAGTCCCCCATCTAATCATGTACATAAATGACATGGTAAATTTCATTTTTTTTGTATCTGCATTGATATTACCTATAGCACAATAATAAAACAGTTATATGGCAAAACCTAGCTTGAAGAATTCTATCAACATAACACCCCAATCTGGAGATAAAATATTCTCTACAATCACATCTACATATGAACATGAAATTACAAATGTTTAAACACCCAATAAAATAATCCATAATAACTCAAAAACAATAAACAAGACTTCTTTCAAAAATGCAAGGAATATATCTATCAAAATGACTATAAATCACTATGGAACAATTCTCACTTTGCTGATTTCTGGAAGGCCTATATTACAGGAGACATCTAATATTTAATAAAAAACTTTATGAAGTTGGTGTTATTAGAAAAAAGCCCTTTCTCATCTCAACCTCTTTAATTTTTGCAAAATATTGAACAACAAAGAGCTTTTCTCCACTTATTGTGTCACTCAAGTCTGATCTATTGAAGAAAGTAGTCCTAGACATATTTTGATGCTGAAATATATAGAATGTTATCAGTCAAAAAATGTACTTTGAATTGCCCTATCGCTTGCCAATGAATGCTTTAAGTACATAATGTTCTATGGGCAATTGACTAGCAAATGGACTGCAGCATGCTATACTAAATGCAAATTCCAAGTCGTTTTCAAAGGGAACCCCATATTACAGAGTTCCCCAACCTTTCCAGCTTTGCAGACTGGCTGGGGGGGGAGGGAATGATTCTATATGAGTGGTGGGCACGTGTGCCTGCCACTGGGCAAATGGAGCACGTGCACACACACTTGCTCACTGCTCATGTGACCTAAGGGGTTGGGGATTCCTGCCATATTGAATGCAACAATCCAGGTATGTAGGGGAAAAGGTTATTGTTATAAGATCTTTTTGTCCCCAAAAGAACTGCACCTAGTATACCAGCCACAACTGGGAAAAGAGGCCTGTGACCATGGCTTTCACTTGGCATTCCTGCAGAAACTAGAACCTCTGTTCTCTCAAGAAAAGTTGACTCTGGCAATACCAGCTGACTGTGGCAAAATTCTACCTTCTTGGCTTTAATTTCAACAGTTTCATCTCATTCAAATCTAAAAACTATTCTGCAAAACACTGCACAAGTCTGTACAGGTAGCCTTTGATTTACAAGCACAATTGGGGCCAGAAAATTCCTCGTTAAGTGATGTAGTAATTAAATGTGGCTCACCTGATTTTATGAACTTTTTTACCTTGGTCATTAAGTGAAACATTACATGACCATGACCTTCTCTTCTGGCTTCCCCATTGACTTTGTTTGTTGGAAGCCATCTGGGAACTTTGCAGATGGAAATCACATAATCAGAGGGATTCTGCAAAGATAATAAATGCAAGGATTAGTTCTAAATCAATTTGTTCAGCACCATCATAACTCTGAACAGTTGTTAAACAAATGGTCAGCAATCAAGTACTACCTGTACTTACTGTTCAAGCAATACAGGCATGAGGGTTAAAAAAAGCCTTTTGTGAATTAAAAATAATATATTGGGAAACTGAATACTGAACACTACATAAACGTTTGTGGTTCCATGAATTACTATGATCCAGATGGCAAAAGATTGCTTGGAACATTTCTATAGCTTTTCTGATTAAGCTTTGGTTTTATCTAAAGTATCATTTTCATTTGCTTCAGTAATAAATATACAGATAAATAAAAAGAAATGCACATTGCAAAGTTTTATTAATTTATTGCATCTGATTAAAATTATTATGTAATATATGAGAACATGACAGAAGAAAACTAAACATATATACATAGTCCACATTATTATATATAAAACTAGTTAAATGATAGCCTAGTTAGTCACTGAGATCATTTTTCCATTTGATTAATAAAATTGGTTTGGCTTTGATTTGTTATGTGAACTAAGCACTGTGACTCATTTCAAAAATAGTGGTTAAAATGTATCATGAATTAGCACAATGTGTAAATCCAGCTATTCTCACCCAGAATCCATATAATAAAATAGCAACTTGTCCATTATTACTGCATCTTTGTTTTGATTTTTTCCTGATTTAAACTGTCCCTTGCACCATTACTGTGCATGAATTTGAACAAAGGTATAGCTGTAGGTTACAGAACCATACTGCCTTCATTTATGGTGATAACTTTTCCCAACCTTCTTTCCTTCCTTTCCCAAAGCATACCTATATTTTAGTGCAGCTTTAAAAAGAAGTAGCATGTTCTTTAAAAGTAGTTTCTGGAAGAGCATGCATAAAGAATGAATCATGTCATGGAGACTTTAAGAGATGTAGGCAGAAACAATTCACAAAGCCAGTAAAGAAAGAAAATATCTCTTAATTTGTGTCAGTATTCTTGTAGCACCTTAAAGAATTAATATATCTCTAATGTCTTTAGTTACACAAATTGATTAGCACATCTACTGTATGATGTATATAGTTGAGTGGAGGAAAGTTGGTTATATCCAAGAAGCACCAGTGTGAAAACCATCATCCACTTCCCACAAGGTACCCATTTCATACCTGATACAGAATTGCCCACAAGATTTGTAGTAAACACAGCATTATATTGA
Organism: Vipera ursinii; assembly: GCF_947247035.1. Taxonomy (NCBI): domain Eukaryota; kingdom Metazoa; phylum Chordata; class Lepidosauria; order Squamata; family Viperidae; genus Vipera; species Vipera ursinii. The sequence continues at coordinate 259,686,602 of NC_139513.1, forward strand.
TTACCATGTTGTAAAACAGCAGCAATTTCATTTCTGATAAATAACAGCTTTAAAAACACTTGGAGCTTTGCTGAAAATAAATGTTCCCTCTTTTTCCTGATGAAGACCCACATAACATGTAGAATTTATCATTGCCTGTATTAGATAACAGGTCTGCTCTTCTAATGAACCTGTTATAGATATTTATAACAGAATTGGAGAAGCATCCATCCCCCTAACATCCCCTAATTTTAGTGATTAGCGTACAAAGAGAAAAAAGGGTCAACCAATATTTTTAATAACATTTGGCTCTTCTAAATCTGCTGCAGGTCATGACTAATTCAGACAAGATGACATCATCTTGTCAGTTGGCTTGCAAAAGGAAAATGGTGCCTTTTATATTAAGTCATACTATTTAAATGACTGGTGTGGGGGGTTAGAGAAATTTTGGAAAAACCTAATGGAAATATACATTTTTTAAAAAGATTCTTTCTTCCAATGCTTAGCTTTCCTCTTCCTTCACAGTGAAAAGAACAGGCATGTTCAGCAAAGCAGCCTTGCTCCATACCTCCAGGTACGTAGATTCAGTTCAGCAATAGTCTGGCTGTCTGGGAATTTCTAGAGTTGTTCACATATCCCACTTCTATGACAGAAATTTCCATTTTGATTTAGACATCATGCCCCCATTCCATAATTTATATAGACTGCATATTTTTAAAAATCTTTCTGAAGTACTGTACATACTTACATTCTATTATGCACCTGTCAATCTTTTTTTTTTAAAAAACTGGAACATTTTGGAAAGCACAATTTTACATCAGCGGTGTAGGTTTTTAATACTACAGGTTTGCACTAATCACCTTGGTTTAAGATAATTTTAAAAGAATCTGTTCACCAAAAAACAAAACAAAACCCCAACCCACATCTAGTAGTAATCTGGGACTTTTGTTGGGAGACAGGAGGCAAAATTCTTCCAAGCAAAGTTCTTCCAGAAATATCCTGATGTGTCTTGATGATAATTTTCTCCTTCAAAGAGGAAGGCAGAAGAGATTCTGATGCTAACCAATAGTTAGCTAAGGGACAGAAGTAGGAATATGCAAGAAATGATTATCCAAGTCATTATACAATACTTTGATTATGGATTTAAAGAAAAGTAAAACTTAGTGTAAAAGGGACGCGGTGGCTCAGTGGGTTAGGACGCTGAGCTTTTCAATCAGAAGGTCGGCAGTTTGGCGGGTCAAATCCTGAGTGCCACGTAACAGAGTGAGCACCTGTTACTCGTCCCAGCTTCTGCCAACCTAGCAGTTCGAAAGCACGTAAAAATGCAAGTAGAAAAATAGGGACCACTATGGTGGGAAGGTAACAGTGTTCCATGCGCCTTTGGCGTCTAGTCATGCTGGCCACATGACCACGGAGACGTCCTTGGACAAGCGCTGGCTCTTCAGCTTTGAAACGGAGATGAGCACCGGCCCCTAGAGTTGGAAACGACTAGCACGGATGTGCGGTGGAACCTTTACCTTTACCTTTACCTTTAAAACTGAGTGTATAGTCCAATATCTTAGTCTTCCAGAAAGCAGATCTAAACAAACCAAGAAAAATTATAAATATGAGAGGAGTGTTGATATATATGAATAACAAACATAAACGTATTTTGGAAGCTAGAAGGAAAGAATTGGAGAATGAAAATTGGAGAATGAAATTAAGGAAAAAGAGAATGCTTTGATTTTGAATCCATTGGATGTGAAGATTAAGGAGGCTATCAAGCTATTAAGGGGACAATTTGATAAATTAATGGCTGATCAAGTGGCAACCAACTTGAGGTTTGCCAGGCATAATACTTTTTGCAATGCTAATAAGCCAGGTAGATGGCTAGCTTATAGACTAAGGAAAAAGCAGAGAGCTTCTAACATAGACAAAATTGAACATAAGGGGAAGGTAGTGTTTCAACAGGATTTTATTAAGGAAGCCTTTGTGGATTTTTATTCTAAACTATATGCTAAGGAGAAGATTAACGAAAAAGACATTGATGAATATTTGGAGAATGCTAGCATCCCGGTTCTTACGCAAGTACAAAAAGAGGAGATTAATCAATTGATTACAGAAGAAGAAATACTTACAGCAATTAAGGAGTTGAAGGTCGATAAAGCGCCAGGTACAGATGGTCTGACTGCGGCCTACTACAAAAATTTACAATTAGAGATGGTTAAACCGTTAAAGGAATTGTTCCAGACAATCCAGAGAGGGGGAAAGGTGCCTCCATCTTGGAGAACTGCCTTTATCTCTCTGATTCCGAAGGAAGACCAAGATGCTACTCAAGTAAAAAACTACAGACCGATATCACTATTAAATACAGACTACAAGATATTCGCTAAGGTGTTGGCTAATAGATTGATGAGGGTTCTGCAACGGGTGATTCATGGGGATCAAACTGGGTTTATTAGTGGTAGGCAAATGAAAAATAACGTGAGGCATATAGTTGATGTGTTGGAATTTTTGGAAAGGAACAACCAGATCCCTGCGGCGCTAATTTTTTTAGATGCTGAAAAAGCTTTTGATCAATTGAATTGGCAATTTTTGATGAAAGTTTTAGATAAAATGAATTTTGGGGATAAATTTTTGCAACCAATTAGGGCATTATATCAAAAACAAACAGCTCGAATAATAGTTAACAATAGTTTGTCAGAAGTATGTAATATTGAGAAGGGTACAAGGCAAGGGTGCCCGTTATCGCCTTTGTTATTTGTGTTAACATTGGAGATATTATTGGTAAAAATACGAAATTCGGAAAGAATTAAGGGTATACAGATTAGAGATCAGGATTATAGATTGAGAGCGTTCGCAGACGATCTGGTTGTTACAGTGACCCAGCCGGAGAGCTCTGTTGTGGACCTGATGGAGATAATAATGCAATATGGGAAGGTTTCTGGATTTAAAGTTAATGTACAAAAAACTAAAATCTTGGCCAAAAACATGACAGCATCGCAAAAGGCCCTTTTAGAAGGGTTAACTGGATTTGAGATTGTTAAAAGGGTCAAATATTTGGGGGTGCTTTTGTCGCCCTCTAATACAAAATTATATAAAAATAATTATGAAAAATTATGGGGAAAAATCCAAAAAGAAATGGAGAGTTGGGAAAAATTGCAATTGTCTTTGTTGGGGCGAATCGCAGCAGTAAAAATGAATGTCCTGCCTAAATTCTTATTTTTATTTCAAATGATACCGGTTCTTAAGAAAGATTCTAATTTGGAGGAATGGCAGAGAGGTATCAATAAATTTGTTTGGGCAGGGAAAAGGCCACTAAGATTATGCAGGATACTCGTGAAAGAGGTGGTCTTAAAATGCCTAATCTTAAATTATATTATGAAGCTGCTGCGTTAGTAGGTATAAGTGATTGGATTAATTTGACACAAGAGAGATTATTAAATCTTGAGGGCCACGACTTGTTGTTTGGTTGGCATGCATATTTGTTGTATGATAAGAAGGTAGATAATGTGTTTAGAGTGCATATTTTAAGACAGGCATTGTTGAGAGTTTGGAAGAAGTACAGACATAAGTTAGACTGTAAGATACCATTGTGGGCAATTCCAAAACACGCAATAGAAAATATAAATGTGGGTTTTAAACACGATGTGACTACGTATAAAGAGATTTTAAGCTTGGAAAGAAACGTCTGGAGTTTGAAACCATATAGCTTCTTGCGAGATGAGGAGATTGTTCAAACTTGGTTTCAATATATTCAGCTACGGGCCAGGTGGAAAGAAGATCAGAAAATTGGTTTTACAATGACTGATGAAAATCTGATAAAGCAAATTAGAAATCAGGGACCAGCACATATTAAACGGATATATCTTGCATTGATAGAGATTGACTCAGAAACAGAACTTGTTAAGGATTGTATGATAAAATGGGCCCAAAATATTCAAGAAGTTATTACAATGGACACGTGGGAAAAGATATGGGTGAGGAACGTAAAATTTACACAAGCTCAAAATCTAAGAGAGAACTTTTATAAAATGTTTTATAGATGGCATTTAGATCCTAAAAAGCTTGCAAGTATGTATCTGAATTATCAACCAAAATGTTGGAGGTGTGGTGATGAAGATGCAACATATTTTCATGTATGGTGGACTTGTAAAAAGGTTAAGGCCTTCTGGATAAAAATTTGGTGGAATATGCAGAAGATTTTCAAGCAAAGGATAAAGTTTTGTCCGCAACTTTTCTTGTTGGGAATAATCACAGATGCTACGGTTGTGGACACTAAGTTGATGTTGAATTTAATTACGGCAGCAAGACTTTTAATTGGTCAGTATTGGAAGAAAGAGGAACTGCCGACCATAGAAGAATGGACTTTAAAGGTTTCCGACCTGGCAGAGATGGCAAAGATTTCGGCTTATTTGAAAGATCACTCACAAAAACGCTATATTATGGAATGGAGAAAATGGATTGAGTATATCCAGAACAAATATAGGGTTAAGAAGTTTCATGTAGCATTTGAATAAGTCTTCCTTCTCTTTTTCTTTCTTTTTCTTTTTTTTCTTCTCTATATATATTTAATATTATTAAGGTTTGTATTATCCTATATAAGCTAGAGAGTGATAGATTTTAGAGTTTATGGTTGTTAGTATATGGTTGTTTATGATTGTTTTTTTTCTATACCTTGTATTTAGCTCTGGGAAGTCGGGGGGGGAGGGGGGGAGGGGTAGGGAGGGAGGGAGAGGGGAGGGGGAGGGGGGACTGTTAAAGATAAACTGTATGTTAAAACTTTTCAATAAAAAAAATTATAAATAAAATTCCATGCTAAGAGAAAAGTGTGAAAAGTTGTTCAAGATCAGTGGACATTCCTTAAAAGAGGCACACAAATGTAAACAATTCCTACGGTGAAAAGAATGGAGAATAGCAGAAGAAGCCAATATGACTCCCCCAAAAGCTTAAGGACTATCCAAAAACAAAAGTGACTGCATATAAGAGGAAAAAATGAAGTGTACAGACAGGAATCCTGGAACCCTAGAGATGGGGGCAAGAACATTTAGAACTTTGTGGTTGGCAAAGTATAGAAATCAGTGAAAATCACTTTTTACAATATATCTTGTTCCTCATTAAAGCTTTTTTATTTATTATTCTCATTTCAAGGCTGTCCAACTGTGTATTATGAATGCTGTTGTGAACCCCTGATAACTGTGATCATCTCCCTTGGAATTTAATTGTATGCAGACTACTTGTTGCAGATTTGATTCACAGGCTGTCTCAACCGCAGCTACTCCTTGCAATCCAGATGAAAGGCTTTATCAGCAAGTACAACCAGGGCTTTTTTTGTCATAGAACACTCAGAACAGAGTTCCCGCACCTTTTTTGAATGGAACCTTGTAGGATAGGCAAGGCGGGTTGTATGACATGTGTGAGTTCCAGCACCTTTTTCTTTTACAAAAAAAGCACTGAGTACAACTGTAACTGATTTAATGATTTACAACCAGACTGTTTACTTTCTGCTGGAACTAGTTAGGCTATAAAAAGAAGATAGAAAGAAAATAAAAAACTAGTTAGAGACTTCAACAAAATGAAACTTAATAGAGTCAAATGCAAAGTTAGGAGAAAAATCAAAACAGAATGGGAGATAACTGGCTTGTCATTGTACTGGTGCAAAAGTTCATACAGTAATAGCTGATTACAAGCTGAAGGTGAAATAGCAGTGTAATGTAACTAGGGAAAAAAGAAGAGGGATGCAATTGTGTTCTTCATGAATACAAGAACAATTTTTAAATCACAAGAATTAATAGTTCCAGCTTAGTCTGCATTGGTCAATCCCATTTGAAGTATTATGTGGGATTCTGGGAACTACATTTTTAGAAGAAATCATACAGATTAGATTGGTTCCCTGATCACCCTTGTTTCATACGAGGATGATTAGGGAACTAGAAACTAGATTCTGTGCAAAAAAAATGGAAGAAACAGGAATGTTTAACTATGGGCAGATAAAACCTGAGAAGCTATATGACAGCACTTTTCAAGTACCTGAAAATATTCATCATTCAAAGTTTGTTCTATATTGCTTCAAAGAGCAGAACTTTGGTCAATAGATTTAAATTACAGTAAAAACAGATTTCATGGTTCCAGCCTTGTCTTGGTTAAGGTGGTAGACTAGAAGTAGAGAGATCTGACTACTAGCACTGTCTTCAGCAAAGGAAACAACTTGGTCACTTTGGACCAGTCACTTTCTCTCAGCCCTAGGAAGAAAATAATTAAGCCACTTTTGAAAATATTACCCAAAAAACTTTGTGGACTTGTTCATGTGGTCAGCAAGATTAGATACTGACTTGAAGGCAAAAACAAGATAAAGCAAAACAAAAAACAAATTTCAACTGATATAAAAATTACACGTTAACAGTAAGAGCAATTCAATATTAGCATCAAAAGTTTGCTCCTGCTCAAGAAGCTCTTCAAGAAGTGGCTAGACAGCCATCTGTTTCAATCTGAATTTCTGAATTTCCAACTGAGCAGGATTGGACTTAATAATCTAAATGGTCCCTTTCAATTCAGGGACTCTGTGTTTTTACAAATATAGTAAGCTGTGTCTGGAGTTAGCCATGAGCAAGCTGCTTCTCAAATGGTTCAGTGTCAGACAACACAGGGAGCTGACCAACCACAGTTTGAGTATCCTGCCTTGTAGAATAAACACAGCAACTATGTTCTCTCTCTCTCTCTCTCTCTCACACACACACACACACACAGAGAGAGAGAGAGAGAGAGAGAGAGAGAGAGAGAGAGAGAGAGAGAGAGAGAGAGAGAGAGAGAGAGAGAAAACGGGACAGGAAGAAATGGTTTGCATTCTGTATTTCAGCATTTCTATGCTGGGCCTCACTGGGGGGGAAAAAGGACATGCATAAGATTCTTTAGCTATTTATTAAAAGTGAAGCCAAGTTCTTCGGTCCCCACAAATGTCTGGATTTGGTTAAAGTTTGGGAAAGCAAAGGAGGGCTTACATCAAGTTGTCTTAAAGTAAATTGTTTCTGCTGTATTTAAATGACAATAATAGAAAAAATACTGTCAGGACCAGAATTTAACTACCTTTCCATGAATTTAACTACCTTTCCATGACAGTCTGAAATCTTATTTAGCTGTTTCTTTAAAAAAAACTTGTCTAGTCAAGCCTTGGATATCACATATGGCTTCTTTATTCAACAATTTAATAACTGTCATATACAAATATGAAGACAAAGTGACTTGAAATAGGACAGTGACTGAGTTAATACAGTGTATAAGTTATAATGTAGTTTGGTGAACCAAAGAGTTGTGATCTGTAATGTTAGATTATTTTTTAGCATACTACATAAAGCTAACCAATTGTGATTTATTCAACAAGTCAGGTTAAATATACTATGGTTTAGTACATGGTGTGAACCAGTCTATTTGAAAGCCAGTTCAGATGAGCACTCAGCATATTTCAGTGTTTCAAAAGTATGATTTTGATGAATTTATCACATTTCCACCAGAGCTAAAACTCAGTACTGGATAAGTTTTGTCATGTAATTTTAAACATAGTTCTTCAATGGTTTGGAATCAATCTATCCTTTTTATTTGTACATATTTCTCCCTGAACTATGTTGCTCCATGAAGTGCTGCCAAACTCGCCCATCACTAATTATTCCAGTCAGGTGGTCAGGAAAATAGAAATAAAAATCACTTTGTTCTAAGAGCTAACATACCGTATATACTTGAGTAGAAGCCGAATTTTTCAGCCCACTTTTTGGGCTGAAAAATTCTACTTCGGCTTATACTCCAGTCAACAAAAAAAACTTACCGAGGACTTGTGCGCGGCCGAGGCTTTGGTGCTTCCGGGATTGCGCGCACCTCTCCCAAGCCACCGCCGTCCGGAGACCTGCTGAAGTTTGGGGAGGTTTGGGGAGGTGCGCGCGCACCTCCCCAAACCTCCCCAAACGTCGGCAGGTCTCCGGATCTCCGTGCCTTGCCTGCCTGCTTCTTTCCGCTGCGGAAAGAAGCAGGCAGGCAAGGCACGGAGATCCGGAGACCTGCTGACGTTTGGGGAGGTTTGGGCACCTCCCCAAACCTCCCCAAACGTCGGCAGGTCTCCGGATCTCCGTGCCTTGCCTGCCTGCTTCTTTCCGCTGCGGAAAGAAGCAGGCAGGCAGGGCACGGAGATCCGGAGACCTGCTGACGTTTGGGGAGGTTTGGGAGGTGCGCGCGCACCTCCCCAAATCTCCCCAAACTTCGGCAGGTCTCCGGACGGCGGCGGCTTGGGAGAGGTGCGCGCGATCCTGGAAGCACCGAAGCCTTGGCCGCGCGCAAGTCCTCGGTAAGCTCCGGGCAGTCACTTGCTTCGCGTCTCCTGAGGGAAGGGGGGGCGACTGGAGCGGGCGTGTTTCCTCGCCTGCTGGGCGCCGCGATTTGCCCGGGGAACGCGCGGGCCCAAATGGCAGCGTGGAGCGAGGAAGCGGACAGCCAGGGCTTCCCCGAGAGCCGCGGCCACACAGGGTATTCCTGTGTATTCAGGCTTGCAAAATGGCGGATCGAGCCTCAGCTGGCGGCGGAGGCTTGCAGAACGGCGGATCGGCTTATACTCGAGTCACGAACTTTTTCCAGTTTTTGGGGGTGAAAATGGGGGTCTCGGCTTATACTCGAGTCGGCTTATACTCAAGTATATACAGTAAATAAGATTAGTGATGCTGGGTCAGTGTCCTGACATAATTATCTTGCTGGAAATAGGGGAGCTGGTAATCCCAGTTATTGAAGCATTGGAAGCGAAATCTGCTACCTTTTTCACCAACATTGGTCACTTATAAGGTTTCTAAGCAAGCCGAAGACATAGTGGCAGGGATTATGGCAATATCAGGCACTCCAGAAATGCCTTTAAATGATTTATGATCATTCACAAAACTCATTCTCTGAATCAAACTTTGGTTTGCTCATGTATCCTTAATTTTAATTTATTATGTAAGGATTGCTTTAATTGTACAGTATCTTATTAATTCTGCAAACACTTCCAATCACTGGTCAGAAGACAATGATTTAGTTCAGGGTTGTCAAACTGCCCCCTCCCCTCCCCCCCAGAGGCGTCATGCCAAAACCATGTCCACTCCATTGCCAGCTACAGGGGGGGGGAGTCAGGATATGTTGCAACACGTCACGTGATGTCGCAAGTTTGACACCCGAAATTTAGTTGATCTATTGATTGCCAAGGATCAGTTCAGAGAATGCTAAAACTCTTGAAAACAGTTATTCTACAGCACTGAAGCATATAAAAGTAATATAAAAGATCAGAAATAAAACCAGAGGTTGAAAGAAATCTGTTGAATATTATAAGATGAATTGAGAGTCACCTTAAATAAAACCACAGCAAGCTTATGTGCTTCAATTAGATCAATTATTTTACCTATCATGAAGCTCTATTATAATTGCTGTCTGAATTCTGGACACCCTAATCTTAGCCATTATACCCAGACTTTAGTGTTTGTATTTTTTTTAATCTGGATTTGGTTATAGATCTTTCCTTCTCTATGCTTCAATTACACATACATCATGAAAATGAACTTCAAAGTATGATGATTCATAATATATTCAACATGGCCTGCTGTGAATCTGGGAGTATTATACAATCATTGAGATTGGTAGCTACTAAGAGCCTGATCCAATAATCTATTAATTTGTCTAATTACTTTAGATAATTTTTAAAGGAATTAGACAAATTCTTACAGGATTGGATCAGACTCTTAATGGCTAGCAATTTCAATGATTGCATATTGCCCTCAGATTCACAACAGGCCACCTTGAATGCATTATGGAGTGCTTATCTCCATACCTGATGGAAACAAGTTCTATAATTTAAGTACACATTGTGAAAAGTAGTATTCCTTTTTATCATTTTTGAAACTCACCACTTTCAGCTTCATTGGATGATCTCAGGTATAAATCTCAAGGTTTTGCAAAAATATGAAAGTGGTGCTTCACAAAGCATGTTAGTGCTGGTGAAGCACCTCTACCTGAAGCCTTTGGAAGACTTACATGGGTGCTTCAAAAACATTTTCTAATTATCTTTATGTCTGGTAACACAATAGTTCTTCTAGGTCTGTCAGCAAAGCAAATTCACAGTGCATGAACATACTTACACAAGAAGTGTTTCACACTTTCAAATGCTTTGCACAGCCCTATGATTATCTATTAGTTTCTACACCTGCAGATTTTTATCAGCCTCCATTATCTCCCCTTACTTGCCTTTTTCTAAGCTAGAAAACCACTATATTCTGTTCTTATAAATGAGATATCTTCTTTGGCAGTGGATGTTGGTACTCAGACAAATTGATTTAAATCAGATTTAAACCAGGAAAACCTTCCTGTTGGCTCAAACTACTTTATAGTTGAACTGACTGCTTGAAGAGTTAAGTTCACTTACATTCTAACCTATATTCTAGGTTTTAAAGCTAGAATGTAGATTTTGTGTATCAGTAATGCTTAAATAACCATTATGATTCTTTCCAGCTGCTTCTAATTTGTGATTTGAAATTCTTGTTCATCTACTGGCAACATATGTATCCATAAAATCACATTATTTTAGCTAATCTTTATTGTGAAAGGAGGTGTAATTGTTTTTATTGCCATGAATTGATATCATCTTAACTTCTTGGACACTGCAGAAATATAAATATTTATTAATAAAGTTGTATTTAGTGGCATTTAATGTTCCTCTTTTGCCTTTCAACAATGTGGACAAATATTTCATTTATTCCCATGGTTGTTTCTCACTTTTAACAAAGTGTTATTGTATGAATGAAGGCAAATATACCTGCCCCAGGATAATGTTGCAGGATCCAATCTGCGTCGGTCACTGGGATCAGAGGTTCTCTCTCACACATTTTGATGTCCCTAAGGATGGGCTCCAGCACAAGTCTGCAAGCTCGGAAGACTAAATCTCTGGTCTAGTAATCAACCCAGATCGGATCTTGTTATCGTATGTTTAGGACACTTTCCCTCAGGAACCAATACATGAGTTTCTCACTGCAGTTCTGCATCCTTTGTTATTCATTGGTTGTATGTTCTTTGTAATTAGGCTAATTGGGTATTATGTTTCCTATTCAAAGAGCCTAGACATCTGAGTAAGAAGATTTTAACAATTGTTGCACATCATAGACAAATTAGGCCAATTGTACCTACTTTTAGCATCTAGACATTTATACTCAGTGCTTTTTTTGTAAAAGAGAAAGGTGCCAGAACTCACACATGTCATACAACCCGCCTTGCCTACCCTACAAGGTTCCATCCAAAAAAGGTGCCGGAACTCCGTTCTGAACGTTCTATGAGGAAAAAAAGCCCTGTTTATACTCCTATATCTTTCTGTGTGGATTAAGCTATACTAATTTCAGACTTGGTCCTGTTGAGGACATTGACTCATAATAATAATGTCTGTTTTTTAATAAGAAGATCACAATCATATTTATTCATGGCACAGTTAGAATTTACTAGTGACAATTCATCAACAGTAGTTGCTTGTGTACTACCTTATTAATGCTTTTTTCAATGGGGTGCCCTCCAGATTTTTGATATTACAACTCCCAGAAATCATAGCCAACATGACACATATTTTAAAGCAGATGATACAACTTGCAGAACTTGAGCCACATTATCTAAATCACCACTGGCTGTGGGACTCTGCAGGGTGATTTTAAAAAAGTCAGGTTGATGGGTGTGATTGTACAAAGCTCTGTCCCTGTTTTACATATGTTGCATGTGCTACGTATTTAACAAACTGAGAATTCTGGGAGCTGCAGCCTCAATCTATTTGGAGAACGTTAAGTTGGGGAGACACAGTTTATTGTAAGTCATATTGGTTTTGCTACATATTTGGCTGATCTCTTGTTTGCTATGTAATCACTTCTCCATTTAAGAGATTTGCTAAAAATGCTGCAAATTAGTTAAAGAGAAAATCACCTTAAATCATATGCTATATGAACAAAAATATATAGTAATGTAAAATTGTTTATGAAAAATAGTGTATTGGGTTGCAATTGTTATTGGTTAATTGAGCATGCCTGTGATATTTTATTGTTCCTCAATTCCCTGGGCCTGCCTATATATGCTTTAGGAATTCTTACAGATTCCCTGGAATTACTACTTCTATAAGTTTCAGTAAAGCAAGCAGCAGGAAACCTTACTCTTGATTCTAGTGACTTTTGTTCGAGTAGTACAAAATACACAATAGAAGTTCTTTAAAAGCATTTCTCAAGCAAGAAAGATTTTCTATAACATTTTGCTAAAATCTCTTCACAGGAAGCAGTTTACTCAGTCTAAAAATTATTTTCAAGAAACATGACTGACCACTGAGTAATTTTTACAGTAGTTTTTGCACAGCCTTTTGTGGTAAATAGTGTTGTTAGCTGAACAGAAGAGTGACTAGACTTCACAATGAATAGGCCTACAGGCAAGTTCTAAAATACCTCATTGCCCAACACTACTCAAGAATTCTTTTATTATGAACACAGCACATAAAATTCCTAGGCAAGCACCACACTAGAAACATAAAGAAGCCCAGTTCTATTTAAAATCTTCAGCATTCTTGAAAACCAGAAATCTACTTCTGAAAATACAGCTCTTTATGTCAATAGAAAATTGTATATATGTATTACTAGGACAACCTATGCTTTAAATATGCACAGTGTATAGCGCTCCTCCTCTTTCTTCCATTTTAATAACAGGCAAATAGGAAAAATATTTCTTAAAGCTTCATTGGTAGTTCTGCTGTTTACAAAAATGGAAGCCAGGAGATTGCTGTGTTTATCCACTTCTGGGCTCAGATGAGCAGCATTGACCCCATTATTATAATATTAGTATTTTCTCTTTGTATAAAGTTTCCGAGAACATCAGATGCAGTCTAAGGATATGCATATGTTTCAGGTTTTAGATATATGTCATGATAAAACTTTTTCTTTATCATGTTGCTTCTCCCCAGAATAATGTCAAATGGTTAAAAAGTACCCCCTCTCCCCACGTTCACTATATTTTTACCCCCTTGCTTCAACAGCATGAAGTTGTATGTTGTATGGTATTGTACTTTGAAATGAGCATGTAATTCTTGTCACTTGTGAGAATCATCTACAACCAGAACACATATTTTAAAAATGCAGGGGGTGGATAACCTTATGATGAACAAGTATGTATATTATTTGGGATTTTAGGCGAAAAAGTTGAGAAAAAAGGGTAAAAAATTGCTTTTGCATGTATATTTACAACAATTTCTTAAAAATAAGAAGGCAATTGTGGAGGGCCAGTTGGTAATAACCATCTCAACCACCGTCCTTAAAAAGAGGTAAGGGTCCTGACAAAAATGAACCAAAGGGTAGGATCCAGAAAGCCTTCTTGACAAGAATGTGTACCAATGCCACTTTTAATAGTGCCAGGAACACTCCCTCCTTCAAAGATGAGGTACCCATCATCAGGACACACCTACATGTCACCTCCCTGGGTGGCCTTGACTAACCAGGAGTGGCATAGATCTAATTAACAAGTTGCTCTGCTTATACTGCAGAGCATCCTATCTACTTCCTCAGATCCCTAGTTCCTAGGCAAATCTAGACAAGCCGGGATGCAACTAGATCTATAGTGATTCCAGAGTACTCTGATTGTTCCATATGTTCTGGAATACTCCATGATTGGGATGTCAGTTACTAAGCAAAAATACTTTTTAACCTTGTCCTTTACGTTACTTGAAATATATTCCTTTTTTTGTCTGGGAAGAGGATTCTTGTTCGCTTGACAACTGAATTGATTCTTTTAACAGCCATGGCAAAAATTGCTGTAAAACAGGTTGCAACTCACTTAACAAATGTGTTGCTTAGCAAGGGATATTCTGGTTCCAATTGTGATCATAAGTCAAGGTCTTACCTGTACTGTTATTCTAGCATTGGAGAACCAAAGAGAGTCTCTCTACTCCGTTTTATCACACTCTAGACCAGGGGTCTTCAAACTTGCCCCTTTTATCACTTGTGGACTTCAACCCCCAGAATTCTTCAGCCAGCATGCCTGGTTGAGGAATTCTGGGAGTTGAAGTCCACAAGTCATAAAAGGGCCGAAGTTTGAAGACCCCTGCTCTAGACTGTGTCATTTCCCTCCCAGGTTATTGTCTTCTTTCATTCTTTTTTCTTTTGTATTGGGCCATTTGGGTCATGAGTTGATAGGCAATTATTATTTTTAATATGCTTAGAATAGATGTTTGAGAAGCTCTCTAAATTGTTAATAATGAATGATAATTTATGAGAAAATTTAAGTAACTAGGATTGTGACTAGATAATTTGGAGTGTTAGAAAATGGACTTTCTTCTCCTGCAGATTCTGCCCTGATAACAATATTTTGACAGTCTAGTCATGGGAATAATAAGATCAGACATTCCATTAAGTTGGCTTCCTGTTGGTTCTCTGCTCTTTTCCCCAAAATCAGCTTCTCTAACCTTCAGAAGGGCATAGATGAACAAAAACATGTTTCTCCTCAGTCCTGCACACAGCAACTCTGCTTTCAGAATTCAGAATTCCCACTGGCATTCAGAAACATCAGTATCAGGAAAGAAAGAAAGAAAAAATGCAGTAGCAGATATGTATCCTCAAAGTATGTCTGAAAAAAAGAGAAATGAGGAAAGCCTTCTTAAAAATTGATTAACTGAATTTGTCTTTTGCTATAAAACAGTTAATATTGTCATTCATATTATCACAGTCTAATATGAAAAGACTTATCTGCATTCAGTGTGCTTAACCATAGAACACAGATAGCTATTATGGGCTGGGGGTTGGGAACTGCATTTGGATAATGAAGCTAAGGGGCTGGAAATGTGTCCTGTAATAAAAATACAAGATTTTATCTTGTTTTGTTGGGTTTTTTTTATTTCTAAACAGAAGGTGGAATATGTTCAGTACATTCGTGCAACTTTGGGATCTGCTTGGATGGGAAATTTTTCCTGACCATTCTATGCTATCTGGAGGAAAGAAGCAAGATATAAATACAAGGACTGATTAATTTATTTATGGCACCTGACGACTGGGCTTTTTTTCCTATTGTACTTTGGTGTAGTTACATACTGGGACTGGGTTTTGAGAGAGAAGTGTTGTTTCTCCATAAAAGCTGTTTTTCACAGTCTAAGACCATGATAAAATTACCTACTGTTTTTCAGGAACCTAACACTGAAATTCATCTGTGTTACTGCTGGTGTTTCTGGAGCTGCAAGAGGCAGAAACATGGTGAGGGCTGCATGAGGTCTATAAGTCATGGATTGCTCTCCTCTCTTCTAAGTCAAAATGTAAATGCATTGCTAGCTGAGAACCATAAAATTAAAGGCTAGCTATTTAATAGCATAATAAACCTTTTCCCCATCTAATAGCAGGCATTCACAGTTACAGTTCATTACAATGTGCTTCTTAGCTCTAATTGTCCCTCTTCACACATTTAAAATTCAGTAACCATCATCTAACATTTAATATCCACAAAGTTAAGCTGGTAGAGTGGCTCATCATTAAAGACCAAAGTCATTATATCTGATGTTTCCAGGACCACCGCAAAATGTCTTGAATAGTGGATCAGCTGCTGCAAAGCAAAAAGTAGTTGCAGCTATTCGATTCTGAGTACTGTAGTATTAATTACATGGGTTAGAAAACAAAGGGTGATTCAACAATGCCCTAGGTAGCATTGCATTTATATTTGAAGTACAAATCTTGTGTCTGTGGTTATGCTCTACATTTGTGATGTTCATGAGATTTCATTGTTACCATCCACTGTGAAGATCTGATGGCTGAACTATGCCTAAAAGGTAGCTAAAAATGAATGATATTCTTTCTCTTTCTGACATATTTTAAACCAGATGATACAACTTGCAGAACATTAGATAATACTCAGCCACATTATCTAAGTCGCCATTGGCCAAGGGACTCTGCAGTGTGATAAAAAAAAAGTCAGGTTGATGGCCATGATTGTGCAAACCTCTGATCCTTTTTTAGATACCTTGTATGTGCTATGTAAGGGACACGGTGGCTCAGTGGGTTAGGACGCTGAGCTTGTCGATCAGAAGGTCGGCAGTTTGGCGGGTCGAATCCCGAGTGCCGCGTAGCAGAGTGAGCGCCTGTTACTCGTCCCTGCTTCTGCCAACCTAGCAGTTCGAAAGCACGTAAAAATGCAAGTAGAAAAATAGGGACCACTCCGGTGGGAAGGTAACAGCGTTCCGTGCGCCTTTGGCGTCTAGTCATGCCGGCCACATGACCACGGAGACGTCCTCGGACAAGCGCTGGCTCTTCGGCTTTGAAACGGAGATGAGCACCGGACCCTAGAGTCGGAAACGACTAGCACGCATGTGCGGGGGAACCTTTACCTTTACCTATGTGCTATGTATTTAAGAAGGGATGGGGCTGCAATCCCACACTTGCAAGCACCATCTTGATTTTTATTTATTTATTTATTTTGCTGTTTCTCCCCCTGGGGAGGCCTCTTCTATTGCCATGATTTCCATAGAGATTGGGAATTTTATTCAGCCATATTAGGAAAAGAAGAGGTTGCATTTCACTAAAGCTAAAAGAGAAGAACTACCTTAGTTATCCTAGCAAACTGTTCTGAAAGCCTTTATCAATAGAAGATCAATTAAAAAGTATGAAATGAATAAATATTAAATAAAATTCCCTCTTTAATCTGTCTTTTTCAGTGAGAAAAAAAGATAACATGTTTTCCTTAAAGTTGAAAAGAGTGCAGTAAAGAATAAAAAACGTAAGCAGGCAAATAGCAAGGAAACAAAGGTTTAAGAACTTGCTTTTCCCTTCCCTCACCTCATCTTCACTTTTTTTAAAATTAAAAACACAAAGTAATGGTAGGAGAATCACAGAACTTCCCTCTACGCATATCTTAAATCAAATACTGAAAACGGGATATAGAAAAATGAAAGTAGAATAGTAAACATAAAATATAGGTTTGTATAACATTTTCTTCTTGAACAAATAATTATAAGAAATCACACATGTATAAAGATTCTGTTTAGGGAATAGTTTAATTATAAAAATGAAATGCATTTAAGCTTAATAAACAATTTAATTTAAATAAGTCTAGTGTTGGCTTCATGATATAAATGATGCAAAAACAATATTAGTTCAATAATGCATTTGGGCATAGTGTTGTGCCAATGAAAGTTGGTCCATACTGGCTTGTTTGAGGATGAATTTCTCAAAATATCTCCCAAATGTTATCCTGCTATCCCATTATCACCATTAAATTCAACTATATGGGCAGAAAGATTAACAGTACTGAATTGCCACTATACCACTATTTTGTCAGTTCTGTGTATCACCCTTGTAGGCTTCATGATTGGTGATTGGTGGACAACAATGAAATTGCTTGACTGTTGGTATGTTATCTCTGGTTTTGGAGATAATATTAGTTTTCTTTTTTTTATTGAAAAGTTTTAACATACAGTTTATCTTTAACAGTCCCCTCCCTTCTCCCTCCCCCCCTACCTCTCCCCCTCCCCCCCTCCCCCCGACTTCCCAGAGCTAAATACAAGGTATATATATAAAAAAACAATCATAAACAACCATATACTAACAACCATAAACTCTAAAATCCATCACTCTCTAGCTTATATAGGATAAAACAAACCTTAGTAATATTAAATATATATAGAGAAGCTAAAAGAGAAAAAAAAAGAAAGAAGACTTATTCAAATGCTACATGAAACTTCTTAACCCTATACTTGTTCTGGATATACTCAATCCATTTTCTCCATTCCATAATATAACGTTCTTGCGAGTGATCTTTCAAATAAGCCGAAATCTTCGCCATCTCTGCCAGGTCGGAAACCTTTAAAGTCCATTCTTCTATGGTCGGCAGTTCCTCTTTCTTCCAATACTGACCTATCAAAAGTCTTGCTGCCGTAATTAAATTTAACATCAACTTAGTGTCCACAACCGTAGCATCCGTAATTATTCCCAACAAGAAGAGTTGCGGACAAAACTTTATCCTTTGCTTAAAAATCTTCTGCATATTCCACCAAATTTTTATCCAGAAAACCTTGATCTTTTTACAAGTCCACCATACATGAAAATATGTTGCATCTTCATCACCACATCTCCAGCATTTTGGCTGATAATTCGGATACATACTTGCAAGCTTTTTAGGATCTAGATGCCATCTATAAAACATTTTATAAAAGTTCTCTCTTAAATTTTGAGCTTGTGTAAATTTTACGTTCCTCACCCAAATCTTTTCCCACGTGTCCATTGTGATAACTTCCTGGATGTTTTGGGCCCATTTTATCATACAATCCTTAACAAGTTCTATTTCTGAATCAATCTCTATCAATGCAAGATATATCCGTTTAATATGTGCTGGTCCCTGATTTCTAATTTGCTTTATCAGATTTTCATCAGTCATTGTAAAACCATTTTTCTGATCTTCTTTCCACCTGGCCCGTAGCTGAGTATATTTAAACCAATTTTGAACAATCTTCTCGTCTCGCAAGAGACTATATGGCTTCAAACACCAAACATTTCTTTCCAAGCTTAGAATCTCCTTGTACGTAGTCACATCATGTTTGAAACCAGCATGTATATTTTCTATTGCGTGTTTTGGAATTGCCCACAATGGTATCTTACAATCTAGCTTATGTCTGTACTTCTTCCAAACTCTCAGCAATGCCTGTCTTAAAATATGCACTCTAAACACATTATCTACCTTCTTATCATACAACAAATATGCATGCCAGCCAAACAGCAAGTCGTGGCCCTCAAGATTTAATAATCTCTCTTGTGTCAAGTTAATCCAATCACTTATACCTGCTAACGCAGCAGCTTCATAATATAATTTAAGATTAGGCATTTTAAGACCACCTCTTTCACGAGTATCCTGCATAATCTTAAGTTTAACTCGTGGCCTTTTCCCTGCCCAAACAAATTTGTTGATACCTCTCTGCCATTCCTCCAAATTAGAATCTTTCTTAAGAACCGGTATCATTTGAAATAAAAATAAAAATTTAGGCAGGACATTCATTTTTACTGCTGCGATTCGCCCCAACAAAGACAATTGCAGTTTTTCCCAACTCTCCATTTCTTTTTGGATTTTTCCCCATAATTTTTCATAGTTATTTTTATATAGTTTTGTATTAGAGGGCGACAAAAACACCCCCAAATATTTAACCCTTTTGACAATCTCAAATCCAGTTAACCCTTCTAAAAGGGTCTTTTGCGATGCTGTCATGTTTTTAGCCAAAATTTTAGTTTTTTGTACATTTTAGTTTTTCGTACATAATATTAGTTTTCTTATTGTTTTGCTGGTGTAACCTGTAGCTATGTAGACTAGTCAATACAGTTCTGATGTATCAGCCATCAACATAAAAGCTTGTGAACTCATATCGCAGTTTAAAATGTTTTAGTCTACTAGTTTATTATTACTTTTGTCATGTTGTGCAGGATAAGTCAGGATTAATTACAGTTAAATAACTGTAAGAATAATTATAACTACTTTGTTCCTCTGTAATATTTGATGTGGACATGGTAGAATGCTACCTGGAGAACTTAAACACCATCCAACATTTGTTTTAGAAAATGGAGTCAGGTTTTTCCAAAGCTATCTCAAAATTGTTGCTTTGATAGTGTATTTTTCCACTTCAGATGCTGCTGCTTGTTTCAAAATCTTTTAAGTAAACATAAATTAATAGATGTTTAAAATTGTATGCACATTGAAGAGATTAGTAACCTCAATCATAATATCTCCCTGAGTGCAGGCCAGATGTTACATTCTGATACACTTGAACAACCCCAGTTACATCCACTTTATTGGGGAACCTGCAACATTTGGATTTTTACCAAGTACAAAACTAACTCAATGCTTCGTCTCTTCTATTAGTGGGTTGAGGATGGCAAAGCTCATCCTATCTCAGACGTACTCATATAACTTTAATTCTCTCTTTCTCCTTTTATTCTTTCTTTCCTACATAACATAAATAAAGACAGTTTGGTGTAGTAGTTTAGACACCAGGCTGGAAACCAGGAGAGTGTGAGTTCTAGTCCCTCCTTAGGCAGGAAAGCTAGCTGGGTGACTCTGGTTCAATCACTCTCTCTCACTTCTCAGCCCAACTCACCTCACGGAGTGGTTGTTGCGGGGAGAATAGGAGGAGGAAGGAGTATTAGGTATGTTCACTGCCTTGAGTTATTTTATAAAAATAATACATGCAGAATAAATAAAATAAAAATAAAAAATAATATACAAAGCCAAGTATTACTGTACCTATGGCAGGGGTCCCCAACCTGTGGGGATTGAAATCAGGCAACAGAAACAGCTGGCAAGCGCATGCGTGCATGCCCACTTACGCGAACAGTAGGTGAGCATGTGAGCACATGCTCCATTTGCATGAGCGGCAGGGGCACATGCACACAGCTCACACAGAACCATCCTTTCTCCCTCCCCCCCATGCTGGTCCACAAAGTCGGAAAGGTTGAGGAACTCTGACCTACAGCACATAGTATATAACTATATAACCATCATAATCCCATATCCAGAAGTAAGGCTCATTTATTTCAACTGACCCTATTTCTGATAAGTGTATAGTTATATAAGATTGTTAACTTGTAATATTCTTATACTGATAGAAATATACTGATCTTATCATGGTACAGCCACAAGGAATACTTAGGAATCCTTCTTACAATATTTATTTCAACAAATATTTGTACTGCTGTAATCTCCCTTTCATATTATAATGATGATGTACAATGACTGCTTATATGGCATGGTTTCTATGATACTAAGTTAATGCTAAGACACACAAAAAAAGTGAAAAATGAACAAAAGTCACACAGTTCCAAGAAAGCCCCTGCCATTTGCATTATTATATCTCTTTGCATTGCAGATGCAAATATTGCCAATTAGTTTCCCAATTTTGCTAGAAAATTAAAACTCAGGAGAAAGAAATGAAGGACCTAACCTAAAATATTTGTAGGCATTATACATTTTTCTGATTAGACTTGATTCCCATTATTAACCTAAATAACTGACATAAACTGGTATACAAATTTAAAAGTTATAAGGCTTCATAAATTCTTTGGTCTTTTGTTTATATCATTGTTTAGATTCATTGAAAATAAATGGTGTACTAAAGCGTGGTTGACCAATTTACAAGATTCCTTCCTTCCTTCCTTCCTTCCTTCCTTCCTTCCTTCCTTCCTTCCTTCCTTCCTTCCTTCCTTCTTGTAATGAGAAAATGAAACATGAGAGGGATCTCGGAGTCCTAGATATGAGCCAGCAGTGTGCTGCAGCTGCCAAAAAAGCCAACACGCTGCTGGGCTGCATTAACAGAGGGATAGAATCAAGACCATGTGAAGTGCTAATACCACTTTACAATGCCTTGGTAAGGCTGTTTTGGTCACCACGATGTAAAAAAGATGTTGAGGCTCTAGAAAGAGTACAGAGAAGAGGAACTAAGGTGATTAGGGGACTGGAGGCTAAAACTTATAAGGAACGGCTGCTAGAATTGGGTATGTCTAGTTTAATGAAGAGAAGGGTGAAGGGGGACATGATAGCAGTGTTCCAATATCTCAGGGGCTGCCACAAAGAAGAGGGAGTCAAGCTATTCTCCAAAGTGCCTGAAGGCAGGACAAGAAGCAATGGATGGAAACTAATGAAGGAGAGAAGCAACCTAGAATTAAGGAGAAATTTCCTGACAATTAACCAGTGGAACAACCTGCCTCCAGAAGCGGTGAATGCTCCAACACTGGAAGTTTTTAAGAAGAGACTGGACAGCCATTTGTATAGGGTTTCCTGCCTGAGCAGGGGATTGGAGTAGATGACCTCCAAAGTCCCTTCCATCATCATCATCATCAACATCATCATCATCATCATCATTATTATTGAAATATAACCCTAATCTCATCCTCTCATCTGTATTCCTGAGGAAGGGGTTATAGAATGGAAATGGCTGAGTGTCCAGTGGTCTCCAACATTCAGCTAAGAGGAATATAATTGGGAGTCAAGGAGGAAAGGAAGAATCAGACTGATTCTCTGTGTCTTTATATAAATATATTTTGTCCTAACATTCCACAGAGGAGAGATCTAATAAAACTCCTGTAGAAACATAGTTCCTATTTCAGATTAAAGAATACCCAAGTAATCTGCAGTACAGTATCTTATTTTCTCTACTTTGTTTTGTCATATGCCTGCATATTCTTTCATGTTACATATTGAAAGAAAAAAGTATTCTATATATGTTTATTATGTTTATCATATTTCTGTAGGTGGATAGTTGTAATCTGTCAGCATCTAACTTTCACCTTTGAGATTCTCATTTTGAGGCTAAAGATTTTATTAGTCATGTCAAGGTTTGGGCCATACATTCCTTTAGCACTGCATTGTTATACTTGTTTTTCAAATATCAATCAAAGATTGGGGTACCTCTTTTCTCCTGTTTGGGAAACTGCTAAGTTTTTTCCAGGTTAAATTGGTCAGCTAACCAATGTATTAAATTTTAATTACTTCTGGTCAGTGTTGTAATGCAGACAAGTAGTCCTTGATTTATGACCACAATTGAGCCCAAAATCTATGTTGCTTTAAGTTATTAACATGGTCGTTAAGTGAATCTGGCTTCTCCGCTGACTTTGTTTGACAAAAGTTTACAAAAGTGATTACATGACTCTGGGACACTGCAACCGTCATATATAGCCAGTTGCCAAGAGTCTGAATTTTGATTATGTGACCATGAAGCTGCTGCAATAGTCGTAATTGTGAAAAAACGGTCATAAGTCACTTTTTTCAGTGCCATTGTAACTTTGAATGGTCACTAAACGAACTGCTGTAAATGGAGTACTGTCTCTAGTGAAAATTCTTAACTTGAATTTTCTTTCCTTAAATACAGTAACTACCATCAATCCTACCAAAGTTGTGTTCGCCTGGTGGGACTGACAGTACCAAGACTCTGAAACATCTATAATTCCTTAAAAACAATCTTAAGCACCGACTGGAAATCCTCGCCCTGATCTTTGAAATAAAGTAATACCTGGAAGGCAGGTCAGGACATGTTTGTGTGTTTCGTTTATCAAGCAGCTGTCACAAGCAGGCTACAACATCAATAGACACCAGGTGTCTATTGTTCTCTCTGTTATCATGTGAGAAAAGCCTATTGTCAGTATGGCACCTAGATATTTTATCCAAGGGATCTTGGTCTGTGACACTATTGTCAAGTCTAACTGAGTCAAGTTTGTCCATTTTCCATTATTAATTGAAAGCAGGAGGAGTAGAGGGTAGTTTTCTATTTGTGATCAGTGAATAAATGTTTTCCTTTCTCTGTCACTTCATTCTGTCAGCTCCATTCTTTGTTTCCTGCCTGTAATTCTCTCTTTTACCTGGACAGACCATGTTCACCAGCACTTTCCTTTCAAGGTACACTCCTACCCATGTTCTGCCATTGTCATTCTTTTTCAGACTTCTCCCATTTTAGTCATTCTTTATATTTGTTAGATTGGCTAAACATTGTACAAATGAGTCAGATGTTTAGAGTGGATATACTGCCTAGCTGCTTGGGTTTTTGTCACCAAAATTATAAAGTTAAATGGGAAGCTGTAGGAATTGTTCCCCATGTTAAACAATCACGAACAATACATGGATCGGTGTAAATTTGCTAACGTTCTGGAAAATGGATCTGTGTTTCAAGAAACCAGTAAAATTTTCCTTGAAGATGCTAATTAGTAATGTAGCATAGTTCTAAATTTTGATTGTTAGCATTAGAATGCATTCAAAATAAGCAAGATAATAAGAGAATGCACTGTCATTATAAGGGCATAAATTACCGTACATACACTTGGGTATGCATTTCTTTGTATATTCTTTTTAACTAGTTAACTCTTTAAACTAGTAGTTATAACTAAACTAGTAGTTTTTGATAGTCAAAACCAATTCATCTTTTGATGCTCATTAAAAATAATTTCCTTATAAATGGAATGTATGGTTTATTCCATCTCAAAATCCAACAAAGTAGGATTTTGTTATCACGAGTAAAGATAAAAACATTTCTGGGTATCTTTAGTAAATTCAAAATAAGAAATCAGACACAGTGCATTACAGGTAGTTCTAGATTTACGATTGTGAGACCATAATATGACTAAAGAGAGTCATAAAGCAGATCACCATGTGACTCACTTTATGACTGATTATATGATTTTATGACCATTTTTGCCACAGTCGTTAAAGTGAATACCAAGTCATTGAGTGAACCCATTATTCATTATGGACAGTTTTTGCCAGAAACCAGAAGTAAATCATAGGTGATCATGAGGAGTCAGACATCAGAACTTAAGTCCCATTTTTGGATCTTGTAATTTCAACAGCAGATATAACTATATACAAGTATAGATACAACTATATACAAACACTACTTGCATCAATATTGGATACTTTTATCAAGCACTACTTATACTACTAATACTTGTATCAAGCACTACTTATATCTATAGTTCCCTCATTTCCTCCCTGGCCAGCATAAGTGCTTTTTTCTAGCTGACCTATCCACAGCATAGTAGTTATGATATCTTTGATTTAACATCTGACCTCTTAATAGGGGTTGCTCCTGACAGCTTTGGTAGTTGTTCAAGGGCAAAAAAATCTTGTTCTTTCAAGCTGGTCCCAAATATCTCTCCTTCATCTCACTTCTTACTTTCTTGTCCCTGCCAGTCAATCCAATACCATTTACTAATTGCAGTGCCTTTTAAGCATTATTTGCTCATTCTTTTCTTTCACTATCATGTGAAATTCTGACTTTGCTTAATTTTATTTTTTTTCTTTATTTCCTTCCACACATTTTTTTCCTTTTAGAGTTATGAGAAATTTTAAATATTTGAATGCACATTCTTATTAAATAGTAACATCAAAGAGAACAGTTTCTAATACATCTCATAAAGCATCACAATGCAGTGTGCATTTTCTATTTCTATTATATATGCAGCATGTCTGACCAGTTTTCCAAACTGAAGCACACTGAGAAACCCAGAAAGTATAATTGCAGTTGTAGAACCATGAACTAGTTCAAGTTCAATGAAGCGGAATGGTATGTTAGCCTTAGCAAGTTTTCTTCTGAATCTTTTGTACTATTCTACATCTTTCCCCTTGAGTGGGAAAAAAAATCACTGCTGATCAAATAGGTAATAGAATCAATAGAAGAAAATATATGTAGCTTAGAGTTGAACTGTGGAGTCTCTGTGCTTGGTTGTTTGCCAGCAGACATTTCATTATCTGACTAAGTAACATCATTAGTACAAGTGAGTATAGGGGTTTACCCATTTATATACAGTAGCTTGCCCTGCCAGTGTTGGTGGAGATGTGTAGGCTGTTGGAGAGGATGCGTTTTGGTCTTATTGTTTCCTTTTCAGATATTTTTATTGTCTCTTTAAAATGGTGTGTAAATGTATTTTATCTCTATGTGTTGATTGATGGCTGATTTGTCCAAATGCCAGACTTCCAGTAATTCCTTAGCGTTTTTTGGATTTAGCTTGGTCTAGGATGCTCATAGTTTCAATTATAGTTGAGTCCTTCTATGTGTTGTGAGGTTAAGGAGTTTTCATCATGTTTTCTGACTACTAGTGGGTGTTCATGAATGTGTTCTGCTAGTCTTCTGCCTGTCAGTCCTATATAGGGCTGTTACAGTCTTTACAGTGTATGTTATAGATGACACCTGTTTTTATTTCTTGGGCTGCTGGGTCTTTTGATTTACTTAAGATGGTATGCTTTTGTTGGTTGGTATGCTACTGCAATGCCATGTGGATGTATTAGTCTGTTAATCGTTTCTGAGATGTTTTTAATGTATAGCAGTGTTATTCTTTTCAGAGCTTGTGTTGGTTGTTCTGTAGTGGGCTGAATGGTCAGGCACTTTTTGATAAAATTATATGGCTATCCATTTTGTTGGAAGAACATATAGGCATCTGTTTGTTGTTCTGGGTTGTAGTAGTATGTTTCTACTTGTCTGAATAATGTTCTTACACAATTCCTCTTGTGGGAGGTTGGGTTGTTACTTTGGTAATGGAGCACTTGGTAGTGTGAGTTGTTTTTGATAATTTTATTTTCAGCATGCTGTTGTTTTATCTGCTGATGAGGATATCCAGGAAGGGTAGTGTGTTGTTATTTTCTTTTCTTTATTCCTTTAAAGAGATAGTTGGTTGTTTCATATGCGTCCTTAAGTTCTTTCATTTTTATTATAACGAAGATGGCATCTACATAGCAGATCCATACTTTTGGTTGTAGGTGTGGGAGTGCTATGGTTTCTAGACACCATATTATAGTCTCTGCTATGAGTCCTGAAATGGCAATTTTCTCGGTGTTCTTCTGATTTGCTGGATTATTTGTCCATCAAACTACAATAATCAAGAAAATGATGTAAAGTGGGTTGTTCCTGGAATTTTGCTAATAATAGTTGGACTTTGAAGACATTTAGACCATTTGTTGATTTTTTTAAAAAAAAATTATAGATATTTTGATCCAAGATTAAAAGAAAAATTCAAAAGAAATAAACTGTAAATATTTTGTAAATACAAAAAAAAACTTCAAAAACCTTGTGGTGAGAGTTCAGTACTAATGCAAATCAAATGAAAGCACGGTCACCATTCAAAAATACATCATGTTTCTTTACAAGGAAAGTGATTCAAAACAACATAAATCAAAGGTAAAAAGAAAAAAGAAGAAAAGGGAGTTGAAATAAATCAGCATTCAACCAGCTGATCAACTTTTAAAGATAAAAAGCAAAGTGAAACAATAAATTCGAAGTGAAAGTTAATACCCAGGCTTTCCTAGAAAACGAGCTACTGAAAGGAAAATGGATTTGCTTAGAGACTTTCGGACCCTTACCACAGGGAACTGGAATCTTCAAGACTTCCCTTCTCAGTAGGTCCATGGCAGTCCAAAAGTCATCTTGGGTCATTCTTAAGTGCTCCCATTCAAATCCAGGGAGCAATACTGCTAGAGAATTAGCTTGGCAACAAAAATAGCAGATCATTGGCAAAACAGAAGAAAAGCTCTTACCATACAGCATCCACCTTGGGGAGAAGTCCAAGGAATGGGCAAATGTGGATGTTTGATGGTTTTAAAGATATTGTTGAAGGATGTAAGCCGTTTCGAGAAAAACTCCCTTTTGCAATTGACTGATGGTGAATTTGTCAGTGCTGATGGTATTCAAGTGGTGCTCCAGTTGTTTTAGGATTGCATCTAAAGTGCCTATTACTATTGGTATTGCTTTTGCTTTCTTTTGCCACAGTCATTCTATTTCTATTTTCAGGTCTTCGTATTTTGTTATCTTCTCCAGTTCTTTATCCTCTATTCTGCTCTCTCCAGGTACTGCATGTTCACTATGCAACAATTATTAAGTCTGGGCTGTTATAGGGCTGGTGCCTGTCTGTTTGAATTCTAAGTCACAAAGCATTTTAGTTTCTTCTTTTCCTATGACTTTTTCTATTTTATGATCTCACCTGTTCTTGTTTGCAAGCAAATGATATTTCTTGCAAATCTTCCAATGCATCATTGTTGCTTCTTTGTCATGCTGTAGTCACGCAGTGTGATCTTCTTGTCTAACGAGGTGATCCACTGCTTTTTTCAGTTTCTTTGTAGAGGCAACACTTGCTATCTGTTGCTGTCTTTTCAATTCTGTCTTCATATGCATTTGTTCTCAAGGCTTGGTCTTGTGCAGCTAGAATTAGCCCCTGTCTCTTTCCTGAGCTTTCTTGCTCTTAGCCATTCCCAAATCTTGTTATTATCTATTTTTGCTACTATTTTTTTAATATACTAGCCATGTTAAGGCTTTGTCTTCCCATGCCTCTTTGTCTTCCCATGCCTCTTTTCTGTTCTTCATTCTGGCTTGCATTACGGAGACCTGGTTGGGCCCAGAGGGCGGGGTCCCCCTGGTTGATCTTAGCCCATCAGGTTTCCGGGTGCTGCACCAGCCTAGGGCTCAGGGTAGGGGCGGTGGAGTGGCAGTTGTTGTGAGGGAGACCTTATGTCCGCGGGAGGCCACCATAGTCCAGATAGCCGGGTGTGAGTCCCTCCTCCTGAGATGCGGTCCCAGAGCTCAGTTGGGCTTGTTGCTGGTGTATGTTTCACCTAGACACGTGGCAGCAGCCCTGCCTGAGCTTCTCGATATCCTCTCAGGGTTGGTGGTTGAGTTCCCCAAACTTATAGTTTTGGGTGACTTCAACCTACCATCCCTGGGGGGATCATCTGAGTTAGCTCGGGAGTTCATGGCTTCCATGACGGCCATGGACCTGAAGCAGGTTATTCTGGGCCCAACTCACGGGGGGTGGTCACACGCTCGATCTGGTTTTTCTATCCGGACGGTGGTTAGATGATCTTGGGGGGGGGGGTTCTCCAATTAATTTACCCCTGTCATGGACCGATCATCATCTCCTGCGGATGGTCTTCCGTTTTGCCACTCCCTGTCGTGGGGTAGCTGAGCCAATAAGATGGTTCCGCCCTAGACGCCTTATGGACCCTGAGCGGTTCCAAACGGCGCTTGGGCCCCCACCTGCCTCCTTTGCTCACAGCTCGGTCGATGCCCTAGTGGAAGCCTGGGAAAGGGCAGCCACAGAGGCACTCGACCAAGTTGTACCCATGCGGCCCTTGACCCGACGCAGATCCCAACAGGCCCCATGGTTCTCCATGGAGCTCCGCGAGATGAAGCGTCGGAGACGGGGCCTAGAGAGCTGTTGGAGGTCCAGCCGATCCGAATCCGACCGGTTACGACTAAGGTCATTTACGAGAACTTATCTCGCAGCATTGAGGGTGGCTAGGTCTAACCACTTTGCCACCCTCATTGCGTCCGCAGATAATCACCCGGCCACCCTGTTTAGGGTAACTCGCTCTCTCCTTAATCAGGAGGTGAGGTAGGAACCCTTGCAGGGTCGAGCCGAGGAGTTTAGTCGATTTCTGTCGGACAAAATCGCTCGGATCCGGACCGGTTTGGACTCCGACTGGGCAGAGTCTGACGAAGAGGATACGGGCGGTCTTGTCGATTTAATCTGGGAAGAGTTCGATCCTGTGACTCCTGAAGAAGTGGACAAGATCATGGGGAAGCTGAGCTCCACCACATGTTTGTTGGACCCATGCCCCTCCTGGCTGACTTATGCAGCCCGGGATGGGACACGAGGCTGGCTCCAGGCAGTGATTACTGCTTCTTTGAGTCAGGGTAGTTTTTCCGCCGCCTTGAAGGAGGCGGTGGTGAGACCCCTCCTCAAGAAGCCTGCCTTAGACCCAGCAATTTTAAACAACTATCGTCCGGTCTCCAACCTTCGCTTTTTGGCGAAGGTTGTTGAGAGCGTGGTGGCGCATCAGCTCCCTTTGTTCTTGGATGAAGCTGACTACCTAGACCTGTACCAATCGGGTTCAGGCCCGGGTACAGCACAGAGACGGCATTGGTCGTGCTGGTGAATGATCTCTGGCGGGCTCGGGACAGGGGTTGTTCCTCTGTCCTAGTCCTTTTAGACCTCTCAGCGGCTTTTGATACCATCGACCATGGTATCCTGCTGCGACGTCTCAGGGGGTTAGGAGTGGGAGGCACAGTTCTCCAGTGGTTCTCCTCTTACCTCCTGGGACATTCGCAGTCGGTGTTAGCAGGGGGGCAGAGATCGACCCTGAGACCTCTCATTTGTGGAGTTCCTCTGGGATCGGGTCTCTCGCCGCTCCTGTTCAACATCTATATGAAGCCGCTGGGTGAGATCATTCGTGGTTTTGGAGTTGGGTATCACCAATATGCTGATGATACCCAGCTTTTTTTTTTCGACCCCAAACCACCCCAGTGATGCCCTCGATGTGATGTCCCGTTGCCTGGAGGCGGTCCGGGTCTGGATGGGGAGGAACAGGCTTCGACTCAACCCTGACAAGACTGAGTGGCTGTTCGTGCCGGCATCCCGGGAAATTCCGATTATTCCATCATTGGCCATGGGGGGTGAGCTATTACCCCCCGTAGATAGGGCCTGCAACTTGGGGGTCCTTCTAGACTCACAGCTCTCTTTGGAAGAGCATATTGGAGCTGTGACTAGGGGGGGCCTTTGCCCAGGTTCGCCTGGTGCGCCAGTTGCGGCCCTATCTAGACCGGGATGCCTTGCGCACAGTCACTCATGTGCTCGTGACCTCTCGTCTAGACTACTGTAATGCTCTCTACATGGGGCTGCCCTTGAGGTCCACCCGGAGACTCCAGCTGGTGCAGAATGCAGCCGCGCGAGTCGTCTTGGGAGCTTCCCGATACTCCCATGTTACACCTTTGCTCTGCAAGCTGCTTTGGCTACCGGTTGCTCTCCGGGTAAGGTTCAAGGTGTTAGTTATGACTTACAAAGCCTTTCATGGCATGGGTCCGGATTACCTACGGCAACACCTGCGACCGGCGTCAACCTCCCTCAGTCCAGTGTGCTCCCACAGAGAGGGCCTCTTCAGGGTGCCGCCGATCAAAGAATGCCGATTGGTGACCCCCAGGGGGAGAGCGTTCTCTGTGGGCACGCCAGACCTCTGGAACTGCTTACCAGTTGAGCTCCGGACGGCCCCCGACCTTCGCTCCTTCCGGCGCGATCTTAAAACATTCTTTTTCGAACAAGCTGGCCTGGTCTGACGGGATGGGGTTGGGTTTTTAAAACTAGTTTTAACTTTAATATGTATTGATTTTATGGGCATGATGTTTAATGGTTTTTTTAATTTTTGTATTCGATTTTTATTGTGTATTGCCCTGTTCACCGCCCTGAGTCCTTCGGGAGAAGGGCGGTATAGAAATCAAATTATTAAATTAAATTAATTTAGTCTTTCTTGTAGGCCAGTTTGGACTCTCCAGTACTCAATAGGCCTTCCTCATATACTAGCTTCTTCGCTATCCTTCAGTTATTCATGCAATGCCCCTTTTTCCTCTTCAACTACCTGATGTACTTGCCACATTCCACACCCACCTACTTCCCTTGGTAAGTAGTCTGTCAACATCACTGTGTGGATGAAGGGCATGATTCATTGTTGTTATTTTTATGGACTTCCTGTTCAGGGCCTTCAGTTCTGCTCTAGTCCAGTCCACTGTTCCAGCTATGTATTTATTGACTAGAATTGCACAGGTGTTAATTGCCTTGATGATATTTCCTCCACTGAGTTTGGACTTTAAGATCTTCATTCTTTTGATGTATTCATTTCTAACATTTTTCTTGATGTTTTCAGCTTGAGGGATGCCCAGATATTTGTAGTGATTGTCTTCATGCATAGCACATCTTGATTCCTTCAGTTTCCTCCTCCACCTCCTCCTCCTCTTTCTGTGTGCAGATCGAACTTTAGACTGCCAAAAGAAGCCAATTTCTTGGCTTTGTTGTTTTCCACTATTTTTCCCCATTTAACGGTGGGCATGGCACATTTATCCAATCTAAATTGCAATATCTTGGCTATATATATGGACAGTGTTGAATAGCAATTCTATTTCAGATGGTGTTTTTACATGTAGCTTCAAATCCTATGTTCCTATGCTGTTTGGGCGGTTTCCTTTCTTCTCAAGTAGAAAAAGCTTGTTTTCAACTAGATGCTGATGGACTGCATCAGCTATCACATTAGTAATTTTAAAGTTGTTGATAAACAAGTAATTGGCTAGTAGTTGCCTGGTGTTACCCATTTGCTGGCTCATTCATTATCAGGTAGGTTTTCTCATATGTTAGCCACTCTTCTATTTTGACCTCCTTGCAGTATGTTGTTAAACTGCTTAGCAATGAGTGGGTGTAGTTCAGTCAGATGTTTCAACCAAAAACCATGCAGTTCATCTTCACCTGGTGCTCATCAATTCTTGATCTTCCTTGATCTTTTCCACCATTTCTGCTGTTATTGTAAGTTCTTTCATTTCAGCTTCTTTTTTATTTTTATCCACTTTCTTTAAATAAACTGCATTCTTGTTGTATTTCTTTGGGTTATACCAGAACTGCACTGTTTCTTTGTCAGGTGTTGGCTGATTCATTGCATACTTTGTTGTTATTATTGTTGCTGTTGTTGTTGTTTGTATCTCACCTTTGAGCCCTGGTGGCACAGTGGTTAGAATGCAGTATTGCAATCTAGCTCTGCCCACAGTCTACAGTTCGATCCTGATGGGGCTTGAGGTTGACTAGGCCTTCTATCTTTCCAAGGTTGGTAAAATGAGGACCCAAAATGTTAGGGGCAATATGTTGACATTGTAAACTGCTCAGAGAGTGCTGTAAAGCTCTATGGAACAGTATATAAAGGGCTATTGCTATTTTACAAATAACTCAATGCAGTGAACATATTCACACTTTCCTCCTCTTTATTTTCCCCTCAACAACAACCCTGTCAGGTGACCTGTATTGATAGAAAGTGGCCCAAAGTCATCTAATTGTCTTTCATGATTAAGATGGGACTTGAATTCATGGACTCCCATTTTCCAGCCTGGTGACTTAACCACTAGACCAGGGATAGGCAATCTTGGCTCTTTTATGGCTGGCGTGGACAGCATGGCTGGCTCAGGAATTCTGGGAGTTGAAGTCCACAAGTCATAAAATAGCCAAGGTTGCCTACCCCTACACTAGACCAAATTGGCTCTCCATAGTGTATTTATGGTAGGTTGGCTTTGGAGATGGGTCCGTCACTTTTAACTGATCCAGAATGTCATTGCATGATTCTTGCCCAAAATTATATTTGTACCAGTACTCACTTTGTACAAGTTTCATTACAAAATGTTGGCTGTCATCTTTAAATCCTAAGTGCATCAAAACTTGGGACTGCCTGTTACCAGAAGTAACACCTTTGTTCCTAATAATGCTAAGCAGTTCGTTCCAATGTCAGTTGAAAATCTGCCTGCTTAAGACTTCCAAAGAAGAAATCTCATTGCAAATAAAATTTGTGAGTATGACCATCATGATGATTAAGAACTATCTAAGAAGACATTTTGGTCCTTGATTTTTTTTTCAGGAACCAGCTTCTTGGACTATTGTTTCTGCTCTGCCTTTGATTTCCCACTTGCAATTCAATCTCAAGTAGCAAACAACACCATAAGAGATAGGATACAAATGTAACAAAAAGTCATTGCTGTTGTTAGGGTTGATGTATGTCTTTACTTAAGGTTGTAACTTTGTGGGGGTTGCCTTTATGTTTCTGGTTTCAATTTTTAAGAGAAGTTTCCCATAGAGCAGAATTACTGCTATAACTAATTATATGCAGCATAACACAGATGTAGAATTGCTTTTGCTGCAGTGCTTGGAACTTAGGCTGGTTAGAACATTAGGTTCACACAACACAGTAAAACAAATCACATTAGGGTTTATGGTACTAAATGTGTGAATCCAGGCTTGCCCTGTGAGAGAATGGGAAGGTAATTTCCAACCTGAGATGTTTTTACACACTCATTTTCTAATATCTATTCCTACTTTTTACTCTAGAACAGTGTCAAACTGCCGGCCCACAGGCCGGATGCATCATCCGGAAGCCGTGCCCACCCCATTGCCAGCAATGGCAAAACTCTCCGATACATTGCGTAATGTCACAAGTTTGACATGCCTGCTAGAAAAAAATGTTTTTACATATGTTTTTCTTCCTAACTTTTCTTCCACAAATGCAGGACCCACTTTTTTTTTGATAAACTGAAAGTTGATCCATTGGTTGTGACAGGAATTAAACAACCAGCTTCTTGTCCAACTCTAACATTGTGGACTGACAGTGACTAGCCAAAAGGCACAGCCTGGATTTCAGGTGGTAAGACAGGACTAAAACTCACAGTCTCCTGGTTTCGTTTACATCTTTAGCTAGTTTTCTCCTTTCACATATTATTTTTAAGAGACATTATAGATCAGTGGTGGTGAACCTATGACGCGCATGCCAGAGGTGGCACTCAGAGCCCTCTTTGTTGGCACATGTGCCATGTCCCAGAGATAGCAACCATCCCTCTTCAACCAGCCGCCCGAGGTCCCACGTGGCCAGATGCATTCCAGTACAGCTAGTTTCCCTCTCCCCCCATCCCATCCCTCCTAGCCTCGCATGTTCCCTTTTCCCAGGCATGACCCACTGCATCGCCTCCTCAGATGTCGGCCCACTGTCCAGCTCAGAGGCGGCTTCTCTGAACTGCTGGCGGTGGGCTGCGGAGCCCCAGAGTGCACCAGTCGAGGAGCCGGCAGGCTGTGGCTGCTGTCGGACACCATCAGCCCCCATGCACTCTTTGGCCTCTGTGTGCGGGAACCAATGGTGTCAGGCAGCAGCTGCCCCAGCCCCTGCCTCGCTTTGCCCTGTGGCAATGGCATCCCTGCCCTGCCTCGCCTTACTTCACCCTGCAGGATGAGCCTCCTGCCCACTGTCCCACCTGCTAGAGACCCCCTGGATCTCTTCCAACCCTGCCTGGCCCCCACAAATATCCCTCCCCATGAGCAACATTGAGGTGACCATGCCCTCTTTGGCCACACCCAACCAGTCTGCCATGACCACCACAGCCATACCCACCCAGTGGGCCACGTCCCACCTGGCACCCGGCGATAAATAAGTGGGTCTTGAGTTGCAGTTTGGGCACTCGGTCTCTAAAAGGTTCATCACTGTTACAGATCCTCACAAAACTTAAATTTAAATATGTTCACCATATAGCCATACTTATTTACGTAGCAAACATTGTTCTAGTGAATTTCCTAAGTTTAATTATTTTCACAACTTTATTTAGTGTTGTTTCCAAAATCAGAAATCAGCTTTAGTTTTTTATGAATTACTCTTTTTACTAGCATCTCCCTGGCGTAGTTACATTTTAAATATTTAAATTAGGGTGCATAGTTTAAAAGTCTTTTGAATTAAAGCAGAAGTAATCATGATTATGAAGCATGCCTTTACTTCATTAAAGTTTGTCAAAAAACTAGATAACAGATCCTGGTCTGAAAATGATCTGAAATGCTCTTCTATGTTGGCCTTCTTCCGAGGGCTTCACCATGCATCTGTAAACCAGTTTATTGTTACAAACACTGGGGCTGGCCAAGGGGGGATTTATTAAATCAGATTATTTTATTCATTTTTTATTTATTCCATTTTTATAGTTGCCGAATTCAACCAAGTGACTCTGGTTTATTTATTTTAAGGGTGCCCTCTTGATTCCAAGAAGGAAGCTGTTGTAGGTAGTGGTACCAAGAATGATGGAAACTCAGACCGTGACCTGGTGTACAAAAAACAGAAAACTATTTTCTTTGAATTGAGTTTGGTAACATGGCCTGGCCTGATCAGACTTTTAAGAAGGCAAAAACTGAATTCCCAAATATTATTGATGTTTGTAATGCAATCAGCAGTAGTTTTAAGATGCATTTATCATGACATAATACACCACTGCTGCACAATTTGAATCAAGTGCATCACGAAAGATTCAGAAGATGGTTCCAGACTGATGGTTCCTAGAACTTCCAATCACTGTGCTGGTAGTCTGTCTTTTCCTTCTTAGTTGATTTCTGCAGTAAGAAAGGGAAAAGAATCAGCAGGAAAACATGGAAGAATAATACATAGACAGTGATGTCAACTGGGCCTCCATGAAAGTATACAAAGGACATGGGACAACTGTCTAATATGGCTTCATCCTGAAATTCCCTCTGTGGTTCTGGATCTCTAGATTTCAGGGGGATCCAGTCTGCAAAATGAAAAGCCTTTCTTAGTACCGTTTCCAGAGACTTGCTATAATGTTTTTTTTTTAAAAAAAAACATCTCTGTACATTTGGTAACCAACTCTGCAATTTCCGCTGGCCTGAAAATGGTTGTGCCGACGGTTGGAGACTGAGGGGCATAGTCACTCTTGCAAATATTTGTAGGACGTGTCACTGGCTGTGTGGAAGTTGGCTTGAAAAAACGCCTCTCGGTGTAGGAACTGGGTCAGAAAGGCACCACCGGCACAGGGCAGGAGGCTGGTGCCGCTTGACTGACGGATGGACGGGTGGGGGACTCGTCCGGCCCTGGGAACGCTGGGCTCGCGAAGGGGGGGGGGGCGGGCGTGTCCCCAGCGTGGTGAGAGAGACTCCAGGTCTCTGAATAATCGCGCTCTGACTTATTGGGGGGGATTCAGCAGCGGCTGGTAACCATTCTGCTCGGAAAAGACGGAGGGAGCGAGGTCTGTCGAAAGGAGCATCTTGCTGGCTAAGCGGGTTGCGAGGTTGCATGGCGAAGAGGGTGACGAAGGCGCGCGAAACGGACGAAAAATCCCCAGTCGTCCTGGGTGGTGCGGGCGATGGAGTCCAGTCCGCAGTTTCCGTCTCTCCTCAGTAGTCTTCGTCTCTGGCAGCGGCGGAGGGCGGAGAGACAAGCGCACGGAACAGCCAGTTGTTTAAAATCCTTCTAGAACCGTTTCTAATTCCCCCTTGCGCCGGGGAAGGGAGAGCGGGAGGGGGAGGAGGAGCCGGAGGCTGGTGGGGGGAGGCAGCCAGCGGAGAGGAGGAGAGAGAGCAGCCTGTCCTGGTCTCTGCGTGTCAATCACAGGGCGGAGGTGTGTCCGAGCTCGCAGCGGGCCAATGGCGTGTGTGTGTGTGGCAGCGTCTCCATGGTGACTGGGCTGTTCCTGGGGAGGCTGTGATGGGTTGACAGGTGCGTGACAGTCGGAGCTCTCTGCAGGCATGTACGGCAAAGGCAAGAGCAACAGCAGCGTCCCGTCCGACAGCCAGGCCAGAGAGAAGTGAGTACAGCCCGCTGGACCGCACAGCCTGACTGGGCGGGGAGGTGGGCGCGCGTACGCCCCGCACAAAGTAACTTTACCGCTTATGAGAGAGGGGGGCCTCGCTCGAGACCGGGGAGCTTCACCCCGGCGCGGGAAAGAAGAGGAGATCGAAGAGGCGGAGGGGGGCAAAGCTACAAGTCGGGGTGTAGAGTGGAGGGTACGCGCCACGCTTCCGAGCCCGGGGAAGAGAAGTGCGCCGGACCTGGTTCGGGAGGCGGCGGAGTGGGTCTCGGACGCTCTTTCCCGCGTGGGCTGGGAGCAGGACAAGACGGGACGTGTCTACTGCGCTTTCCTTGTGCTGCAGATGGCGAGGAGACTATAGCCGGGTCTGAGGGGAGAAAGTGATTCCGACAGACGGCGTGGTGCCTGGCTCCACGCGAGGGCAGGGTCGGATTAGCGCGGAGGCTCCGGGTCCTCTCCCAGTGTTTTGGTTTTGTTTCTCCCTGCCTTCGCCTCCGTGTTTTATGGTGTCACTTTGGGGGAGGGGGAGGAAAATGGTGTTGGAGTAACTTTGGTAACAAAAGAGTCTGCCGTGTGCTCGTGTGAAGCTTCCGCTGGAGGGAAAGAAACAAAAAACCCCAACTCCGCGACATTCAACTCTCTTCTCCCGCTTTCCCCCCCACCGAAGATCTAGGGTCTTTTTCACTCCTTACCTTTTTGCACAGATCTGCAGCTCTTCCTTTGGGTCTCTAAGGGATAGGTGCTGCACGCATTTCAAAAATACGACGAAGTAGTTAGTAGTTTCTGTCTTTCAAGGACCTGGTATACAGGAAGGGCTTGTTGGTGAAATCGCGATTGTTGAGGGAAAATGTGAAATCGAACTGTAAAGTGAAAGAAGATTTTTTTTTTAATAAGCAGTTGGGTCTGGGCTTGGAGAGGATTTGGAGATAATCCTGGCGTGGTAGACGTGTTTATAACAGTAGTGAATTGGAAGTCCTTTACAATATTGATAAAAGATCCATTCTCCATTTACAGAAAGCTACTTAATTTCAATGCAATAATTATTTCCTCAGTTACCAAAAAAAACGGCCATCAAAACTTTTAAACTAAGCATGAAATCTCATGGAAAATATGAAAAAATATTTAGATAATTTTGCTAATAATCATTTGCTATTTGCTATAATTTTTGATTGTTAACATAAGAAAAAGTACAGCCAAACGATTAGATTAGAAAGTAGTGATAACACATTACAAGTAAGCAACTATAAAAGATTGTTTTTTTATGTTGTTTACTTGTGAATTAAAAAGTCCTGTTACAAGTTTCAGTTTTCACATTGTTGTCAGTTGTAGTTACAACTTTCATTTTCCTCACTGAAAATAGTAGAACATAGAACAGAGTTGATTATGAAGGATTTTTTTCCCTCTTTCTTTTTTGTTAGCATATGCCCAGCAGAATCAGAAATTATTTATTGCATATTTTCTTTTCTTCTGAGCAGACTTTAGTAAAGTAGTGTATTAGATGCAGGGTGAAGTGTTTGAGTTATGGACATGTTTACAGAAATGGTTTTGATATCTATGATTTTTTAAAATGTCACTTATGTAACTTTGGAACTTTTACACAACATGAAAATGAATGTGCAAAGTAAGATTGAGCAGTTTCTCTTGAGGAACTTTGCATTGAATCTTCACCTAAAGATTTTCTCCCTTATAGCATTCTGAAAAGGATAGTTACTTCCTGATTCTAAAAACAAAGAAGTACGCCAAGTGATTTGTCCAATATTTGATATTGGCATAGAAAGAATACAAAGATAGGGACTGAAAACTAAATTTGAAACAAATTAATGGATGTTTAAAATTTGAAACAGTGAATCACATAAAGCTAAATAAGTTTACAATACTGTATAAGTAATAAATTCGTATTTTTTGGGATAAAACTATGTAGCCTACTGATTGTTATGTGTTTTTGACAATTCATAAATTTGCATTAACTTTAGTTAATGAAAGCCTGATTGAAAACAAATATTAAATTACCATTTTGGGTAATTCTTTATATAGAACTTTTATTGTATTGGAATTCTTAAAAAGTCTACACGTCTGAAATATTGTAGGACTTTATCAGTATATAGGGTATGTTGAGCTACTATCAAGTAAGGAATACCCTTTGGTGTGAAGTTAGGGGAACTGCTAGATGGTGCTGTTTGATCTAAATACATTCTTCGCCCCATTATTTACAGTTTGCTATACTGTCTGGTAGGGCTTTTTCTCCTGAATTTATACAATATTTTAAAATGATAAATCAGAAATACTCTGATATAAGCAACTTAGAATTGGAGGTTATGCTTGAGTCTGTCAAATTGAATAATATAAACAGTAAAGTATATTGTTATTAAATCATTTATATAAAACTGTTGTTTTATTATCACATTTTTTTCAATATGTCTTTCCTCCCCCTCTTAGGGCCAAAGTTCTTTCTTCAGAATTTGTGGAGTTCAGAGGAAGGAATATAATATAATATTCTAATCTTTTTATACATGCATGACCTGAGCATTTCCAATACTTTAGATATAATTAAGCATTGAAAAATGGTACATTCTGGTTAACATTTTTTTAAAAAAAATGTTAGAAAAAATGCTGTGGCTTCATATTTCTTGAAATTTTTTTATGTAAATAGGCA
Organism: Vipera ursinii; assembly: GCF_947247035.1. Taxonomy (NCBI): domain Eukaryota; kingdom Metazoa; phylum Chordata; class Lepidosauria; order Squamata; family Viperidae; genus Vipera; species Vipera ursinii. The sequence continues at coordinate 259,725,847 of NC_139513.1, forward strand.
CAGGCTATATATAATGGTGGCAACTAGTCTGTTTTAAGGATTAACGTCCATTGTCTATAGAGGTTATATTTATTTAAGCAGATCCATTATTAAAAGGGTAATTATACAACTTTAAGCATGTTCATGCAGAAATAAATCTCAGTTTTAATATATCTTGTGGGTACATAATTATTTTTGTGATTCTAGCATAGCTGTTTAAATGCTAAAGAATTTATGTTAAAAATAATAATAATAATAATACATTTTGGCTAGTCCAGCTTTGGTAAACTAATACATACTGTAACAATTATATAGACAAGGACAGTTCTACAATGTGAATCTGTGATCTAAGACTATATGCTCATGTTGTGAACCTGTTGATGATGAAGACTTATCTGTTTATGGTTAAGATTGTATGTTTAAACCAGACATGTCAAACTCGCGATGTCACATGACGTCACACAATGTATCAGGACAATTTTGCCATTGCAAAATTGGGGTGGGCATGGCTTCTGGATGACGCAACTGGCCCGTGGGCTGGGAGTTTGACACTCCTGGTTTAAAGGATGAATTAAAGATGCAGTCAATGTAACTTTATGTCTAAAGCATTCCATATGTGTTTTCTGATTTCTTGCTACAATTCATGCTAGCATTGTTCTGGCAATGTTATAGATTCAATGAAGGAATTTAGTGTGTTGGAGAATACTAAGCGGAGGAGTCATCTAACTTCAAGAGAGCAGCCCCAAAAGATCCATGAGAGCTTCAAATAACTCTTCTCCTAGGAACACCTGCAGAGGTTGTAAACTTAAGATAAAATTTTCACAGATGTCTATACTTCAATACAATAGTTGCAATGAACTTGTCCATTATTTCAGAGATCGGTCAGCACAAATTTGATCTGCTGTATCAAAGGTTGGCTGAATGGGGGTCTATTAAATTGAGGGTTTGCTGTAATTTGTGTCTTTCACAAAAACCTTAAGATTGCTGCCAAATTCCTATAAAAATGTTTTAAAAGATCTGATTCATTTTAATAAATACTTAGATTAGGTTTTGTGTAGGAGGCCTATGGAAAGGACTCTTGACTGCTAATCAAATAAATGAAAATTCGGCCACAGGGAACATAGTTTAAGAAATGCAGAAGCATTGTCTGTATGCTCATGCGGGCTGTTTTTGCCTTTCTATTTCTCCATGCTCAGATTAAGTAAATACGACTTCAATTAATCATTGGTCCTTATTCAAAGCCAGACATTTTCATTACTAAAACAAGCAAATTCAGGTTTGTAATTAATGTAAAAATACTTTCTTGTTTAGATTGTGATAACTATAATTCCCTGTTTTATAGAAACAGTAGTTAAGGTTTATGAGGTAATTGTGGTCGTTCTAAGGGACAATGACAGAGAAAGGACTTGCTTATTAGATATATTTCCCATCTTTGATTCAGGAGTTCAATGTAACATACCTAGTGTTCACTGTTCTTTATTTTTTCCATAACAACAACCTTGTGAGCAGACAGACACTGAGAGATCGAGAGACATCCAGTAGTCTTCTTTGGCTGAGGTTGGTCTAGAACAGGGGTTCCCAACCAGGGGTGCAAGATGATATTCCAGGGGGTGTGAAAACGGGTTTTCAAAATTAAATGCATAATTCGTTGCCATTATTTCGAAAATTTGTAAGGGGTGCGAGACTATATCAGAAGTGTTCTAGAGGTGCGGGGTATAGAAAAGTTTGGGAGCTGCTGGTCTAGAACCTAAGTTCCAGTGCTCCTATGGTAACCACTATATTACATGGGTTTTCTGGAGATAAACATAAACATCTCATGATCAGTTAGAGGTGCATAAAAATGCCACAGAGAATGGCTTAACATTCAAGTGTCAATTGGGATTTTGGAAACTTTATTTAGTTTAATTATGGTTCTAGCAGCTTTAATTTTGACTATTCTAAACAAAATATGCCAACTCTGAAAAGAAAAAGTAGATACATTTTTAAAATATAAAATTAACTCACAAAGTTAATTTTTCTTTAAATTGTTAAGTGATGTATCATGAAATGAAGACGGTGTCTTGTGGAAGTACACCATTATGGGATTTAACTTTCATTTCCAAAATTCCATTGACTTGGAAGTGCCTTTTCTTCCAATACAGAGAAAAATGCTTAAAATAAGGAAAAAAAGTCATTATGGATAAAATGTGTGAGGCAACATATTTATTTGTATCACTAAACATTCATTTTGAAATGGTGCAGGCTCTGTTCAGAGAATTTAAAATAGGCAGCATATTACCTTGCCTGAGCAGGGAAGTTAAGCAGGATCGCATCTAGTTAGTACTTGGATACAAATGCAGGCTGAAAGCTACACTTAGTTGTAAAAAATTCCAGAAACAGGAACAGCAAACTGGTTCTGAATTGCTGTCAAGAAAAGGGTATTGACATGTTAGGAAGTCTCTATAACTTAAAAGCAACATTGGTTGCTATTGATAAGGATGAAGAATATTTGTATTGGGCTTTTGTGACTTTTCTCTCTCTTTTAATGACTGTAGCGTTAAGGATTTGATGCATTCAAAATGCTTTCTTTTGAGAACACAGAAAAGCTTGAAGGTTTTATGAGAAAGAACAAGATTCAGAGTGAAATAAGAAAGTAAGCTCACGTTCTTAGGTTATTTAAATTGTACCAGAAATTCAGGTTTCTTTTTAAATACCAATCAAATGATCAGTATTCTTAGTGAGATGAGGAATAAGCATTTGTAATGAAAGCCAGTTAAAACTGTTTTTGTCCTCTGTATATTTCTCAAAATATATTTTACAGTTAATTCAATAGAACATTGTTGTATCTCTATTAAATACAAATATTTTTTAAAGAACAAGTTTAGGGAGCTTAATAGTTGAGAATGCAGTGTGCTCATATGAAAAATTCCAAAATTCATTCTCTGAAATGTTCTCTTTTTTCTTCCATAACTTTCTGATCTGTCTGTTCTGAAGGTGGATTATTTTTTTTAGAAGTGGTTCTTTTAGAACAGGAGATGATTCATTGTATTGCAAACATGGCCAGATGCCAAAAAAGGTCCAATTTAGTCTGGGCACATCTTAAATTTTGCAAAACATGTTCTCTTCCAAAGCAGCTGTGAAAAAGGACAACCTCTTTTCATAATGACCAGATTAATATATTTTGGGAGATAATCAGAATATGTTTTGCCCAGAAATGTTCTGCAATGGACATCAAACTTTTGAACATAAGATGCTTAAAATGTGTAACTGAGTCATGTAGTCATGTATGTAATGGCTCCTTTTTGAACGGAATTTTTTTTCTGAAAAACTAGTATTTGAAGATTTTTGTTTTGTAAACATACTAGTAGTTTATAAATAAACAAGGCAACAGATGCAATTGATATTGTGTACTTTCCTAATGATAAATATGATACAGAAAGGTTAAAAGAACACACTTTTTCCATCATAGAAAAATAGAGTTGGAATATGTTACCCCTGCTCAATGCAGGATCTGCTAGAGCACGGGTGTCAAACTCGCCGCATCATGTGACGTATCATGACTTTTTTTGCATTGCTGGAGGTGGGATGGGCGTGGCCTCTGTATGATGCAACTGGGCTATGGGCCGGCAGTTTGACACCCCTGTGCTAGAGCATCTCAGAATGTGATCGTGTAGCCACTGTTTGAAGATCTCCAGCAGTAAGCTTGTAAGCCGCCCTGAGTCTTCGGAGAAGGGCGGGATATAAATGGAATTAAAATAAATAAATAAAATAAATTCCTTTATGTGGCTGAATGCATATTGTGTTGGCTGAAGCTCATGTAGTCATGAAGTTTCTTATGACACTGTCCTGAACTTACTTAAAGTATGTTCTGATTCTGTCAATTATATAACTATAAAAACTATATCACTTTCTGTATTTGAACAAGCATTTAATTCTAGAAGTTTTAGAAGATTATTTAGGAATTTAAATTTTAACCTTACTTCAAGTGCTTTACTCATTTTTAAATTAAGTACAGTTATTATATAGCACAGACATGTCAAACTTGCAACATCACGTGACATCGCGTGACGTATCAGAAGTTTTTCTCCATTGTTGGCAATGGGGTGGGCATGATTTCGTCATGACACATCCGGCTCGCAGGCTGGCAGTTTGACACCCCTGGTATAGCATGACACGTCTTTTGAATAGTTAAAGCCTTGGTTTCATTCTTATTTAATGAGCATTTGTTCTGTTTTTGTAGTTTTAACACAAAAGAAATTGGGGAAGATGTACAGTTCACTAACAAACAAGGTAGTAACTGGGTTCTTCATGCATCATTCTAAGTCAGGGATTGGCAACTTTTCTTTAACACAAATATAACTTGCTCAGCAGGATGCATTCTGATAATAGGGTAGTTTTTGTTTTTTCCCTCAGAATTTCTTTTTTGGCCCATTAAGGATCGAAATGGGAGCAGGACTTTTCTGGGAAGCAAATATTTGGCAGTTTCTAGGAACTAAACTTTTCATAATAGAAGACCTTTAATACTAAGAAAATTGGTGACTGCCTGTTCTATGATTTTAGTCCTATATATCAGTTTCAAAACTTGTATTTATCTTCTTTTTTATCTTAATGAATTGAGAGTTGCTTCTTTCTCATGATGAAAACTGGTTGACATCTGTGCATAGCTGAAACTAATTTGCAGTGAGGCCCCTGACTATGTCAGCCGTAGGTCTCACATATGAAACTGTACACAAAATTGGGAAATAAAAGGCTTTTGGGATTAGATTAGATTAATGTGAAATACTTTTCTTGGAAATGTTATTTAATTATGTTATTGTTATTTAATTAGAATCAAATATGAGCACCTAGAAAGGCTGGCACAGGCTATGCGTGAGTTGGGGAGAAGCACAGTGCAGGTGAAAAAATATTGGGATGGATGGCATAGCATGGGTTCAGCACAGGAAGGCCAGGGGGATTTAACAGAGTGACTTACCCTTTGATTTTATTTGTAGGAAACCAAGAGGGAAGATTACAAATGGCAATAATGTGACTGAGATACGGCAACTATTGCACATATCAGCTAGTTGCCAAATGCCCAAATTATGATCTTGTGACCATGGTGAGGGGCTGCAATGACCGGAACTTTAAGGAACAGTCATAAGTACCAGCCATTCAGTACCATCAGAATTTCACTTACTGAACAAGATGAGAACTACCTGTGTAATTTACAGGTAGTCCTGGACTTTTGACCAGTCTCCTAGCAACTGTTCAATGGACCTCCACAGAGCTACTTAAAACCCCAGATTTGAAGTTATGATGCCCCCCTCCGTATTTTGCACACTCAGCAACTGGCCTACATTTAGAGCTGTTTGAAGCATCCCATGATCATGTGAATACAATTTACAATGGCTTTTTTTGCCAGAAACCAGAGTTTACTTCTGGTAAAATACACCTTTTCCAGACAATGGATTTGCTTAATGACCATGGCATTCATTTTACAACCACCTATATTGCTTTAAGACCACTGCAGAAAACGTAGTAAAACCAGGTGTTGTCATGTGGTGACCCTCTTAATGACCTGCACAACTTACAACTGTAATTCTGGCTTAGTCTTGGTGCTAAATTGAGGATTACATGTAATGTTAATGGAATTCCAGCCTTACAATTAGTGATGTAGTTTTTGTGTTCCTGTAATTAACTATAAAAACTACAGTCATAAAAAACTGAATATATTAGTTTTTCAGAGTCAAATATATGCATATCTTTGAATGAGGGGTCCTTGGTGCTCTCTGAGCTTGTTTTATTACCCTAACTAGGTAACATCATCAGTGCTAGTAAGGAGTGATGTTTGCTGTCGGTTTATATTCTGGTGTCTTACCTGTCAGTGTGTGTGGGGTGGTCTTAGGGATTCTTTGGTTGGGCTGAAGTGGCTCAAGAACCACTCGGAGACAGCTGGCTTGGTCTAACAGTTTATTGAGGTACCGAACACTCAGGTGCTCCACTTCTGCTCTTTTATAGCCGGCAGCCAGCTGGCTGCACCAATCCGCTGCTCGTTCTTCTCCCGCCGGGATTGCTGAGCCAATCGGCTGTGGTGTGTGTTTTGACAGCTTTGCGTCCTCGTGGCGGTTTGCGCATGCGTGGTGGAGAGCTGTGCTGACAGCGGAGAGCTGTCAGCTTGCTGTGCCTGCGCCTTCGCTGGCGGCAGCTTTTGACAGCTGTCAAAAGCTACCGCGTGTATTCCTGTCATAGTATTTACCTCATACAGCGGTTAACATTCTTCCAACTCTTAATACTAATATTAACAATTAACATATAACACAGGGCTATTTGCTAATAGTTCTTTGGCAGTTTCTAGATTGGGGTATTGCTTATTTGATTGTTGGTATGAAGTTGACCTTGGAGTTAATCTATGGTGATCTGAGTGCTGATTACTGGTGGAGAGATGCTGGAGTCTTTTTCTCTTTTGGTTTGGTTGATTGTCTCTTTTGCATAGTCTGTAGATGTTGTTAATGTCTATGTGTCTATTGATGGCTGATTTGTCAGCATGCCAGGCTTCTAGAAATTCCCTGGCATTTTTGGATTTGGCCTGGTCTAGATTGTCACATTTTCCTAATTGAAACTGGTTAAATCTGTCTATCTGTTGTGAAATTAAAGAATTTTTGTCATGCCTTTTGATGGCCAGTTGGTGTTCATGGATGCATTCTGCCAGTCTTCTGCCTATTTATCCCACATAGTGGTTTTTGTAGTTCTTACATTGTATGTTGTAGATGACTCCTGTGTTTTCTTCTGGGGTTGCTAGGTGTTTTGGTTTGTTTAGGATATTTTGAACTGCTTTAGTTGGCTTTTGTGCTACGCTAATTCCATGTGGTTGTAGTAGTCTATTTGCATTCTTTTAGAGAGTTGTTGAGGCCACTTGGAAGTTTTTCTGTGTCCACAGGGTTACCTGAGTAGTGCAAATGGGTGTGGAGCCACCTTGGAACTGCTGTAAAGACTGTTGTGGAGCTGTACTTTCTGCAGGATGTTTTCTGCTTGTGTCCCTTCACTGTTGAACATAAGTGCAGGCTGTTGGGGATGAGTCTGTGTGGTATGCATCTCAAACTGAAGCACAAATGGTTCCTGTAGTCTCCAGTTTTTCTAAAAATCCGTTTATACTCCCGCACCATTCGAAGGGTGTTCATCCCAAAGTGCATACTAAATCTCAATGGAGATTCTCGGTAATCCAGGTATGGTTATCCCAAAGGTGCTTTTTCCAAGAGCAAGGTGCAGTTCCAAGAAAGTTCCACATCCTTTTGCACTACTCAGGTGACCCTGAGGACACAGACAAACCTCCAAGTGGCCTCAACAACTCTCTAAAAGAATGCAAATGACCAGCTGTCTACAAGGAGTATAAATCCTTCCATTCCCCACCATCCAGTCAGAGCTGAAGAAGCTTCTTGGATAAGAAGTGAAACATCTTCAAAGAAAAACAAGAAAGTTCAGTTGTCTCTTGAAAAAGCAGCTTTGGGACAACTATGACCTGGATGCCTGAGAATCTCTGCTGATTTATTCTTTGTTTGCTATGATTATACTTTATTCAGCATGTTAGTAATTTTCCCCTTAAAATTATATTCATTGTGACAAGGAGAACACCATTAAATTTTCTGAGTTGGTTTCAGCTTAAGTCACAAACTAACCACAACTCAGGTTCACAGGGGAATGTGTAGATAATTACTAAAGCCTTCTTTAGATTTTAGTAAAATAATCTTAGTAGTAATCATTTTTTATAAAACCTTTTATGTAAAAGCATTTGTATTTACAGGAATATGGAATACTGAAATGAAGTTAAATGAATGGAATGAAAAAAATAAAAAATGATCTTAAATGTACCGTACATATGTTTGTGTGTCAGTTTTTAAGTCAAGAAGTACTTAAAACCCATTGCTAACAATTATATTCTGCTTATTCAGAGTCCAACTTTCATTTCCATAGAGTATCACATGGAATACTATGTGCACAATTTTGATCTTTGTACTATGTACACATCATAATATTTGAATATCTTTTCCAAGATTTCCTTCATGGCTGCTCTACTAAATGCTAATCTGTGGCATATTTCTTGACTACTTGTTCCTTTATAGTTGATGACTGATCTTAAAAGGCAGAAGCTACCCATGATTTTAATATCTTCCTTGCCAATTCTGTGGCTGGTTGTTCTACCTATTGTTATTAGTT